>NC_067150.1:53648901-54248901 GCF_903995435.1 Acomys russatus
CTGGACCAGGTATACTGCTTGACTTTAATGCCCTCCGGTTGAAGCAGTGAGCCTAGCATAGATTCACTCCAGGCCCTTCATCCGCTTCTCACCCGAGAGGAGTACAACCTCTTTGGCTGGCTCCACCTTCACCTCTGGCCCTGTGTTTTCCGGGGCGGGAGGCAGAGAGCTGGGGAGGACAGCTTCTGTTTCTCTGACCAGCAGCTTCCTGGAGATTGCGTAGGCTGCAGCTGGCAAGCTCCAGGGCTGGGCTGGGCGGTGACCTCCAGCGGCCAGGGTCTGCCTTGGACCCCTGGTTCCTCCTTCCAGGTGCTTTCTGCTCTCCTCTTCTCTTTCCCGCTCTGCCCCAAAACCCCGAGGAACTGCGGACTCTCTGGGCAGGAAGGTCCTCTCCCTGTCATTGTCCTTGTGGGAACTTGGCTCAAGGTCACGGAGCAGGTCAGATCCGTGCTGGGACAGGAAGCCAGTCTCAGCCTCCTTCCAGCTCCCAGGCAAGCAGGCGTGCAGCCCCTAATGACAGCTCAATCTGCGGAAGGGAGAGGCGAGCGCCCTCCTCTGGCCGTTCTAAGAACGCTGTCCTCTAGGGCTAGGGGCCGGCAGACCCCTAGAGAGCCCCCTCTCACCCATGTCTGGGTAGTTCAGATCCTGGCTAGCCAGGAGGTCCCGTGGTCTGTGCTTGGGTCCACTCATTCAGGGGTGAGATGGGAGATGGCAGTAGGCATCTAGCTCCGAGCAGTTTCATAGGAAGGCTGTAATCTGCCACCTGCTGGCTAGGTTCAAGTTTCTAGCAAATTCTTCCTGGTCTTTGGATTTTTTTGGGTCATCACTATGACCCTGAAATTTAAGATCTGTATCTTCTGCTCCCTTCTCCCCTCCTCAGACCCTATTGGTTAACATCGTGTGTGTGTGTGTGTGTGTGTGTGTGTGTGTGTGTGTGTGTGTGTGTGTTGTGGTCAATAGCTAACCTAAAGGTACAGTGCTGCCAAGCAGTGACCACCTAAGGACCCCGGTGTCAGGAAAGGAGTTGGAATAAGGCTAACACTGCGCTTGTTACTGAATTGAAACAGCAAGTTGCAGGTGATTTCAAAATAGAAAACCTTCCCCACAACCAGAGCTTTACAGCCGGGGTAGGGGTAGGACACACACACACACACACATACACACGCGCGCACGCGCGCGCACTCACAGGACCACACCACACTTTTCCTCCCTCTGCACCACAGGCCCCAGTTGATCTCATCATTCTGGCCAAGGTGAAGTGTCTGCCAGTGCTACACGCCCCTGCCATGGCATCCTAGTCCTAGTCCTCGCAAGCTGGCAGGCAGGACAGGGTAGGGTTGGGTTGTTTTCAGTATGAAATCATTTCCTACAGTGAAGAAGCAGCCAGGTTCTGCATGGGTCCACTGCCAGTCTTGGACACCTGCCCAGGGCTGGGAGTTCTAAAAATGCCTGAACTCATCTTGAGATCTCAGGAGACTGGCTGGGGAGACAGGCCCCAAGCCGACAACCTCCTTACACTGATGATCGCTCCGCCTTGAACCCATGTCAGCGTGAAGCCACTCCAGGTTCAAGGCGCCGTGTCCTGTCGGTGGTTGGATGGCATAGACAGGACTAGCGTCCCGGAGGCACAGTACAGGCACTTGGTCATCCAGCTTCTTGGTGTGCACTAAACCAAGTTGGAAATCCAGTCAGGTTTCAGGGAAAGGACAGGAGTTAGAACCAGGAGAGGCTCCCTTGCCTGGAGAGACATCACGGCAGCCCTGTTCACAGAAGAGAAAGAGCTGAACTTTTCTAGTCCAAGACACCCTTAACCTGGGGAAAAAAGCAAGAACAACACCTTGTGGGAAACATGTCCATGGAGATGTCTCAAAGAGTCAGGAAGGCCTTTCTCCCCTCTCTGTCTTAAAGCTGTGTGGTGGGTTGAGTTATCATTGCCAGAGAGACCAGCATAAAAGACTAGAAGCAGAAGATATCATAGCATAAGTTTTGTTTGTTTGTTTGTTTGTTTGACAAGGTCTCATGTGGCTCAGCCTGGCCTGGGACTCAGAATAATATAGTCAAAGATATTCTCAAAGTCCTGGGCCTCATGCCTCCAGCTCCCAAGCGCAGAGATTACAGGCATAGGCTATCGTGCCTGCTTTAATGATGGAGGTGGAACTTGAGGCTTTCAGCGTTCTAAGCAAGCCTTCTGCTGAGCCCATCACAGCATATGAAGAATTTAAGGACACATAGGTAACCAATGGAAAGATAATCACTTAACAGACACAGCGTGGGAAATGGGCCACTGCGGGGCAGAGGTAATTTACCGTTATGAGCAATGGCTGAAGGGTTGTTCGGCTGGGCTCAGAACAGGTAGGCCAGAGGAGAAGCCAGATCAATGTGCTCACTCATTTGCCTGCTCCCCTGGGCCCAGGCAGGTGAGTCTCAGCCAGGTGGCAGCTCTGTGTTCCCTGACATCTGATGAGAAGGAACTTCCGCGGACCATCCTCTGAATGAATTCAGAATTCCTGGACTTTGAGATTTGATCTAGAGGCAGAAACTCCAGTAGATTGTTCAAACCCATAGTCAGCAATGCTGCCTTCAGGCCCCACAGTGAACCCCTTTACTGCTTCCTTTTTTCACCGGGGAGCTTGTTTGTATCGCTTGTGCCAGGCAATGGGTGGTTTTGGGAATTTGTTCACCCTCTCCAGCAACTGGCATCATGGAAACCTCAGGTGTCTGACCAGGAAGGGACCCTAGGTGCTGTTCCCACCACTTATTGTACAGATAGGGGAAATATGCCTGGTGCAGAAAAGTGATGTGCAGGACTTCCCACCTTGGGGCCAGAACGGGATCCGAACCCTCACCATTCCCCGATGCTCCTCACCTAAGCCTGTGCTAATTCATCTGACTCCCTTAAGTAACCTGTGGCTTCCCCTTGGCACACTGACAACCCTCTTCTCAGACAGGCCTGGCTTGGTGAGGGAGTACTGGTGTCTACCATCTATGGTCTCATAATGGACTCCCAGCGTCCTCTGGGAGCAGGCTCCCCTCAGATCCTCTGTCCTTAGACCCAGAAACTCCTCATCACACTGGCTCAGTGACCTTGGGCCCATCACTGTCCACCAGCACAGTGCTATAACCTAGGGAGTCAGCTACACGGACCGGAACCTTGCAGACTGTGAAGTGCCATTCCAACATAAGATGCTAGTCTTCCCAGACCCTAACACAGGATTGGATCCGGAACAGACATGGTCTTATACAGCCTGGGCTGGCCTTGAATTCCCTATGTAGGCAAGGTTAAATTTGAACTTGTGATCTTCCTGTCCCCACTTCCGAAGTGCTAGGATTGCAAATATACGCTACATCCCTGGATCTGTCATGCTTGAGATCAGATTCGGAGTTTCTGTTCTAGGTAAGCACCCTGCCAGCTGAGGTATTCCCTTAGTGTGCCTCTCCTCCTTTTGAGACAGGGTTTTGCTGGGTATCCCAGGCCGGGCTGGAACTCTTGATAATCCTCCTGCTTCAGCATCTGAGCAATGGAATTATAAGTATGAGCCACTATACTTGGCCATAGCAAATATATATTTTTTTGTTTTTGTTTGTTTGTTTGTTTCTCTGTGTAGCCTTGGCTGTCCTAGACTCGCTTTGTAGACCAGGCTGGCCTCGAACTCACAGCGATCCACCAGCCTCTGCCTCCTGAGTGCTGGAATTAAAGGCATGTGTCACCATGCCCGGCACAAATATATCTTTTTAAAGAAATAATTTATTTATTTTATTTGCATTGATGTTTGGCCTGGAGGTATGTCTGTGAGAGGGTGTCAAATCCTCTGGAACTGGACTTTTAGACAGTTGTGAGCTGCCATGTGGTTGCCAGGAATTGAACTCAGGACCTCTGGAAGAGCAGTCAGTGCTCTTAACCACTGAGCCATCAAATATATCTTAAATACCTGTAAGAAGTAGTTCACTTTAAAAAATAAATGTAATATGGTGTTGGAGAGGCAGTTCAGCGGCTAGAGCACTGCCTGCTCTTGCAGAGGACCCAGTTTGGTTCCCAGCACCCACGTGGTGGCTCACAACCATCTGTAACTCCAGCACCAGGAGACCTGATGTCCCCTTCTGGCCACTCTTGGTACTGCACACACATAATAAAAAATTTTGTAATATTTGTGTGTGTGCATGCGCACGCGTGCGTGTGTGTGTAGGCCCTTGTACAACTGCACAAGAGTGCCATGTCAAATGTGTCAGTTCTCCCCTCCTATGCTCAGGTTGTCAAGTTTGGTGCTGGGGTGGGGAGTGGTGGTGTCACTGTTCCTGCTGAGCCATCTCACCAGCCCCAGAACACTAGTTCTAAATTGGGGATGACTCTGCTACCCCTAGAGACGTTGAGCAATATACGGACGCGTTTTTGCCTGTCAAAACTAGGTGGAGGTTGCTGTGACATCTGATACATTAGGCCAGGGACACTGACAAGTATACAGGGTGCAGGACAACTCCCACAGCAAAGCACTGTTAGCCTCATCATACCAAATGTGTCCGATGAGCCGAACATGGCAGGAGAGCTGTACAGAGGTGGCTGTCATTCCAGAAAGACAAAGGAGCTGTTGAGGGTGCAGTTGACAGCTGGGGCTCAATGACATGGCCGCGCCTTGGCCTGATAAGTTGAAAACATTTTATTTCAATTCTATCCTTGGGAGGCAGCATAAATAATCACAGAAGACCACAATGGTCAATGGAGAGAAAGAAAGCTCTAGAAGTGTGGAGGAGGAGATGAGAGCTGACAGTCTAGCTGTGGTGGTGCAGGAGGAGTGGCTTCAGCACGCTGGGAGCAGGGGGCCATCACTGGTTGGAGAGGAGACGCCCTGGGTCTGGGGAATCTCACCTCCCAGCCCACCCACCGCCCCCCAGGAGGGCCTCTGCACTTGGGAAGTTTTGTGGGGTGGGTCACAGGAAAGGCAGGCAAGAAGTGTCCTACACGCAGCAGATCCCAGCCAACGACAGAGATTCCCCCACGGCGGCTCTGCCCAAATGCCAGTGACACCAGTGCTTTTGAGCTCCATGTGGTAGGTGGGGAATGGAAAGAGGCAGAGAAGAGGGAATAAAGCAAGCGGTGTAGAAGACCAAAGGACATGTGGCATCTCAGAGCTCTGTGCCCGAGGGCCACTCCCCCGTTTCCTTCACTGTAGAGTAGGGCAGATGCAGGAGTGAGATCTGTGTGTGTGTGTGTGGGGGGGGGAACCGGGTAGACTTTAAAGTGTTGTGTGGATGGAGTGGCTGTGGTCATCCTGCGGTGTGTAAGGCTGACAGTGGCTGAGATAGCAGGGTTGGAAGTGGGAAGGGGAGAGTGGAAGGACACAGGCAGAACCTCCCTGGGAGCCATCAGATCCTTTGCTCTGACTGCCCTAGGGCGAAAAGCTCTACTCTTTCTCAGGAAGAGGTCTCATCTCAGATGGAGCCCCCCCTCCCACCCCCCGCAGTGGGAAGTGAGAGCAAGGACTGCAGGCCAGGAGGGTCCAGGGGCACGCTGAGTGTGAGAGCCTCACCCAGGCAGTATAACCTGTTGGCACTACTGGTGTTGGGCAGACAGTAGAAGTGGCTTCTGGGTCTCATTCTGAGGAAGTCCGCAGACCATTGGCATCTCACCACAGCCACAGCGGGAAAGGCGTTGGCTGTGGGGTCTGGATGCCAAGGGACGTGGGTGCTTGGTCTGCTGCTGACCCTCCGGGGGACTTTGTAAGTTGCTTCCTGATTGCAATCCTTTGACAAGTGGGGACACTAATCTCTACCCTGCCTGCTTCACAAATTAAACGGAAGGGGGTTGTAAAAGAGCTTTGAAGAGAACTGTGGGGAAGGCAAGGGGTAGTTATGGCCTTGGAGAGTGTCCTCTTCATTCCCTGAAGACAAGGGGGGGGGGTGTGGGGAGAGGTCAGAAGGAAAAGGGCGGGCTGCCAGGTGCTCCCTGTTGGGTGAGATGAGCTACGTTTGCAGGGCAGCTGGGAGCAGAAGGAGGCAAGAGGCGGGCAGGGCGCTCTAGCCTCAATCCAGCCCTCACTGTGCTTCAGAAGTGATGCTGGCACTGGGAGACAGGTCCTGGCAGTGCCTCTGCAAGGGACAAATTCAAGTTCTGAGCCAGGCTGTAATCCTGCTTTCCCTGTCCCTTGGAAGACACCTGCAAGGAGCCAAGGGGAACACTGGCTCCTGTGGCTGCGGGTGTGTATGTTGGGGAGGTGGGGGGGGGGGGGGGGGGGGGGAAGGGCTGCCAGTCAGGGGGGGGGTTCTCCAGGAGAGGCTGGGGGACTGACATTAGCGGGAAGTCAGGAGGTCAAAGGTCAGCTTCCAGTTCTTGAGGTGGTAGGTAAGGTCTACCAGCTGGTCCCCAACTCCAGTCCAGGCCCTGTCTCTGGGCTCAACAGATAAGGGGCAGTTTAGGGACCAGTAGAAACAACGGAGAGATTGGCTTGGAAAATAGCCCCCTCCCCCCCTCCCACCGGAAGGGGCTAACAGTTCTTGGGGTTGTTGCGCAGGTTTTTCAGTTCCAGCTGCAGCTGACGGAGTCGGATGTCCTTCTGTGCCAGCTCCTCCTTCAACCTGCGGATCTCATCCTGCTGCCTGAAGAACATCCTGAGGAGCTGGGGAGCAGTAAGGGGTGCAGGGGAGAGAGCAGTGAGGAGGATTTAGGAGGGGACCGGGTTCTCAGACACCCTACCCCACCCCACCCAGACCTGCCCTGCCTGATCACCTTTCCCAGGCCTCCAGTGCTCCCGGCACTGCCCTCCAGGCCGCCTACCTAGCTCTGAAGGGAGACTGGGAAGCCTGGGTGGCCCGGCTGACCTGCCGGAGGGAGGCCAGGTTCCAGTGTCCCAAGCTGGCCCCTTTATGGGGTTAAACTTAAAGGTAGGGTCTCACTCTGGCCTCAAATTCTGTTGTATAGCTGACACTAGCTTTGAACCCCTCTTTTCTGTCTTCTTTTTCCTCCCTCCTCTTCTACCATTCCTTTTCTTTTTGCCTGTAGCTCATGTTGGCTACCTTCATGCCAAGCTTGAAATCCAACACTCCTGCCTCTGCCTCTAGAGTGCTGGGATTATAGAGGTATGCCACCCAGCTCCTCATGACTTTTTTTTTTTTTTTTTAAACCATCCTATATAGAATTCTAAGACTTTTCTTTCTTTCTTTCTTTCTTTCTTTCTTTCTTTCTTTCTTTTTTCTTTTTTTTGGTTTTTCTTTAAAGATTTATTTATTTATTATTATGTATACAGTGCTCTGCCTTCATGTACACCTGCACACCAGAAGAGGGCACCAGATCACACTACAGATGGTTGTGAACCTTTTTTTTTTTTTTTGGTTTTTCGAGACAGGTTTTCTCTGTGTAGCTTTGGCTGTCCTGGACTCACTCTGTAGACTAGACTGGCCTTGAACTCACAGCGATCCACCTGCCTCTGCACCTGAGTAAGCCAGTAGGCCACATTCTTCCAGGGTCTCTGCTTCCGTTCCTGCCTCCAGGTTCCTGCCGTGAGTTTCTGCCCTGACTTCCCTCAGTGGTGGACTGTGATGTGGGAGAGTAAGTCAGAGAAACTCATTCATCTTCAACTTGCTTTTGCACACAGTAGCTTACCACAGCAATAGAAAGCCATCCGGGACACCCGCCATCACTGTGTTGTCAGGTCCCGGCACGATTACATTTGATATTGTACGTACGTTTATAACTTAATTACGGATAATATTCATTGATGAGAAGGGTACATAGAATTGGCCATTTTCATTTTTAAAAATGTAAGCAGAGATTGTTGCTAAAGGTGGTGCTTAAAACAGTTGTGGCAGAATCCCTTACGGGCAGTGTAACCATGGAGACTGGTTACAGTGGCCTTCCAACCACATGCACTTGTCAAAAGTCACAGGCCTGGGGCTGTGATACAGCTTACTTGCAGCCACCAAAGTCTGCTGAATGAACTGGGTCCAGGGCACAGGCCTGTAATCCAGTGCTGGCTGAGGCAGGAGGATGGAGGGTTTGAAGCTGACCTGACTTGTACAGGGAGATCCAGTTTCAACTCTCTTCTCTGAAGTACTGAATGAAGGCATGCATTTTAGGTTTCAAGCAAAAGTCAGTGGTTTAAAGAATGCCTCGTTTTTATGATTCCCTCCTTTCATTTTCTTTGTTCTAAAACTAATTAATTAATTAATTAGTGTTATTATTAGGGGTGTGTGTGTGCTGAGACCGGGTTCCATTATCTATAGCCGGGGATTTGAGCTGCTCCTGCCTAAACCTCTTGAGTGCTAGGGTTACAGGCTTGTAACCCAGGCAAGCTTTGAGTTCCTGGTGGTCCGACTGCCTCTGCTTCCCAGCTGCTGGTGTTACGTGCTTGCACCATTATGCCCACTTCAAAACATGGCTCTTTGAGGTCTAATCCACAGACCGTAGTATTCACACACTTTAAATGTATAATTCAGTGATTTTTTCAGTAAAGTTACTGAGATGTCCAACCATATAACTTCCCTCCCTTCCCCTCACTCCCTCCCCCTTCCTCCTCCCCCCTCTCTGTTTTTGTTGTTATTGTTTGGGTTTTGAGATACAGTCTTATTCTGTAGTCTACTCTGGCCTGAACTCACTATGTAACCCATAATGGCCTTAAACTTATGTCAATCCTCCTGCCTCAGCTTCTTGAGTGCTGCTGACTTGGGCAATCTCAGCAACCATATTTCTACCTCCAAAAGGACAGGGTACTTAAAAAGACATTTTACAAATGGAAAATGATAAATATAAACAAAAGTAGGAAAAATAGCACTGGGAGCTCCCTAGTGCCTGTCACCCAGCCTCACTCTGGTTCCAACTCTGTTGCCCCTGCCAGTGCTGCCCTCCTCCTGCGGTTATTTCTAAAAGAACCCTGTATATCACAAGATTCCATCCATTCTAGAAATGCAAACATCTTTATACAGTGGCACATAGCCCCACATCCCTTCCTCTCCCTCTCCCAGGTCTCTAGCTCAAGCTGGACTGACCTCAGGAGTGCGGAGATGGTGTCTACCACCATGCCCAGTTTATGTGGTACTGCCTATCCAACCCAGGTCCTTCAGTGGGTTAGACAAGTGTTTTGCCCACCGAACCACATCCCCTACCCACATAAACACATTTCATGCCAGTGACTAAGCTGCCTATCAAGTTCTCTTTTATGGCAGACCCCTGAGGTCAAGTGCAGTGAGTTTTACTAATGATGGTGACATTTGTGGACCAACAGCCTAGTCGAAGAAGATGGTACTTGCCATTCTCGCCCTAGGAGATGGGCCTGAACCTAACAGCTTGTGTCAAGCCCAGCAGGGGCGAGGATGCATCTTCAGCAGATTAGATTACAGAACTACGTTGGCTTCCATCTTGGACTGCTCTCTTGCTCTGTGGGAAGCCGGCTGCTGTGGTGACAGCTGCCATTTGGTGAAATCCATATGGCAAGGACAGTGAGGAATTGAGGCCTTTAGTCTGACAGCCACCATGTGAATGAATATCCAAGTGGGTCCTTCCTTCCTGAGGACCTGGGCTGTGACTGCGGCCCCAGCTGATATAACTGCAGCTTCATGAGTGACTTGAACCACAGGCACCCATAGATGCTGCAAGCTGATAAGCCTTTCTGAGGTGTTGTGCTTTGAGGGTAGGATGCCTTCCCAGAGGCTCATGTGTTTGAACACTTGGTTCCCAACTGGTGGTGCTGTATTGGAAGGCTGCGGAACCTTTAGGAAGCAATGCCCCCTAGACGATGTTTAGATATTTTGTAGCTCTGCCTCACCCCACTTCCTGTTCACTTTCTGCTTCCTGACTGTGGAGGCAATGCAACCAGACAAATGCCTCCCACTAATGCTGCCATGATTTTCCTACCATAAAGGACTGTATCCTTTCCAACTGTAAGCCCAACTAAATAAACCCTCTCTGCTTGCTCCTTCAGGTATTTTAGTCACAACAATGTGAAAATAATTAATATTTGGGGCAAAGTTAATATGCCCTGGGGAAAACACAGGAATAGAGATCTAACACCAACAACCTCTTGGAGCCTTTAGCATGAGCTGTGAAAGACTACTTGCACACCATCTCTTTAGTGTCATAGCAGTTGGAAAAGTCAGGAAACTCACTCAGTCCCAGCCAGGATAGCATAGACAATATTTGTACACAGATGAGCTCTTACAACCAATCATTCTTCCAGCTGCCTCAGGGCAAGGGCCTGGCACAGAGTAGGCATCCTGTGAAGGCCAGCTGAGCTGAGCTGTGTTGGCATGTGGGGTTGGGGGTACAGGCTGAAAGGAGATAATTTCAGAGGGAACGAACAAGAGCAGCTCAGCTCTGGTTGTCCCAGCACGAGCTTTCACTCCTTCTAGGTGGCACAAAGAACCTTTCATAGGCAGCCAGCCTCTTCCACTGAGGCCTTCAGGAAACATGGCAGACCATCAAGCAGGAAGGCAAGGTGGGCTGTGACAATGAGGCCAGACTGGATCCTGCTGGTAACTTACAATCTCTGTAACAGCACCAGACAGTAATACTCTGTGGTGGATTCATGAGGAGGTGCTCAACGCCTGTGTCAGTGAATCTGAGGTTGGAGTCAGGGCAGATCTCTCTGACATCCCAGCCTCCAGATTCATTGAGGTCAGAGGCAAAGGGAGACAACCATGAGCTACTTACACAATTTGTCTCTGAAAGAAAAATGTCCGAGAGGCTGGGCGTGGTGGCACACGCCATTAATCCCAGCACTCAGGAGGTAGAGGCAGGCAGATTGCTGTGAGTTGGAGGCCGGCCTGTTCTACAAAGTAACAGCCAAGGCTACACCAAGAAACCCTGGCTGGGGGGTGGGAGGGGGGAACCAAAAGAAAGAAAGAAAAGAAAAAGAAAAATGTCCCAAAATAGAGCTGACCTCCAAACCTGGAGCTCACAGTGTCATTATAAGAGGCTGGCCCTTCCTAACCTGTGGGAGAGACCCTGCAGCCTTACCTCGTTCTCTGTCCTGGGTGGGACATTTTCTAATAAGTCTATGCCGTTCACGACAACGCTCTTCTTTTCTCTGATGGGGGCCTTGAATACCACTTTTGAGGACTTTTTATAGCCTTCCTTCAAGGACACCAGCACAGGATCTAGGAAGGCAAAGGAGATAGTGTCATATAACAGGCTGGATTGCAGAGCGAGGCTGTCATTTTGCTGAGCTTGCTGGCTGTGTGGAAGGGAGGGGACATCTGGACCAGGGGATCGTGTGGAGGGAGCCAGCTGAACTACGGACTGGCAAAGCTTGCGGGCTCTTGAGCTCTTCTGCAGTGGCCTCATTCTGAAGTACCTCGGTTGATGCCTCCCAGCCATTCATCTGGGGTCAGTGCTGGCTCCGTGCCTGGTGTCATGGGGTAAATGTCTTCCTGGTAGGAATCTGACTGCATGGAGGAGGAAGAAGAGAAAAGGACATCTGGGAACCTCTGCGAAAGCCCTGGACATCTAGCCGAGCACACTTCTGCACCCCCACCTTTAAGTCATTGCCCTCCTGAGCCCCGCATCTAGAACTACCCCTTCCGACCATCCCCACCGAGTGTCCTCCACCTACCCCAGTGAAGCCCATGACACCTCCTTTATCTGAGTCCCTTTGGGTTTCTCTGGTTGGTAAGATTTACCATGGGGCCCTTTGCAGCCCAGCCTAACCCCCACTCACCCTCCGGGGCACAATCATGGAGATAGGTTCAATCAGGCCCTTGAGTGTCACCAGCTTGTAGAAGCGGAAGACCTCGCAGGCAGACACATCCAACCCATGCTTGGGCATGACACCTGTGAGAGACGTATGGCTTTATGGGGGATCTTTGGGGCCTTGCTCACTGCCTGATGTTCTCAGACAGAAGGCAGGCTGCAGTTTGGATGCAACGACCCACCCAGAGGACAGAGGGTAGCCATGATGTCTTGGCTCTAGACAGTCACTTTGGGGCGGGGCACGAGGAGGTCAAGGTCAAGGTCATGTATGCCAGGCTGGCCTCAAACTCAAGATACAGAGTTCTAGAAGGCTGCGGGGCTCAGCACATTCTGGCATGTGCCATCTTTCCTAAGCCTCTGTGTCTCCGTCTTCAGAGAACAAAGAGAAGGGCAAAGCCATTCCCCACTCACCCAGGGGTTTCAGTGCAGCCCAAGAGAAGGAGGGCTTCTGTTGTTTATCTTCTAGGACCAACAGTCCTTGCGTGTGTTGTCTGTGGTTCACTAGCCATAGTGCGCCTAGCAGCTTTGTCTCCTGAACAGAACAGTTACTCCAAGGCGGGACAGCATAGTGCTAAGGGCTTAGCCGAGAGCTCCATAACCTTAATCGCCACCAACTCTGAGCTTTTGATTCTTTGGGCAGAAATTGGCCCCATATGAGGCCACGGGAGAGTGGAGAACATACGGGAGTGGCACCTGCGTGGCACTGTGCCACGCACCGACAGAACAAGTGTCTTTCCTGTAGTGTGAGTGTGAGTGGGGGTTCTAGATCTCTCCCACTGGGATGGAAGCTGCTCTTCCAAACAGAATTCTAGAATGCTCTCCTTTCCACCTCTCTCTCCTCTCTCTCTCTTTCTCTATTGAGACAGGCTCTCACTGCATAGCCCCTGGGCTACACTCAAACTCACAGGCCTCTGCTTCCCTCTCTGAGTGCTGGGATCCGTGGACAATGGTGGAGCTTCTGCCTGCTCTCCTGGGCCAGGCCAGGCCAGCTCTGGGGACTGGAGTCCTGGCTTCAGAGCCATGGAACCACCACCTACCACGTGAGCCACACCATGGAGTGAGTCTCTCCGTCCACAGCTGAGGAAGAAGGCACAGCCTGTATCCTGCAGGCTGCTGCTAGGCAGAGATGGCCAAGCTAGTGCCATGAGTGGCAGGCTGGCTGCAGGGGCAGCTGACCTGCCAAAGGTAGCACCCGGGGGATCTGATGCCCATGTGCCCACTGACTGTGGCTTTGGAGTCTGACTACTGTGTAAAAGGGACTGATGTGCAAGCCAACACTGTCTCCTGTCTTGCACAGAGCAGCCCTGCAGCCTCTGGGTCCTTACCTAGGCCTTTCTGTGGGGCTGGGGAGCGGAACTCCATGAGGTAGCTCAGGTAGGGCTTCTCCGTGCTGATCTCATAGTAGCGGATGTTTCCGTCCCCCTGAGGATAGCAGAGAGGCAATGAGGATGGAGGGCAGAGTCCAGCAGACCCGGGCCCAGGGCACAGTAGAAAAGAGATGTTCTTGTGCCTCAGAGGTGGCCAGGAGACCAAGGAGACCTGTACTTTGGGCCTCGGTAGCTCTATCTATGAGGGGAGAGAATGGAGATGGTGTTTATGTGATATGTGTGTATGTGTGCTCGCGGTGTGTGTCTGTATGGTGTGTGAGACTTGTGTGATGTCTGTGCAGTGTGTCTGTGTGTGGCACGTATGCAGTGTGGTATGACTGAACAGTGTGTGTGTTCTGTGATGTATAATGTGTGATGTGTGGTGTGTGTGTGGTATATATGTGTGTGGTGTGTATTTTCTATGCATTGTGGGATACATGTTTAGTCTGTGATATGTATGTATGTATGTATGTATGTGTGCAATGTGGGATGTATGTACAGTTTGTGTGACATATATGCATAAAGTGGGATGTGGCATATACGTGTGGTGTCGTGTGTGGTATATATGCAATGTGGTATGTATGTATGGTCTATGTGTTGTGTATGTATGATCCACTCAGTATGTATGGCATGCACATATGTACATTATATGTGCAGTGGAGTGTTTGGTGTGATGTGTGGTGTGGTGGAGCTCTTAGTCACTGACACGTCAGTGAGAACGAGAGGTGTGGGTGGAAGTGGTGAGAGCCAGGGGCTGGGCTGGTTTGTGGGAAGCCACAGAGATTCGGTTGGCTTTCTTAGAATAAAGTTCTAATGGGAGCTGGGACCTCCCGGTAGCTGACAGTCCCTCCCTCACCCCACTACCTTTCCAGCCAGGTAGAGCATGTGGGTGTCGGCATCATAGAACGGGAACAGGAGGCCTGAGAGTCCATCGATTTCTTCCTCGATCATGGGCATGGACAGATCCTCCTGTGGGGAGGACGGTTGCGTCAGTCTGCAGCTAAGAGGAAGGCATGTCTCCCTCCTTCTCAAATCCGGCAGAGCCACCAGAGCTGTAACCCCCCCGCTTTCTGAAGAGTGCCCAGGATGTCGAAAAAGACACGGACTGGGGGGAAAGACTGACAGCATCTTGCAGATGGGCCAGACACTGTCTGGAAGATTTTCTGGTCCCAGGTTTCATCTCCTGAGGTCCCTGTTCGATCCTCACTGGTGATGCCATTAGAAGCTGGCTGTGCCAACAGGGACCTGGCTTTCTGAGGAAGTGCCTTCTTTAGCTCAACCCCAGCTGGCTGCTCCTGCTCCCCACCTTATAGCCTTCTGTCTGAGCCATCAGCAGCTCTCCTCAGAACACAGCCAGTATGCGGCTAGAAGGACCCAGCGAATGGTTTTCTGTCCTTTGTGTAGCTAAGGACAGAAACTAGGTTTGTCCTCAAGCCACATAAAGAAAGGGCTTGGCATTCACTTCAGCACTGGCAGATGACCTTGAGGGCCTGGCCTCTGGCCCACGCTGCTGCTCTGGCGGAGGAGGAGGAGGTGGGTGAGAGGACAGGGAAGGCGATTACCCCAGGGTGCCCACCACCCCACAGACCCATCAGGAGACCAGCCAGGCCTGCTGGAGGATGCAGCTGGAGTACAGGCATAGATACAAGCCAATGGGCAGGAGCTCGGGCAGTGGAGCCAAGCTGAGCTCCTGTTTGTAATGTGAAAATGAGACTCAGTTGCATGGGGGCCTTGGGAACCCTCCAGAGCTGGTACAAATTTAAATGTATGCCTATGTCCATGTGGGTTTGTGAGCACCACCTGAGGTGGCCCTGTCTGGTCCACTGTCCACACAAGATAAGACAGGCCTAGGGACCTTTGAAGGCATCACTTCTTGTCCCTCCCTCCAATATTACATGGGTCTTATTCCAGCACTTTCCTTTTCTAGTGTGTTCTCTCTCCCACTTGTGTGGAAGCCCCAGGCACCCAGACCACGGACCTCACTCTTCTCTTGCCTTATCTGTGAACCTCAGACCCCAGGAGCTCAGATCTAGGCAGCCTGCTCCTCCCTGCCCCGCTGTGGGCATCCCAGCGGCTGACCTGGTCCCAGAGGGCGATCTGTCTCGTGTTCCACCTGGAGACCCCTGTGGTGAGAAGCCGCTTCATGTTGCCCAGGAATACCACCCGGTTCACTCTGTGGTTTTTGCAGTTTGCCTCCTGGAGGGGACAGAAACCGTAGGTGAGCCAGGGCCCTCAACATGTGGTTCTGTAGAGAGTTGAATGAGACAGGGGTTCCCCAAGAAACCCATGTCCTAAGTAGAGGATGTTGTGAATGCCCCGATTTAGATTAAAAAAAAAAAAATCCTTGCATATGTAATTTGGCCAAGAATCCTGAGACAGAGAAACTACCATGATTTTCACAGGTGGACTCTAAAGGCCATCACCAGCGTCCTTGTAAGGGAGAGGCCAGGATATACACTGTGTGTAGGAGAAGTGTGACACAACCATGGAGGCAGAGACTGGAGTGGGGACAGCCACAGGCCAGGCAGCCAGCAGCCCCCAGCAGCTAGAAGAGGCAAGAACAAGCCTGGAATCTAGCATGTGGTGAGTTGTGGCAGGAGGATCCAGGCTAGCATAGACAATAGAGCTCCACAGTGAGACCCTCCTTCAAGAAAACAACGCAAGGATGGTTCTACTGATAAAGTGCTTGCTGTATAATCTTTGCAAAAGTATGTTTTTTGTTTGTTTGTTTGTCTATTTTCCTTTGTTTTTGTATTTATTTATTTAATGTATATGAGTGCTCTTTTTGCATGTACACCTATATGCCAGAAGAAGGCATCAGATCACATTATAGATGGCTGTGAGCCACCATATGGGTGCCAGGAATTGAACTCAGGACCTCTGGAAGAGCAACCAGTGCTCTTAACTGCTGAGCCATCACTCCAGGCCCTGCTTTGTTTTGTTTTTTAATGGCTCAGCTTGTAAAGGCACTTGTCTCAGAGCCTGAGTCAGATCTCGGGAACCTACATGGTAGGAGAAGAGAACCAATGTCCTTAAATTGTCCCCGAGCCTCCCCCAACACAGACACAATTGATAAGCGTAAAGTACTTCCAAAGGATAAGAAGGTGAATTGCAGGGCCTGTAATTCCAGCACTGGGAGACAGACACAAGGGAATCCTGGGGCTTGCCGGCCAGCTTTCTTAGGTGAGCCATAGAGGACCAGTTCAGTGAGAGACCCTGCCTCAGAAAATAAGGTGGAAAGCTGGGCGTGGTGGTGCACGGCTTTAATCCCAGGCAGAGGCAGGGGGAATCTCTGTGAATTTGAGGCCAGCCTAGTCTAAAAACAGAGTCCCAGGACAGCCAGAGCTATTACCCAGAGAAACTATGTCTCAAAAAGAAACAAACAAACAAAAACAAAACAAAAAACCACACACAATAAATAAATAATAAATAAATAAGGTGGAGAACAATTGAAGAAGTCAGCCTCTGGTATTCACAGGTACATGTACATGTAAATGCATGTGTGTGCACAAGTGTACACACACACACCAACAAGACTTGAATCTCCCTTAAAATCTCTGGACAGAGAGCAGCAGCCTGCAGACACATGCACTCAGGACAGATAGATCCTCCTGACCTAGAGGAACAAGTTTCCGTTGCTTACAGCCACTTAGCTTGTGGCCATTTGTTACAATAGCTGCCACTAACAGTTTGGGAATCAGGAAGCAAGGGCCCTGCACCCAGAGCAGCAGAAATAGCAAAGGGCTATGCTAACCTTCACTAACACCCTCTGGGGCCTGTGTCCAGGCCTGTCCTTGTGACATTTCTTTTAATCCACAAAGTATCTCCTGGAAAGAACCATCCTCCTTTTCCTGCCTCTATCCTCAAGTTCTGGGATTCCAGGCATGTGCCACCAGGCAGGGTTTCAGACAGTGCTGAGGATCAAATGCAAGGCTCTGTGGGTGGAAGGCGAGCTCTCCATTACCTGCTTCTTCTTAATTAAGTACCTCTCGGTCCCCTACCCTGCCCGTCCATATCTCCCATTCTCCCGAGCCTTATGGTTGCCTTGTAGTAAGAACTCAGGAACCATCGTTGGTTATTGGTTATTAATCCCTTTAATCTGAGACTCAGGGAGCAACCTCCCCAGTGTCCTACCCACATGGGGCCATCTGTGGACCTGGAGTCTGTGCCATTTGCCCCAGGCTCATCCTGTGCAGGTGGCTGGGCAGTGAGTCCAAAGTCTCCTCCCCCTGTACCCGTGATGGGACATGCTTAACACCACGGACTGTGAGGGACTGAAGGTTCATTGCAGCCAGTAAAAGAATCCCTTTAGAGGAGATGTCACTGTGGTAGGAAAGAGTCCTCTGGTCCCCTGGTTCCTTCCTGCCCATAGCAAGTCAGAGTTTCTACAGGCTGAGAGAGGCGCTGAGCGGACAGGCTGATCTGCAGGTGTGTGGCAGAGCCCCAGGACAGCCCTTTCCTCCAGGGGCCCCAGCACAACCCGTTTCCTCTACAGACTCCAACACCACCTCCCCCTCAACAAAACGTAGGGCTCCTCCACCTGTAGGACGCGGCCGGAGCGGGGTTCAATCACACGTAGCTTCTTGTCCTTGCAAGTGGTGGTGAGCAGGCTGCCGTCTGTATTGAAGGACATGCAGAGGATCACATCCGTGTGACAGTCAATCATTTTCACTGGCTCGCCTATGTCCAGGTTCCAGATGAGGACCTGTGAAGGCAGATGTGCAGGAGCTAAGGTGAGCGGCTGCTGCCGTCCTGGGTGTCTGTCCTCTGTCCACACCGACAGACCCTGGGCTGCAGGCACACAGCCCAGGGTTCTGCACAGAATGGCGGCTGGTGTTCCTGTTGACTATCGCCTTGACAGGAGCTAAAGTCACTTAGAAGGCAATGGTCTGGGCACGTCTGTGATGGAGGTTTTAGACTCTGATAAGTGAGGTGGGGAGACCCACCCCCTAAACGTGGGTGGCGACGCTCCGTGGGGTGTGGTTGGATTAAAAAGGAGAGAGCTGGCTGAGCACCAGTATTATTCTCTCTTCTTCCTGACCACAGATGCAGTGTGACCTGCTGTCCCAGGATCCTGCCATCATGGCAGACTATACCTTCCAACTGTGAGCCCCTCCCCCTCCAAAAAATAAAATCCCTTCTTTAAATGGCTTCTTGTCAGGTGTTTGGTCACCACAGCCAGGAAAGTAGCCAATACCCACATCCTTGGATAGCCTCTGACAGGGCCCAGCACCAGTCTTGACTTGGTTTCATCAAGAAATAAGGAGAAGCCCGGTGCGGTGGCGCACATCTTTAACCCCAGCACTCGGGAGGCAGGGGCAGCTGGATCAGTGTGAGTTCAAGGCCAGCCTGGTCTACAAAGTGAGTCCAGGACAACCAAAGCTACACAGAGAGACCCTGTCTCCAAAAAAGAAAAGAAAAGAAAAGAAAAGAAAAGAAAAGAAAAGAAAAAAAACCAAACCCCACCCCCTGTAAAAAATAAAAATATCCTATAACTAGTCCCAGATGGCTGGCATGATAGGTTTTGGGGGTGTAATTTCCCCTGTATCCCTGATACAGGCACTGTCTTCTGGTCCACAAAACCTCAGAGAAGACAGGAAAGATGCCTTAAGCCCCCCGGACCTCCAGGAAAAATCTGTGCTCAGGAGATGCTCAGTCTTATATAGAAAGCGAGTGAGTGACCCAATGAATGAAAGAGCCCGTGTCAGTCAACATGCTTAGACCACGCCCCGGTCTCCCTGATCCCGCCCCACCACCCCACACCTGGGCCTCACACCTTGTAGTCATAGCCCGCACTGAACAGAATGTTGTTGGTCGTGGGATGCCACTCAACGAGTCCCACGCGCCGGCTGTGTCCGTGGAGCTCCAGGAGAGCCTCCGTCATGTTCCGCTTCAGCCCGCCCTCCGGGATCTCCCAGATGCGCACCTGCGGAGGGAAGAGTCCGGACTTTTAGCTGGACAGGCACGGGGAGGGAGTGCCACAGATGGCCCTGTTCCTAGGCTGCATTGAGGGAGCTACTTTGCTGGTTCAGGACAACCGTCAGAGATCTGGGGGAGGCCTTTCTGTTAGAGAGCTTCTGCCTTTGGCCTCAGGTGTTCTCTGTCATGTATCCTGACCAAGAACATTGTTTTCAGTTCTTTGTTTTGTCTTGTATTTTCGCTTATTTGTTTTGCATAGGAACTACGGACCTCAGGTTGGTCTCACTGTGTATCTCAAGATAACCTGAAACTTCTGATCCTGCCTCTGCCTCGAGAGTGTTGAGTTTATAGGAGAGTCCCACCATATATAGTTTTAGTGCATCTGTCTTACGGGGTGGGTGCTGGGGACTGAACTCAGGCTTTTATGCATGCCAGATGACTCTACCAACTGAGTCACACCCCCTCAGCTCCCCAGCATGCTGTTCTCCCGCCAAGCTCATACTGTCATAGTGGCTTTTAGCAAGCACCAAATTAAAAATCTACCTTTCAGCTGGGTGGTGGAGGCACACGCCTTTAATCTCAGGCCTCAGGAGGCAGAGGCAGGCAGATCTCCATGAGTTCAAGGCCAGCCTGGTCTACAAAGTGAGCCCAGGAAAAGGCTACACAGAGAGACCCTGTCTCAAAACACACACACACACACACACACACACACACACACACACAGAGCTACCTTTGCTTTCTCCAAAAAACCTCCTAAGAAAATCTGTCCTTCATGGTGGGTCTCTTGGCTGTCCCTAATCTGGATGGAGCTCTGGGCAGAGGGAGGCTCTGATCTGTGCTAGAAGATAGTGGACTCAAGGGCAGAGCACTAGTCTAGAGGTCAGGCCTGAGCTGAGAGCCCACACAGAGCCTGGATGATGGTGCCGCTGTTTGCAGACTTGTAGATGCAAAGAAGCAGAAAAGGATGGTCTATGGAGAGAAGGACGGGCCAAGAATGGTCCAGGTGGAGAACTTCAGAGAAGAGCACAGCTCCAGAGAGAGGCTTTGAGCCCCAGAGAGACCTTGGTTACTCATTCTTGCCCTGCTGGGCCTGCATGGCTCCATCCAAGCTATGCCATTTGTAAGATAGTGTGTGTATGTGTCATGGGGGAGGTTGTTCTAACCCTACTGGGGTGGAGAATGAGATAGTGGTGACAACAGCCTATCAGCTATAAGGTGCTGTGTAGAGTTTCAGAATTATGATGAGATGTGGGACTCCCCCCGCCCCATGTGTGTGTGTGTGCGTGCGCGCGTCTCGAGGATATATTGAGGCCAAAGCTGAGGCATGGCCTCTGCCCAGTGCCCAACTCCACTCACTAGCTGAGTGACACTGCCCTCTGAGGTTCTGGCTCTTGGTCTAGAAAATAAAGTGACCCATGAGCCTGGCAGAGGCTTGTGGGTTAAATCCAGCTGGGCATAGAATCATGTGAATTGATTGTGAGAGCTGAGCTGGGCAGGGGACACAGGGAAGTGGGATCCCAGCTCTAGCCCCTGAGAAGGAACTAAGCTTGGGGCAGGGGTGGGGGACTGGGGGGGGGGAGAAGAGGAGAGAGAAACAGAGAGACAGAAACAAACACAGAGACAGAGAGAGAGAGAAAGAGACACAGAGAGAAAAAGAGAGACAGACAAACACAGAGACACAGACAGAGAAACAGAGACACAAGGAGAGAGAGACACACACACAGAGAGAAACAGACAGACAGACACACACATACACACACACACAGGGGGAGAGAGAGAGAGAGAGAGAGAGAGAGAGAGAGAGAGAGAGAGAGAGAGAGAGAGAAGTACAGGCAGATGCTAGTGATTGTTAGACGTAGGATCCCAAGCAGGGGTTTGAGGAACCTGGGAGAATAAATACCCTAAGGAGAGGTATCTCTTATTTGATACCTGGCAGTCCCCTCATGGGCCCAGCTTTCTCATCTATATCTTGAGGTAAATTAATCAGTCTCCTAAGCTTCTCTGGCATTGCTGAGTGGGAAGACACCACTCCCAGCTTGACCCACAGCAAAAAGGTGGCACCAGATTTTTAAAAGGGCTCCGAAGAGGAGCTGCAGTTCACAGTGGGCTTAAAACACCCAGGAGAGAACTCTGGTCCCTTAGAATGCATGGAATTTGCTGGAAACAAAGTGTATCTGGGATGTGGGAGGAGCACTGTGGTTCTGCACAGAGCGTGTGCTGGGAGCTTACTTCAATAACACAGGAAACCCAAGAATCTGCCAAGTAGGATTTGGGGAAGGAAGGGGTGGGGACCAGTGTGGAGAGTGCTTCTCCAGCAAGCCAGCTGTGCCCAGACAGGTCCTCTTCCAGCCTGGAGCCAGGGTTCTGTCACACTCAGTCACATTTAATCCGTTAGAAAAGGGGAAAGGGGGTGGGGTCCTGGCTTCCTGGAGCTCAGAGAGACATGCGCAGACAAATGAGGGCAAAATCATCGCATTAAGGATAGTATATAGAACCTCCAAGCCAGTGTCTGCATGGGTGGGGACAGGGCAGCTAGCCAACAAAGCTGAGTCTTGAGCTCTTACAAGCTCCCTGCAAACCCAGGCTCTGACCTCAGTCACTGTGAGCCTGTGGCCAAGTCTCTTAGATTTTCTGAACACATTTTCTCAGCTGAGGGGTAACTCTACCCATGTCACACAATTGCCACGAAGATTAAAGAAAAACTGAGTAAGTACCCTTCCAGGAAGATGACTGCTGGCTAGTTTTATGTCAGCCTGACACAGCTAGACTCATTCTGGAAGAGGGAACCACAGTTGAGAAAATGCCTCCACTAGATTGGCCCGTGGTACCTTTTCCTTGATTGATGATTGATGTGGGAGAGCACAACCCACTGTGGGTGGAGCCACTCCTGGGCTGCTGGTCCTGGGTGCTATAAGAAAGCAGGCTGAGCAAGCCATAGCGAGCAAGCCAGTAAGCAGCACCCCTCCATGGCCTCTGCCTCAGCTCCCACCTCTAGGTTCCTGCCCTGTTTGAGTTCCTGTCCTGACAGCCTTGAATGATGGACTATGATATGGAAGTATATTAGAAATAAACCCTTTCCTCCCCAAGTTTTTGTTTTTGTTTTTGTTTTTGTTTGTTTGTTTGTTTTTTGTCATGGTGATTCATCACAGCAATAGAAACCGTAAGTAAGATAATGACCTTGGAGTTACAATGCCTATTTGAGTAATGCTTATGTAAAGTTAAGGAGCACAGACAACTTTTCTATAGGCCAAACTTTAGATGTGACTCTTCCCCCACCCCCACCCCTCCACCCCAGACCTGGTTTCTCTGTGTAGCCTTGGCTGTCCTGGACTCACTTTGTAGACCAAGCTGGCCTCGAACTCACAGCGATTCACCTGCCTCTGACTACCTCCCTTCCTCCTTCCTCCCTTCCTTCCTTCCTTGTATTGGGGATTGAACCCCAAGACTTGAGTCTGTAAATTCTCTCCCCCTGTGCTCCCCAAGTGGGGTGTAATCTGTGGGTTGTAGAGAGCAGATGCAGTGGTGGAGCTTGACAGGAAGGTAAGAGAAAGATGCTGAGCTCGGCTCACCAGGCAGAGGGACTACCCTCCTGTCACCCTTCCTTTCTCCTAGGAATCTTCTCTCCTTTCCTTAAACATTGTCTGTCTGTCTGTCTGTCTGTCTGTCTGCCTGCCTGCCTGTCCCTGTCTCTGTGTCTCTGTCTGTCTGTCTCTCTTTCTCCCTCCCTCCTTTCCTCCCCCCTCTCATGTGCTCTCTCGCTCTCTCTCTCTCTCTCTCTCTCTCTCATCTCCCTGTGAATAAGGGGTGTACCCAGCAAAGGGCCAGGCACTCCAGCCTTGTAAAGAAGCCACACTGCCCTTCCCGCTGCCTGCCAGCCAGCTGCCCTCCCTAGCTGCAGCAGAAGCTATAAAAAGCACAGCCCTTCAACAATAGGTGACATCACCCAGCAGGCTGGCGGAAAGAACTGGATTCTGCCAGATGCCAGGCAGAGTTATGGTCCCTTCCCTCCCCCAGGATGAGGCCTCAGGGGGAGAGCTTGGGCAGGCTCCCTGAATCCTGCAGGCATGTAGGGGATAGGCTACAAAAGACTCTCTCATACCTCGAAGGCAAGGCAGGGGAATTGAGCTCATGGGACACAGCATCTTGACTGTGCTAAAGACTTCCCTGGGGCGAGGGATGGGGAGGAAATGCTGGAGTCTCCCTGTATCCCTTTAGCATCCTCTGGATATTTTGGGACCAGAGAACAATGGGGTTAGGAAGGGATGAGCACATACTTTCAGGAGAAAGGACCAGACCTGCAGCAAAGGCTTCTTTCTGCGGTCCTTCAGGATGGCGTTTCTAGCCCTGGCAGGGACCACTGTGTCTGGCAGACCTGTGGACCTCTTAGACCTGCCTCTGCATATATGATGCATGGTAAGTTGCCTCTGCATGGGTTGGCAGAGGAAGTCCAGGAGAACTCGGGGCAGGAAGGCCAGCCAGAGGAGCCTTACACACTGGCATCCAGGCCCAGGCGGGGAGGACTCTCTTGAGTGACTGAGTGTTCCATGCCCAGCACAGGACACACAGAGAGGACACAGATACAGAGTATGCAATGGGTCCAGACTGTCAGCCACAGTTCTGAGCCTCTGCTTTCTCCCCTGTAGAAAGAGCCTTGGTGAGGTAGCAGGACTGAAGTCTGTGGAGCTGCTTGGTATGAACTCCTGATAGAACCTCGCTTTCAGGTTCCGGTTCTCTAGGAGCGGCTGAGTGTCACCCTGGGGCCAGTGGGCACCAAGGCTAAGCACTGGATAGGTGTGGGCAGGAACCTGGGGGCTAAGGTGGGGCTCTGAGTCCAGCTTCTGGAGCAGCTGGCCTGGCAGCTGCTGGAAAGCTTAGGTTTACCCTGATCTCAGACTCAACCACCTGTCTAGATCAGCAGCTTGGGGGCAGGGGGTGGTTCTATTCTCTGCTGTGCCCAGCCTTTCCCCTCTCCTCCTTCCTCTTTAGGGCTGAAGTGCTCATGCGCACCCCCCCCTCTCCCTACCCCTCCCCTATGTGTTTGTGTGTGTGTGTGTGTGTGTGTGCCTTCTCCCTGCTCATCCACACAGTGTGCAGCCTTTATCCAGCTGGCTGGAGCCTCCTGTCCTCCAAAAAGCTGGCTGTGACCCCTTCAGGCTCCCCACCCCCCTTCCCCAGAGCCCAGAGGATACTCAGCTGGCTTGAGAAGCTCAGGCGGCAGAGCTAAGCTTCTCACCTTGCCTTTCATGCCTTATCCGGTGTCACAACCTCTCTTCACAGCCTTCTCACCTGCTCACTCCCCTAGTGACATTGCCCACAGCTCCAACCAGGCTTAGAGGCACCCTCCTTTGCTTAGGTGCCCTGTATGCTCCCACCAGGCCTTGGGTCTGAGCCAGGGCTCTTCTTGGGTTCCCTTTAACCCTTTCTCTCCTGGTCAAAGTGTAATCATATTGGCAAGAGTGAAGATATCTCAAAGAACTTGTGCCTTCCTTCTGGTTATTAGACTATTAGACGGCTGAGACAATGCCCCCAGTAAATGTAAGCTCCCGTAGGACTCTCATGCTGGGAGGAGCAAGAGGCTGAATCCTGGTACCAGCCAGATCAGGAAGCTTATCTCAAAGAAAGAGATTTTATATAATAATCTCGACAGCTTGTTTGACCACCTTGAAGAAGAGGCTGGAGACTCTCATTGATGAACAGGGCCATATGTCACCAGGAGTGCCTTCTGAATAAACAATTTACCAAATAAATCTCCTTTCTCTGCATTTCACTATTACATTGTCTGTTTAATTGGCCTATCAAAGATGGGTGGCCCAGGCTCTCACCCTAACAAACAAATCCCAAGTCTTCCAGCTCCAGCCCTCCCAAGTCCCCTCTTGCTGTATCTGGGTCATCATTAGCTCTTCTCTCTTGTCTGTGCCCACACATCTGTGGAACTTCAGTGTAGCCTGACTCATCCGCATTGTGCCTGCTTTTTTTCTAGCTGGTGGGCCCTGCCTCCCTGCTGGGGCTGTTGGCAGAGCAGAACTGAGACATCTGAGGCATCTGCGAGGCGCCAGGCACAGGGTTAGGCATGGAGCTTCTTCATAGCCTCATTGCTGTGCTGAGGAGTGTCCTGTCATTGCTACCTCTGACATGAGCAGAGCCATGGCCCAGAGAGGTGAAGCCATATGCCCTTGGCACCCAGCTAAGCAGTGGCACCGAGGTCTCATCCCAAGGCCACCACATTCCACGGTCGAATTCTCTTTGGACCTCAGCCATCAGGCCCAGCTTGTCAATCTGTGGGTACCAATCATTGATTTGGCTGAGCCTTGAGCTTGGCTACATCCAGGAATATGAAGCAGCAGCAGATGGAAGGAGATGCCGAGCTAGCACAGGCAGGTCCATCGGTGATGAAGGAAGTTGAGACCTGAGGGAGGCAGTAGTCCCAAAAGCTGGGGCCAGATCTGCTCCCCTCATACCAAGATAGGCTTGATTTTCCTTCCCGTGGCCTTTCCTGGCTCCACCACCTCCTGTCCACATGTCTGCACGGCTCTAGTCTTCCTGTGTCCTGGCCCCTGATAGCTGTCCCCTGGTCACTTGAGCCCTGAAGCTGCTAAAGAAAGTAACAAAACCGACAGATTTCCTTTGCTGCCTCCATTCATGGACCCCACAGGCACTTTATTCACAATCGCTATCCTCAGGGGTCTCTGCAGCCAGCCAAGCCCTTTCTGCGTCCTTACCCCTCTACCTCTCTACTCTGTGAATTCTGAGCCTGCTGATCTCACCCTCTACTCAATGAATTCATAGAGATGCTACTGTCATTATCTCCTTTTCCATCTTATTTTTCACTCATTTATTATCTATCTATCTATCTATCTATCTATCTATCTATCTATCTATCTATCATCATCATCCAAACATATATCCATCCACTCAACCATCTCTCTGTCAGTCCATGAATCATTCATCCAAGCATCCATCTACATGTTTGTTTTGGTTTTTTGATTTTTTTTTTTTTTTTTTTTTTTTAAAGGTACAAGGTCCTGTGTTTCATGCCGGGGATTCAGAGCCACATAGGCCACATTCCCTTTCCTCTGGGGCTCCCAGTCTAGCCGAGGAAAACAGGGACACAGCTCTGAAGTTGTTTCCAGGTCTAATACCCTGGGCTCATGGCCTGTCCTCAGACTATGCCAGTGAGCACTAGGTAGCCACAGCGGCCTGGCTGAAAAGCAGAGCCACCTTTGCTTGGGAACAGAGGGACTGCCATATCAGTTTGGCTGACACTTTGGATCCTACTCTGTCCTACTGCCCCTCTGAGGAAGCCACACTGAGGAAGAAGTGGACAGATACAAAGCTGTGTTGATGTCAGTGTCCCTGGATCTTTCCTCCCTTTTTACTTCTGTCTCTGGGGATTGAACTCAGGTCTTCATGCTTGTGCAGTGAGCGCTTTACCAACATGAGCTGCATTACCAGTTCTGTCTCTTCCCTTCTGTCATCTCTACCTGCTCTCCGCCCATCCCGTCTCCTCTCTCTCTCTCTCTCTCTCTCTTTCTTGTATTTATTCTCTCTTCCCACAAGGGCTAGGATGTAGAAAGTTGGAAGTCTATGCCCCCAGGGTGATTTTTGTCACCACTGTTCTTGAAGCCACAGCTCCCAGAGGAAAAACTACAGGATATTTACCACATGAGCCTGCAAGGCCCAGGAGCCCTCTTCCCCTTGCCTCTCCCCTTGCTTCCTTCTCCTCCCCACTTTCCTTCCCCTTCTGCCCAGCAGCATCACAGAGCACAGGTCCAGGCTGAATCACACTCTAAATCTTTTGGTTCCAGTTCTCACCTACAATTCAACACTTCCAATGTAGTCAAGCACTGAAGCACAGGATGTGTGTAGCAAAGGTTCTCTCCCTCAGTCCCTTCCCCACCCCTGTCCTCTCTCTTCCTGGACAGGCTGGAGAAAGAGGGAGAAGATGCGGAGAGGAGAGAGAGGGTAGTGTGTGGACAGAGGCTCTTTAGGGGACGTGGGAGGTGTATGCTCAGGGTCATCCCTGGGGAGCACCCGCTGCTCAGCTCACCGACGTGTCCTCGGAGCATGAGGCGATGATGTTCTCAATGAAGGGGCTCCATTTGATGTCCAGCACATTGCCTTGATGACCGCATACCTTGGGGTAGTTTGGCTCGATTCGGCCTGTCTGCAAGGAAGAGAAAAAAGCATTAGCTTGGTGTTCCCACTTAGAGCGGCTCTGAAAAAGGTGTCAAGGCTATTACCCAAAAGAGGGGAGTAAGAAACCCTACCTCCTCCAGCCCTGAGCCCAAACTCCTTAAACCCTCACACAGGCTTCACCCAACCCCCTCACTCAGGGGAGGTGGGCACTTCAAGGCCAGTTATAGTCCTCAGTAAGTCAACATGATCAATGTTTGAACCATGTCACTTGCAGTCTATTTTTTCTTAGAATCCTAGGTATCTGGGGGATATTTTGGGGGTGCTTTCTGGTGGGAATTATGCTATTTTTAAGCGTGTGTGTGTGTGTGGTCTCTCACTGTGACATGGGGCTCACCAACTGAGCTAGATCTGCAGGCTGACTACCTCCAGGGACCCTCTGATATCTTTTCCTAGCCTCTGAGGTCGTGAGCATGTGCTACTGTGCTACTGTCTTTCACGTGGGCTCTGGGGATTAAACTCAGGCTCTCAGGCTTGAGTCATCTCAATAGCCCCGTTAATGTCATCTTTTGTTTTAGCTTATTTTTATTTTATATGTGTGTCTGTATGCCACGTGTGTGCCCTGGGAAGCCGGAGGAGTGTGTCAGATCCCCCTGGAACTGGGGTTAGAGGCAATTGTGAACCACCACATAGGTGCTGGGAGTCGAACATGGGTCCTTTGGAAGAGCAGCCTGTGCTACTAACCATTGAGACATCTCTCCAGCACCTTTTGCTTTATCAAGGCATGCTCTCACTTTTTAACTCAAAAGAACTTATTCTGTAGCCCCAGATGGCCTAGAATTCCTGGAGCTCCTTCTAACAGTCTTCCAAGGGCTGGGATTATATCCAGTTTGTTTGGTACTAGGTGGGACCCAGTGCTTTGTGGCATTCATGCACTCTTCCAACTAATCTATGTGCCCCGCCCTTGTCTATAATTTTTAAGCTGAGCTATGTATAACCCCGGGATCTACTAAGGCTAGGCATTTCATCATTAGCTCTCACAACAAACTGTGAATTAAACACGAGGAAACCAAGGCCCGGAAAGGCTAATTAGTGACCCTCAAACCACGCAGCTGAAAGTGAGGCTGGGATTTCCCAGCAGTGTGATTCCTCAAGGCAAGCCCTTTGAACTTTGTTGCTTTCAGCTGGTGCCCCTTAACTTGGCAGCAGGATCTTGCGCCCTCAGCGTCCTCACTCTTTCTCCCATAGGCCCTCCTCACAGCTCATCTCAAAGCTAGAGTATTTGCTGAGCAAAGCTGTCTGCATTAAGTTTCTGGCACCCAGCCCAGCCCACTCTGAGAAGCACCAAGGCAGTTAGTCAGTAGCTGGCCAGTTAGTCAGTAGCTGGCCACCGGGAACGCAGAGTTAGGAGCCCGTGGGGGTGTGCTGGTCCTGGATGGAGAGGTATGCCACATCTCTGGGCCCTGTGTGGAATGAGAAGAGATGGGAGCCATGCTCTGGGGATGAAACAAGACTTTTACTTATTTTTTAAATGTGTGTGTGTGTGTGTGTGTGTGTGTGTGTGTGTGTGTGATTTTGGGTGTGCATCCCACAGTAGGCATATGGAGGTCAGGTCAGAGGACAATTATGTGGAGTTTTACTTCTATATGAATTCTGGGTCTAGACCTCAAATCATCAGGCTTCTGGTATGTGGCAAGCACCTTTACCTGCTGAGCCATTTTACTGATTTTTAAAAAGACTCGGTTGTCCTAAAGTCAGAATCTCACATAGCTCAGGCTGGCATCAAACTTGATACCTACGGCTAACCTTGAACTTCTGCTCTTTGTGCTTCCAGCTCCTGAGTCCTGGGATTACAGGTGTGCGCCACCACACATGGGTTTATACGGTGTGGTGGATGGGAACTAGGGCTGCGTGCATACCAGAAGAACACCCTACCGACTGAGCCACATCCTCAGGCCCAAAAGACTCATAGTAGGACACAGTTGGGCAGCTGTAAAGACACAAATGGCTTTGTATACATGGTGAAACAGTTAAGGTGTGATGAATTTTTAATACTCTGTACCTTGGCTTTTTTTTAAATAGTTTATTTAATTGTAAGTTAATGCGATTTAATTTTTAATAAAGGCTGCACTTAACAATTGGCTTTAAAAATTCCTAGAAACTTAGCCGTGGGCTCTTGTAGATGGCACACATCGACACAACACACCACCCCTGCTCATTTGCATCTTTGACATAAAGATGAAAAAACAAGTCAAATACCTTGACAGACATTCGGAAATCACACACACACACACACACACACACACACACACACACACACACACACACACACCCCACCTGGAAGACAGAGGCAGGAGGATCTAAGTTTGAGGCCAACCTGGGGATCTATAGATAGAATCTGCCCTATAAATAAATAAATGAATAAACAAACAAAGCCATCCATTCCCCAGAGGAGCTGTGAATACGGAGTAGACCCTCATCTGTCTGTCTCTGAGCCTGGCGACAGGCTGCAATCTGATTCCTTCTTCCAGTACTTAAGCCCGCAGCTCTCACAGTGCTCATCCTGACAGGAGTTTGGACGGATAGCACTAATATGCATTAATATAACCAAAGTTGGGTCTGGAAAGATGGCTTAACTGGCACAGTACTTTCAGACTGGAGGGCTTGAGCTTGGATCTGTGACACCCCCACCCCCACCCCAGGAAAAGCCGGGTACTGTGACATTCATCCGTAACCTCGGAAGTATAGAGACTGGTGATTCCTGGGGGTTGATGGCCAGCTAGTCTAGCTGAGGTTGGAAATCTCCAGGTTCAGTGAGAGATCTTCTCTCAAAAGCTCAAGGCCTACAAAGCGAGTCCAGGACAGCCAAGGTGACACAGAGAAACCTTGTATCTCGAAAAACCAAAAAAAGAAAAAAGAAAAACAACAACAACAACCACAACAAAACCCTCAAGGTGTAGCGTGGCTAAGGAAGACAATGCCAACCTCTGGCCTCTATCTGTACACTTGTAAGTGTGCGTGTGAGGGCACACACACACACACACACACACACACACACACACACACACACACTGAAAGGAAAAAGTGGCCAAGCTACTCTCTGTAGGGGCTATGAATAGAGCATCTCCTCAGCTGACTGTCTTCAATGCCACCTTCTCATACTTAATACAAGTCCCTCACCAATATTGCTCCTGACTCTCACCCAGGCTGCTACTATTAATATATCTTACACAAATATGATCAGGTTTAAACCTCACAACAGTTCTAATTTACAGCCGAGGAAACAAGTTTGGATTGCTCCTCAGTGTGGTCAGGGTTTTCCAGTGTGACACATCAGAGTGACTTGCAGGCTTGTATTTCCTGTGGCCTGTGAGCATCCCAGGAGAGTCATGAATGCATCTCAATGTATCTGTAGATATGATATTATATTGTAGTGTCAAAAGGTTGGACAGCCATAATAGACGGTCAGTGCACAGAACTGTCCCTATGGTAGGTTCCCTTGGGGGATGGAATGTAAGACGTCATCTGGTCCCCGAAAATCTGAGGGCTTTAGTCTCCGCAGAGCCAGGCAGGGACTTAGTGTAGGATGGATGGGAAGGGATTGTGGGGAGGGAAGGCGATAGACCAGGATTAGTTTGCGAGGCAATCCATTCTACCTGTCGCTATTTCAAGTCGGGGAGTGTCTTTCCTGGAGCTCCCCTGGGCAAGATCATTTCAATACTTGATATTCTTTTAAAAATTTAAGTTTGTTTGTTTGTTTGTTTACTGTGAGGAAGGGCATTCATATGCACACATGTGCATGTATGAGAGAGTAATCGTGCTGTGGTGTCCATGGGAAGGTCAGGGGAAAACTTGCAGGACTCAGTTCTAGCCTTCTATTACCTGGGTCCTGGGGTCAAACTCGGGTCAACAGGCTTGGCAGCAGGTGACTTTACCCTCTGAGCCATCTTACTGGCCCTGTATTTTATTTTCCAGACAGGGGCTCACGTAGTCTACTAGAACAGTCCCAAACTCGTTAAGTAGCTAACCTTGATTTCATCTTCCTGCCTGTGCCGCCTCCAGAGTTCTCGGTTTGCAGGCATGCGCCACCGTGCCTGACTCCTATGGTCCTGGGCTTGGAGCCTGGGGCTTTGTGCTTGTGGAGACAGCATGTGCACCCACTACTCTACCCAGTCTCCCTCACCACACTTTTAACAGGTTCACGGTCGTCGGTTAACAGTCCCACTCTGAGAATTTACTCCAGGGTAACCCACGTGAGGCATACCAAGCCATTACTGCTGAGTTATTTCTTCCCTGCAAAAGCCCTACATAGAGGGATCACAGCTTGTCAGTTTAACAGCAGCATACGCGAGAAACGCTTATCGGCATGAAGGTTGCAAAAGACTTAACCTTTAGCAAATCAGAGCTGTGTTCTACCACACAAGTGATCATTACTAGACACCATGCAATCTGTAAGGAAACACACTGTAATGTTTGTCATGAATATTCCTTCCTAGCCAGTTGAGTATTAGCAGTGACTTCTGGTTCTTTTTTAAATTGTGTTGGCTAGTTTTATTTATTTATTTATTTTTGTCTTTGTCAACTTGACACAAGCCAGAGTCATCAGAGAAGAGGGAATCTCAACAGAGAAAATGCCTCTACAAGATGGGGCTGTAAGCAACCCAGTAAGCCATTTTCTTAATTAGTGATTGACGTGGCTGGGGCCACCCCTGGGCTGGTAGTCCTGGGTTCTATAAGAAAACAGGCTGAGCAAAGTCATGGGAGCAGCCAGTAAGCAGCACCCCTCCATGGCCTCTGCATCTGCTCCTGCCTCCAGGTTCCTGCCCTCACTGCTTTTGATGATGAACTGTTATATGGAACCGTGAGTGAAACAGGCCCTCTTCCTGCCCCAAGTTGTTTTGGTCAGATGCTTCGCCACAGCAAGTAACCCTAACTAAGACAATAATAAACATTAAATTTAAAATCTTTTTAAAAAGGAGGGACCGGGGCTGGAGAGATGGCTCAGTAGTTAAGAGCGCCGCCTGCTCTTCCAGAGGTCCTGAGTTCAATTCCCAGCAACCACATGGTGGCTCACAACCATCTATAATGAGATCTAATGCCCTCTTCTGGCACGCAGGTGTACATGCAGGCAGAATACTGTATACATAATGAATAAATAAATCTTTTTTTGAAGGTGTATTTTTATGTATGTGGCTGTGTGAGTGTCTGACACATGTGTCAGAAGAAGGTCTCAGATCCCCGGGGAATGGGAGTAATAGATTGTGAAACATCCAGCTGAGCTCTGGGAATTAAACTGGAGGGACCAGTAAGAGCAGTAAGCTCTGGTAGCCACTGAGCCATCTTTCTATCCCTTACTTTAAAATTTTTTAAAAAACACTAAAAGTTAAAAAAAAAAAATGTTTTTAGTTTTAATGATAGACTCAAGGATGTGGCCATGTTGAGATAAGCTATACTCTTGACCCCAATATTTAACATTTTAATGTAAACGATACACCTGTTGTGTGTGTGTGTGTGTGTGTGTGTGTGTGTGTGTGTTTTCAGTTTTAAAATGTATTTTGATATGGTGCTGGAGATTGAACCCAGGACCTGGTGTATGTCAAGCAAGCTGAGCTACACCTCTAGCTCCATGGATATTGTTATTAAAAAAAACAAACAAACCAAACAAAACAAAACACCAAGGGCTGAAGAGAAGACGGCTCAGTAGTTATTTCAGAAAACCCGGGTTTGATTCCCAGCACCCACGTGGCAACACACAACAGTCTGTGACTTTTCATCAGATGCCCTCCTCTGGCCTCCTTGGGCACCAAACACACACGGTGCCCACACATAAATGCAGGCAAAACACCCACCCACATTTAAAAAGAAGGGGGAGGGGGTAACAAACAAACAAGCAAACACCACTGGGGGCTGGCATGTAACGAAGAGAGGATAACATTTGTTCAATCCTGACCTGACCTTGGGCTAAAACTGGGATCAGTCTGACCCTTGGGCGCGTGAACTACTTACAGAATTTGCTAATCTGCTTTGTTCTGCTTCTGCAACTGCAAGGCTTTCTGCTCCCCCATCAAACAGAAGTACCATGGTTACACACTGTGCCCTGCTCTTATTGAAAGTTCATATTATGTCTTGAATATGCTAACAGCCATCACAGCTACGTCAACAGGATGTTGTGGGCTTTGCCTTTGTAAACCCCCTGCTCACTCAGCTCAGGGCCACCTCTAGGCTTGTAGTCACAGGAGTATGTGCCCTGGCCAGGTCTATGTGGCTCAGTAAAAGCTTCAAATTCATAAAGAGCTCCTCCTGGTCTCCTTCTCTTGGGTGAGAACAGCCTGCGAGAAAGCCTAGCAGGCACAAGGTCCTGTGTTCCTCCACAGCACCACATAAACTGGGCATGGTTACATATACCTGTAATCCTAGCACTCAGAAGGTGGAGGCAGGAGGAATCAGAAGTTCAAAGTCATCCTTGGTATATAATGAATTTGAGGCCAAACTGGGCTACATGACACCCTGTGTAAAAAAAAGAAAGAAAGAAAGAAAGAAAGAAAGAACTAAAGCGGGGAAAGAGAAAAAGCAGAAAGAAAGAAAAGAAAGAAAGAAAGGCCCAAAGATTGACCGGTTTCATGCAAACAAGTCCTATGGAAATTGGGTAAAGTCTGGTATCACCTGATTTACATGTTTTTGGAGCACTGGTGTATTTGCTCACTTCCTTTTAATTCATTGGAAGAAAGGAAGAGCCTGTGAGTTGAATAAAATTGTGTAATTGACTGAAAATGGTGTGTGTGTGTCCATGTGTGCTTGTGTGCGTCTATGTATATGTCCATGTGTGTGCCCAAGTATGAGTGTGAATGTGTGTGTAGCGTGCACTGGCTGTCACAGCCAGGCTCTGGAAAGGTCTGAAACGCAGTGACTCTGGGGTGCAGTCATTCCACAAGCTGCAGGAAGTAAGGTGAGTGCCCTGGGCTGTGTCCAGAATTCCACTGAAGTGAATGAACAGACTTGGGGTGGGGTTGAAGGGGGTGTGGGGTGAAGTTCTTTCAAAACACCCTGCACCTCAGCCCTGGCGTCCTGGAACCCTCCATACTGCAGAGCTGAAGTTGGTCCAAAGAGCCAAAAATGCCTTCCTACCCAGAGAATCAGTTCATCCAGGCAAAAGTCCTGCGCTGAGCAGGCGGAGGTGGGGCTTCCCCGCAGGCTGCAGCCTTTATTGGCCAGGTGGCCTAGAACACAGCCCTCCCTCTGGGCTTACCAGACTGCTTAGCCCCAGGCTCCGGTCCTTTCTCATCTTCCTTGTGGCTATCCTTTCTACCAACAGGGAACAGGGTGCACTGACATCCCACGTCACCGCTTCCAGTGTTTGGGGACAGAACAACGTAGGCATCTCAAGTCTGATGTCGAAAAGACGATGGTAGAGCAGTCGTGTGCAGGCAAAAGAGGACAGGAATTGGGGCAAAGTGATTTATAGACATTATTTTATGTGGTCCTTGTAATAACCCTATGAGGGCCTTCTAGCCCTCCTGTAAGGACCTGCCTTAACATACATTTATTTATTTATTCATGGATACTTGTGTCTCATGGTGGACGTGTAGAGGTCGGAGGACAACTTGTGGGAGAAGTCAGTTGTGTCCTCCCACCATGTGGGTCCTGGGCATGGAACTTAGGTCACTAGGCTTGGTGGCAAGCACCTTTACCTGTTGAACCATTTCGCCAGAACCCTGGTTTAATTGTTTACTATGTTATTGTCGTTGTTGTTAGTAGTAGTATATCACACGCATGTGTGGCGGTCAGAGGACAAAAGCTGGCTCTCTCCTTCCACCTCTCTGCGGGTCCAAGGGATTGAACTCAAGTCGAAGTTAATCAGGCTTGCACAGAAAGTGTTTTAAGTGCTGAGCCATCTCCCCAACCCCACAGCCTGCTTTATGGATGAGAAACTGAACCCTAGAGGGACACTTGCCCCAGGTGAGGCAAACGGGAGGCTCTGTCACCTCACAGGCTCCTCTGCTGCACTGAATGCTGTTTATGCTGGCAGCAAGGAGGCATGGGGTGGGGACGGTGTCAAGCACCAGTACAACTCCCATTCTCTTCCTCCCTCACCTTGCATCCCCTCTTGCTTGTGCTTCTGAGCCCTTGCTACACTTTGGGATCCCCTGGGAAGTTTCCAGAAGCCCCATACTTAGCTACAGAGCATAATAATGCTATCACCACGTCTAAGAGAGAGACTGGACTTCTGTGTGCTTGAAAATTTTCCACTATTCCCATGGGCCGCCATGTTTGGCAAGCACCGCTGTGATACCCTGTGTCCTCTTGGGGCTCGGATTCCCCGTATAGGAAGGCATCTGAGACTTCCCTACAGAGAGACAGGGCTAATGCCACAGTCAGCCTTATCCATGAAGGTGGGGCGGGATGGGGATGGGCTAAGAGGTGGGGGTATGCAACCCCAAAGCATGGTGGAACATGAGCCTGTCTGAAATTCAATACCACACATGGGAAGACCAAACCCATGTCGGTGATGGGCCACATGAGGGTTGTCCCCTATGAGCTCTAAGCCTCGATTTGAGTGACAACTGTAGGCGCTGCCTTTTCCCCATCACCTCCCTCTTCTGTGTGTTGTCCCTTAGTCTCAAGGCACTGGATGGACTGTTTGTACTCTTTGCTCTCTCTCTCTCTCTCTCTCTCTCTCTCTCTCTCTCTCTCTCTCTCTCTCTCTCTCTCTTTCTCTCTCTCTCTCTCTTTCTCTCTCTCTCTCTCTCTGTGTGTGTGTGTGTATGTGTGTGTATGGGCTAGTATTAATGAGGTCATTATCACCTGGGGCCTGTCTTTCATCTCCCTAAAGCCTTCAGTGGAAGTCAGGTGCCCTGTGCAGTGAGAAAACTGGTTCCTAGCCCACCTGACAGTGACAGAGCTGGGATGAGTTGTGCAGGTTGAGAGCAGTAAGCACCACTGTGAAATGGGAGGCATCTCCACCTCATGCTCCTGTGCACAGGAGTCCTGCATCCCTGATGCCAGTTATAGCTCCTCCCCAGTTGGTCCAGTGTTAGCTGCAGAGGACACACACACACACACACACTTCTCCTGGCTCCTGGAAGGGGAGGTACTGGGGTCACCTCTGTCCTTGGTTCCTCGAAGTGTCTGTTCAGAGTCCTCAAAACAGACAAGAGGTTCCTGAGACAGGAAGTAGCAGACAGTGTGTGTGTGTGAGTATGTGTTGGGAGGAGGCTGTTGGCTCTCTGGGCCCAGGGATTCTGGCCGCTGCAAGTTTCAGACCACAAGCTTGCCTTTGCTCTGTGCTGGTTGCCCACCCTTTCCATGAAGCCCTGTGTTACAACCCAAAGACAACAGAAACTCTCCACACTGCACAAGCCTGACAGACCTGTGGACAAGGGGGCAACATGTTTTTTTTTGGGGGGGGGTAGAAAACCTGGCAGGAGGTCTGAGTGCCTTTACAAGCATTGGGAGCCTTGGATTGTCCTATGCAGGGGGAAACACCATGCTGGAGCACCCAGAAGTATAACATGATGCTACCCGTACTCTTGGGGAGCCCAGGGGTCTAAGGGAGGGCAGGGGGCAATGGCCCCAGGAGCAGGCCTTGCATAACACCAACACCTTCACATCCTGTGCTATCCAGCACTGTTGGGGCTCCCTCTCCCATCCCTTTAGGTAGTCATTTCGGCTGTTTCTTCTGCAGGAGTGGGCAGGTAGGTAGGTGAGCTCTTCAACAGGCCACGGACAACTTCTGTACACATCTTCCCAAGTCCCCCTTTTTCCCTGGAGAAATGAAGTCCCAGAAAAACTCTGAGGTGCATTTGATGTCGCCAAGCCAGCTCACCTGAAAGACCATCTCCCAATCTTTTTCTCTTCCTGCCCAACTGGGCAGAGCTGAGCTAGCCTTCAGGAAGGGTGCTCTGTCACCTGTTCTCCAGCAGGCCAGGTAGGAGGTTAATGCCTCCTCCCCCGTGTGACAGATGAGAGAAACCTGAGACTCAGGGCCAACAACTAACCACCTTGTTCGAGGCCATACAACACCACAGAGCAGCTGGCTCGGCTACTAGGCCCCGCCTTGGACTTGGTCTCTGGAGAATAAGCTGCACATGAAAAACCCATGCTCTGAGCTGACACAACCTTTCTTTTCTGGTATCCAAGGGCTTAAGTGTGATGATGGGGTGGGGAGATAGAGGAGGAAGGCAAGTTTCCAATGTTCTACCCTGGCACTGACTCTACACAGAGCAGACTGTGGTACACGGCACACTGCAGTGCTGGGAGTGTGTGAGAAGTGGCCGCAAACATCTGGATGCTACAGGCCTGGTGGCGAAGCCTTTGTATTATGTGATTTGCAGTGAGGAGAAAGGAGCTTCCTGGCTCAGGCAAGAGAAAGAGAAGGAATATGGGGCCCCAGCCCCGGGCTGTCATCACCAGCCACAGAGCTCGGCTTGACAGGAAAACACGGAGTGCTGGAGACGTGGCCCAGACCACCGTGGAGTGAGCCCCAGAGACCTCAGGGCCTTTTTGTTTCTTGCTCTGAACATCTGTCATCTGGCAAGAGGGAACTTCAGCTGAGAAAATGCCTCCACCAGTCTGATGTGGGAGGGCCCTGTCCTGTGGGAGAGCGCCAGGCCAGGCCATCATTGGGCAGGTGGTCCTGGGGTGCAGAAGAATGCAGGCTGAGCTGGGCGTGGTGGTGCATGTCTTTAATCCCAGCAGTCGGGAGGCAGAGGCTGGTGGATCAATGTGAGTTCAAGGCCAGCCTGATCTACATGAAAAACAAAAACAGAAACAAAAAACAAAACAACAACAACAACAAAAAAGAACGCAGGCTGAGCAAGCTAGGAGAAGTAATCACACCTCCATGGCTTCTTCTTCAGTTCCTGCCTTGTCTTCCCTCAGCGACAGAGTGTGACCTGAAAATTGTAAGATAAAATAAATCCTTTCCTTTCCAAGTTGTTCTTGGTCATGTTTTTGTTGTTGTTGTTGTTATTTTGTTGTTTTGTTTTAAAGATTTTTTAATTTATGTATGTGCTCTGCCTGCATTACCCCTGCAGGCCAGAAGAGGACATGATATCACATTGTGGATGGTTGTAAGCCACCGTTTGGTTGCTGGGAATTGAACTCAGGACCTCTGGAAGAGCAGACAGTGCTCTTAACCGCTGAGCCATCTCTCCAGGCCATGTTTTTGGGTTTGTTTTGTTTGTTTGTTTGTTTGCTTGCTTGCTTTTAATCACATCAATAGAAACCCTACATAAAGCACAGACCTCAGTCATTCTGGCTTTCCTCTGGACACTGTGCCTGCTCCAGAGGAAATCTTCCAGTAAGACAGAGCTAGACAGAGATGCAGTGCGATGACCCCAGGCAGGAGAACCAGAGAGCAACCCCCTAGGTCAGTCATGAGCGAGGCCTGGCATCTGTGGGACAGAGGCATCTCAGGGGGCCTGCTAGGTCTTCTGTGCCAACGTCAGTCTATAGGTCCCATCTTCCACAACCCATGGGAGCCAGGAAAAGGAGAGGAGAGGAGCTGGTGGCCAGAAGCCGCTCCTGTCACATGCCCCAGACTCGGGCCCTGAGGCGTGGTCAATGGCTAGCCCACTTGACGCTCAGGAGCATCACCAAAGCCACTGTCACAGCTCAGACAACAGCAGCAGCCGACAAGGATCTCGGCTTTCACCTCACTCCTGTGCCTCCATGGCTGTGTATCCCTGCCTGAATTTTTGCCTTTTTGGTCTCAGAGTGAAGAGTAAAGGGGGTTTAAAGAAAAGGCAGCCAGCCTGGGTGAAATTGCCAGCCTGGGCCCTCTGCCTCCCCAGGAGGCGTTCCTATTCGTTCATGGGCTCTTGACCAAGCCTAATGTCCAGAGAGCTGTGGGCGCAGGACCTACATGGGTGAATGAGACGGAGTCTCAGTATCAATCTGGTGGCATGGGGTCCAGACAGCGCTGAGAGCTGTTAGCTTCTAAGCCCCTCACTAAGCCCCACAGAGGCCTAACCACGCCCCCACCAGTGCCTTGCTGAGTTTATCCCCACCAAAGCTGAACACGCTCAAAAGAACTCCAGCTGGTGTGTGTATATAAATTACACACATATATATGCATATACATATGCATATAAACATTATAGTTAGTGAGCATAGGGTGTACATGTAGACATAAGGGAACAACTTTAAGGTGTCAGTTTTCTCCTTCCACCAAGCTGGTTCTGGGGATTGAACTCAGGTCTTCAGATTTGGCGGCAAGCACTCACTGAACCCGCCTCTTCAGTACTCCAACTGGCTTCTAAGCTGTCGGCATGGACCCCTTGTGGGACAGACCTTCTGTAATTGTGGCTTTCACCACGCACTACACCCAGCATCTTTTGTGCAATAAACAACCATCTTTATGATATGTGGGGATTCGGGAATCCCCTACTTCCAGATTAAGAGGATACTTTGACTCTTTAGCTGCCTTAACCCATGCCCCATGGCTCTGTGGCCACCTGGGGGTTCTATTACAGGTGTGTACCACACATCACGCTACGTGGTGCTAGGGAAGGTCCCAGGGCTTTGTGCCTATGAAGCAAGTCTTCTACCAACTGAAATGTTTCCATTCCCAAATAAGCTTCATCTCTTGAGGCAAATTCCTGGAGCCTTGGGATCAGGCTTCTGCATCTTTCTGGGAAGCCCCAGGGCCTTTGCTCCTGCTGAGGCCTAACTGCCTCTGCACTCTCTGTAGAATGAATGGCCGTGGGCTGGGTAACTTCTGAGGTTTGACATTCTCAGCTGGGAATCTCTGTTCATGGGGTGCAGGGCACCTCTGAGGGGCTCCTGGGGGTGAGAGGTGCTGTGCCTTCTGGAAAGGTAAGGGACATAAGGTAAACAACATCCATCCAGGGAGAGAGGATGCTATGGTAAAGATGTCATGGTTCTGCAGGTACAGATGTTTAACATCTGGAGCCACCTCCATGCCTACTGCCTGTGGGTCTCAGGGCAGGAGCATCTGAGGCCATCTCCAGGGTTCCTGTGGACTGACCTGCTCAGAGGCAGTCACAGGCATTGGGGTGTGCGATCCCAGTCCTGCCTCTGATGGGTGTGGTACAGGCAGTAAGAGAAGACTCAGCCGGAAGCTGGGTGCTGACTGAGGGTGTCCAGCCTGCAAGGCTCGTGCATGGCGCCTATCCCCGCTACTGGAGCGAATCCTTAGCCTCCTTCTTCAGAACTGCTTTCATCTGGTGTCCCTGGACTCAAGATGAAGGTGGAAAGGGAGTCGAGGAAAGGAAGGAGGAAGAGGAAGGAGGTCGGAGGGAAGTGGAGGACTGGTTCAGCTCTAACTTGGTTCCTCACTCTAGATGCTGAGACTATAGGAACATAGCAGCTGTGCTCCACTTGTAAGTCTGGGCCACTGTCAGCACACACGCACACGAGACTGGGTCAGAATGAGCGTCTAATTACAACTGCGCCAATCCTATTTCTTGAGCTCTAGGCTCCCACCCTCTCACACGTACCCACAGCTGACTGGCTGAGGATGAATATTTAACTCAAACTGAGCCAGTCAGGTTCCCGTCACCCTTTTCAAAATTTTAATTCCCTCCCCCACCCTGTACTTGTCCCTAATTTATTTCTCTCCTTGGCCTTATTTTCCTTCTCTCAGGCTCTGTGAGCGCCTTACTTCATTATCTGCTTCTCCTGTACAAATGTGGAACCCAGGAAGGCTGAGCCTTTTTTTTTTTTCTCAGTATTTTCGTTACTGCAGGCTTCAGTGGTGCCTTGGACATAGTAGTTGCTCATGGAGCATAGTGGAGAATTTTCTCTCTTCTGGGATATGCCATACCAGCTGGTATTCACGGAGCATGTAATGTGTGTTAGGATTTTCTGAGGGCTTCAAACTCCTAATCCGTTACTATCTATATTTTATTTATTTAACATACATATACATACATATATACACATCGTATAAATTATAAATATATATGTAATATAAATATATATAAAGTGTATGTGTGTGCGCATGTGCACACGTATGTGAGTGACGATGCCTACAGAGGCCAGAAAAGGGCATCAGATTCCCAAAGCTGGAATCACATGCATTTGTGAGTTGATGTGAGTGCTGAAAAGCAAACTCTATCCTTTACAAGAGCTTCACATGCTGTGAAGTGCTGAACTTTCTTTCTAGCTTCTTCTCTGTTTTATACACGACTTGCCCAAGGTCACAGGAGAGAACGCAGAATTCAAAGCCAAGGTGTTTGGGGGAGCAGGCCTATGCCTTACCTCACTAGCCATCTTGCACTTAAGGTGTGCAAACAAGGTTATACCCATTTTATTTCGGTCTCACCATTCCCTCCAGGAAGGTGTCATTTCCCTAACTTTAGGGATAGAGAAGTGGAAGCTCCAAAGGGTGAGGAGACCTGCTCAAGGTCCCACTGGAAGGAAATGATTGAGCTAAAACTAGATCAGGTGACTTCACTTCCTCCAAGTCCCCAGGTCCTTTCCAGATCCCGGGAAATCTTGCTAGGTCAGGAAGAAGCTTGAGGAAGTAAAAGGAGATCTAGTGACCTCCCCCAGGAAAGGCGAGGGGCTTGTTCAAGTCACCGAGGTCCAATCTAGAAACAATGCCGAGAGAAGAAAGTCAGTGCTTGCTGCAGGGGGAGGGAATCACACTCCCCAGGCCCCGGCAGACTAGCCTGAATGCCTGCCTTCTCCACATCACCTTCTGCTCTATTTCCCAATTACAGCACGGCTCAGGGAGCTGAGAGCAACCCAGCACTTCAGCCTGGGGTAGACCAGAATGAATGGGGGGGGGGGGAGTGGCTGGAAGGGGAGTGGGGGAGGGAATTGGCGGAGTGGCAGGATCGCCTCCTCTTGTAACCTTGTGCCTTGTAAAAAAGGACTCTAGTCAGCTGGCATGACCACTGAGATCCATTCCTTAAGCGCTTTGCCTTGCTGCTAAGGCGGGCACAGTAGGAGACTCGAGCTTGAGTGACCGTCTATACATGTCACAGTGGACACATGTCACAGTGGACGTGTGGAGGTCAGCGGTTTTTACCTTCCAGGTTGTTTGGGACAGGGACTCTTCTTTTTGTTGCTTTGCTTGTTGTTGTTTTGAGACAAAGTCTTACTATGTGTATCGGTTTCTATTGCGGTGATAAAACACCCTGGCCATGCAACTTATAAAAGAAAGCATTTAATTCCGCTTGCAGCTTTAGAAGGTTGGGGTCCATGAAGGTGGAGCAAAGGCACGGTGCCAGCCGCAGCTGAGAGCTCACATCTTCTGAGAGGCAAAGAGAGCTAACTCAAAATCACAGAAGTCAAGAGTCTTTTGAAACCTCCAAGGCAGCCGGGCATGGTAGCACAAGCTTTTAATCCCAGCACTAGGGAGGCAGAGGCAGGTAGATCTCTGTGAGTTCAAGGACAACCTGGTCTATAAAGAAACAGCTCTGGACAGCCAGGGCTATTATACAGAGAAATTCTGTCTTGAAAAACCAAAAAAGAAACCTCCAAGCCTGCCCCCAGTGACATACTCCCTCTAGCTATCTTTCTCAAACAGCCACCAACTGGAGACCAAATAATTTAAGTGCTTATTTTAAGTGGACTTTAAAATTTTTATTTTATTTTATTTTTTACACTTATTAGGGTCATGTCATTCAAACCAGCACACCACATACCTCTGGCTAGCCTGGAACTCACAGAGGTGCAGTTTCTTTAAGAGCATGTGCCACAATACCTGTGCTTTTTTGTTTGTTTTTAAGATTAATTTTTACTTGTGTGTCTGCGTGTACCTATCAGATGCCCTGGAGTTGGAGATATATTGGTTTTGAGTTGCCTGACGAGGGTGTTAGGAACCAAAATCAGATCCTTTGCAAAAGCAGAAAACACTCTTTTTTGTTTTGTTTTGAGACAGGGTTACTCTGTGTAGCCTTGGCTGTCCTGGACTCACATTGTAGACCAGGCTGGTCTCGAACTCACAGAGATCCACCTGCCTCTGCCTCCCGAGTGCTGGGATTACAGACATGTGCCAGCAGCAAGTACTCTTAACCATTGAGCTATCTCTCTAGTGTAGCCATTGAGGCATCTCTCCGGCCCCTTCAGTGTGAAAGCCAGGCTAGCCCATCTGCAAACTTCCAGGATTCTCCTGCCTGATGTAGCAGTGGTCCTGGGGCTATAGACACGTGCTGACCCCTCTAGTTTTACATGGATGCTGAGGAGCCAAACTTGGGGTCCTCATAGTTGCACAACAAGCACTGTACCCCCTGGGCCATCTCCATAGCCCTTCTCTCCCAGGCTGTCCTTGAACATGAGATTCTCTTGTTTCTGTCTCCTAAGTGCTGTTACAACTTCCCAGGTGGGGTACTAGCAGGTCTGATAGTCTACCCGAGGGGCAGGGCAGTGCCCTGATAGACAGACATTCAATACCTAGAGACAAGTGAATAGTGATGCCATTCCCCTTTCACAAGCCCAGGGGTCATTACCAGGAAGGGCCACAGCTGCGCTGTACTACTGCGATTTCACCAGCAGAGGGCAGTGGCTGCACTGTTCTAGGCTGCAGATGGGCTGGAAAGACAAACTCTCAGGCTTCTGCCTCAGTTCATAGCTCTCTTCCTAAGACTTTCTTGCTCCTACTGTTGCCTGCCTGGCACCTCTGTGTCAGAAGTTCCTGGAGGCCCCCCTCACCCACTCACCTCACACTTCCCCCCAGTTTCTACTATGTCATTGTGGTTATAGCAGATGTTTTCTTTCTTGTTTGTCTTTTGACTGGCTTGCTGAGATCCAGAAGGTCCTCTTGCTCTCTTGGAGTTCTCTGGCCTCTCCTCCCTGTCAGGCCCGTGTCTGCAGATGGACACTTGGAGTGGCAGATGGCCCAGACCCTTTCTCAGATGGGCCCTCATTGAGTGCCAGGATCTATGCTAGCTAGCTGGCTTGCGTCCACCTGTTCTATTTTGGCCTTGTCACTTTCCGGCTGGGTGACTTTGGTTAAGTGGCCCGCGTTGGCTGTGCCTCAGTTTTTTTACCTGTGACATAGGGTGGCTCTTGTTAGGGTTGTTGAGACTGTCTTGTGAGAGCTGTCTGGATTCCTACAGTCCTGGGCCCATGAGAATCCTCAACAGGTCACAGTGATCACCCTACTCCCCACCCCCACCCCCAAGCCCTTCGAGGTAGCAGGTTGGTTTTTTGGGTTTTTTTTTTGGTGTGTTTTTTTTTGGGGGGGGGGCTTCTGGTTTTGTAGACACAAGACAAACTAGCTGCATGCACTGGCTCGTGTCTGTAGCCCTGGCACTGAGGAGGCAGGGGCAGGAGAGTCAGAGCAAGCAAGGCTACAGAGTGACACTCAGTCTCAGACAGATGGGAGAGAAGAGACAGGGTGAGCGAGAGAAAGAGAGAGAGAGAGAGAGAGAGAGAGAAAGAGAGAGAGAGAGAGAGAGAGAGAGAGAGGTGGGGTGGGGGAAGGGAGTGGGGCTCGTCAGTGAAGTGCTTGCTGGCACTTGCAAGCATTATGATCTGAGTTCGATCCCCCTAGAACCAACATACAAGCCAAGCAGTCCTGACCTGTAAACCCCAGCTCTGAGGAGGTTGAGACAGGGATCCCTGGGACCTAATGGCCAGCCAGCCTCCCTGGACTGGGGAGCCTTACATTCACTAAATAAGGGGGACACACTAGACAGAGAGATGCCCATGTTTATGCAAGGACCGTTCAAGCCTCGCCCGACCCCAACATTTTGGCCCATTTAAAACATCCATTGTATATCATGGATTCTAGTCACTTTTGGATTTGGGGGATACGATATCAGCCCTGTATGCAGTTTGCCTTCTTGTTTACTTAATAAACCCTGGCCTTGCACTCCCAGATGACCTTGAACTTCTGATCCTCCTGCCTCACACTGAACTTGTATCTAGGTTGGCAGCCATCAAACCTTAGCAATCCCATCTCCAACCTCCAACGTGCTAGGGAAATATGTAGCCATGGCCATACTTGGTGTTTTATGTGGCTGCCGGGCATTCAAACTCAGGCCTTAATGCTTGCACAACAAGCTGTTTACCCAGAGTCATCTCCCCAGCATTATACTTTTTTAAGATAACTTTTTTGAATAATTTTACTGAAGGTAAATTGCAGTAGTGTATCAAGTGTGCCCAAACTAGACTCCCATGCAGCCAAGAATGACTCTGAATGCAGACATAAACCATAGACTTGCTTAAAACATTTTGAAAGTATCTTTTGTGATTATTTATTTATTTATTTATTTATTTATTTATTTATTTATTGAGACAAGGTTTAACTGTGTAGCCCTGTCTGTCCTGGAACTCCCTCTGTAGACCAGGTTGGCCTCAAATTCAAGTATCTGCCTGCTGCCTCTGCCTCCTGAGTGCTGGGATTAAAGGTGTGCATCACCACCACCCAGTGTGATTTTATTATTTTTTATGCAACTCAGCTGGGCAGCTGTTGAGTGTGTACTTTTTATATGACAACATGGTGTCTCAGTGTCAAGAGGTTAGAACAACTGTGAGGCCCCTTGTCCATCACAGGGGCTGGGAGAGGCACAACGCTTGTCTGTGTCTTCCTTGTCCACCAACACCCACACCCTTCACAAGCCTGCACCCCCTCACACAAGCCGTCCGGGAGGTCACTCAGGGAGGCTGGAAGGACCTTCTCAGGGCACTTCCCTGTCTTTGGGATTCTGCCAAGAGAATCAGCTGGGGAGGAGCAGGGGAAGGGGAGCAAGTGAAGGAAGGAAGTTCCCACCAGCTGCCAGGATTCCCCACCCCCACCCCACCAGCTGTGTAGATGCTCAGGACACTTCAAGGAGGGCGAAGGTTCCTTTTTCTCCCGCCCATTAAATAGTAATTCATTTCATCTTGTCCTAAATCCAGGCACCTCTCTACTTCTGACACGGCATGCTCTCCATCTTTGAAGCAAAGCACTGAGCTCCCCACAGTCTCACTTGATACCCACACATCTGAGTGTAGCCTGATGAGTTACTGTGTGCCAGGTCTTGTGTCCACCACAGGAAATATCCCCAAGAGAACTTTCTGTCTTTAAGACCCTACCTCTGGGAAGCTGAGATGACCTTCATCCATGGTGGTGGTGGTGATGCACACCTTTAATCCCAGCACTCAGGAGGCAGAGGCAGCAGGCAGATACTTGAATTTGAGGCCAACCTGGAGTCCTCTGACCTCCTCATGTGTACAGCAACACACCCATAAGCCCATGCAAGTAAATACATAAATGAAATAATAATAATAACAACTGAAAAAGACTCTACCTCACTCTGAACGCATCAACACCTAATGGTGTCACATATAGAAAGTTGTTTAAGTCAGAATTTAGATGGTGCTCGCTATAAAATCACTCAGACATTGCAGTATGCTTGAAACGTCGATGATAAAATGTTGGGTACAAATCTATCTTTCTCGCCCAGACTGCCTTACTCCATGCCTGCATCCCATTGTTCACCAGTGGGTAAATTATTACCGAAGGGTAAATAGTGTACTGTGATGAAAGTTAAGAACTGCCTATCGCCGTACTGCAAGACTTTGCTGGAGGTGCAATTAGAAAAGATGACAAAAAGTTAGAGAAGAGAAAAAAGGAGAAGTTGATACTTGCAGGTGCCAGTGTCCCTAGAAAACTCAAAGGAACCACAGAAAATTACTGTAAACAACTAGTAAATCCAGCAACATAATAACATTAATGTATTTCTACCCATGGCTTTTAAAGATGAAATCATACGTGAACAAATATAGTAGCGAAAGACAACAAAGTAGCCAATGCACATAACAAGGAATGGATACAACTTATAGAGAGTAGGGGAGATGGCTCAGTGGGCAATAAAATTTGCCAGATATAAAAAGTCAGATGTGGCCACACACTGGCCTGTAACTCCAGTTGGTGTGGGTGTACATGGAGACAAGAGGATGATGGGAAATTGCTAGCTACCAGTCTAGCTCCAAATTCAGGGAGAGATCCTGTCTCAAGAGACTAGCAGGAAGACTGGAAAAGCAGGGCACCCACATCCTCTTCTGGCTTCTATACTTGTATGGGGTGTGCACCCCCCCCCATGCATATACACACATACTAAATAAAAACTAATTTTCAAAAGAGATCTGTGGAGATATACTCCAAAAGGAAAAGAAATCAGCACGCCAAGTTGTTTCTAGAGACGTCATCGTATGGTAATCTTTCTCCTCCACGTAAATTCTGGAGCTCCCATAACCTCACAGTACCGTTACCCAGAGAACCAAGCACAGTGGGACACATCTGAGATCCCAGCAGAAGAAAGAGGCAAGAGGATCAAGATGTTCAAGGGTAGCCTCAGCTACACAGAGTGTGAGGCCAGCCTGGGCTGCCTGAGATCCTGTCTTAGAATAAAACAAGATAAAACCTCCAAACAAACAGATAAAGAAAAAAATTATTTTTTCAGAATGCTGGTGTGCAGCAGGAACTTGGGACCTTGATTTGCATTTTCCTGGTGAACAAGCATTGTCACAGCGCATAGATGGGTCACACATGGGAGAAACGAGCGGAGTTGAAACACACAGGAAGAGCTGTCCATCTCACACAGTATCAGCCCTGCGTGCAGCTCGCCTCCTTGCTTACCTATTAAACCCTGGCCTTGCACCCCTAGAAGATCTTGAAATTCTGATCCTCCTGCTTCCACCTTCCAAGTGCTTTGATTACAGGCAAAGGCACCACTCCCAGGGCTAGGATAGAAGCCAGGGCTTCCTGCATGCTGCACACAAACTGAGCCACGTCCCAACTCACCGCCTCTGTAGCTCTTCTGAGATGCAAACGGTTTACATTTTGATAAAGTTTCAACATGCCACTTGTTTTCGTGGTTACTGCTTTCTGTGGCTTGTTATGAAATCTTTCTTTGGCCAGGCGTGGTGGCACACATCTTTAATCCCAGCACATGGGAGGCAGAGGCAGGAGGATCGTTGTGAGTTCCAGGCCAACCTGGTCTATATAGTGAGCTCCAGGACAGCCAGGACTACACAGAGAAACCCTGTCTTGAAAAAAGAAAAAGAAATCTTTCTTTGTTTATGAGAGCACTAAAAATACATTGTTCTGTGTGTGTTTCCCAGGAGAAAGCACATATTCATGGCAATATCAACACAACCTACAAGATTTGGTCTCAGGTTGGAGAGACGGCTCGGCACTTCCAGAGGACCTAGGTTCGATTCCCAGCACCCACAAGGCAGCTCACAACTGTTTATAACTCAAGTTCCAGAGTACCCAACACCTTCTTCTGCCCTCAGCAAACACCAGGCATGACTCTGGTGCACAGACATCTGTGTAGAACATCTGAACATCTGTATGCCTAGTAAAAGGGGCATGTCCGCATTCTTCTCTGCCACACCATGATGGCGGAGGCTCAGAAATAATATGACCACCCATCGGTATGCAAATGTGGCTGCCACAGGGTACACTGTAGAAGAGGGCATCTCGAACTCACGTAAAACCGAAGGGGAAACTATTGATATTTAATGATGTATCATAGTTTAGAACAGAGAGACGCAGAGATAGCAAGGTGTCAGTGTAAAAAGGGCACACGTTCAAAATTCCAAACATGAGGAGAGATTCCACTGAGGGTATGAAGTAAAAAAAGAATTTTACTCCCCGCCCCCCACAATTTATTTGTTTGTTTACTTTGTGTGATGTGGGCATCCATGCCACAATGTGAGATCAGAGGACAGCTTTCAGGAAGCAGCTCTCTCTCCTCTCACTTTCAGGGGTCTCAGGGATTGAACTCAGGTTTGGGGGGCAAACTCCTTTACCTGCTGAGCCATCCTGCCAGCCCCCTCCTCTCTCTCTGTGGCTGTGTATATGTGTGTGTGTGTGAGTGTATGTATGTTTGCGTGCATGTGTGTGTGTGTGAGTGTGTGCGTGTGTGTGTGAATGTGTGTGTGTGAGTGTGTGTAAATCTTGGGGAAAATACTGGTCGTGCCGGTTGCCTCCCCATGGAGGCTCTGAAGAGCTCAGCTTTTGAGGTTTAAGGTGCATGAAGGTTCTGATGTCTGGAAACCAGGGCTTGCGGTGAATAGGCGGGTCCCAGGTGGAGCTGTTATAGTGTAGATCCCAGTGGGAAAGGGCAGTGCAAAGGCCCGCAAGATCCAGAAAGGGTAAAGGCACTCACAGCCGAGCCTGATGACATTAGTTAGATCCCTACACCCACAGAGTGGAGGGAAAGAATCAAATGCCACCAACTGCCCTCTGACCAAGTGACCTAACTGGACCTGGGATTGTGGGTCCTTTCCTCTCCAGAATTGTATGAGACCTTGGTAAGAAAGGGGAGGGGGACAGAGTAGGCATCCAAGAGCCAACAGACTGGCACTCCTGTCCTCCAGGCTGCAGTCTGGCCCCTGGCCTGGTCCACACCCCCACCGCCCTGCAGGGAAGCCAGGAAGGAGGCCCAGATGGCAGGCGTGGCCCAGGCCCCCAGCCAGGCTCACCCAGCTGTCGCTTTGGAGAGGCCTTTCTCTAGCCCTCCTCCACTCCCGTGAACAATGGGGAGGCAGCCAGCCTGGCCCCAGCTGTTCTTACCCAGCGGTCCAGGGTGCCTGCACATCCACGCTTCTGGGCTTTGTCTCTCAGAAGGAGAAATGCAGATTCCAGAATGTGAGAGATGACAAGACCTGGAGGACACCACAGCTCACATCCAGAAGGGATAAAGGACTCACCCAAGCCTTCAAAGAACCTGCCGGAAACGTCAGGCTTTCTGACCCCTAGTCAAGTTCTGCATCTTGGGACACTTGTCCCTAGGGTATGGGGGCACTCAGACCATTCATGCTGCCCTCCCTCCCACAATCTTATCTAGGGCAGCTCCGTCCGTCTTTGTGTCATCGAGTGATGTCCTATCTGAGATTCTGTTTTGGGACCTTTAACTGAGGTGGGTCAATAGACGCCTCATTGAGTCCCGTGAGTTTTTTGAGGAAAATCGAAGTTATGTTTTCTTAAGTATGGTCCTAAAGTCTCATGCAGTCTTTGTTTATAAATATAAGGAGCAAATCTTTGGGGATTAGTCTGTAACATTTTCATTAGTAGGCAGCATAAAAAATTCAGGACATATTCTGCTATGGCCTCAAAATACTGTTTATGCTACCTGCTAGTCTCTCTGTGTTTCTCTCTCTCTCTCTCTGTCTCTGTCTCTCTCTGTCTTTCTGTCTCTCTGTCTCTGTCTCTGTCTCTCTCTGTGTCTCTGTCTCTCTCTGTCTCTCTGCGTCTCTGTGTCTCTGTCTCTGTCTCTCTCTCTCCTCCCCTCCTCCCTCTCTCGTTGGCAATGTTAGAGACTGGACCCGATATCTCACAAACATCAGCCAAGCACTTTACCACCAAGCTATGCCCCTGCCTCTCACCGACAGTTTGAAATACTTTAGTGTACTATATAGTCACAGCCCTACCTTGCATCCTCACAGGGCTGGCACACATATAACGGCTGCTTTAATGGAGCCCGTTCCTTTCCTTCTGTTATTTTGGTTGATGCTCTTATCAACTTTGTTCTATGGGGAGATCTGTAACTCCTTCAGAATGCCAAAGGGTCTATGTCTGAGTCCCAGTGGACATGCCTCTTTCCTGTTGAGGTGGATGGCACTTTACGAGAAAGGTCCCTGGAATGCTGGTAACACCTGGGTGCCTCTTTTAGTAAAGGCCAGGGGCTGAGTTCATAAAACATAAGGACTCGAGTTCGAGACCCATTGCCCACGTGAGCACTAGAAGTGGTGGTGTGCACCTGTTACCCCAGAGCTGGAGAGCAGAAACAGGAGACTTCTGTGGCTTGCTAGATAGCCTGTCTAGCCTGAGCTGCAGGTTCAGTCAGAGACTGTCTCAAAAAAAAAAAGAAAGAAAGAAAAAAAAATTGAAGAAGATATCTGGTATCAACCTCTGGCCTTCACATACACACATAAACACACCCCTGCCCCCACATACACTTTAACTAGCTATGCCACCTTGACCAAATCTTGTGCCCTCTCAGGGTCTTGGTGTCTCCACACATACATAAATCCCAGCGTTTTAAACACTGCTTCCCCCTGTCTTCCTCCTCCTGTGTTCACCTGAAGACCCACTTGGAAATTTAGGCACATGTTGCTTAGCAACTAAAATCAAGGTCTTTGATGAGCACAACTGGGAGGGGGGCTGAGGAGAAGCAGGAGCTCACAGATCGGATGCTGCAGAGACAGGCGTTTATTTTGAGAGGCTGCGGATGCCTCGACCCGACTCCTCTCCCCCACAAGATGACTTTAAAAGCCTCTAGAAGGAAGTGGGGGCAGGGGCCTCCAGAGGGACATACAGAAATGGAAAGTGCCCAAGGGCTAGCCCAGGCCCAGGGGTTCTCAGGAGAGGCACACAGGCAGCCATTGTTTACTGACAGAGAAGGAACAGGGTACGAGTCTAGCTGAGGCCCTGGGATGATGCTCTGTCAGCCCCCTCCCGACTCTTGCACAGCCCATGTCACTTTTGCTCCCTGAAGCTCTGGGAGGTGGATGTGAATACGGTGACGGTGACGCTAGATGGAGTGGGTGGTGAGTGCGTGCGCATGCATCTCCCAGGGGCTTGGGGATGACTGCCCCACGTGACACATTTCACTGCATCTGGAATTTCATCAGCAACTCTTTTGGGGCTCCTTACCTTAACCTGGGGGAAGAAGCTGCTGTCATCTCTATCACCTTTGTGGAGGGACTTGGGACTCTGAGAAGTGACCAGGGGCAGAATTCCTGGAAAGGGGCCACAGCGTACCGAGGTATGCTGTGCATGCTTGGACACAATACATCTCTTGGGCATCAGAATTGGTCCCAGCTGTGGTGTCCTTAGGTAGGTGACCATAAGGTCCCCTCTGACTTTTATATCTGTCTCCACCTAGGACCGGGACTTTGTGAGGTGTACGAGGAGAACCCTGTGGTGTCAGGCCAGCTCAGAAGACAGGCTCTCCAACTCAGGTCAGATTCGGGAAGGGTTGGCCTCCATCTGGCACTAGCCAGGTTCAGAAAGGCCCTCCGCGCACCGCTTTTTTCTCACACCAACCTGGAGTTTATTTTACAGTGCAATGGAGCCTCTGGCCTGAGGACTGCACTTCCAGAGGCCGTGACAAAGCCGTGCTGTACCTTATCCCACATAAGCCAGGCAGCCAGACAGAGCCTCCTCAGAGAGGCCAGCAGGCTGACGCCGTAGGAACAGCATCAAGGTTCCTCACACCTTCGGTTTCCAGTACCCAGCCACCATCACAGCTGGACTCTGGAGCCCTCAACACTCTCCCTACAACTCCCCTTCAGACAAACACGTGGTCATGCTCATAGGCAGAGGTCCTAGGGGACTGTTCCAGGCAGGCCTCCCCCTTCGCTGGCTGCATGCTTCAAAGCTTAGTGGCATTGCTGGGAGACGGGGATGAGCAGCCCTATGCATCCCTGTAGCTCCTGGTTACTGAGCACACCCTTAGTGGCAAACTGTGTGTCAGGCATCTTATGTAACACCTTACTTCATCATCATAGCACCCCAAGAAACAAGGACCATCGGGGTTTTACACACAGGGAAACTGAGGCGAGTGGCTAGGGTTGTACAGCTACGGGTTGGGGCTACGATTCACAAATGGCTCAGAAAATGAGAAACAGCTCAGTTTAGCAAAGGGCTTCACAGTCCAGGCCTGATCCCTGGGCAGAGCGGGCATGCGCAGTCCGGATTCAGCTCTGCGGGTTCACAGTTCCTGGGACTAGGTGCTATTTCTTCTAGACTTAGTGGGGATTGGGAAGGCCCTTTTAGTGCAGAGGCTGGCTCAGCAGACGGATTCTCAGACCACCCCAGTACCCACCAGCCATGCGGCATCCCTGGCTTAGGGGCCCCTAGATCCAGAGAGCACCTCATTGCATGATTTTGAAATAAAATGAATGTGAGACACTTCCATCTCTGAGGAAAGGCTTGCCTTCACTCCTCTACCCCACCCCCCAAAAATAAGCAGCTATATTTCCAAAAAAGGGAAAAACACAAAGCAAGGCTGTCAATCTCAGGCCTCAGACAAATGGAGTGAAGTTGGGTCTCTCTCTCTCTCTCTCTCTCTCTCTCTCTCTCTCTCTCTCTCTCTCTCTCTCTCAGCCCTAGTCCCACCCCCCTTTCCCAAAGTCACCTACTGTACTCAACTGTACTCAGCCTGTCACAAGCTTTGAGATGCAAATTGCACCAAGCGGAAGGAAGGCAGCTTGAAGAACAAAGGACGACTGAGGAAAGATGGGGAAAAAAATGGATTTGGAGAGGCTCTCTGAATTCCCTGGGAGAAGCAGGGAGGGTGGGGTGGGTGGGTGGGCTGTCTAAATGGGACGTAGTTCAGAGCTGATTTTAGGGGATAGTGGGGGAGGCTACCAAGACCTAGAATAGAGAGAAGCCTTTGGGGCAGCATGAAGGCTGATCTCACTGCAGTCCTCGGCAGCAGGCTGGGGCATCTCAGCATGCTATGAGCCTTGGAGCCACCCAGCTCAATGCTATTTAGACTTGTCTCCCTAGTGAAGCCGACTGCTTGGTCAGCAGGCAGTCTGTAAGGGAAGGTGGGGACTTGTGCCTCTGGGACTGGCCTCAGGTCAGTCCAAGGTGCCAGGTGTGAACCCATGTGCAGCTGGTCTTTTGCCACTGCACAAACTAGGCAGGTCTTCACCACCAAGGCAGCTAGACTGTAAACTCCAGGTGGATAAGGACTTGGCCTTATTTACTCTCGTCCCTGGTATAAGAACTGGTTTTTTGTTTGTCTTTGTCAATGTCTTAATAATATGGAGTTGGCTGGCCGGAGCTCACTTTGAAGACCAGGCTGGCCTCAGACTCACAGAAATCTGCCTTCCTTCCTTCTGAATGCTGGAATTAAAGGCAGGTGCCACCATGCTTGGGCAGAAGCTGTGACTGAAATACAGTGGGTGCTAAGTAAGCATCTGTTTGAATGGATCTTAGATGAAGGGGTGGATGGGTGGGTGGGTGGATGAATGGATGGGTGGATGGATGGATGGATGGGTGGATGGATGGATGAGTGTGTGTGTGGGTGGGTGGATGGATAGATGGGTGGGTGAATGGATGGATGGATGGATGGATGGGTGGATGGACGGGTGGATGGATGGATGGATGAGTGGGTGGATGGATGGATAGGTGGGTAGATGGATGGGTGGGTGGATGGGTGGATGGATGGATGGATGGGTGGGTGGATGGATGGATGGATGGGTGGGTGAATGGATGGATGGATAGATGGGTGGATGGACGGGTGGATGGATGGATGGATGAGTGGGTGGATGGATGGATAGGTGGGTAGATGGATGGGTGGGTGGACGGGTGGATGGATGGATGGATAGATGGGTGGGTGGATGGATGGATGGATGGACGGGTGGATGGATGGGTGGATGGATGGACGGGTGGATGGATGGGTGGATGGATGGATGGATGAGTGGGTGGATGGATGGATAGGTGGGTAGATGGATGGGTGGATGGATGGATGGATAGATGGGTGGGTGGATGGATGGATGGATGGGTGGGTGGGTGGATAGGTGAATAAGTGGATGGTGGGTGAATAGGTGGGTGGGTGCTTTGGTGGATGAGTGCATAGGTAGATGGTATAACCATATGGTGAATGCCCTAGCTGGGGAGACATAGATTGCCCATACTGGGCATTGGGCTGACAAAGGTCTCACAGGGCTGGCATTTGAGATGAGTCTTAAGAGGGAGAAGCTGCCATCGTCTACTGTACAGCACCTACTTGCAACACTGGTGAGCACATGTTTGAGTAAGATGGGGTTAGCGAGTACCAGTGTAAGGGCTGCAATGCATTCTATAGCTCACGTGTCCAATGTTATAATTTTGTGGATAGGAAAACCAGGGCACAGGGAGCTTAAGTGATGCTGGAGGTCACATAGCACCTGAGTGGCATGAACTGCTCCCCGGCTCCAGAGCTCTGCTCTTCTCAGCCTGCCTGATGGACTGTGCTTCCTCTGGAGATCAAAGAAAAGGCAAGAGGCGGCCATGGAGCCAGGCTCAGTGTGCTATGTCTATAATCTCAGCACTTGGGAGATAGAGGCAGGAGCATCAGTTTACATAGTCTAAGCTGGCTTAGGCTAGTGAGACCCAGGCCATAGGTTATGGGGTGTATTTCCATGATACCCAACTTCTCAGCAGGTGGAGCCATGGCATGATGGACAGGAGGCAGTGAGGCTGTGGGGCTGGCCCCACCCAGAGATGAATAAGAGCTGAGAATATGTCAGCCAGAAGCTTCAGTGTATGGAGGGTGCTCATCCCACAGGATAGAGAGTGATACCTGGGGTCAGATGCATGACCCGTGCTAATGCCCACCCACCAGATCCACCTATGGGACACCTACAGGGCCTTTGGAAGACCAGACCTGGTGGCACGTTGATCCAAGATTCCAAGAATGGTGCTGAGGACCTAGTCCTTGCTCTGTGGCTGAGGGAATGAAGTCAACGTGTCTGGTTTCCTTTCCAGGACTCCTTCTCTGTCTCTCCTTGCCACTGATGCTTCATTCCCTGGCCTGGTCCCCTGGCCTCTGGTGGGCGCTGCCTAGAGTAACAGTGACATTTATAGTCTATAAGGCACATCTGAACCTCATAGTGCAGGGAGGAACCCACACACATGCACTATAAACAGCTCAGGAGGAATGCGAGACTCAGTGGCCTTGCATATTTGGAAATCCCTGATTTACAGAGAGACAATAATGAGGGAACTGAAGGAGAGAGACTTCCCCCATCCCCTAGACAGGGTTTCTCTGTGTAGCCTTGGGTGTCTTGGAATTCACTCTGTTGACTAGGCTGACCTCGAACTCACAGAGATCTGGCTGCCTCTGCCTCCCAGAGTGCTGGGATTCACCAGGCAGGACAGAGACTTAGAAGCAAGACAAACACCTGAAGAAAGAGGTTAGGAGAAAGACGCAGAGACAAGAATGAGGACCTGCCTAGAGGGACAGAAGTAAATTTTGGAATGGGTGACCGACCGCCTCTGTTCTGGTATAGACTATGCAAACTGGAGATGTAATGAAAAAGTGCATCCAGATGTCAGGGCCAGGGTCTTCTGGCTTTCCCAGCTGCTGGCTCTCGGGATAGATGGGGCAGTTTAAAGACTCAATTCTTGTTCCCGCTCAGTGGCTCTGTAGAGCCAGGCAGCATGGGCCTGCAAAAGTGCTCCTTTCTAACCCTCTGCGAGGTGACCGGGAGAGCTGGGGGTTTGAATTTGGGCTGTGCTATTTGTGTTCTGTGCAGCCTGGAGGAGTCGATTTCTTTGTGCCTCTGTCTCTCTCTTCCTCTGTAAAATGGGGAAACAACTGCATTTTCACAGCCTGTCACAACCTCAAAAAGTGCAGGTGACTACTGTACAATTCCTGCTTGGCTCTGGGAGGAAGCTAGGCACTTGGCATCTAGGCTTGGGTCCTTCCTTCCTGCCAGCTGCCACTTGGTGGCTGGAAGGGACCTGTGCTTTCATTCCTGATCTTCTTGGGGTTTGTTTCAGTCCTGGGGAGTGCAGCAAGAGATGGGTGGGGCACTGGGTGCCTGGTTAATGAGAAGCTGGGCACAGTGCCTGGGTTCTGCACTATTCATAAGGCCCCACCAGCTGTGCCAGGCAATCAGGGTGCTGACGGCCTGCCCATCTGCAGCTTCACTTTTCTGCTCCTGAGAGGTGGGAGCTGGGAGCTGCATGTTAACTAGGAAAGCATCAGGCACTGGCCACCACAGCAGAGGCTGAGCGAGAGCCCAGGAAGACTGGGCCCTCCCCCAGGCCCATCCAGAGCCAAAAGGACCCGCCCATCAGCACGACAGTCCTGCCAGGCATGGATGCAGGGCTGGTTTTGGTCAGTGCCTGCCCTGGCCCAGAAAAGCTGACCTCAGATCCAGCTCCTGTTGTCTCTGTAGCCTCAGTTCTCCCACATGGAAGATGAGAATGACCTCCCTGAGTTCTGAGAGGATGAACTAAGACTGGGTTTGTGCCTGTCTTTACAGCTCTCTGCAGTTTCTGTAGACAGGGCCTACCTTCCCTGGAGAACAGTACTTTGAGAGGGTCTCCTGTAGCCCAGGCTGGTCTCAAAGTTGCTGTACAGCAAAAGATGACCTTGAACTTCTCCATCTCCCAAGTGCTAGAATTAGAGACATGCAGCCGGGCATGGTGGCGCATGCCTTTAATCCCAGCACTCGAAAGGCAGAGGTAGGCGGATCTCTGTGAGTTTGAGGCCAGCCTGGTCTACAAAGCAAGTCCAGAACAGCCAAGGCTACACAGAGAAACCCTGTGTCAAAAAACAAAAACAAAAAATAAAACAATTTAGAGACCTACACTACCAGGGATGGACCAAGGCTTCTTGCATGCTAGGCAAACACTTCCCCAGCTGAGTTGTATTCTTTGCTTTTCATTTTTCTCCCCCATACAATGCTTTTTTTCTACCCAGAATACTTTGAATGTTCATTATAAAACAACAATGGAGAAAAAAAATTTCAAAAGGCAGAGCCAACCACCACTAATGTCCTTTTGTTTTGTTTTGTTTTTTTCTAGATACATAAGTGATTTTGTTTTTTGTTTTTGTGCTTTGTTTGTTTTTATTTTTGTTTTTCTGACACAGTTTTCTCTGTATAGCCCTAGCTGTCCTGGAACTCACTCTGTAGACCAGGCTGGCCTTGAACTCATAAGAGATCTGCTTACCTCTGTCTCCCAAGTTCTGGGATTAAGGTGTGCGCCACAATCACAAGGACATTGGTGTTTTTTGTTTGTTTGTTTGTTTGTTTGTTTTTCAAGACAGGGTTTCTCTGTGTACCCTTGGCTGTCTTGGACTCCCTTTGTAGACCAGGCTGGCCTCGAACTCACAGCAATCCACCAGCCTATGCCTCCTGGGTGCTGGGATTAAAGGCGTGCACCACCATGCCTGGCTGTTTGGTTGGTTTTTTAAAGACAGGCTTTCTCTGTGTAACACAGCCCTGGCTGTCCTGGACTTATTTTTAGACCAGGCTCACCTAGAACTCACAGAGATCCACCTACTTTTGCTTCCTGAGTGATGAGATTAAAGGCATATGCCACCATGCCTGGCCTTGGTGTTTGTTTTGTTTTTGTTTTTTTTCGAGACAGGGTTTCTCTGTGTAGCTCTGGCTGTCCTAGACTAATTTTGTAGACCAGGTTGGCCTCAAACTCACAGCAACCTGCCTGCCTCTGCCTCCCAAAGCTGGGATTAAAGGCATTCGCCACCACCACCTGGTGGTCTTGGTGTTTTTAATAGCACTAAGCATGCATTTTTTTCTTTCAAAATAGCACAGATAGTTTTCTTTCACTAGTGTCCTTCTGCACGGGTGATTTCCAAAATGAGATCTGAGGTCTTTTGGGGTCTTCAAGACCTTTCCAGGGACCAACTGGATATCTTAGTGGTCAGTGCATTTGCTACCAAACCTGAGTTTGATTTCTGGGCCCACATGTGTCAGGAGAGAACCAAGTGTAGGTTGTCCTTTGACCCTCACATGTGTGCGATGGCACTGGCAGGCCCCTCCCACATGTAAACAAAGTGGAAATAAAAACCAAGAACTTCTCAGCGAGTTTATGAGAGCAAAACTACTCAAACACCACACCCCTGTTTGTCCGATCTCTCGCGAGTCTGTGGTTCTGTTGCTGCAACTTCTCATGCAATACTGCCACAGGCTGAATGCAGCAGCAGATGCGAGGGCCCAGCTGTCTTCTGTCAAGCCAGAGGAATAGTAAAAGGGACTTTGAAACGTAGAAAACAACGCCATTCTTCCCATTCACTTTTTCTCCCAATGCTGGGAACCTACCAGGAGCCTTCTACACGCTAGGCACCCCAAGCCCTCATTAACTTTTTTGGCTTTAGAAAATACTAGATCTCATTAAAATATTATTTTTCATAAAAATATGGTTTTAGGAGTATTATTTTAGTCAACTGGCACATATCTTAAAGATTTTATTTTATTTTTATTTATTTTATCTTATTTTTTAAAATATTTTTATTTAATTTTAATTTATGTGCATTGGTGTGAGGGTGTCAGATCTTGGAGTTACAGACAGTTGTGAGCTGCCATGTGAGTGCTGGGAATTGAACCAGGGACCTTTGAAAGAGCAGACAGTGCTTTTAACCACTGAGCCAACTCTCCGGCCTAAAGATTTTATTTTATTTTATTTTATTTTTTAAATTAATTTTATTAATTTATTCATATTACATCTCGATTGTTAGCCCTTCCCCTGTTTCCTCCCATTCTTCCCTCCCTCCCACTTCTCCCCTTCTCCCCTCCCCTATGTCTGTGATTGAGGGAGACCTCCTCCCCCTATATATGCTCTTAGAATATCAAGTCTCTTTTTGGTAACTTGCTATCCTTCCTCTGAGTGCCACCAGGTCTCCCCATCCAGGAGACGTGGTCAGAAAAGGGGCACCAGAGTTCGTGTGAGAGTCAGATCTCACTCTCCACTCAATGGTGGAGAATATCCTGTTCGTCGGCTAGGTCTTGGTAGGGGTTCAAAGCTTACTGCCTATATTCTCCTTGGCTGGTGCCTTAGTTTGAGGAGGACCCCAGGATCCAGATCTGTCTGTCGGTGAGAGTAGCATGGAAGAATGGGGAAATAGTAGGACCCACAGGGTCCTGGAAACCTACAAGAAGAACTTAAAGATTTTATTTTTAAAGACAGGGTTTCATCTAGCCCAGGATAACCTCAAACTCAGGATGTAGCAGGGAATAACCTTGAACTTCTGATTCCCCAGCCTCCTGAGAACTGGGATTCCAAGCCTGCACCATGAGCCACCACACTTGGTCTATGCAGCACTGGGTACTGAACGAGACCAAGGCCTCATGCACGTTAGGCAAGCGCCCTACCAACTGAGCTACATCTCCAGTCCAAGATGATTTCATGTCTGTGATGAACACGCTAAGTGATGGTAGATATAGTCCATGCAAAGGAAAGCCCTTTACAATTCCTCATTGTCCAGAAGTGCGGAAAGTGATCTGGAGAGGATGCTGAACAGGGCCATGTCTGGAAGAGCACAGAACCCAGGAGAAGGGAGCAGTGCTCCCTCCATGATAGGCCTGCAGGGTACATGCAGATTTTCACTGTTACGTCATGCCTATGTTTCAGGGTACCCACCCCATGTGAGTGGGACTCCAGGAATGTGATCAGAGGAAGTTGAGTGTGTGAGTGTATGTGTGTGTGTGTGTGTGTGTGTGTGTGTGTGTGTACATGCACGCATGTGTATGTGTCTGTGCATATGTATCACTGTTTCCAGGGAGGGCAGAGTACAGAATTTAGAAGCGGTTAAGCAACTTGTGTGATTTGAATAAGAATGGCGCCCGAAGGCTCATATATTTGAATGCTTAATCCTCAGGGACTGGGACTCTTTGATAGGATTAGGAGGATTAGAAAGCGTGGCCTCGTTAAAGTAGGTGTGGCCTCATTAAAGCGGGCGTGGCCTTATTGGAGGAAGAATGAGGAAGGGTTTTGAGGGTTCAAAAGCCAAAGCCAGGTCCACTTCTCTCTCTCTCTCTCTCTCTCTCTCTCTCTCTCTCTCTCTCTCTCTCTCTCTCTCTCTCTCTCTCTCTCTCTGCTGGTGGATCAGGATGTAGCTCTCAGCCACTTCTCCAGCACCAGCCTGCCTGCTAACCATGCTCCCGGGCTGCCACGCTCTCTGTCCTCATGGTAATGGACTAAATCTCTGAAACTGTAAGCCAGCCCCAATGAAATGCTTTCTTTTATAAGAGCTGCCTTGATCCTCACGTCTCTTCCTAGCAATAGAACGGTGACTAAGACACAACTTGGCAGAGAAGATTTGTTTTTAAAACTTATGAAAATAACAACAACAACCATAATAATAAACCTGGAGGTTAAAAATGATGTAAACAAGCTGGGCATGGTGGCACACACCTTTAATTCTTGTACTCAGGAGGCAGAACAATGTGAGTTCAAGGTCTGCCTGGTCCACATAAAGAATTCTAGTCCAGCCAGAGCTATACATAATGAGACCCTGTTGCCAAAAAAAAAAAAAAAAAAAAAGTTTTTTAAAGCTGCAAACCATTTGAGTGTGTGTATCTTTTAGGGATGGGGCCCCTCTGTGTAGCTCAGGCAGGCCACAGATGTGATCTTCCTGCCTCAGACTCCTGAGCACTGGGATTCTACATGTGTGTTACCATGTCTGACATCTAATTGATTGATTGATCGATCGATCGATTGATGGATTGATTGAAGACAGGGCCTTGCTATGGTCCTGCTGGCCTGGAACTTGGTACGTAGCCCAAAGGCTACTGGGGACAATTCTGCTTTCTCAGTCGGGGATCATGGGCTTGTGCCCCCATACCCATGCTAATACTGTAAATATACCCGAGGCCCAGTTCAACAGATCCCGAGATGGAAAGCTGGCTATAGACTGTGTGAACAGGCGTCTCCTGGTTGCCTCACTCACGTTATCTCACCAAAGGACTTGCACGCCTGCTCTCACGTATCCCACAAGCCTCTGCGTTCTCTGTTAAATATTGTGTCCTCTGTAAATTCCTTAGGCAGGCCTTTTGTCCACTTTCCTTTTGTATTGATTTTTTTCTGTAACTTTCTATGTTCCAAAACACAACCTTCCATTTGTTCTGTACTGAAAATATTCTGCTCCAGCATGCGGTTTTTCTTTTAACTTTCTTTAGGTGCCTCATTGTAGTGGGGGAACTTAGCTGTTTAAAAATACATTCTATTGTAGCAGTCGTTTCCCTGATGGTTTGGGGAGATGCTTTGACGTATCAAGCCTTTCCACATGGCAGGCTTTTAAAAAGTTCTCCTGGTGCCGGTGAAATGGCTCAGCGGCTAAAGGTGCGTGCTGTTAACCTTTGGTGACATGATTCAATACCTGGGACCCATAGGGTAGAGGGAAGGAACTGGATTCTCAAAGCTGTCTTTCGACCCACACATGCACCATGGCACAAACTCTGCCACACACACATACCAATAACACACCACACATACATACACATATAAACGCCACACATGCACACACACACATACACACCACACACACACACACACATATACACACTGCACACACCACACACCACACACATACACACACTCTCACACATACACACACACATACATACACACAAAGTAGTAAATATAAATTTAAAATTAATATAAAAAAAGCTTTTAAAATGTTTTCCTTTCCCTGCCTGACATACTCGCACTTTTCTTTTTCTGGTCCCTCCTATCCTTTCTTTGATAAAAATCTCAGGTATGCACCTGCTTCAACTCCCAAGTTCTGGGATTATAGAAGTCTCTCGCCTGCTAGTCTCTCCCTCCTCCCCATTTCCCCAGCCCCGTCCTGATTTAAACATTTATATCTTGATTCCATCTAGAACTCAGGCTGCGCAGGAAGGCACCAAGTGTTGACTCTTGTGAGTTACGAACTAGAATATGGCACGGTGCAGGCAATGGGCATGTCTCACCCACCCCAGGAGTCCACAGACCTGCACAGCTGCCTGGGGCTGAGCTAGCCCCCATGGCAGAGACCTGAGGCGATCTGGTTTGGAAAGGGAAGTCAGCTGCATTTCAGAGGCCCATAAACAAAGCTGACAGCTTAGCCAAGGAACTAGCAATCCATCTCCACTGTGTGGCTCTCGGGAGCGGCACCTCTGCAGGGCTGCTCCTGGGCCATGTTCATGTCTGTTCCTACGTGAGGCCCAGGTGGCTAATGCAGGATGAGGAGGTAGGGGTCTGCTTTATCAATACAGGGAAACAAAGAGCAGAGCTGTAGACAAACACACACACACACACACACACACACACACACACACACTCACATACACGTAAGGTGATCTGGCTAGCAAGAGGGGAAGTCTGTACCAGCAGCCTCTAAGTCGCCACTCCCTCCTTAGACCTTTCTGAAATCTAGCTCTGTCCTCAGGGCCACTGTGGCTGGCCCTATGGTGAGAAAGAGGATCTGTCTTATGCAGTCCCTAAAGCTGTGCTCCCTCAGTGGGAGGAAAGCCTGGAGATTGCCCCCTCCGTCAGCTGACTGCATTTCTAACACTACGGATTCTTTCTTTCAGCACCTCCTCCCTGGAGCTGGGATGAGTCAGGCCAGGATTAACCCAGGCATAAACAAGTGAAACCGACAGAAAGCACTTTGCCCGAGGCGCGTGACCTCCCATGGGCCTCCAGGGACTCTGCCTGAATGGCCACAGCGACCAAATCGACAAAATCACAGCAGTAAGCTTTGTGGGTTTAACCTGCGGCAAAGCCTGCAGTCAGGAAGTGGGCACCAGGGCCTGGCAGATGGTGGGCAGCATCCCAGCAGAGGGCGGATCCCTAAGTGCACAGATCTCAAAGCACTACTCATAGCCGCCTCTCTCTGCTTTCCGCCAGCTCTATACTACAGTTGTTTATGGACTCTCAGATAGAATGCAGAGCCCAAGCTGACCCTGAGACAGGTGTGATCTGGTTCTCCCTGCAGGGACCCACCTAGGTGCACAGAAAAGAGATCCCCGGCCTCCCAGGTTTCCAGCCTTGTTCTCTGTCAGAGTCTCAGGGAAACCGGGGGCCACCTACCTGCTCCAGGGGGATGACGAGGAAGGAGCCACCTCCTGCGCTCTCAGTGACTATGGCCAGGAAGCGGGCGTTGACTGCGCAGAAGTGGTTGTCATGTACGTTCTTGGTGATGGGGATCCCGTCAAAGCAGTGCTCCCGGTTGGCCACCTTCCCGTACACGTTCCGAAACTTGGAACTGCGGTACTGCGGTCGCCAGGACATCTGTAAGGGACCAGCAGAAGAGAGCAGGGTTAGGCTGATCACTACTTCATGAAGGAGCTGACCAGGACGCACTGGGGAGTCAGTGATGCAGGGAGCAAGCGATCCCTCGGGCCCAGCCACCTTCATGCAGGGATGAGAAGTGATGGAGCCACCAAGAAAATGGAGCCCATAATGTGCTGGCTGCCTGCCTAGATAGGGGGGCTCTCTGACACAGAGCCTGGCATGAGGAAGTTCACAACAATTCCTGTGTATGGCCCATGTGCCCCACAATCTTCTAGAAAGAGCGTAGGGTCCCCTCACCGCCGGTGATAATGACACGTGATACAGCAAGCCAGCCACGCACGTGGTGGTGTCCTGACTGTCCAAACTCACTTCACTCAGCCCTGGAGGTTAAGGACGCCGGTGTCTACAATGACTGAGACCAATGCCAGTGGCACGGGCCAGGGCGTCGCCTCATGCTCAAGGAAGTAAGCCAGCACATTTCATCATCTCTTCCTCTGATTCTTTCTAGACTTTCTCCCCCGTGAGCAAGCCCTCAACAACCCCTTGCTTCTACAGCCCATCATTGCTACCATCACCACCATCATGTCCTCCTCGGGCACAGAAAGGTTAAACAACTGGTACAAGGCCACATGACTCATGATGCTCTAGGGGAAGGCACTGAGTGTTGGTCCTTTTGAGTCTGGGATGAAGTCCTCAAGTATGACCCAAAATCACCTATATCAGAATCACTGATGGTGGGGAGGTCTCTGAGTTCCTGTGTCATCTCTTGAAGATACGGTTCCTGGGCCCCAGTCCGGCCTTAGGGAATCCAGTGTAGTATTTTAGGAGTGTGCTCCAACACTCAGCAAGCTAAACCAGTTTTCTTACCTGCCCCTAAATGACACAGAAGCACCCTGAAGTTTGAGAGTCCCCATTCTAGAGAGTAGGGTAGGCTCTCCTCAGCCAACCTGCCCTCCGTCCACAGTCTAGGCTCCGACCCGTCAGCAGGTTCTACATTCGATGCTTATGGAGGATGAGTGGGGGACCCATGGTATCCTTCTGTGGGATGATGTCTCTTTCAGGGAAGCCTTACCACTACAGTAGCGAGCCCAGCCAGGGCCATGCATAGTAGGCACTCTGTAATGGCTCAGTGCAAGGACTACATGCCTGGCTCACAGCGTCTGCACTTGAGCTTAGCCAAAATGTTAAGAGAAATATTTTTTTTTCTTTTCTTTTCTTTTTTTTTTTTTTTTTTTTTTTGAGACAGGGTCTCAATGTGCAGTTTTGGCTGGCCTGGAAGTCACTATGTAGAATAGGCTAGCCTTGAATTTACAGATGTCTGCCAGCCTCTGCCTCCTGTGTGCTGGGATTAAAAGTGTGTGCCATGGCGCCTGACTAGAAGATGAAAATTTTAATTTCAGCACTGGTATGTTTATTTTAATTTACATTAGAAAAATAACACATATTCCAGACCCTTGATGTCTAAGATACAATTGCGAATGAGTAGTAATTAAAAAAAAAAAAAAAAATATATATATATATATATATATATATATATATATATATATATAGCACGGGTCTGTCACCTGCTTAGAGAGTCATCTGAGTGGGCAATTATAAAGGTCATGTGTCCCTGCCGGGTAGAACATTCTAGATCCCACAGTTCCATAGCGAAGGTGCTGTGCTTGCTCATTCCAGCTTCTGCTGATGCCATTCTGGTTGGCCATGATCTTTTTTTTTTTTTTTCTTCCCCTGCCCAGCCACTGCTCAACCTTAGGGCCAGCCTCAGAGGCGACCTCAGACCTCTTCCTGTTCCTGGTGTATCCTTTAGCCCATTAGGGCTGAGCTCCAGCCAGTTCCTGACCTCCCCTGCAGTCAGGAAGCCTCTTCAAGTCCCTGGCCTGATGGTGGTGGCGCAACCCCTCCCACATCCTCAAGGGAGCCCAACCCAGTAGAAGGCAGATAGCTTAGACAACCTCCCAGCACCAGTACCTCCAGTGGCTGGGTCCTGGGACTCGCTCAATTCCAGTGAAGACCACACTGTGAGGCCTCCTGGGGGTATCAGGGGAAGGGTGGCAAGCCTGGACTGGAATCTACACAGACCTGCATTCAAGTCCTATCCTTCTGGGGAGTGGCTGTGTGACTTGGGGCAAACATCTGGATGTCTCTTTGGCCCCTCAATCTGCTCTTATGGAAGGGAGGCTGGTCTCTCCCCCGACCTCCAAGGACATAGGCAGAGTGAGCCACAAGCTGCCCAGCTCATGCCCAGCACAAGGCATGCTGACCTCAGGCTCTCCTGAGCCTCCCATACCTACATTTACCCCAGATACTCCTGGGGAGCCCTCAGATACACTCTCAGCTGACATCACCACCACCGCTTACGCCTCCCCACTTCCCCTTTCTTTTTTCCTCTACTCTCTCCCACTCTCCCTTTCCTCTCTCTATTGCCCCAGCTCCCAGCTCTCAGGTACAGTGATAGATAAAGAAGCCCATGTGCCTGATGACTCTTGATCGCATTCTAGAACATGTAGCCCAGGTTGGTCTCAAATTTGATATGTAGCTCAGGTAACCTTGAACTCTTTGTCCTCCTGCCTATGACTCCCGGGTGCTGGGAGAGCATCCAGGGTAAGGGGTCCTTCCTCTCAAAGGATCAGAATCTCTCGGAGTCTCCAGGCCAAGATACAGCAAGGCTTCATGGTTTTGGTCATGCAGACTTAGGCAGGGGAACCTTCCAAATGATGGACGAGGGGTATGTGCATGCTAGGCAGGGGACATCTGTGCTTCCCAGGGGATAGAGGGGATGATGTCATCTCTCTATGGCCCTATGGTGCTACATTGGACCATACACTTTGGTCCCTGTAGCCAATTGGCCTTCAGACTGCTGCCACAAAGACCAAAGGCTTGGCTCCTTGTCACTTGGCAGTGGAAAAAAAAAGGGGGCCTTATAAGGTGTCTCTGGGGAACTTGGTGACAGGACTTGGCTGCTCCTTCTCCTCCTCAGGAGATGACCTCTCTGGATTACCACTAAGTTGGGGAAGAAGACTTGCTGGTGGGAGCTGTGATGTCTCTGTTGGAGAGAGGAAGCATACCTCAGCACCTCAAATAATTCCAACTCCTTAGCACTGTCAATCACAGGTAGGGAAGTAGGCGGGGTGTGTGTGTGTGTGTGTGTGTGTGTGTGTGTGTGTGTGTGTGTGTGTGTGTGTTGAGTCACAGTTCCTCCTAAGCCTTAGAAACCCTTCAAGGGGCCTCACCAGCTGAAGGCTTTGAAATTGGAGCAGCAACTTTCTGATTGAATTTCGTGTTGCTGAGAAAATAAAAGGGGCTTTGTGTGGTAACGCTGCGGTAACGCTTGGTGCCCTCTGCTTGGGCACTCACTGCCTTGCGGAAAGCATCTGAGTGGGTAAGGAAGGGGGGCATCCTCACGATCCTTGGCCAACAGTTCCTGGACCAGAGCCACAGCTCTCTCAACTCACAATGGACACAAACTTGTCCTAGGTGACTGTGTTGTGTTCTACATGGTCTTTCGGCTCACAGTGCTACTCAGAGAGAGAGTGACTCTGGGTATGGCGGGCTAGCCTGCTGCTCCTCTTGAAGGACAGAAGTGAAGGCACATTGATCCCGGGGCTGGCAGCAGAGAGAGAAGATGCAGCTAACGGAAGAGGGTGGAGGATAGAGGGGAGAGGAATGCAAAGAGGAACTGACTTTGCATCTTTGTGCTTGCATCTTTGTATGAGTGCTTTATGGATGTGTGGAGGCCGGAGGTAAACCTCTGGTATCATTCCTCAGGAGCCACCCAACGTTGCCTTTTAATGTGTGTGTGTATACATATATTCCATTTTTGTGTGTATATGTGTGCGTGTATATGCACGTGTGAGTGCATGTCTCGGTGTGTGCAAGTGTATAGGTGTGCGTGTCTGTGTGTGATTTTACCATGGAGGCCCAAGGTAAAATCATCCTCCACAGTCTTTCACCTTATTCGATGAAGCAGGGTCTCTAAAGCAAACAGAGAGGTCACCAATTTGCCTAGCCAGTTGCTCTGAGGATTCCCTGTTTCTGCCTTTCAAGTCTGGAATTATAGGAGGTAAGCCCCAAATCCACCTGGTATTAATATGGGTACTGGGAGCCTAAACTCTGGTCCTCACACATCCCCACTGATGGCGGCACCATCCCCTAAGCAGGTGGTCCCGAGCTGTGTAAGAAAACTAGCTAAACGAGAGCCTGAGTGAGCCAGAGAGGCGCGTCTTCCTTCTGCTGTACTCTGGTGGGAAGTGAATTCCTCTGTCGGAGGTAATGCTGGGTGGAATAGCAAGCAGGCCGGGCTTCGAGCTCCTCCTGCCCTTTCTTCCTCAGGGATGGACTGTAACCCATTCGCTGAAGCAAGCCCTTTTCTCTTCTAAGCTGCTTTTGGTCACAGTGTTTTTCCCAGGAAGAGAATGAAAGGAGAGCACTGCTTTCCCAAGAAACTGGTGTTCACTTATGCAGAGCAGGGTGGGACTGTTAGAGCAGTTCACTCCCAGCTCTGACAGGCAGCTGGGAGCCTGCAGCAATGCAACAGCTCCCAGAGCCGGGTTTACTGCAGGAAGTCTTGGCTACCTTGGCCTCTGCAAGGGGGCAACAGAGAAGCCATCCTAGTTCAGAGACGCCCTGATCACACCCAGAGGAGTGAAAAGCCACCTCTGGCTGACTGCGATTGCCAGGCAAGAAGAAAAAGAGGCTGGAAGCAGGTGCCTTGATTTCTAGCACTTTGGACCAGCGTCTCACAGTTTAGCATGCTGTGTGAGTTGGAGGAGGTGTGAGGGCACAGGAGACTCTGGGACTTCCTGGTTGGGGTCTGGAGGGAAAGACGACACTTTGGAGCAGCTGGCAGAGGCTTACGTCCGTGGTTCTCAACCTTCCCAATGCTGTGACCCTTTAATACAAATTCTCATGGCAACCCCACCCAACCATAAGATTATTTTCATTGCTACTTCATAATTGTATTTTTTCTATGCTTATGAACTGTAATGTAAATATCTGTGTTTTTTGATGGTCCCAAAGGGGTCGAGACCCACTGGTTGAGAACTACTTGGCTTAGGTAAACCAAGATGGCTAGGGGGTACAGCCAGGGAAGCCTAGCACACACCCTTTGGCATATACCTCTGATGAAGGTAGAGGTCTAAGAGCCACAGGCCACTAGGAAGATGTTATGTGAGGGGACAGGGCAGTGACATTAGAGGCCATGAGGAACTCACCTGGATCTGGGCAAGGTGGTCATTGAGATTAGGACCCATTGAGGCTAGCAAAGCCCCTGCTGAGAAAGATATCTTGCTAACAGAACCAGGAGGAAAATGAAACCGGACTTAGTCAACGGCAGATGCCAAAAGAATGCTCAAGATAGGACAAACTGGTTACATTACTGGTCTCCTGCCAGGACATGTTAAGGGTGGTACAGAGCCGGAGACTGTCTCCGCCCTGCCCTTTGCAGACATCCAAGCAGAAGCCACATCACCCCCAAAAGGCTGGACCCTTCATAAGGCAATGTGGACTCAGGCTGGCTCCACTCATGGCGTGTGTATTGATCCCGGTCACAGAGTTGGGAGGGATCGATCATATGGGGCATGAAAACTGCACACTACTTAAAGGGACAGTGTGAATGGTATCCCTGGAGTCGTGAAGAAGGGGCCCCAGAGGCGGGAGGGCAGGGCACAGCAATCATTGTTACCTCAGAGGTTCAGCTGAGCCAACAAGATTACCAGGAAGTTCTATGTACTTGCTGGCTTTGCATCAGAGGCCCCGCTCAGAGGCATAAGGGCTGGCCAGCAGCCACTCCAACTACTCCTGACTGGAGGTGGGCACAGTGTGTTTCTAGCAAACTTCAGGGGTACTGAGGGATGACCACTGCAACACCAGCCATTCCCAGCCACTCCAGCAGCCTGCCCACATTGGACTAGCAGAGGCAGCTTATTCCTGGAAACTCCGGTGAGGCCTCTGCCTCCCAAGGGTGCTGGAACCTTGTCTGGTTGGTGGTTCGTAAACTGGCCTCACTTGGGCTGTGCATCCAGTCCCCGCAATGCATGTGGCCTGCAACCTGTCTGGCACACCGTATGCGCCATGAGGTCTGGCTAAGCTCTGGGGTTGATAGAACTTAACTTCTTTATAGAACCATCCATTGGCACCTGTCAGCATCCAGGCTGTGCAGAGATGTTAAAGTCAGGCATAGTTGCTCCAAACCCCAGAACTGCCTTACAGACCTTGTACTCTTTCATTAACTTTTGGGGCTATGGTCTCATCTGTGAAAATGGGGTACATGGGGCCCAAGAAGATGATTTAGTCAGTACAGTGCTGGCCAGACAAGCATGAGGATCTATGCTCAATCTTTAGAACCAATGTAAAAAAACATCTGGGTATGGTGGTGTGTGCTTCTAATTCTAGTGCTAGGGAGGTGGAGACAGGTGGGTTTATGGGGTATAGAGGCCAGTCTAGTTGGTGAACTCCAAGTTCTAGTGAGAAAGCTTGTCTCAAATAACAAGGCAGACAGCTCCTGAGGAGTAATTCCTGAGTACACCTGCATACACATGCAAGCATACACTTATGCACACATGCAGGTATACACATATACACCTGTACACACACACCTGCACACACACACTTGCACACACACACATATACCTGCCCACACACCTACATACCCACACATGCACACACACGCACACACATCTGTATACCTACAGTTGCACACCTCTGCACATATACCTACATACACACAACTGAACACATACATGCACATATACACACAAACACCTGAATAGACATGCAGGTGCACATGCGCATGAACACGTACCTGCATACACACATATTTGCACACACATGTGTACACACCTGCATACACATGCACACACATGTACATGCATACACACACGCACATCTGCATACACATGAACACACACACACAGAGGAAATCTGTTGGGGTGGGGGTGCTTCTGGGAAAGATCTTCTTTTATTAACAAAAGAAAAGAGGCAGACAAGAAAAGTCTTTTCTGAGTACCCTATCTAAGGCACTGCTTCCTGTCTTTGTTTGCATTTGACTGGAGCTGGGGCAGCCATGGGGAGAGCAAGAGGTAACAACTATGGACCAAAAAGCAAGCACAAGGATAAGGCAGACCAAAGGAATTTAAAACAAAAAGAAAAGAAAAATAAAAAGCCAAGCAGGTGTTTCCCCTGCTGGTGGCACAGGAAACCCAGGGCCTCTCCGGGACCACGTTCCTCCCACCCCTCTGAAGAGGCCCTTGGAGTGGTGACGCAACAGCTTGTGCCTGGCACACACATTACATAGCACAGAGGTCAGAACCATGGTGGTTGAGGAAAAACAATAGGTGACCTTCCCCTTGCTACTCCTTTCCCCACAGGGCCTTCCCATGGAACCCTGTCCACACCAACCCTTAGGAAGCCGTTCCTCTCTCCTCTTCACCCTGCCGGTGCTCTCTAACTACGGAAGCCTGGAGGAGGAAAGGCAAGGTTGAACACAGCCTGGTGACTGACATGCCTGCCTATGGGTACCTCTAACCCTCATGGGGCTGCGGCTCTGGCAGTGGCTCCTCCAGGCTCTTTGGGTTCTGGTCCTTTTCCTTACGGATATGTCTGACCTTCTGACATTGCTATGAGAGGCTGCCACTTACAAAGTTACAAAAAGAAAAATAAAATCATAAAACATCTCGTGACATTTCAGGCAACTCTGGGGTTTGTGTTGGGTTGCATTCACAGCTGCTCTGGGCCTCAGGAGATCCGTGAGCTGCAGGTTAGGCACTCCCTCAAGATGCAAGGCCACCACAGATGTGTGCGTCCGTCTTTCCTCAGTGCCACTTCTGCTGTGCCCTTTCTGCAGTTCTGTCTCCACATTCCACAGGAAAACAGGGTCTCCTTGGATGCAACAACCTCCAGATAAGACTGGGGAACAATGGAGAGATGGGGTTCCCAAGAGTGGAGAAGTGTAACCCTTGGCAGTGGACACAGAGGCCAGGAGAGACACCCTTGTGTGCCACTCGCCACTGTTGGCATAGAAGCACTTGCTTTGCTGTTCTTGGTGGGTGCTTGGCAGGGAGGGCCCTGGGTGTGTGATTCTCATGCTAGTAGTTGTTATTACAAACCGTCATAGAACACTAAAACACTTCGCAGAAAATGAAACCTGCCTCTCTATTTCTCCCTCCTCTAGCTTTGACCATACAGGTTGTCTGTGGGAGTGAGAAAGCCTTCACCCTCCTTAGAAGCTTCTTCCAGGGCAGGTGAGATGACTCAACAGGCAAGAGCCTGCTGCCAAGCATGATGACCCAAGCTCAACCTCTGGTTTGGGGTTTTTGTATTGTATTGTCTCGTTTTTATTTATTTATTTTGCTTCTTAAAAGTGTTGGAAGATTGAGCCTTTTGGCGTCTGACCTAGCCAACATGGAACAATCTAATCTATGTGTGAGTCAGACAAACCACATTTCTGGCTAGATGGTGTTGTTCAGGTGAAAGCTGGCTTTGAGAAGATAAGTTATGGCTTATCCATGTTCCAACATGGCTGAGCAATGCAGACCCAAGTTGCCGATCCCCACCAGCTCCGGGATAAGCCCCAGGCACACTCCACTGAGCTAGGTGAGCAGAGCCACGAACCGCAAGCCGAACAATTTCATTACTGGGTTACCCTGGTGAAGCCCGAACTATGAAGACAGCACAGGTGAGCCTTGGCAGGTGTGGGAGGTAGGAGAGCTGACCACAGGGTGGAGGGCATCCCCAAGGGTGGGGCGGGGGGAGACATTTTCTATCCTAAGAATGATGGTTTCATAGCTTTGTGCACTTGTGACAAGCGTAGCATGGGGTCCTGATGGGGTGGGGAACCCTTAATGGAATGGCTCTGACTTTATGTAAATCACATCTTAATAAACCTGACTTAAAAAACTACCTGGGGGCCAGCCGGTGGTAGCACACGCCTATAATCCCAGCACTTGGGGAGGCAGAGGCAGGAGGATTCCTGTGAGTTCGAAGCCAGCCTGGTCTACCAAGTGAGTCCAGGACAGTCAAGACTATACAGAGAAACCCTGTCTCGAAAAAAACAAACTAAAAACCAAACCAAACCAAACCAAACCAACCAACCAACAAACAACAACAAAAAAACTACCTGGGGCACACCTTTAATCCCAGTACTTGGAAGGCAAAGGTAGGCAGATCTCTGAGTTTAAGGCCAGCCTGCTCTACAGAGTGAGTTCCTGGAGAGCCAAGGCTACGCAGAGAAACCCTGTCTTGAAAAAAAAAGAAATGAAATGAAACAAAATTTAAAAAACCTATTTGGTTCTGCATGTAGATAGTGGAAAAGGACTGGCCTAGCATGTGCAAAGCCCTGGGTTTAAGGCTTGGAACTGCATGGGCTCACCCATGCCCACTTCCCATGTGGCACTCATCTTGAAAAGTGCCACAAGGCAGCAGAAGCCTGAGGCAGCTGGTGAGGCATGCTGCAGCCACACCCAGGACGTAGAGAGACATGAGTGCTGGTGCTCAGCTTCATTTCTCCTTCTTATGTAGTCCAGGATCCTACCGCATCCGTGTGGCACACATAGTTAGGGTGGGTCTTCCCACCTCAGTTAGCCTAGAACCCCCTCACAGGTGTGCCCAGAGGCTTTTCTCCTTGGTGTTTCTGGACCCTCATAAGTTGACAATAGTAACTATGGCACGGGGTCTTCTGGGACCTGGGATTCAGCATGCAGTGCCCTCTAGTTAGCCTGCCCACTGCCATTCCCAGGAGACCAGGCTGGACATGGCGATGAAGCTCCCAGCAGGGTTTCCAGACAGACTGGAAGGGTTCCCTGGGCTTTTTCTTAGAACCTACCCCACTGGCCCGAGCTGCCTCCTGGTCCTCTTGACTGGCCTCAGTTCACATGGTGGGTGGGTGGGAGAGCTGATCTCATCCGTTGCTGTCCCCTAGGATGGGTTGGGTGGGGTGAGGAGTGGATAGAGCATAGCCGTGGGTAGGGTGAACTAGAGGTCACACATGTCAAGTTTTCTCACACGTGCCCACTGCCAGGATTCCTGTATGGCCTCTGGGTGGGGGGAGGGGTGGTGAGAAATACACAAAACCCAGGGCTGGTAGCAGGCCTGACTTCTACTTAGCTGACCTAGCAAGTCTAGATGTCCTGAACACAGGGAGGGGAGTAAGAGAGCAGGTCTCACGGTGGTGTCCTAAGCAAGCACCCATCCAAGCTTCCTTCTCTATCTGAAAATCAGAGAGTGAAAGCCAGATGTGGTGGCACATTCCTACAGTCCCAGATGTGGGGAAGATAAGGAAGGAGAACCATGAGTGTGAGGTCAGCCTACCTACCCAGTAAGACTCTACAAACTAGATTAATAACTTAAAGTAAAGTAGAGGAGCCGAGAAGATGTTGGTGGTACAGCTGGTAAGGTACTTGCCGTGTTCAAATACATGAGTTGGGATACCCAGTGCCTGTGTGCAAACCAGGTCTGGCAGCATGCCGATGAAACTCCTCTAGGCAGAGCGTAGGCCTGCCTTTCCCTCTGCGGTACCCTGGAATTTGGACAGGCGCTGCCCACGGAGATGCTTCCAACACGTCCGTGAGTGAGTGGTGTAGGCTGTCTCTCCTGACACTCCCTGGGCTGAGCTCTGCTAGTCTCTGATGGAGTTGATGGTGTCCAGTGGTGGGAAGGGCTGAGTTGGGAAAGGTGAATGCCTCATCATTGAGGACATTAAAGAAATGGGGGGGGGGCGGGCAGAGCTGAGGAGAAGGCTTAGGGAGGAAAGTGTGTGGCATGCAAGCACGAGGAACTGATTCCCAGCACCGGAGTAAAAATCTAGGTGTGGTGGTACATGCTGTAATCCCTGTGCTGGGGAGTGGAGACAGGGGGATGTGTGGAGCTCACTGGCCAGTCAGCCCAGACCTGGTAAGTTTCAGGTTCCACAGGAAACCTAGCTTCAAGAAATGGGTGGAGGTCCACTGAGGAAGGCACCCAACATGAAGATGTATAAAATACACACACACACACACACACACACACACACATACACACACATACACACACATACACACACACATACACTCACATACACACACGTACACACACACACGAAGGTGTGTAACACACAGACACATGGAAACGTATAGCACACACACATGAAAATGTATAACACAAGCCTAAAGATGTATAAACATGCTGGGCAGTGGTGGTGCACGCCTTTAATCTCAGCACTTGGGAGGCAGAGGCAGGTGGATACCCATGAGTTTGAGGCCAGCCTGGCCTACAGAGCAAGTTGCAGGACAGCCAGAGCAGTTACACTACACAGAGAAATCCTGTCTCGAAAACAAACAAACAAACAAACAAAGAGAAACAAGCACACGTGATGTGTAACACACATAAGAAAAAGAAAAAAAGAGACACTGAGACACCCTTGTTGAAGGTGTTAGGGCTGGAACTCTTTTTAAAAAGTAATTTATTTATTTTTATTTTATGTGCATTGGTGTTTTGCCTGCATGTTTGTCTGTGTGAGAGTGGCAGAGCTCAGAGTTGTAGCTCTAAGACAGCTGTAAGCTGCCATGTGGGTGCTGAGAATTGAACCTGGGTCCTCTGGAAGAGCAGTCAGTGCTCTTAACCGCTGAGCCACCTCTCCAGCCCCAGAGTTGAGGACTTTTTACAACAGGTTCTTGTTGAAGTGGCGGGATAGCAAGAGACCTTTCTGACTCACAGTGAATCACAGGCTCAACCCACTTTACGTCCCAGCCATTGGCACACCAGGCCTTCTCAGACACACCTGGCGCCCAGCAGTTCACACTCAAGTGAAGGTCACCTTTCTGCATCCTGTGTCCCGTACCCTATCCAGAAAGAACAGCATCTGAGTACATCTCCATACACACTCCATACTGTCCCCACAGCCACCCAGTGGCCATCATTGTCATCATTAATCTCCTGAGCACTTGAGGTCAGCCAGGCTTTGGGTTTTGTCCTCTGCCATCTCTTGTCATTCTTGCTCGTAAGAGGACAGGACCACTGTCCCCATGTAAAGATTCAAGCCGGGAGATCTCTAAACTCAGGTTGTAGAGTGAGGTTGGAGGGGAAGCCCTGCTTCACCCTTATGGCTTAAAGCAACCGGCAAGACTCACAAACATGTGATCTGTCCTTTACCCCTAACAGACAGTTGGTCATCCATCCAACAAGGGATAGAATGGAGTTAGAATTTCTCAAATGCCATTGTGTAAATGGAATAGCTATCAACCCTCGCCATTCCTATCAACCATTCAAATAACATTTTGTTTGGACACTGGTGTGTGTGTGTGTGTGTGTGTGTGTGTGTGTGTGTCTGTCTGTCTGTCTGTCTGTCTTTGTGTATATAGGCCAGAGGCCAACTTCCAATATCTTTCTCAGTTGCTATTCACCTTGAGATAAGGTCTCTCACCGGAGCTCACTGTGTGCCTGGGCTGCCTGGCCATTGAGCCCTAGAGATTCTCTTGTCTCCATCTCCCCAATGCTGGGTTCACAAAGGAATGCCACCACATCCAGATTTTCCCCTTGGGATCTGGGTCTTGAATCGCACTTGCGTGGTAAACACTTTGCTCTCTGAGCTATCTTCCCAGCCCCCACGTGCCCAAGTCATGTTTATTTCAGCATCTTTGTTTGTTTTTATGCAAATGGTTGGATGTGTTGGGAAAGTGCTCTGCACTGTAGCTCCAGCTCTTGGATCTTTCTTTAAATTGTCTTGCTCTGAACCTCAAGCATCTGCCTGAGCCTCCTTTTACGCAAGTTTAGACTTGATATCACTGATAGAGATTAAATAAATACAGGGTAGTTAAATCAGAGCATATTCATGGGCCTCTGAATCCATCTCTCTGGGCATCAGTGGTCTCTGGTAATTCCTCAAGAAACAAGGAAAACGAGGACCCTTCAAGAGAAACACCACAGATGGGCGGTGGTGGCGCACGCCTTTAATCCCAGCACTCGGGAGGCAAGTGGATAGCTGTGAGTTTGAGGCCAGCCTGGTCTACAAAGTTAGTCCAGGACAGGCAAGGATACACAGAGAAACCCTATCTTGGAAAAAAAAAAAAAAAAAAAAAACCAAAAAACCCACAACAAAACAAAACAAACTTCTCCCCCCCCCCAAAAAAAAAGAAAAAGAAAAAGAAAAAAAGAAGGACTACATCTGTTTAATCCCCAGAAGTTGACCCTCCTTCCAGGCATTTCTCTGGAGGTGTGGGTGTGGGTGTGGGATTTCTGTTACTTTCATGCGGTTTAGAAAAAGCCTACTCCCCATTTTTGTTGTTGTTGCAGGGTTGTAGTTGAGACAGGGTTTCTCTGTGTAGCCCTGGCTGTCCTGGAACTCACTCTGTAGGCCTTGAACTCAGAGACCCACCTGCCTCCGCCTCCCAGGTGCCAGGCTTATATAAAGTCGCCTTGTAAGGCACTGTGCTGAAATGACATATTACAGCAGCGTGAAAAGGGAAATGATTAAATCAAGGCCCCAGGATGGTGAGGGCAGAGAACTGAGGCAAAGCAGAATGAGCCCATAAAGGGATTAAAGCTCTCAGCTGCTCCCTGGAACAGCATCACAGATCGGGCTCTGAGCTTCTCAGCAGTCAAAGCGAAAAGGGAAACATGAATTGCTTTCCTTTTATTCCCATCAGCATGTGACATAGGAACAATGCCCCCACTTATGCCCTAAAACAATGGTTCTCAACCGGTAGGTTGTGATCCCCTTCTGGGGAGGTCACATATAAGACACCCTGCATTTCAGATACTTACATTATGATTCATAACAGTAGTAAAATTACAGTTACGAAATAGAAATGAAATAATTTATGGTTGGGGTCACCACAACATGAGGAGCTGTATTAATGGGTCACGGCATGGGGAAAGTTGAGAACACTGCAAAGTAAAGATGGCTGACGGTCTCTGAGGCCGTTGCCCTGGTAGCAAGATGATAAGAGGCCCTGATCCCCAGACAGGGACCCTCCCTTCGCTGACCCCATCTTCTGTATATATCTGATGTCCCCTCAAAGAAAACTTTAATCAAGCTATTTCTCTTTCTCAAAAAAACCAAAACCAAAACCAAACAATGTCCTCCTCCTACCAAGAGAGTGACACTGAAAATCCACAGCATGTATTCCAACTTTTCTTTGAACTAACCCCAAAATGCCTGGATTCAAATTCCGCTCTACCGCTATGCCCCTGGGCAGGACACACAACTCTTCTGAGTCTTCATATCTTTATTCCCTATCACAAAGATGCAAAGAGGCCTCATGGCCAGGGCTGACCGAGCCTCAGTCCGTGTGTGTGTGCGCTAGGAGTGTCCATGTGCACCTCCACCAATCCCTGCGCATCCAGCTCCTCCTCGCCGGCTTCTGCAGCCTATGTTCCTGTTCCTGTCTGGCCGCAGCCTCCCTCTCTGCTTACTGAATTCCCAGCACACTTCTGGACCAGGTTCAAGTGCCACTTGAACTGGGATCGCCTCTGATTTCTCAATCAAAACAGCCCATTCCTTGCTCCCTTTTCCCAGAGTATAGAATTAAACGTAAGGCAGTCCACCAGTGCAGGAAATACTGGCTGTTCTCTCATACTGGAGGCCCGCCCCCTGCTAGCAGCTTGTCAAACCAGAAACGTGCCTTTTGGACAGTTTTGTTTTTTTTTTTTTAAAGCGCATTTAAAAAATTTTAATTACAATTTATTTTATGTGAACACACATACCAAACCCGGGTAGTCAGGCTTAGCAGCCAGTGCCTTTATCTGATGAGCCATCTTGACAGGCCAGTAGGGTTATTTTGCTTTTCATTTTAATTTTTGTGTTTTTGTTTTAGTGATGCAGAGTAGAAGCATAGCAAATACTAGTGTGCACAACACAGCTTTTGGTTTATTTTTTGTATATATAACATACATTACTTCTTCCCTTCTTCCTTCCTATTATTTTATTTTATTTTATTCTGTGTGTATGTGATGCTATGGTTGAGCTCACAGCCAGGACCGTGTTAGTAACTGCTGTACCAACTGAACTCCACTCCCGGTCCACAAAGTAATTTTCTTACTGGGACAGTTTACAAGTCTGAACGGTACAACACTCATCCTGGGCTCCTGGAGGGTGAGGACTCGCAGAGACACATGTCGGCTGTTCAGTCAATACTTCTCTAAGTGAGCTGGAGACTTCGGTAATCCTGAGGAAGCCATTTGAGAGCGCAGGGCAGGCGTGCCTGCCATGGGATCAACCCTGCGTTCTGTCACAGCTGCTCAGGGCCCCTCCAGACACAGTTGGGGTGGCAAGCCTTCCATGGGGACTTGAGATTGAGGCTACTGGACGTGAGTAAGGCAATGTGCCTTAGTCCCTGCTTGCCTAAGACAGAACGTGAGGAACCCACTTTCATCGCTTAGAAAGCGGGAGTCACCAGGACAGCACAGTGGGGGAACACAGCAAGCAAAAGGCCTGTTGTTAGTCTGGCACAGCTCTCCTTGCTGAGCTGCTAACGTAAATCCGCACTCACACGTTCTCCTGATGGACACTTGTGCTCACGTCACTCTTCATATCATAGATGGGAATACAGAGGCCCAACGTGGAACTGAGGCCCAGGACAGACTGAGCAGTGAGCTGAAGCAGCCGTAAGTCTCTCGAGGGACTAGAGAGCAAATTAGATCGTAAATGGAGGAGGGCCAGGAAAGCAGGTCAGGTCCCTCTGAGAAGGAGTCGGGAGTCAGCGGCTAGCTCCAGGGTCTGCCCGTATGAAGGGAAGGACAGTGGCTGGCATATCCATGCCCCTCCATTTGTCTCTGGGCTCCAGGGTCCCCTAGCGGCAACGCTCCAGTGCCGCCATACCAAATTGGCTCTCCGTGGGACTGCAGAGCCATGCAATGAAAGGTGAGGGCTGAGAGCCAGATGGGCCTCAGGGTGCAACTGTGCCCTGACAATCCCTCAACCATTTTGTAGGTCTCAGAGCCTGGTGGCCCTTCTGGCAGTTAGATTGCGACTTGCCTCCTCTTGGCTTTGACTAGGAGGATTGAATGAGGCAAGTTAAACACCTAGGGAGCACTCATAATGTGAGCCCTTACTGCCTCCCCCACCCCCTTGCCCTTCAAAAATCCTTTCCTTCCACCTCAGAGATTTCTCAGAGATAAATGTATATATAACGCCTCCGACTGCTTGCGGACATCTGCAATGTCCAAACTCCCCCCAATCTTTTGTAAGGTGGGTGTCATAATTTCATTTCAGCAAGCTTCTTGTCCAGCCAAGTCCCTTGTCACTTCAGATTGGGGCTGGCTGAGAACACGTGCACGTGGACACACATGGACACTCATGCCCTCTCTTCAGCCATGGCTCCCACACATCATTCTCGCTCCAAATCCCTTCTCGGCTTTGCACAGTTGGGAGGGTCTGGCTGTGTGCGTTATGCACAGAGTGTACCAATTCTTGTCTGTCTCCCAGTGGGGCTGTCTGCCTCCCGCATATGATGATGAAATGAGTGCTCCACAGGCAAGAGCCAGCTCCCTGCTCTCGGTGGGCCGGGCCTTAGGTACACACATGCTGTGGACAGCTATGGCCAGAATCAGCAGAGCATGCTGTGTTCCACAGGCTGGCACAGCATACTCGTGGCCTGTCACATGAGTGGACCTTACCCACAAGACTCTGATGATGGCTCACAGCATCCAGGAGGATCTTTAAATCTGGGTCCCTTAGACAGCTTCCTGGTTGGGGGAGTGCTACGAGACAAAGACAGCTAGGCCAGGCAACGAGGGACCAGGGGCTGGATGACCTTGAGTGAGGCCTTTCTCTTCAGCGGGAGGCACGGTAAAAATCTGAAGTCTATAAATATGGCTTTAAAAAAGCTAACTATCTGTCTGAAAAGAAAACTAGGACAAGAGGAGCTTTTTCAAGCGATGTACATCCTGCTTCAGATTTTTCTTCCTTTTTTCTTTCTCTTCTTCTTCTTCTTCTTTTTTTTTTTTCTTTCTAACAATTGAACCCAGGGACCCACCACTTGCTAGGTATCTACTATACTGCAGTGAAACCCAGCCCCTGAGAGATTTATTTCTCCCTGCCCCCATTACTACACACAGTAAGCCTGGAGGCAGAGAAGGGGCAAAGGTCATGGTTTACACAGGAACCTGAGGTCATTGTGATTAGAGGCCCCAGCAGTGACCCACTTACGCCTCTCATTATGCTGTCTATAGCATAGCTATAGACCAGGCCATGGAAAGTCATCTCGCCAACCTCAGCAAGGATGGTCAGTCAGGACAGGAGATGTCAAGTGGACAGGGCCACTTGAAGAGGGCACAAACCTCACACTTAAACTGCCCTGCATCGCATGGCCCATGCCAGTTCCCTCATGACAACTTCCTCCACTCTCTCTGGGGAAGAGTACATCTTCCATCCAGCAGTTGGCACGTAGCAGTGGGGCTCCAGAGTCTCTCAGAGCTGATTCTGGTTGTTCTAGATAGGGTAGCTTATATATACGTAATGGGGGGCAGGTCTAAGGTCAAGGTGCCAACAGTCTTGGTATCTGGGGAGGGCCCACTCTCTGGTGCGTAGATGGAAACTTCTAGCTGTATTCTCACATGGTGGAAAGGGTTTATTTATTTAATTACATTTTTGAGACAGGCTCTCATATGTTCCCAGCTGCCCTTAAACTCTATGCATGGCCAAGGATGATGACCTTGAACTTCTGATCCTCCTGCCTCCACTTCCTAAGTGCCGAGATTGCATGTGTGCACCATCATGACCCATTTATGCCAGGCTGGGTATGGAAACCAGGGCCCCACACATGCTAGGCAGGCACTCTACCAACCAACCATTCACACAAGGGCTCTGCCCCTGTGATGTAAAAACCACCACCTAAAGGCCCTGCCTCCTAATATCACGACTTGGGGAAAGAAAATTTCAACATAAGACATTTAGGAGAGGCAGGCATGGCAGGATAAGCCTGTCATCATAGATACTTAAGCAACTGAGAGAGGAAGATTGCAAGTTCTGAGTCCAACCTGGGCTATCTAGTATATTTAGGGGCAGCCTAGGCAACTTGAGAAATAGCTCAGTTGACAGAGCATTTTCTTTTTAAAAATTTATTTATTTATTTATACAATGTCCTGCCTGCATGTAACACCTGCAGGCCAGAAGAGGGTACCAGATCTCATTATAGATGGTTGTGAGCCATCATGTGGTTGCTGGGAATTGAACTCATGACCTTTGAAAGAGCAGACAGTGCTCTTAACCTTTGAGCCATCTCTCCAGCCCGATAGAGCATTTTCTTAGCATACGCAAGGGCCCAAGTTCAGTTCCTGGTACCACACGGCGACAACGACAACAGCAATAGTAATGTTCAGGGGAGAATGCAAACGCCCACAATACAGCACACCTGCCTTCCGAAGCCGTGGACACACAGCTGCTGGACAGAAACTTCTACACAGGCCACACTCACTCTGGGGACACCCTGTGGCAGGCTCTGATTAGGTGCTGAGAGAGCAGCAAGCCCTGGCTAACCACTCAAGAGGCTCCTTGACCGGGGAATGGTGAGGCTTGTTCTGATGGAGGGACCTCCCTGGGTCTTCTCTCTTGGGTGCCCAAGGCCCTCGGGACACACTGTAGGCATTTCGGGGAATGGACAGATGACGGAGGTTAACGACCAAGAAAGCCTGGGTGTCCTAGGAAGCAGAGGGACACCTTCTCTGACAACTCTTTTGTCAACCAGCAAGTTCTACAGCCATGCTGAGACTCTGCTTGCCTCTCTCCTCTCAGGGACCCCACTGAGAAGCCTGTTTTTAACACTCAGTACTCCATGCTGCCCTCTCTCCTCCCAGTGCCTGGTAAACAGGGCTGTGGGGCAGGGAGGGGGTGTGGAGGAGTGGGGAGGCTGCCTTCACCACCGCCAGCTCCCACACACTGCAACTTTGTTTCAGCCATTACTGCATAATACATGGGCACAGGCCTGGACCAGCCTCAGGCGCATCTTGGACAACGGGCCTGTCACTAAGAGGCTGTGAGGGGCATAGTCAGGCCACAATGATTTCTAGTCACAGCTGAAAACCGGACAAAGGGCCCCTCCCCCAGAGCACAGAGTGGAGATGGAGAAAACAGCCAGTCTCCCAAGGACCCTGCAGAGTCCTGAAATCCTTCCAGCGACCCACCAGTCACATCCCTGACCTCAAGGACCAACTGCTCTTCCCTGTAGCTGGGGGGGAGGGTGAAGAGGGGAGTGATAGGCACTCCTTCTGCCCCCCCCCCACGTATGCTCCTTCTTTGGGGTGTTTTTAAAAAAGCAGGTGTTACTGCCTCATCAGGAACTGGGGTGCTCCTTACAGTCTTAGGATGCAGTTTCTCATTTTGTTTGGCGCACAGTTTCTTCAGGCTTCTCTCCTCCACCCGCGCCCACACATACGTGGGAAAACCACACAGGGACAAAGAACAAGAGCGATGTCACGCATCAGCCACTACGTGCTTCCTAAAAAAAAAATTTTTTTTAAGAAGCCGTGCACATTTTTGCATGATGACAGCCTTTCTGTCGGTGGATATTTAAGTAGAATGAAATCACAGGCGGCCTGTCGCTCTGTGAGGGGAGTGGGTGTCGCACACTCAGTTGCTGTAGCAGGAGGGGTCTGCCGCACTTGCTTTTGAACCATTCTGCCAGTATGATTTCAGGGGTTCTCCCAAGCACAAAGACACTTATTCCTGGCCCAACCGGCTGGAGTTTGTGACTCAGGAGGTCAGGATGGGAGCTTGAGAGTCCACACTTTAATCAGCACCCCAGAGAACCCAATGTAGGCAGTCACTGACCACACATTTAGCACACGGAGGTTAGTGAGGAAGTGATACAGGCTCCAAACGGGCCATACTCTGGAGAGTAACTAGACAGACTACAGGAACTAAATCTGTAAACTTGAAGCTGAACACACAGCACCCTGTGATTGACCAGGAGGAATGGGGGTGACTGGACTCTCGAGCCACCTCAAGATGGCATGGGGGCAAAGGGTCCTCGCCGAGAACCTCGGCAGCTGTAGTCATCAACACAAGTACATACAGAGAAGCTTTGCCCAGGGGCCAGGACAGAGGCAGATATCTTAGTAGATTCCAGGTCCCAGACCCCAAAACCTCTAGGGTTGTTCTAATCAAAGGTATAAATGCCATGGTCTGAGAACCCGTGTTAAGCGAGGAGGGTGGTTTCGTTGTATAATAAGAACAGAAATGTATGGAATTGTGTGTGTCGGTCTTAAGGGTGGGACGCAGCTCGGTCTGTAGAGCTCTTGTTCAGCATGCACAAGCTCTTGGGTTCCCAGCACCACACAAACCAGGCACGACAGCACCTGTCTGCAGTCAAATCTCTCCAGGGAGGTGGAGGGAGGAGGGGCAGAAGGCCAAGGTCATCTTCAGCTTCCCAGAGAGTTTGAGACCATACTGCTTGACAGTTGAACCTGCCTCAAAAAGGAAAACAAATAAATAAAAGGCCTTGCTACCTGCCAGTGAATGGAAGATTGGTCCTTCAAGGTTCGCCTCACAAACATGAAAAGAGGTTGAGCTGTCTAAAATGGGGAAGGATCTATTCTGACACACATGTCGGTTGGCTAAGCCATGTTAATGAACGGCTGCAATCACCACACAGATGTTTGAAGTCCCAAAGCACTGAGCTTGCAGATTTGGTTTTTTTGCTGAGATGGCTCATTTCCCTCCAATATCTGTCCTGGTCTCTCCTAATTATAGTCTTAGGTTTTAGCTGGGCATGAAAGGACATTTCCCAAGAACCTTTGCAATTTAGCACGTGGTCACATGATAAAGCTCTGGCCAATCAGATACTTGCCACTAGCAGCCCCTGTTAATCTGAGGAGGAGGGAGAGCCAGTTGTTTCTATTGCCTACCCACAAAGTGTGGCCATGCTGGGAGCCATTTTAGATGACAGAGCAATGAGAGAGAGGGAACCTGGGCTCCTACAACTTTGAAAAGCAGAGTCACCTGCATGCCCCACACACTCCTAGATTGTGATATGACAGAGAAACCGACTTGTGTTTTGGTCATGCTACTTTGAGTCTATTTGAGCGTCTGGAATTATGTCTTTGCCCCAAGCACCGTGTTTAGCCCCTCTAAGCCTTCACCACACTGCATGGGTGCTGGGCATGGACCAACCGGTTTTGAGAATGCCAGCTAAGGTAGAAAGGATACAGCTGCAACTCCAGGCCTGCAGCCCAATTCACTCAAACCTAGCAACCTAGCAGCTGGAGTCTCTCAAGACCTAGCAGTAGCCACTCTCTCTGCTTTCCTCTGCAGCCCATCCAATGGCCCTGGTGTAAGGGGTTCGCAGAAGCTGTTTCAGGCCGACAGTGGCAAATGAGCCATAGAGAAGCAGTGCAGCAGGGAGCAGCTAAGAGTCAAGGTAGGAGCCAAACACCATCCAATCCCACTTTCTGGTTTACAGAGGGTAAAATGAAGGTGTGAAGACCTGGAGTCACATTCAAAGCTGTTGGGAGAGCAAGCAATCAGCCGACCTGGGCTTGAACCCAGATGGCTCCATCCTGCCTAGTTCGGGATATTTTCTAGACTCTCTCAACTGCTGGAATAATAGGCCAGCCCAGAGGGTCTTGGGAGTATGCAAATCTTTTTTGTTTGTTTGTTTCTCTGTGTAGCCTTGGCTATCCTAGACTTGCTTTATAGACTAGGCTGGCCTCGAACTCACAGCGATCTGCCTGCCTCTGCCTCCTGAGTGCTGGGATTAAAGGCATGTGCCACCACGCAAATTTTACCAAACACCCGTTTTCACCCCAACAGCTCTTGACTCTCCAGCTCCACCCCAGACCCCAGGGCCCTCTGAGCTTATTACCCATCATAATAGTGTAGGGGCAAATTTAATGCCATATTCTATGTTTAATTTAGATTCTACAATTAATGCCATGGTCTGTGAGAAAGTTGTCCTCCGGGTGATTCCACCACTTCCTGCATTCTGGAAAAGACCATGCACTGCCATAAACTAAGCCTGCCAGCACTCTCCAGAAGATACAATTAACACCCAATGATGCCTGGAGATTCAGCCTCCTGGACCCAACCTGCTGGAAGGTCTGCATTCCTAAGACTCACAACTTTCCTTGGAGACCAGGTCCCCACCCAGCCTGCCTAAAGGACTGCATTCCTGAGACTCACGACCCCCCCGCCACGCCACCCCCACCCCCCCGCTTATGGTTTTTGTCCTTGCTTTCCTGTGATTCCCCACCCGTAATTGGAGTTTTTCCTTATAAAACTATTGCCCTTGAAGCTCTGGTATCACTCTCCTATCCTGCTGCGTCAGGAAGGATTGTGATCCGAAGCTCTGAGGCCATAATACAGGACCCTGTGTTTGTTGCATCGGTATCGAGTCCTGGTGGTCTTTTTTGGGGGTCTCGAGATCTGGGTGATCTTGGCATAACATCAGGAGTGTGTCTATATCGAGAGCTGTTCCCACGAGCCGTGCTCAGCATCAGGACCCAGTGCCTGTGCGGCCGAGTCATCCAGAGCATGGACCATTTCCCAGTCGCTTGTGAAGACAATTACAGCATTGTCCAAAGCCCTTCTTTTCTTCCCACTCTCCTCAGCTGCTTCTATGGTGTGAAAGGGAAGGTGCCACCTGTGCCTGTTGGCTGTTAGCTAATGTGTCTTTACTCTAGGGTCAAGGGCAGGGTGGAGTAGCAGGTCCATTTCTGCTCTGACATGGCCCTGATGCTGTACTGTCCTCTTCCCCAAAACCTACACTTCATGGAATCTGAATTTCTTCAGCGGGACCTCAGAGAATTTTATTCTGCAGGGTGACAAGCCAGTTTGATAAACAGGTTAACTCCTTGGGGGACCAGCCTCACTACATAGCCTTGCCTAGGATGAATCATAACAAAGACCAATAGACCAGGCAGGCCTCAATGTCACAGAGACCCACCTGCCTCTGCCCCGTGGGTGCTGGAATCAAAGGTGTGCAACACCACGCCGTGCAGCTTCTTGCAGATATTTTGGACCTAACGTCCTGAATCTGAACTGTGGACCCCTCAATCTACTCGGCCTGTCGTTGAGACTGCAGGTACATGGGAGAGTCACCACCCCACCCCCACCCCCACACCCCCACCTATCAGGAGATGCAGTCCACTTTCCTTTTGCATCCCAGTCTCAGAGCGTCTCTAACCCCTGATGGACTTCTGCACAGCTGTCATCATGACCCACATAAAACCTCATATCCCACCGTTTCCACTTAAGATTTAGATTTGAAAATTGTTTATGATCGTGTGCATCTATGGCATAGGTGTGGGCACGCTGGCCACAGCACACATGTGGAGATCAGCAGAGAACAGAGGTGATCCCCTCCTTTCAATGTCACATGGGTTGCAGAGGTTGCACTCAGGTGCCCTTACCCACGGACCACCTCACTGGTCCCTACCATTGCTTCCGCTTAGCACGAACATTTCCCATACTGTTGTAACAGTATTTCAATGTTATCGTTGTGTGTGTGTGCAAGTACATTCACAGGTGTGCACGTACATACATGTGTGAGTGTGTGTGCCATGTGTATGTGGAGGCCAGAGCTGTCATTTCTCAGACACCATCTACCTTGTTTTTTGAGATAGCGCCTCTCACTGTTCTGGAACATGCCAAGTAGGCTGTGCTGGCCACAGAACCCCAGAGATCCTCCTGTTTCTTCCTTCGCAGGCCTTAGAGTACAAAGCGCCATCAAGCCTGGTGTGTGTGTGTGTGTGTGTATGTTAGTGAGGTCTGAGGTTTGGTCCTCATCCCTGATGCTTGTGCAGCACACACTTTACCAACTAAGCTACATCTCCAGCCCCTGGTATTATAATTTTTAGCAGCTGCAGACTGTTCCATCAGATGTCTGCTACTGAATGCACTTAGCCAGTCTCCTGTTGTCAGGCCCTTTTTTCCACTTTAGAGCTGTATAAACAGTCCTGTGATGAGCATCTTGATGCTCCGAGCCTTTCTCTGTGTTGGATTACTTCCTCTGGACACAGTCCCAGGAGTGGGATTACTGGGTCACAGGATGTGGACATTTTTATGGCTTGTGGGACATGTTGCCAAATGGCTCTCCAAAAGGCAGACACCTCTTTATTTTGTGTGCCTTTAGTAATGGTTTCTACAGTTTTGGACCACATCGCCCCAGGATCCAGGATGAAGCTGGGCAGCTGGGAGTTTGGACTTTTTCTCTCTTTTGAGACCATCTTCAAAGTTGTGCCCTACTCCCCTGACTATCAAGATAATAAATGCATGGTATAGAATGCAGTCAGAAAGGCAGTAGCCAGACAGAACAAAAGCACCGTGGGCCCTCCTTTCTCTCTTTGGATTCTCAGAAGGTGGGAATTTCCGGTATTGGAATCCTAGGCTGAAAATTTGGGCTGAATTCACCAGGAAGTGAGGAGGTCGTTGTTAATCACGGTTTATGAATAGGAAGGGCCTGGTCCTGCCAGAGTTCCCAGCTAGACGTGTACAGTGTAGCCACATAGACATATCATCGCCTTTCTTTCACAGTGTGAAATCTCACGAAGAACAGGCAAGGCTCCCTCGGGGGGATGTCATCTGAGCAGGCCTCTTTGCCTTCCCCAGCCTGGTTCCTCTTCTTGGGCATGATGTAGACTCACTCAGACACAAGCTTGATCCATTCATAGTAGGGAGATGCTTTGAGGCTGGGCAGGCCACAAAGAGCCACACCTAGGTCCTAATCTTAGAGGCTAATGTTGAACAGAGAACACAAGACATTCCAAGTGATGCTGGGGCCCCTGTCACGGGTGCTCGGGAGTGGCGAGCTTGAGCAGACATAGTAAGGGTAGGAAGAGATAGCTCATGTGTGCAGAGTGCTCACCAAGGACCGGGCTCCGGGTCAGGTGCTTTGAACATGTAAAACGCACACTCATAGCACTTCTGCCTATGAGAGGCCACTATTGCTCTCCCCACTTGCTGATGAGGAAACTGAGGGTTTAAAAGCTTGTCCAGGACCTCAGAGCAGAAGGGTAGAGAGGGACACAATTGGAACCTGAACCTCTCACCCTACAGCCTGGCTCTCCCTCTGAAGCTAGGATGAGGCCAGCTATCCCGAATTCTGGGACATCATGTCCGCTGCCCCCCTATTCTGGCCACCTTGACCGCCCATTCTAGGCCGGTATCCTCACACCGCGAAGTCCAAGATCAAGGCCCCGTGTTACATCCTCAAGTGACCTTTCCTCTCCTCTGTGCCTCCTCTCTGATGACACCAGTCCTGCCGAAGGCCTTAGCTCCCTGGATGTTCTCAACTTTATCTGCTCTCAGAAGCTAAGCAGTGTCAGGCCTGGTTAGTGCTTGGATGGGAGGACACCAGACCCCCTGGGTTAGGTCTCCAGCTTGTCCCATCACTCAGCCCTAATTACCTCATCAAATGCACCATCTCCAAGTGCAATGGGAGTTAGGCCCTCAATATGTGGACCAACCAGCTCATTCTGTCCAGTTCAGCCAACAGTACCTTAACTCTGTCCCCAGCAACCCTACACTCCCAGACATCTGCGCATGACCTTGTGCTGAGACAAAGGCGGTGAGAATGGCTCAGTCAGCAGAGTGCTCGACCAGATCTGCATCTCCAGAACGCAACATTAAAGCTGCCAGGCATGACTACACGATTACACGAGCTTGTAAGGCCAGCAGTAGGGAGCCAGAGATGGTACATACTCCTGGAGCTTGCTGGACAGCACCCTGGCCTAACTGAGGAGCTCCAGACCAGTGAGAAAACCTGTCTCAAAGGAGGCTGACTGTGTTCCCCTGAGATTGGCCTCTGGCCTCCACATGCACACGCGCACACACAGGTGCATGTATGGCACCCCACATGCACACCCATTCACACACAAACAAAGACACCACATTTAAAAAAAAAAAAAAAAAGAAAAGGCTGCCTGTCCTACCATGGTGCCTCACATCAGCGCTGTCCACAAGCATGCCTCTTTCATTCTCACTAGATGGTGGTTATTCGGAGGTTGCAAGCCACTTTCACTCACCTGCTTACACTAAGTTTCCTCTTTACCCATTCGCTTCACTTGCTCATTCATTTGCTCAGACTTTCAGCCTAGCAACTGTTTCCTGAGCGTCTTCTGTCCCAGCCTCGCAGGTAAACAAGACATAGCATTCTAATGAAGCCCTGCCCACCGCGGTTACTCTCGGACCTCCCAGGGGCCTCCCCAGTGCACAGAGGGCTCTCAGACACTTTCTTGCTTCAAGTGGGGCAGGCCTGTTGACTCAAGGTGGTTCCCCATTTCTAGACAAAGGATTGCAAATCACCCAGAAGATAAAAGGACACAGGTGCTGCGAAGATACAGGCTTAGTGTGTGCTAGGGACACTCAGTACAGAGAGCCCTCAGGGCCTGAGAAATAGGTGTGCTTCTGTGAAATGTGGCCACTAGGATACTGACAAACACAGTGACTCTTGGTGATCTCTCACGGGGGACCTATGGTATGAGCTTTGTTCTGCTCATGGTTACTCCTACCCTGCCTGTCATCCCTGTACCTGCCATGCCTACCTACCTCAGGGGAGCCAGAAAAGAAGGGGAGATCCTCACAGTAGGCAAAGCCAACCGGGGCTCCCACCAGCCAAGCTAAGAGCCCTGGGAACACCTCGTCATAAGTCTCCTTTTCTTCCACAGCACTGACCAGACAGTGCTTGGGGCCAGCCTAGAACTTGAGCCCTTCCTGCCTCAGACACTCAATGCTGGGATTACAGGCCTGTGGCACCATGTTAGGTTGGTTCTGTGTTTTCATCGTTAACACATTTATACTTTAGGCAGAATCTTTCTAAATATAAACCTGGAGTCAGCCACGGCACACATACCTGTCTTTGTATCATCTGGCAGGGCAGGCTGAGGTAGGAGGATTACACGTTCCGAGTCAGTTGCGCTACGTTAGTGAGACTCTGTCTTAGAAAAACAAAACGAAACCAACCCCCAAAGTCAGGTGTGACTCCCTGTGGAGGGCCACTAAGCAGTTCCCCAAGGTTCCTACAAGTAGGACTGTAAGGGTTCTCACAGGCCTGAGCCTTGACAAAACACAGCACGGCGCTGGCGGCGCTCAGTTTTTCTGCTTCAGAGCCCTTTTCTTCTCCTCAGGACCTTTGCACATGAGGCTATTTCCTCGGCCTCTGTCAACTGGTCACTGCCTTCTTTCTTCTCTTTGGAAAGCTTTCCATCAGTGTCACTACATGAAGCAAACTTCCTTTCCTCTGCTGCCCCGCCCCACCCTATCCACCTCCCCCTTTCTTCCCAGCATTCCTCACTGCAGCATGTGGTGGCTGCCTGGTTGTCCCAGCAGCCTCACTCCCACACAGCCTTTGACTGTAACTTTGCTGCTCCCCCCACCTCGCATTTATGCTTTATCTCCAGCTATTTACAAAAGGCAACCCTTAGGTGATGCTGATGGATGGGGTCCAGGGCAGGTTCCCAATCTGTTGAGTTCCCACCACATGCCAACCCACTTGCCAACAGCCCTGAGGCCAGGGCAGCAGCCTTGCTTTCAATGCAGCCAGGGCTGATGCAGGCTTGGCAAAGGTGCTGAGTGGATGCTGAGGAGTGGTGGAGCCCTAAGGTGGTGAGAGTGCAGATCCGAAGACACCTCGCTTCTCCCCAAAGACTTTCTGACTGTTCTGCTGCCTAGCCGCCCCCACACCTGCATGCCACTTTGCTCTTCCTCATGGAGGCACAACCCCCAGGAATGTCACTGCCCCAAAGGGTAGCTGGGGGGTGTCCAGTCTCTTTTAATTAAAAACCCAGCCAGCTAGCTTCCTCCCTATTTATTGCTCTCCCTCTCTTTCTAGAAACCCACACTCAGCAGGGCAGTGAGAGGGGTGGGGGGAGTGGTGGCAACTGAGAAATTGCTGGCTCTGCATCTGTCCTTCCTCCCTCACAGCTTACACCGTGCTGCCACCAGACCGAGGAGCTCAAGGGCTATGGGTCTGGGAGCCCCGCAGGATAGAGGTCACTGGGGCTTCCTTTAGTCTTCCTTCCTTCTCCAAAGTCCTAGTTTTAGGCCATCTTTTCCTCTGGGGACTGTCATGACTGCCATGAGAGGCAGCAGGGTCTGTGGCGTCCCCAGGAACCACATCAACAGACATGGCTGCAGGCTTAGGGAAAGGGGTTCCTGATAAGGCCTTTCCCCAGCTGAACGAACCCTCAGAGGGAGAGAGACCCTCATGGAAGGACCTGTCACCCTATGGCAAAGAAGTAATGTGTCCTTTGTGAGGTGCAAGCCTGGGACTGGGCTGCAAGAAGACCCTGGGGTGCGAATTAGCCAAGTATTATCCTAGAAGTAGGAGAGGCAGCCACTCCAAAGGGCCTTCCTGGGGAGGTGCCCAAGAGCCAAAGAACTACACTTGTGTTAGGAAAAAAGCTGCTAAAAAAAAAAAAAAAATAGTACTTAAGCCCTTAGAATTTAGAGTGGTATATGTGCCTATGTGTGCAGACACACGCATATGTGTGTGCATGCCTGCATATGTGTGTGAACACGTGTATTATATATGTAAGTGCAAATATGTATGTGCATGCATGCACACATGTATGTATGTGTGTCTTGAGGTGAAGCCCTGGGACTGAGCTGCAAGAAGGCCCTATCCTGGAAGTAGGAGAGGCAGCCACCCCAAGGGGGATTTATAGGCATGTGTATTTGTGCATTTTAGATGAAGAGGTGTTTGTTTGTTTGTTTGCTTGCTTGTTTGTAGATTGAAGAAATCCTTGGGAGTAGCTATCAGATTCTTCCTTCTCGGCAGCACAAAGATGTACCATGGGCCACTTGCAGTTTCTCTTTGCGTCCTATACCCAGCTTTGTGTCTCTTCTCGAGGAGCCCTATCTCAGAAGCAGGGATAGCAAAAGCAGTTCACACAAAGAGACAGGCAAGGGACCCTCACCCTCCCCAGGCAGTCTCCAAGGACATAGTTCAGTGGGATGCATCCTCTGTTGCCATGGAGACCTGCCCCCCCCCCCCAGCCTGGCTAATAGTCTATGAATTCACTCAGGCCTGGAGCACAATTAGACAAGATGGATTTTTGAATTGTGGCATAATGAGACCCGGATGTCCGGAAGGCATATGGCAGTCTCCCAGGGGAGGGCTGGGCCTAAGAGGGCATACTGTTGTCACCAGTCACACAGGGTCACCAGGGCCCGCCTCTCTAGGATGGGAGAACTGACTTGTCCTGGGAAGCACTTCGCCTTTAGAATTGCTCCAGGGTAGCCATGCCTCAGTCTGGGCAAGAAGGGAGTGAAGAATAAGACCCCTTTTATTCTAGATACTTCTCTTCCTGGGATAGGGTAGAGGCTGGAGTCTGTACCCTCTAGAAAATGTGCCAGTCAAAGTGTCCCAAGCGACTGAAGCTTTGCTGCACACAGAGCACATGATCTTACTTTCATGAGGAAATACAAGTGTATCAGGCAATAGTCTCAAATTTAGTGGTTCTCATCTGCTGGGTCAAGAAGACCACTTTAGGAGTCTTTTTCACAGGGTTGCCTGAGACCACCAGAAAACACAGATATTTACATTACGGTTCACAACAGTAGCCAAATTAGTTATGAAGAAGAAGCAAGGAAAATAATTTCATGGTTGGGGGCAGGCACCACGGCATGAGGAACTGTACCGAAGGGTCACAGCATTCGGAAGGCCGAGAACCACTGCTCCAGTTGACTGTGTACAGTGCCGGGGCTAGCGGGCACATGCCCGTGGCATCCTTCACTCCCTGCCTCAGGCCTCTGGCCTCAGGGCTTACTCTGTGGCAGCCAAGGTGAGACGCCTTATGATACAATCACCTCATCCTGCCAGGGGCGTGAGGCCAGAGCTCAAAGAAGAAGCAATCAGAGGGCTCTTCTGGGAGGCAGAGGCAGGAGGATCAATGTGAGTTCGAGGCCAGCCTGGTCTACAGAGTGAGTCTGGGACAGCTAAGGCTACACAGAGAAACCCTATCTTGGAGGGGGTAGGGGGAACGAGATTGTAGAAAGAGAGCAGAGATGGTCAGGCTGAGCTTGGGGCTGGCAAGCAGAGCAGTGACTGATCTAAATAGAAGTTAAGGAGGTGTGCAATGGCCAGACGTGGAAGGTATCCAGTGTCCCCATGAGCAGTTTGGGCAGAAAGATGCTGGCAGGCAGGTTCCTTCTCTGCTTCCTTCTCTCTTCCAGCCAGGCCCTTCCTGGTGAACCTACGACATGGCTACCCTGACTTACTTCAGCTCACTCCAGCTTCTCTGGTCCCAGCGAACCCCCACAGGAAGATGATTCCCTCTCTATAAATGCTCCTCTTGGGTCTCACTCATCTCCACACAGACCTGTTTGCTTCCCCTGGGAGCACCCAGCAATGAGCCCAGCAGAGAGAGAAGAGAAAGGGAGAAACGTCAGCTCGGGTCACATGTGAAGACTGGGCACAGGGATGGGGACAGACCCACAGCTGGACTTTTGCCTGAGCCCTCTTCTTTCTGTCCCTGGTTTACCACAGTCACTCTGGTGACACCTCTGAGCTCCGTAGCATCAGGAGGGTTTCTTAGAGTTTTCTCCTTTGTTTCCTTTTGTGATGGGAGGACAGCGTGTGACAGAATCCCAAGCTACCTCAGTCGGCTCTGTGACCTTGGCTGTGGCACCTACCCTCTATGAGCCTCAGTGTGCCCTCTCTCTAAGAGAGGTACAGTGTTCACAGGCTGTGTGGACAGGATGCTGGGAGACCCGGGTAGAAGGCTCCATGTAGGCCGGGTTAGAAAATGAAACCCCAGGACTCTCACTCCACCCCTGGCTCTCCAGACAGATTTAAATCTCACAGAATCTCCATCATCTGGGTCCCCAAACCAGGTCAGCCCAGAAAAGCTGTGCCCCAAAGCCAGGCAAGCAGCAACCCATTTCCTCCTGTCACTCCTCCTTGACCGAGAAGTCTGTGACTTAATTGCTCTTTGCTATTGCTCAATTTGAACCAACCAGAGCTCTAATTCCCCATAGGGAGAGAGGACGAGAGAGGGAAGGGAGAGGGAGGGAGAGAGAGAGGAAGAGGGAGAGAGGAAGAAAGAACTTCAGCTTAAAAATATGAGTGAGTAAAGGTTACCCTAAGGTGTCTTTCCTGAGCCAACCTGAGCGCAAGTGGCTGAGCAGGAACTTATGGCCCAGGCTGAAGAATCCTTAGGAGAGAAGTGACAGGAGAAGCTACTGACTGGCTCCACTGGGCTACAGGTCAGCAAATCTGGGCCCAAATGTTTGGGAGATACCCTGCATGTCACTTGGTAGCGTTCTTAGTCCCACGCAGCCCCCAACGTCCTTGCATCTCTTGATAGCATCCCTTTCCACAGCTCTCTGGCCAGGCTTGGATGCTCGAAGCTTGCCATGGGTGCTGAGCTCAGGCCTCCAGCCTTATCTTCTTCCCCACAGCTCTCAGTCAGTCAGAAACTAGAGGCAGGGAGCTTGTCCTCCTAGGCTTCCCTTTCTGGCCCATGCTTCTGGTACTGCCCCCCCCGGGGGGGGGACAGTGCTGTGTCTACGGCAAGCAGGCTCTTCCCAGCCTTTCCAGCTGGCCACATTCAGCCCAACTCTTCAGAATTCCCATGGTCCCACCCTTCTTCTCATTCCACTCCTACCAAGAAGGCTGCCCCATCATCACTCTGGCCACTGCCCGCCTGTGTATTTCTTAATGTCATTTCCTTCCAACCGATGGGATGTTTATTTGTGCTCTGTACAGCCTCCCCACCCTCCTGGGCCTGTCCTAAGGGCAGGGACCTTTTCTGTTTTGATCACAGGGTAGATGGGTCCCATTTTTTCTAGAGCATTTGCCGATCCAACACACCCTCAGTGAGAAATGCACTGTGAGACTCCACTGGACTGCTTGATTGCATCTTTTTTTTTTTTTTTTTTTTTTTCCTTTCCTACTGTGGACCGGCGCACAGCTGGATGGGCCACTACCTCCGACCTGGTCTCTTCCAGCCTTCCATCTTCCCAGCCACAGGGTTCCCCCCACAGGTATTCTGGCTCAGGACCGTGCCTGCCCCTCCCCCAGGGCCTGAGCAGGCTTGGGGGTGGGGGGGTGCCTAGTGATCAGGATTCTCCATCCGGTCCTCATTCACACACCTCCCGAGTCCGTCTGCCTGCCCACTGCCCAGAGTTCTGCTTCCTTAAAAGCCGGACAACTCTGTTCCCTCCCTGTCCTCTGAGCCAGAGCGATGCCTGGCATACAGCAGGTGCTTGCTGGGTGCAGATTTGGTGTATAGCCTTGATCGCTCTAAGGCTGTATGCCAGGTTCACTGTACCAGGTACAAATCCACCCCGGGACCAGGGGAAGTAGGCCAGTCATTGGAATGAGAATAGAACCTCAGCCCATGAGGGTCCCAGAGACGCCTCATGCAGCCCCAGGACAGACAGAGGCAGCCCTGGGCCCCTCTTGTGAGCTGACTCTGCTGTATAACCTGGCATGGAGCCCCAGGCTTCCACCTCTGAAGACTCGCCCACCCCTCTCTGTTGGAAGGCATTGCTACCTTGCTCCTTGGTGCCTGCAACTCCCTCCCGGGAGATGTAAACCGGACACTGAATCTCCTTCCTGGGAGGAAATCCTGCCAGCGTTCTCAGAGACAAGAGACATTGAGGCCCAGCTAAAGAAGGAAGGGGCCCTTTGTCCCAGCCACTGAGGAACAGAAGCACTTGGATCAAGTGGGCACACCCTCTGCCCTGACGCCACAGGCTCACCTGGGCTGTGGACTTCCCGTTTGGCAATTTCTCTGGCTTCAAACCTTACACGTGGTACCTTGGCACAGGGCAACAATTCTTCCATGTACTTGGCCACACCAGAATCCTCTGACCCTCTGAACACTCTCAAGGAGCAGGCAGGACTGGACTGATGACTCCTTCCTTTTTAGAAATTGGAAATAAAGGCTCAGAGAGGTTAAGTAAGTTGCCCATGGCCACACAGCATAATAGAGGCCGAGCTCAGAATAGAAGGCAGGCTGAGAGTCCAGTTACTGTTTGAAGTTACCAGGAAGGGCTTTCTGGAGCCTGAATGGAGTTCACGAAGGAGGAGAGGACACGCTGGTCTTAGAATTCTCACTCCTCTTCCTTCCAAATGCTCTGGCTTTGCCTGGCTTAAAACCCAGACCAATCCCACTATTGCTCACTGAGACACCGGAAGCCGCCGTTCCCTGTGGCTTCTGCCCTGGAGGATATGTTCAGTAAACACAGTTACTTTCTCATCTTCCGGCAGGCAAACATTTCAGGCAACACAAACAAACAGACCTGCTTTTGATCTGCCACTGCTAACTCAGAATCAGGGTGTCTCTCCCACGCAGAACTCCCCACCCCCAGCACTGCAGAGACCCCAGAGCAGTGGGGGTGGGGGGGGGAACAAGGGACGGCAGGAAACCGCTCTTCCTGCCAAGGATGCTCAAAGGGGTATAACCTAGTGAACCAGAGTCCAGAGTTCTGTCCCTGTCAGAAGCCTTCCTCCCCATCGCGCCCACCCAGGAGGACGTAGTCTGTGTCTGCTGTTCTTGGGAGCATTTCAGTCACTGCTGCCCAAGACCACCCTGCAGGGATGCCAGGCTCCCCCACAGAAAAGTACCACCCACAGGAGAGTCTCAGAGCCTGCAGGAGCAGGCCCTATCTGGAACCCTGAGCTATGTGGAAAGCCAAACTCCCCAAGAATGCACCCACCCCCACCAGCCCCCTTTTTTGTTTATTCCAATGTTTGTGGAATGCATTATTCTTGGACCTGGAGTAGTCGGCCGGCTCCTGTTGCCAATGGGGTTCCGATTTTCAGATGGTTATTTCCGGTGCTGCTGTCCAGCCCCACCCTGCATCCCAACCACAGGGCTGGCTCTCCTCTCCACACTCCCCAGGAAGCCTTAGATGCCCCCTTTTCTCCTTGCCCACCAGTTCAGAAGTGCCACTGTCACCCCCAGCAAGCCTTCCTTGATCTCCATCCTGTAGTGCCTTGCCCCTCTCCCCTCCTTCCCGTGTCTCTTGGCCACCCCCCTCTGGGAACCACTCCTATGGCCTTCCTCTACATCTCATAGTCCCTAGAGAGCCAACTGCAGCGCCTGTGTTACCAGCTGTCTAAGTGCCAGCGCTAGACCTAGCTGTTCCGGAAAGGATCTCTAAGAAACACACTGCCACCCTAATCCCCCCACCCCCCCCGCCCCAGCTCCCTGAGATCCTCAGCTCTCCCTATTAATGACAAGAGACAGGGAGGGACCAACTACTGAACAGTTTGCGAAGCTCGGAACAACTTCGAGACTGTCACGTCATGGAAGAACAGAGAATGAAGGCGCACGCAGGGTGCAGGTCCACAAGCCGGCACCAGAGACAAGAGGTCACACCCTGCCAGGGGAGCCCCAGCTGGGGTTGTACTTCCAAGGTCCCAGGTCTGCCCCCCGACTCCCATATCTGGGCTGCCTGGAACACAAAGCAACATCCTAGAGTGGGTAAGTTTATGAAAGCCAGAGAGTATCTTTTCTTCTGTCTATGCCTTTACATATATGTAAAATATATGTAGCATGCCCTAGTGCCCAAAGCAAGGGTGTGCAGAGCAGTGGAATGGTAAATGTTTTTGCACATGTTCACTCATGTAACCACTGTCACTCCAGAGGGCTCTTATTATGACCTCCAACTCCAACTTGGGAGGCAGAGGCAGGTGGATCGCTGTGAGTTCGAGGCCAATCTGGTCTCCAAAGCGAGTCCAGGACAGCCAAGGCTACACAGAGAAACCCTGTCTCGAAAAAACAAAAACAAAAAACCACCTCCCACTCCGGGGTATCACTGAAAACGGGATAGACTCCCACCAGAGAAGAGCTCTGTTGCTGAAGGAAGGAGGCAGAAGAAAGCAGCCAGGCAAGTCCCTGTCTGGAAAGTTTCCCCTCCCCATGTGTCATGGGCACCAGGGCACCTAAAATGCAGCAATAAGCCCGGTGCCCAAGACAAACGGGTGGATGACAGGACTTGAACCCTGCCCCTGAAATCTCCTGACATCCTCCCAAATGAGGAAGGATGAGGGGTGTGCATGTTAGAGGTCATGCTCAGGGGTTAGGAACTCCAGGAGGGTAAGCAAAGGCCACAGTGGGACAGCAGCAGGGCTCAAGTCACTCCGGAACCCAGCCGCACCAGGGGATATTATCCTGAGACTTTGAGGAAACTGAGTCTTGGCAGGAGGGACCAACCCAAGGTCACATAGGAAGGGAGTGAGGGCAGCATTCATGCAGGAGCCTCTGGGGTCCCATGTGGCCTTGTCTCTGTGCTCTAGTGATGTCTTCCTGGAAGGAGACGCACCTCACCCAGCTTCCCCTGCATTCAACATCCTAAAGTCCGGGACAAAGGGCAGGGTAGTGTCATGGAGTGGCAGGTGCTGGGAATGTCTGCTTATTTTCTGTCTCCAGGGCAACACAGGTGGAGGCAGGCCCTCCAAAATGCAAACAGGGTCATGGCTTACGACACTGAAACTGTCTGTATGGCTCAGTATGCAGAGTCCCATGGCCCCTCCCTGCCTCTCTGCCATGGCTCAACCCCCTTGCACATCTCCCCCCAGTCTAGTAGCTCCCAGCTCTTGTCTGGCCCACAGTGGACTAAATCTGTACCCTTCCCACACTGTAGCTCACATCCCTCCATCTGGAACGGCTTTCTTGCCCCTCACCTGTCCTCACCTGAGCATCCTTGAAGACAGAGCCAGGTTTCCTGCTCCGGATTCCATCCCAACTCCTTAGCCCACTCCTACGAGAACCATAATTCTGAGCAGGTCCTTCTGTCACTGTCCTCTGAGCCCTGCCTGGCACCACCCTCTTCCCCAGTACCCCTGCATCCATGTTCTTCTGAGTGGCCTGGTCTCTCTGCAGAGACGCAAACCTGTATGTATCTCCAGGGCAACCAGGGGTTGGGGGTGGGGTGGGGTGGGGAGCTAGCTCACAAATCTCTGCAATTGTGTTCTGAGTGACTCCGAGGCCTCCCTGTGTTTGCCCAGGGGCAGGGGTAGGAAGGTGCTTAGTGTAGAGCTGGTTGTGTCCCTTCTCTTCAGAACTGCTTAAACATGGACACTAGAGCTCATCCTGCCTAACTTTCCCTTCAAGACCCCTCTCCTGACTTTTCAGTACTCTGGGGCCCTCGTTCTGAAGGCCAGGCCCAGAAAATGACAACTTTTAAAAGGTTACCCACCCCTCCAAGGGACTTACAACATCTAATGGCTCAAAGGGGCCTGGGGCTGTAGTTCAGTTGATAGAGTGCCTTGCCCAGCATGACCAAGGCTCTGGGGTTGAGCCTGGCACTGCACTTACACAATACCGACAACATAAAAACAGCATGGTGGTGCATACCTACAGTCCCAGGGCAGGGGATGGGAACTCAGAAGGATTAGGAGTTCAAGTTTACCCTAGGGATATATAGTAGATTCAAGGCTAGCCTGGGCTACATGAAACTCTGCCTTAAAACAAGAACAAAAACTAAATGTCTGAAAGAGGCTGAAGAGACATATCAAGGAAAAAAAAGGGGGGGGGCAGGGTACCATTCACTATCTACCATCCCCAGCTAGGCCATGGTCCTCAAAGCTTCCGCAGATACCTGAGACCAGGCAACAGCATCCCAGAGCCAGGGCTTCTCTGCTTTGAGAGCCAGAGTATTCACAGTTTTGGGAATTTTCCTAAAGACTCAGTTTCCCCAACTGAAAAATGTGGGTCACAAAAGAGTTTTGAGGTGCATGAGATAGGTGCATGTCGTGCACAGCAAAGGGACAGGCCTTTGAGAACCTTCCTTCCCACTCTTTCACCTTAAGCCAAGGCCCACACAATCCCAGGTCCAGGCTGCTCCAGGACGATGCTCCTCCCTGGCCCCACAGGGGTAGCTTTGTTTACTGCTCTTGAGTACCAGTTCCTCCCCCACCCCCCATGGCTCTTTCTCTCCCTCAAGCCAGAGCCTCAGCTATAACTTGGCTGAGAACCTCAGCCTGGTGACAGGGGCTGGCCAGAGGAAAGCTCTTAGCAACCCAGCCTCCCAACCCAGGGCCTCAATGATAAAAGGAGAGAGGGCTGGCCAAAGCTCAGCGTGCCAGGAAGAGGCATCCAGCAGGGTCTGCAGAGGCCACAGTGGCAGCCTGGCAGACCTCTGTAATCCCAAGCTGCTGGTGGAGAAGAGCTCAGGGGATGCTCTCCCTCTCTCTGCCACCACCAGAAGAAAGAGGCCTCAAAACAGGGCACTCTTGCACTCTTGGCTGGTCCCCCTGGGGAACCAACCCTCTCCATTCAGGGGCCCCTCCGTCTAATTCAGGCTGAGTTCTCAAAGTCTTTTCAAGATTCTGAAACTTTCCACCCTCAACCATTAGGTCAATCCTTGAACAGTTAGTATCAGGCAAGTACAAGAAGCTGAGAAAGCCCCTTTCAAAGGCAACTCACTAACTTGGGGGACAGGGACCCTCCCCAGGCCCTCTCAGCCCCAGTCTGGCAAACAGGGGCTATGGGGGTGGAGTACATCCCTATACCTCTCTGGCTCCTGCAGGCCCTGGGACCTGAGCCCCAGCAGCAGCAGCTTGGGTATCTTGGGCTCCAGAGGTCTGCATATGCCCTTGCTAAAGTGCATGGGCCCTTGAACAGATGTGGGAGGGAAAAGCCTAGAGCCCCAGCAGGCTCACTGTTAAGTCAAGGAGCCAGAGAGCATCCTCAGAAACCATCAGGATGCAGCTAGGGATGCAGGCCAGTGGGTAGAGTACCTGCCTAGCAACCATGAAGATTTGGGTTCAGTTCTCAGCACTGTGTAAACCAGGAGTGGGAGGGGATGCCCATAGTCCTGACACTCAAAAGGTAGAGGCAGAAGAGGCAAGAGTCCAAAGTCATCCCTAGCTACATACTGGGTTTGAGGATAACCTTGAAACCATGTCTTAAAAAAAAAAAAAATCAGTAGCACACACAACACCTGTGTTGGGCTCTACCTGCTGATGGGATGCTGGCGTCTGGGTATCTCAGAGCTCCAAGGACTGAGAAACTAATGCACCCCAGGGTCCTGAAAGAAAGGGCCAGCTCAGGCCTCAAAGTAACCTCAACCCATAATAACCTGTTCCCAGAGACCATTATGGCAGGAAGGTAGACACAGGATCTTTAGAAGACAGATGGATGACAACAAAGTTATCAGATGACCCCCTCAAGTGGGATCTCTGCAAAGGGTGGTCAGCACAGCAACATGAACAGAGCACTCAGGAGTGTCAGTGCGTGCGTGCGTGCGTGCGTGCGTGTGTGTGTGTGTGTGTGTATGTGTGTGTGTATGTGTGTATGTGTGTGGTATGTGGTGTGTGTGTATGAGTGTGTATGTGTGTGTGAGTGTGTGTGTGTGAGTGTGTATGTGTGGTGTGTGTGTGAGTGTGTGGTGTGTGTATGAGTGTGTATGTGTGTGTGTGAGTGTGTATGTGTGGTGTGGTATGTGAATGAATGTGTATGAGTGTGTGGTGTATGAGTGTGTGAGTGTGTGTGTGTGTGTGTGTGTATGAGTGCGTATGTGTGGTGTGAGTGTGTATGTGTGGTGTGTGTGTGAGTGTGTGGTGTGTGTGTATGTGTGTGTGTGAGTGTGTATGTGTGGTGTGGTATGTGAATGAATGTGTATGAGTGTGTGAGTGTGTGTGTGTGTGTGTGTGTGTGTGTGTGTGTGTGTGTGTGTCCTTCTGTCCCTTTCTTTCCCAAAAGCTATCCATGTCCTGGAAATTTCACCGGCTTCCAGATCCCAAAGCCATGAGTTCAGAAAGTCAAGGCATTTAAGTGGCTCGTTGCTGAGGCTTCAAGTTAGCAAGGGTATTCCTTCTCAGGAACCCCAAGGCAAGGCAGGCCAATGCCCCTCCCTGGGGTGGGGGGTGGGGGTGGGGGACAGTGTCAGGGTGTAGCCACAGCCAGGGTCCTGCTCATCTGATGTTGACCTGCGGTGATGGGCAGGAACAGGCTGTGGGACCTTCTGGAACCTTCTGTGGGGTACTCAGCTGCCTGGAAGTAAGATGCCACAGCAGGAGTTCGGGGGCTTTACCTGGTTAATTTTTAAAAATTAAAAATTAAAAAAATGAATGAGTGTGTGTGTGTGCGCGCGCACGTGTGCGTGCGCGTCAAGAGTCTTCCTCAGTCACTCTCTACGTTCGGTTTTGAGATAGCCTCTCCCCAAACCTGAAACTCACCAATTAGGCTGGACTGGCTGGCTGGCAAGCTCCAGGTGCCCCTGGCCCCATCTGTCCAGCCCTGGGATCACAGCACACGTAGCCACATCTGACTTATCTGCGTGCTGGGGGGGGGGGGGTGTCCCAACTCAGGTTCTCCCGCTTATGCAACCACTTTACCGACGGAGCCATCTCTCCACAGGCCCAGAACGCAGGGGGTTTTGCAGGCATATTGTGTGTCCCAAGCATATTGCAACAGCACGAATCGACCAAACCAGGAGAAAGAACATCAACTTCTCATCTATCTGGGACAGGAACACGGCCTGCTTGGAAGAGCTTCCTCCCCGCCCACAGATTATGAATCAGTTTTGGTCAGGACTGCAGTAGGGGAGCAGTGAGCTAACCACTGAGAGACACTGCCTAGCTCTACAGACAGTGAGATGCTGGCATGGGGGTGGGGGACACACAAAGGAAACAGTGCCATAGATCATCTCCTCCTATGGCATCTGCAGAGCACCCAACCTGTATGTGACTTACACGCTAAGCGGGAGTGGACACTGTAAGGGAACAGGTTCTCAGAACGCTGGGGCCCCGCCCGACACCGCACGGTGAAACTCAGAACGCTGGGGCCCCGCCCAACACCACACGGTGAAGAACAAAAGCAAAGGCAAGGCCTGTGTCTTCTGTCCGAAGCTCTCTAGCTCTGGCCGCGGTCTGGGCTTGTTGCCTTGTCTGACAGCAGTGAGACAAACGGCCCTGGAGTCAGGCTGAGCCAGGATTTGCTGTGTGTCTTTATCCATCTCTCCTCTTCACTGGCCTCATCTTCTGCGACTACAGGAAGAGGATTAGTAACAGCACAGACCATGGAGGTCTCCATAAAGATTAATAGGCTAATGATATAAACTAATTTTTTTTTTTTTTTTTTTTTTTTTTTTTTTTTGCAGTGCTAGGGGTAGAAGCCAGGCCTCATCAATGATGGGCAAGTGCTCTATCAGTGAGCCACACCCTCGGGCCCTCTTATAATACTTACAGTGGGGGTGGGGGTGATAATTCAGCCTGTAGGATGATTGTTTTGTAAGCATGACAACTTGGATTGGATCTCGGTGTGGTGAGGGCAACACTGCAATCCCAGGGCTTGGGAGGCAGTCCGGGAGGGTCACTGGGCCCTGCTGGCCAGCCAAGTCATTGAATCAGTCTCTCTCTCTCTCTCTCTCTCTCTCTCTCTCTCTCTCTCTCTCTCTCTCACACACACACACACACACACACACACACACACACGACATACCCTAAGCACTTTGGGGATAGTAGCTACCTCTTCTTCTGTGGCTGCCCTCTCTATGAATCCCTTGAAAACAGGAATCTACACCCAGTCAAAGGCTGAGGGCTGCTTCTACTTACAAGCAAATGGAAGAGACCAACAGGACCATTCCCAACCCTCAAACAGTGCTGTGGGGCCCACAGGTTCAGGGAGCTTGACCCTACGACCGTATGTTTTTGGGCAGTTAACCCTGAGCGTGGGGTCCCTGGCAACCTCCTCAGTGGGAATGTCTTTTTGTTTTTGTCTCTGTGTGGCTGGAGCGCCTGGGCTGGGAGCCCTTGTCCTCACAGGCCCCAGTGCATTTAAATCTGTGGCATGAGTGGCGTGTTTAGCTCAAGCCTGTGGTATGTGTGCCACGTTTGTTTAGCTTGTACCTTCTTGATGCTTCAGCTCTGCTGATGTCCAGTTCAGAGTAGTAGCCTTCCGACACCTCCATATAGTTCCCTACAGGACCGCTTTAAAGGCCAAGGCCCAATCTAGAGAATAAGAAAAGCTGAAAGAACACAAAGTGTCGTAACCGAGCTCCCTGGAGATGGAAGGCAGGGAGCTCTTTGCCAGAGCCAACTTGCCCTTTTTTCCAGAGCTCATCTGGAAACAAATGACCTCACTCTGTAGCCTGGGGCCAGGGTGACCACTACCCTCCTTGAAAGCTCTGGAGACAGAGCCAGGATGACTGACCATGCCATGTCTACATCCCTTAGCCAGGTTGAATTCTCTTGTTGTCGACTCTTGGGTCAAGGAGAGGAAAGGAAGGTCCACATCTGGGTCAGCCTCCTCTCTGCCTGACTGCTCTACCTTCTGCAGGTCACTTGGCTTTTGAGTGATGGATTCTTCATCCGTAAAGTGGTGATAAGAAAAGCATCCTGCAGCAGGGCATCCTTTGCCTCCAGTGAGAAGATGCCCGTACTCCACTCTCCTCCCTGTGGTGCCCAGGCAAAGGCACCGTGGGCATCAGAGCTCGGCTCCAGACATTTGCCCATCTTGCCCTCTCACTGTGCCTCACACCCACACCTAGGTGACCCCTGTTTCATCTGCCACCCCCTCCTCTTCATTCTTCTTAACACAGCTCAAGTCACTCCCCGAACCTTTGTGGATCAGCTACTACTAGAAGCATCAAGGCAGAATCAAGGCTGGTCCAGGCCTCCAGGACTGCTGATTTCACAGCCCCGGGATGCTAGTCCGTTTTCTTCCTTCCTGATGTATTAAAACTCACTGCCAGGCGTGTGGTGAGTGCTTCACTGGGACAGACTCCCCCGGAGTTAGTAATAATCCCGCAAAGTGTTCCTGTCATCCATCCTAGCTGCTAGATGGGGAAGCACGTTCCGAGAGGTTAGACAGTTTGCCAGAGAACACGGAGCAAGTAAATGAGAGAGGGTTACCTATCTGACTCAAAACCTGCCTTCCTCAATGCCGTTGACTCCCTCTCCTCACCAGAAACTGTCTGGAAGGGAAGGCTGCTTCTGGATGGGGCTGCAAGTCTGGACCAAAGTCTTCCATCCTCAGTGTGCTGGACAAGGTGTCCTCTGTTGTCCTTAGACCAGACAAGACACTTCCCAGTTCTGCCAGGTGCATCTGTTCACATGTGCCCAGGACACATACTTACTACCACTGTGATGACCACAATGATCTTGAAGGATGAGGACTAGGAAATGGAGATTGGAAAGGCTGTGCTTCCCGAGTCAGAACTTGGGCTTGCATCCACCTCTGACCCACATAAGCTCCGTGATGTGGGTGTGGTGACCTCTCCACCCTCAAGGCTCTGTTTACTCATCCTTAAACTGAGGGGACTCTCCCCCGTGCAGCTGGCCTAAGGCCTCAGATCTATGGTTCATGCAGACACTCTGTAAACCGGAGTCCCCAGTAGACCACACAGCCCCTCAGTGCTCCTTTAATTAATTAGAAGGAAGGACCCGGCCAGAAACTGATTACAAAGTCCCTCCAGGGGCCTCTGTAGGGGGGGGAGGAAGAAGGGTTAGTGGTAGCCCCCTCCCCCACTCTTTCACGCCCCCCAAGCAGCTGGTGCCACTCCAGGCCCACAAAGGGAGGCTCTTTCTAAACAGCTCCTTCTCACATGGCAGCCACTGGCTTTGCATCTGCCCTGCCCTGCCCTGGCAGGGTCTGCCTGCCCTGTGCCAGCTGCTCCCAGCTGCCTTGGCTGCAGGCTGCTCTGGAGCTCGGGCCTTGGGCCCCCAGGGGCCATCTAGTAAGCACAGAGTAGTCCACGTAGCTACTCTAGAGAGGTGGGAAGGGGCAGGGATGTGCACACAGGGACTCCACACATTCCCTCATCTTCTGGACAGCCTACCAGCTCTCGCTGGCTGCTCTGGTGCCAGGAGCCGAAACTTTGCTGGCATTGGGGGCTGCAGTGGTGCTGGCTAAGGCTGTGTCTGCTCCAGTTTGCCGGGCCTGTCCAAGAGCAGTGGAAAAACTCACTCCATCCATGAGTCTCCAGGCCTGATGCAGCCAGGCCAGGGGCCCTGCCAGCAGCTGTGCTTCTAACTGGCAAGCGCACGTCTGCACGGGCTTCACGGTCCTTCCCAGACGACTCCTAAGAGTGACCACAGGTGCCAAGGGGTGAGGTCTCCCACTAGAGAACACAGGGCCTCTGAGCCTAGCAAGGACAAAAGGACTTACTGTCTTTTCTAGGGAATGGGTTTTACTACCCAGTGGCAGAGAAGATGGAAGGAAGATGGAAGGAAGAAATGGAGAGATGGAGGGATGAAGGAACCTGCATCTATTGAGTGCTTACAGCACGCAGGCAGGACAGACTGCTCCTGACTGCCACCCAGGCCACCCTGAGACCTAACCTGCGACCCTGTCTCATCCCATCCATTTGCTGTTCCTCTGAAGTCCTGGAGGGCAGGGTCTGTGTGGCTTGTGTGTTCTGTGTCCCTGGCAACTAGCCATTGACTGGTCCAGGTGGGTATTCTGAAGATGAGAGCTTGGGGAAGGCTGAATGACTGAGCCACACACCTTCCTGCCTGGGAGTACCAGACTCCTGGAAGGGGGACAAGAGGCAGGAGGAGGCAGGAGGGGCTGTGGGATGGATGGAAAGCTGGGTCTTCCCTGGCACTTTAGGGTCATTGGACCAGGCTTGTGACCTGTAGACTAACCAGTCAGAGGTGGAGGAGAGAGAGGAACTAGGGATGGGCTGTTGGGACCCAGGCTGGACTGTGGGTTTGGACTCCTCTGCCATCCTGACAGTGAGACTCCATCATTATTTTGGCCTTTGTACATGCACATTCGGACGCGGACACACACACACACACACACACACACACACACACACACACACTTTGAATAAGGAGATGGTCCAGCAGAGGGGAGTCCAGATCCCAGCATCGCAGACAGGGAAAGGCGAGGGTGGACAGTTACTAGACTCCCAGCTGACCACTACTATCCAGGCTGCCCGCGGTCCCTTTGAAGGGTAACCACACAAGGAAAGAGGCCGTTCAGAGTCTGAAAGACCAGCTTTCAGCCCTCTAGCCCCAGGCTGGCCAATGGCTAGGGCGGGTCATGACCTGTGCTCCCAGGATCTTGGGGGTGGGGGTGGGGGGGGCCGCAGCCTCCTTTTCCAAGGAAAAGCGTAGGATGTTTGACATTGCTAACGGTTTCCTCCCACTGGTGGCTCCGCAGATCCCCAGGAGGCATCTGGTCTTTGCTAAACCCTGTTTCCTAGGCAGGGTAATGCCTTCCTCGGCCCCTTCACTTTCAGTGGAAGCCAGGGCCTCCTGTAAGTAGGCAGATTACTGTGATTAAGGCAGGAGGAAGAAGGCTGGTTTACAAAGAAGATGTGGTGACAATGTATCCCCTTTCCTGGAGACACTCACTGTTCAGGTAGGAGGTGGCTGCCTTAGATCCTGATCATGTACAGCTGGCTCCTGCCACGCAGGGTGCATTGTGATCTCCACGTTAGCCTCAGAGCCTGAGCCGCTTACCAGCTCACTCAGCGCTTCTCAACCTTTCTAACGCTGCGACTCTTTAACACAGTTCCTCACGTTGCGATGACCCCCCAAGCATACAATTATATTCCTTGCTACTTCATAACCGTAGTTTACCACTGTTAGGAATCGAAGTGGAACTATCTGATATGCACCCTCAAAGGCGTCTCCACCCACAGGTTGAGAACCACTGCTTTAACTCAACGCAGCACGTAGAAGGATAGAGAAGCCCAGTCAGTGTAAGAGACCTCTACCTCCAGTCAGATCTCAATAGAGACCAGCACGACGCCTACATACAGCCCACAGGCTTTTCTTCCGGCCCATGAGCTTGTACTTTGCACACAGTTCTGATGTTTTTTATGCTCTGATCTTTCGACAGTGGGTCAGATGTTGCGAGGTTGCGGGTGCCAGGGAATGGATCTAGACAGGACACTAGGAAGAGAAGGCATGAGATGTGAGCACGGCTGTGGCCTGGAGGGCCTGCCACCAGGAAGCAGTCTCTGGGCTCTCCCAGTGGGCTAGCTTTGTAGAGTCACAAGGTGTGGCCATGACCAGGTGCCTACAGGGTGGGAAGGGGCACCTGGCCCTTCCCTTGTCTGTATTTCTTCTTTGTCCCCCTCCCCTAACCAATTTCATAAAGAAATTAGGGTAACTTGCCAAAGCACATTCAATAGAGTTGAACATCATAAGAAAGGTGCCCTAACATGCTACTAGGCTAGAAGGCCACAGCATGGCTGTGCCACTACTGGCACTTAGGGCAGATACCAAAGTCCCTCCACAGATACTGAGGCTTTTGATGCAGAGGCTCCGCATGAGGAAGGGCTTGGGAAACATTGAGCGACAAAGTAGAAAGTGGGAGAGCGAGGCTTAGCTCCGTAAGGAAGTGCCACTCAGTCCAGCAACTTCCTTCCTCCTTTTGTCCTCTCTACCTTGCCAAGTCCTTCTGAGAGCCCAGTGTCTGTGGCTTCCACCAAGCACTAGCCCCAGAGGACTCTGTCAGAGGACAGAGCGGGACACCATGACTCTTCACCTGGAGCAGGATGATGGTCATCATGGGTCCCTCTTCCTCATAGTGATTCCATCGCCCACATTCCTTGCTGGGTTCTCCTTTTCAGTCTGTGAGGAACTGGACCAACCCCAGACACCAAACAGTCTCAAGTCTACCTTATCAGAGCGGAAGATGCGGCTCACTAAAACCAGCTCCTGCCCGAGGATGGGTGTGTGTGTGAGAGAGAGAGAGAGAGAGAGAGAGAGAGAGAGAGAGAGAGAGAGAGAGAGAGAGAGAAACAACTGGTCCAAGGTCATATGGCCAGTTAGTGGCCAACCTTGAACTAGAGGCCATGCATTCTAACTCTCAGGGCAATGGAAGAGCCTTGTTCAGCGGGCCTCCCTGTGCCTTACAGGAATGGGGTTGTTCCGTGCAGGGCTGGTGCAGAGAGAGAAGACAGGGTTAAAGTGGGGATTTTACTTAATCCTCTGATCTGGCTTAAGCCAAAGCCACATTGGTTTGAGCAGGAACCAAGAGACACAGGGAAGGAGGGTTTGTTGGGGGGCTGGGCAGGGAGGCGTCAAAGGGTGTTAGGCAAGACTCCTGTGTACCTTAAAGGCAAGTGGGCTAAGTGGGCCCCACTTGGATGATCTCCCTGTCCTGTGCCTTCCCAGGCCTCCAGACAGTGTCTCTGTGCCATGGAAGTTTCACAGTCAATAGTACAGAGCAATGGGGCACGGTCTCCAGCTGGAGTCTGAGGCAGACTAGAGGGTAAATCCTCATCTTGCCATATATGTGTGACCTTAGGCGAGTCACTGCACCTCTCTAAGCCTCCATTTCTTCCTCGGTTAAATAGTTTTACATTCAAGGGAGAAAAGTTGTCTGAACCTGTGTACATAGACAGGAGAGGTTTCTGAGTCAATTCTCTGGCGTCATAATCACCAGCCTTAGTGCTTATTTCCCCCACCCCCACCCCCACCCACTGGGCCTGTGAATTACTTTTCTGCCCCCTCCTGCTCGGAAGCTTTGGCATTTACAACCTCAGTAACAACCATCCCTCGGCCTAATGGTATTTGTGCTCATTTGAAAACACTAAGCACCCTGCCATTTGACATAGCAAGCTTGACAGAGTACCCTAAGCCCAGGTACGTACACACCCAGGCCTCCAGTTCACACTCTCAGAACTCTCCCAAGTCCCAAAGCTGATGGCGATGACAAAGTCTGAAGTGGAGTCGAAGCCGGTGTGAGTGTGTCACTGGGGTATGGAGCTTATTAGAAGGATCTAGAATGGACACCCTCGCCTTTCCCGTCTAGCTCTGACCACAGCAGGCTGCCTATCCTGCCTGGCTTCCACTGAGCCAGCTGTGAGAGCCAGCTGAGCAGCTGGGCAAGGTGGAGTTTTGCCGAGGTGTATGGATGGCTAAATCCATGGTCAATGCCAAAGCCAAGCCTAAAGCCAAGGATGTTAGATCTGGAACCGACATAACCTGGGAAGAGTATAGTTCACAGTCTTCTCTAGTTTTCCCACCAAGGCCCATCTTATCACTCTTTCATGGCACAAAAGGAAACTGGAGCCCAAAGCAGGCCTAGCCCTCCACAGCCTTAGCACCGAGCTCATCCCACCGGACCCGTCGGGCTCTCCTCTTAACTCTATCCTTCCTTCCGAAGGCAGAGAAGATATCCCAAAAAAGTTCTTCAACAAACCCGGGCTGCTGTGACAAGCCCAAGAACCTCCTCCAATCTGGGGCCTGGCAGGATGCCCCCCTTCTCTTCCCTGCCACACTCCTGCCCACCCCATCCCAATTCAGTAGAGCCGAAGTCATTGGCAGCTGCTCATGGATCCGGGTAGCGCCTCCACGAGATAGCTTTGGAGTGGGGCCGGGGCTTCTGGGGTACACAGCAGAGGCAGGCAGGTGGGGTGCAGTTGCCCTCGTGAGCCCGGCCAGTATGGCCAGCCTGTCCCTGAATCATCAGCATGCGGGCCCTCAGTCCTCACGGCGCGTGACACTGAGGGACAGACACCCAGTGCGCCCGCCATCCTAAAGCAGCTCTCCGGGAGTTAAAACTGCAGCGTCTTCCATAAGGGTTAAAAATGCAGTCCCGGGGCGCGTGGGGATGTGGTCCACACTGTCCAGAACAGCTGCGAAGCGCATTCCCTCCCGGCATCCCGCAGTTCCCCGGGGGCCGAGCGACTCCTGGGAGCTGGAGCGCGCGCGCGCGCGCGCGCCAGATTCCTTCCTGCGCCCCTCGGCCCCCGACCCGGGGGGCTGCAGCACCCGCGGGTCCCCAGCGCGGCGACGATCTGCTCTGCTTACCTTTGTGACAGTCATGCAGAAAGCGGGCGGCGGGGCTGGGCGCAGGCGGCAGCGGGAGGCTGGGCCGGGCTGGGGACCGCACGCTCGGGAGGCCGCTGGCTGATGTCAGCCGCGGCCGAGCATCTATAATAGATGAGGCCGCCGCGCCGCAGGAAGGCGAGGCAGGAAGAAAGGCGGGCGGCGGGCCGGGCGGGGGGCGGGGAGGACCGACCGGGGACTCGCTACAAAGAAGAGGCGGAGGCAGAGGCGGGAGCGTAGTCCGGGCGCCTGGCGGTCCCCAGCCCCGCGGGTCCAGGCGCGGCCCCCTCAGGCTCCTGGCACCTGCGGCCGGGGCCGTGGGCGGGGACCCGGCCTTCAGTGCCGCGTTGGCTCCGGGCGCTGGGTGAAGTCACACGCTGGACGGGCGCGGCGCGCGGCCGGAGATGCCTTCCCAGGTCCGGTCGCCCCCTGGAGGTTCTCAAAGTCCACCCTGCAGCTGCCACACCAGTTCAGTGTGGTCAGGAGGGCCCCTGGAAGCACTCCTTTGCATCTAAGTACTCAGAGATGTGCTCGCCCAAGGCCAACGTGGTCCGTGTTACTTAGGAAGCGACAGGACAGGAGTGGAAAGTGACTTGGACAACGGCATAGGGCCCAGTTGGTCCTTGGCTCGCCAGACTCACTGGAGGCCCTCCGTTTGGTGGGAAGCTTCTTAGAAGCCCCCTTTGCAGACCCTGCGTCCTATAGTTATAGGAACATATAAGGAGCTTTCTGTAGAAGAGGCAGGACCACCCCTCCTCAAGACAGTCTGCATCACTGTTTGGGGAGATGACAGGTGCCAGTGTTCTGCACGAATCCTGCCCAGGTCACCTGCACCCTGAAACAGCTACAGGAATTTGAAGTACGATTGCTTGAACATGGCCACCAAGTACCTGGGCAGAACCGGTTTGGACAGCCACAGAGGAGGGAGGAGGGAGGAGGGAGCAAGGTATTAGGGGCACCTCACTCTCTCCTGGGGTTCTGAAGAGTGCCACCCGCTCTGGAGAAAAGTGCAGGAACAGGGAGGTAGGACACCTGTCCCATGCCCCAGCTGTATTTCAACATCAGTGCTACAACCACAGCGACCACATCTGTGAAGGGCTTTGTTATTATTTGCGATATTGTTATTTACAGGTTTTTGTTTTTATTTCCGGCAGCAGCCCAAAGAGTAAGCAGATGTGGGAGGGACATGCCTGGGATGACACAGTGATAGAGCCAGGAGCTACAGGGCTCCTCTACAGCTGCTGCCATCTTTGAACCTCTTATGCGTCTCCTCTCGCCTTGCAGCAACTTCCTAGGTCTCTATTGAGAGCAGGTGTAGGCTCAGGCCTCAGGCATTGGCTCTGTACCAGACCCCTCCTAGGTGTAGTCATGGCAGACCTCAAGTTTTCCCTGCCCCACCCCTGCCCCAGGAATGCCCACCTCATCCTCTGCACCTGACCCACTGTACCCCATTTCTGGAACCCCACCCTTACCTGACACTCCAACCACTAGTACACTTAGTTTCAGAGTATCTGAGGTTTCCCCACATACTGTGGCAGTATAGAAGGGTGTTAGCTGGCCTCTGGGTATGAGTTCTCTTCCTCTGTGATCCTGTCTTACCAATACCAAATATAAAGGCAAAGAATGTTTGTGAGTGATAGCCAATGTTGACTTCCGGCCATCACAAACATGTACACAACACAACACACACACTCACTCACTCGATCACTCACTCACTCACTCGCTCAAAGATAGGGTGTATTTCAATGATATGCTTGCCTAGTATGCATAAGGCTCCAGAAAATATTTAATGTCACCAGGAACAAACCAACGATGATGTATAGGAGCATAGTCAGTAAAGTGCTTGCCATGCAAGCATGAGGATCTGAGTTCAAATCCTAGCTAAGTATTGCAGGGCATGCCTGTACTCCCAGTGTGGGACAGGTGAGGATACGAAGATCTTTGGAGCTTGAAGGCCAGCTAGTCTAGCTAACCAATGAGCTTTTGGCAGTGAGAGACAGTGAGAGATCCCATTTCAATAACAACAAAAATAAATGTAGTGAGAATTTTGGTTTTTAAAAAAAAAACACAGACATATTATGGGAATATGTTTTCATTTTAATCCCAGCTGTGGGCTCTGGGGCTGCTTCGGACTGTCCACAGAAGCTGACTATGATTTGCCTCATGCTCTAGCAGGGCCATGATTTTGCCAGCTGCAGTTTCTGAGAGTGTGTGATGTTTGGAATTCTGGGAGCTTTTCAGAGGTTTTATAAATGCCAGGGCCTCTGAGAGGTGGGGTAGGTCCTTGGTTGGTTGCTGTTGGCCACAGTTTGTTAAGTAGTTGTGCACAAAGAAGAAACAACAACAGCAAGAAATTAGATATATCCTGACGGCGAGGATCAAACTTGCCCCCAAGGAACAAGACACTCCCTAATCAACAGAAAGTAGTCTATTGATAATGTCACCCCCTTTCCACTCTATCCCCTTTTCTCTCCTATCTAGTGTTAGGGGGTTGAAAGGGTGGAGAAGAGTGGAAGAAAGAAGCAAAGTAACAAAAAACTGGTTACAAGTAAAGGTAGAGAGAGATTGAGAAAGATGCGTAGTATTGACTTCTGGTCATCACAAACATGTGCATATATATACAAAGTTAGGGGGTATCTCAAGGATAGAATGCTTGCCTACTATGCACAAGGCTCCAGGTTCCATTACCAGCAACACACACACACACACACATACACACACACACACACACACACACACACAGAGGCAGGCACACACACAGCACAATTTAAGCAAAATAAGCATTCTACCAGCAGAAGAAATGTAAACTAGACTCATAAAAACATTTTCCATCAGCCAGTTGGCTACTACCAATGGGATTTGGATCCATGTTGGGACAGGTGGTCTCAAGTAGCTGAGCCTTAAGACAGGAGGGGGGATTCATCCTTGCCAGGCTACTCCAGCCCTGTGACCCTACTAGAAAGCACTGACAGACCAGCCAAGAACACCAGCAAGCAACACCCATCACCCATCTCACTTCCCATCCCAGATTGTCATCCTCAGTTACCCAGCATGCCTCTTGGCATCTTCCCCACTGTCTGCTGTTGTTGTGGGCTCTGGGAACAAGACAAATACTTAGTGTCATCTTGAGCCAAGTGTAATTAGGAGCATCAATCTGCCATCCCCAGGACCCACGTGACAGGCTCCCAAGACAGAGAAGAGACCCTCTGGATCCCCCACACACTGCTGGCTCACTTCTTCTGTCTCTGTCACATTTCCATCTCCACAGACAGAAAGAAAGGGAATCTGGATAAACAAAGTGCCCAGTGAGACGACCAGTCCTCTGATGCCGTGTCTAGGATCAACCCGAGGAAGGGACTCAGAGCTGTGAGCCTCTCCATGGCACACGGCCAGCAGCAGCGGGCCTGTGCTTCAGACACAGCGCCTATCCAGGTTTGGTCCACTTGGATCCAAGCTTAGGAACACAAGTGGAATCAGGCGGTTTAACTGGAAAGAGACCCGAGGAATGGAAGAAGACATACAGTGGCCCCTGAGGCTGGCAAAATGTGTTTTCAAGGGCACTGCTGGGGTGCCGTTGGAGGAGGGTGAAGTCACCCGGCTGCTGTCAGTCATGGAGGGTACAGAGCTTAACCACACTCTTTTCCTCAGTGCCGTGCTTTTGGGCTGAGAGTCTAGAACCTTCCGCTTCCAGGCACATCCTAGACAGAAGTGGGGGGAATCCCTAGCTCTTACCTGTAGCTGTACCGTGTAGCTCCAGTCTGAGCTCCTTGCATCATGCATGGAGCTACATGTAAAACCAAACATAGGTTAACCTGGGTTGTAGGTTACAAATCTTGGGGTGAAGAAGGGTTCCTATCATCAGCTACAGTGTCTTTTAGAGGCATTCACACCCGATGCGTTCCCGCACTCTTTCCTCAACCTCCAATGCCTTTCTCCCTTGTTCTTAGCATGACAAAACTCATATCCGTCCTCCAAAACCCAGCTCAAATGGCGTCTCTATGTAGCTCTCCCGATGCTGCCCTAGTCACACTTCTTTTTCCTTGTCACTTTGTATGAGCTGTGGCTACCTCGCCCCCTTTTCTCCAAGACAGACACCTAGGAGATTCTGGGTAGCTTCCAGCTGCCACGAGAAGGCCTCCATGGGCATCTGATGCAGGTCCCTCTCCACGCAGCAAGGTATCAGGCCCTCCAGACACGAGGCTTCTTCACTGGCCTTAGATACTCACTTGCCAGCCTTGGCATAGTCATGTATCCGGTGCCTTTGTGCAGAATGGAGGAAGCTTGTTCCTGGCCTGCAGGAGGCTCTAGTTTTCCAGGAAGTAGGCATCCCCTGGGTACCAAAGACAGATGCTGTCCTACAGCAAGGAGCGGGGGGGGGGGGGGGAGGGGGGACGTGAGTTTTGCCACCTTCTAGCCACCCTCGGCTACTTAGCCTTCCTGTTCTGCCCGTCTCACTGGCCCCATGGCAGCAGCCCAGCCTTTCCCCGCCCCCTTTCCATCTTCCCTCCAGCTCAGCATTTTTCCTTTCCTTTTCTTTTCTTTTTTCTTTTTGCTTCAGTAGGCCTTGGCCGCCTGCCTCCAGTGCTCACCATCTGTTCTCTAGCGAGAGGTTCCTGTACTTCTGCTCAAACACATGGGTATGCGTTCTGTAAGAGCTTTCAGAGGCTCTCTGCTGTTCCTCAGGCAGAGGCCAGAACAGAGTCCTGGGGACCCGCCTCCAGCCCTTGTCTCTCTGGGTCTACTGTCTCACCTTAACCCTTGCCATTCCCTGGTCTGCAGCTCTAGGTGCTGCTTTTTTTCATTGCTTCCTCCATCTATCTCTGCTTCCTCCAGGAAGCCCTCTGGGATGCACCCAAGGAGGGTTTAATACCCAGCCTGAGCCCACTATGTGTGCTTAATCAGGGTTTCACTTTTCCTTTGTCTCTGTCTCTCGTGTGTGTGTGTGTGTGTGTGTGTGTGTGTGTGTGTGTGTGTGTGTGTGTTCCTATGAGAATGAACTGAGTGAGCTCCAGGATTCCAGGCCTTGCTCTTCTACCTGGCAAGGCCTGGAGATGGCAGCTCCCCGCTTCCCTGTTTATGATTCTCAAGGCAGCATTTCTCCTTCTTTTTCTCTTTGCCTTACAGCCTCTCCCTCCTGACCCTGCAGCCCAGCCAGTTTCCTTTCTACAGATCTAATCTCCAGGCCCCCTGTGCCTTTCGCATGGAGAGCCCCACCTGTGGCTCACCTGCTGCCACAGACTCACCTCCCGCACCGCGCCCTGCCTCTCAGCTTATGGTACTTTGTCCCCCTCACGCCTGCGTCAGCCTCTGTCACCCTGTGACTGTGGCTTCATTTTCCTCATCTGCAAATGAGTGCAGGTGCCCAGCAGAAACCAGAGGGGACAGATAGGGCCTCCTGGAGCCGAAATTACAGGAGATGGTGAGCCACCCAGTGTGAGTGCTGGGAATACAAGTGGGGTCCTTGAAAGAGTACAGGTGCTTACCCACTGAGCCACCTCTCCAGGCCTGTGCTCCTCATCTTTTCTCATTCCCCTCAGCTTTTCTCCACTGCTGACATATAGATTCTCATCGTACTGACTTGAGTGGGGGAGATTTGGGCAGGCAGGACCTTCCTTCCCCTCGGTATCTGTGGGGTCAAAAGTGATGGGCCACCTGACAGCAGGCAGACCTGCCTCCACTGAGCTGCAGGCTCTTGGTCCCTCACCTTCTCTGTAAGGATGAGAGAGTGTGTGTGTGTGGGGGGGGGACTCTGCTCTTGTATGTGTACAAGCGTGTGTATGAGGTTGGGTAGTTGGGGGAGGGAGGAGCCACAGAACTAGGGTCCTCAGGGGTCCTCCAAGGCTTTGTTTTCCCAAGCATGGTTAGGATGGGAGAACAGACAGCTGGCCCCGCAGGGCTCCTCCTCCGCACTGTATGGGCAGCCAGAGGCTGAGGGCATCCAAAATCCTGCCCCGTATTTACAGAGTACAGTGTGGTCTGAAGCCCAGCTCCAGAGGCCTGGGTTCAAATCCCACCTTCCCCACATCTCAACCGTGGGGGAGGGCGGTAGATAGTTATTTAACTTTCCACACCGCACGCTCCTGTCCAGCACAGTGGCCTTGGTCTTAGATATCTACTACTGGGGGTTAGGGAGGTGGCTCAGCAAGTAAAGGTGCCTGCTGCTAAGATGATTCCCAGGGGCGGGGCATAGTGTGCACACCTTTAGTCCTAGCACCCAGGAGGCAGAGGCAGGAGGATTGCTGTGACTTCAAGGCCAGCCTGGCCTAAAAAGTGAGTCTAGGACAGCCAAGGCTACACAGAGAAACCCTATCTTGAAAAACCAACCAACAAATAAACAAACTAACTAACTAACAACAACAACAACAAAAAAGAATGATTTCCAGACCCCACATGATGGAAGAAGTGACTCCAGTAAGTGCTCCTCCAACCCCTACCTGTATGCTGTGGCATATGCATAACCCACAGTTCAATCAATCAATCAATGTAAAAAGATTTGCTACTAGACACCACTGAGAGAAAGCAGAGGGCTCTGGTACCACCCCTTACTGCTGCTATACACAGCTGAAAGGCTGCAGGAATCTTGGAGTGACAGTACAATAGACAACTATTGTCATCTCCACTTCTCAGAGAATAAAATAAATGCACTGTGGCCACCTGGCTTCTCACTTAGGCCCACAGTACCAAAGAAGGCTGAGGGCCCAGGCACAGCTCCACTTTGGCTGTGCCTCAGACGCTTAGCTTTAGCAGGTGACCTGCTTTTCCAGGACTGAATCTCATCTTGGTGACACCCACTTCCCCTGTGCTCTGCTTCCTGCGGACATGCAGGGTCCATTAAGGATCAGGGCAAAGGGCAGGGAATCAAGGGCTCTGTTAGACTCAGGTCATCAGAGTCTATTCCTGGAAGCCCAGCTGAGAGTCAGAGTCCAGAGTCGATGCAAAAATCAAAGGAATTTTATTGAGCCGACACGTCGGGGTCCATCAATCTCAGAAGAGTTGAGGACCCCGTCCTGCAAAAACGAGGGTTTAAATACCCTTTAGAGAAGCAGAATTCAGCAACAATGGTTAGTTAACAACTGATCGGCTAACAAAGGTGACCTTTTGGGAGTTGGGGGCAGTTGATTCTGGCAGATGTTTGAGGTAAGATATATGGATGCCACATATCTTCTCGGAGGCCGGTAAGTTCCAAGCAGAGTAAATTCCAAGCCAGCAGGGTGAGGTGGGGGGCTCTTGCTCGGCTAGCAATGTTAACATGTTCTGTTTGTTCTTGCTATCAGCCTATGATGCTATTGTTAAGGTGGCTGAGCTCAGGCCAACTGGACTCTTACAGCTCCAGTTCCAGGCCTGGGAGCACGGGGCTTACAAAACTCCCACAGCCCACCCAGCCCTAGTTCCTATCCGCAGACTGCGATTCAGAGACGCACACACATCTTAACTATCCGAGGGGGAAGGGAGCTTCAACAACGCAACTTGTGAAGTAAACCGGAAAGCAACAGGAGACAGTGACAGGTTCATTATCACGCACGAGGTGTCTTGGGAACCCGAAGGCTCAGAGACCCTCCTCAGTGGCAGAGGGAGATGGCTGCTGTGTGACAGCCTCATCCTGCCTAATTATATTTTGAGATGGAGTCGTTTGGACCCGGAGCTCAGGAGTTTGTCTAGACTGGCTGGCAGGCAAGCCCCTGGGACTCACCTGTCTCTGCTTTCCCAGTTATAGGCACACTGCTGCACCCAGCTTCGTATGTACGTGCTCAGGATTCGAACTCAGGTCCTTATGCTTACGCAGCAAGGGCTTCATCACCTGATCCAAACCTTAGATGTCTTTTTTTTTTTTTTTTAAGTAAAAAGGGCAGCTTTTCTGAGTTATTCTGGTGTCTGCAATGCCCCTGAATGACCATTATAAAACATGCCCAAGAAGTGTATTCAAGATGAGATATGCAATCTAGCCTCCCCCCCCCTCTAAGATTTCTTTTTTTATTATTATGCAAACAGTGTTCTGCCTGCATATGTACACCCACAGGCCAGAAGAGGGTGCCAGATCTCATTACAGATGGTTGTGAGCCACCATGTGGTTGCTGGGAATTGAATTCAGGACCTCTGAAAGAGCAGCCAGTGCTCTTAACCTCTGAGCCATCTCTCCAGCACCGCAATCCAGTCTCTTGATCCTAGCCATTCACATCTCTCTGCAACTGCCACTGTTCCTGGAGTGCTGTCTTAGAGGGCTCAGCAGAGAGTCTCTCATTAAGATAGGCCCCTCCTACCATGCGCTGGATGTTAGCGGTACACGTTAGAGAAAGGCCTGCTGCCCTGACAATCACCAACAGAGGGCGCCAGTAACCCTGGTGTAAACTGGGGTGGAATGCTATGAGTGCCACCCTGGGAATGTGTTAGAAATGCAGATTCCCAATCCCGACCCCCAGGACTGCGGATCAGAAACTTCTGGGGCGTGGAGTGGGCTCCGGGGCCTTCCCACACCACCTCAGGCTGCAAAGCACTGTTTCAGGCACTGTGAGCACCCTGTCAGAGAAGGCACACAGACGCCATCATTGCCCACCTCCTGAGTCACACAGGTGGACTCTAGTCTTCGCTTCACTACCTGAGTCAGAGGCTTTTCTAGCCTTGCGCTGAAGACAAGGGGCTCCACAAGGATGACAGAGTGCAGAGGTAAGGTGAGGGTCAGGAGGCTGAGGTGGACAGGAGCTTTGACAGTTCCTCCTTCTTGTCCGTAAGGTGCCTCTGGTGATGGAAAGAGCAGATCCCAAATGCCTCATGGGAGAAGCCTCCTCTATTTGGAGAACAAGAATGTGGCCTCAGAGGCTGGGAGGAAGACTTTGAACTCCACGCAAAGGCCAGACACCCCTTCCCAGATGTCTCCTCTTCTAGAACAGTGTCTCCAGCCCTGCTCACTTCCGTCCCTCTCAGCCTAGTCCCACAATGAGCAATTTTCTCCCAGTCTTGGTGGAGGGCATTGTCATGAGAAGGAATCTCCTCCCTCTCCCCCAGCTGCACTGTCCTCTCCCACCACGGAACTCCTCAGACTTGGCACCTCCTCAAGATGAAGCTCCAAGCCTGATGACCCGAGTTCTGCTCCTGCAGCCCACAGGGCAGGCGAGAACCGATTCTCACACGCCCTCTCACTTCACCGTGTGTGCTGTGACATGTGCACACCTGCACACGTATGCAACACGTAAATAACAAAAGGCTTTTGAAATGCAGATTCTTTGCAAGGTCCAAGAACCATCTGCTCCTGTTCAGGCCCGGAAACCACCTCTCCTGTGTTCTATTGTCAACGTGGCTTTCTTGATTAGCTTCTTATCCCCACCGGAAGGACAAGGTGAGGATGTCAATCTTAATCATAGCAGCTCTTGAGGTCCTGGCTGCACTGAAGCCACATGACTCTTCCCTTGCCTCTGCTTTTTACTTTTTGGGACTCAGCATACCACCCAAAAATATGACTTTAGGAAACCAGAATATGCCACCCTGAAATACACTTCCTTGATGTATTTTGAGGCAGCTATTCTGAGGAACTGAAGGCATAGGAATGCTGCAAAGCTGTACTTCCGAGAAATCAACATCCACACTGGTAAATTATATCAGAATGATGCTGCCCCCGACAGCTTCTATCACCTAGGAGATGTTCTCTGCAAAAGAAGCCCGTTGTTAACCCCGCCCCCTTCCCATGACTTGTCTCCAACACGCTCAGAAGCCCCAAGTCCCCAAGACTCCATTCTGTATTACGCTACGTAGATGACAATTATCTGACCCATCTTTGGGTCTCCTGTGGGACTCCCCAACACACCAACATAATTAAATACGGTTTTGCCCCAGATTATCTTATGTCAATTTAATTCATCGCCCAAAACATGTGCCTCCTTTCTCTCTGGCTGGGATATTGTAATCAGCCTTGGGCACGGGGGCTAGCGCCTCTGTTCTCTCCTAGGAGATGTATCCCTTACTTTCAAGTAACAGAAATGTCATAGGTGATGCTCACTATTAAGGAACAAGGGTTCCAGGGATACGTGAAGGTCACGGGATGCTCTGGGGTTGTAAATCAGAGTAAAGATGATTTGGCATTAGCATCTTAACCCCTCAATAGGCCAAGGGTCAGGCGTGAAGATCGCAAGTTCAAGAACCATCTGATCTACAGGATGAGTTCTACACCAACCTGGGCCAAGTAGTGAGATCCTATTTCAGAAAAAGCAAAAAACATCGGTGTAGGGCGAGTGGGGGGCTTTAGAGCCAGTCAACTTGACTGTAAATCCTGCCTCCCTGGTCCTAGCTCTGTGACCTTAATTAAATTACTTAGACCATCTGGCCCCCAACTTCTTCCTTTGTCAAAAGTGGGCAATGACACTGCCCACCTCATGGGTACAGGTCTGTCTATAGCCTGGTACAGGGACTTCCAGAACAAGGACTCAAAATACAGTAGCTGTGTCTCACATACGAGGGAAGGTTTGGAAAGCCAAGGAAACAGCTATGAATAAATTGCTTGGTGAGTGCACACGAGGGCCTGTGTTTGATCCCCAGAACCCATATTTTTAAAAAGCTGGGATGGTAGTGCATCCCTGTAATTCCATCTCTGAGTGTGCAGAGATGAGTGGACCCCCAGGGCTCGCCAGACAGAGACCCCAGACTACATGCTGAGCGCTAGGCCAGCGGGAGACCCTGTCTCAAAAAAAAAAAAAAAAAATTCCCAAGTTAGCTGGTGTCTAAAGGACAACACCTGAGGTTGACCTTTGACTTATACACACATGAACATGCATACACACATATACACACACATACGTGCATAATAGACATGCATGCGTGCATACATACAAGTATATACATGTATGCATTCATCATACAACAGGAATTTTAATCAGGCTTCCCATGTACTTATGGGTCCATGAGTAAGACATGTTGAAAGCACTTCAGAGGGCCCTGGCTCTATTTTAAACCTCACACACATCCTAGATCTCCCTCCTCTTCTCACCCAGCAGGGCACCTCAGGCAGCCAAGGGGCTGCTTGGTTTTCAGTGCACAGAGAACAATGCCAAAGTGCTGTTGTCAGCAGCTTCCTGCCGCAGCAGAGGGAGAGAAGCACGAGGGGCTGCGAGAATTCATTAGCGCCAATTAACACGGGGAGACATCTTCCTTCTCACCCAGACACAGAAGACAGGGGATATAGGGGACGTCAGCCAAGGCTACACATCCCAGCAGGGCCCAAGCAATTTGCTGCTAGCTTGGCTGGAAGGTTCCAGAAAGAGAGAACAGCCATGGGGCACCTGTCAGGCCAGATTCCCCAGGGCTCTAGACAAACACCTTTCTGAATCAACGGTCTGAAGAGAGCATCAGATCCCCAAGAGTTGAGCTGCCTCCTTCCCCACAAAGGGTCCTGGAGTAGGGTCACTGGTCCCCAACAGTGCTAACCTAACCACTCATGCCTTATTGAAAGAAACAGTCCCAACGAGTGTGGTGGGGAGGCAGGGGGTGGGAGGATCTTTGAGTTCGAGGCCAGCCTGGTCTATATGGCGAGCAAGTTCTTAGGAAGCAAGGACTACATAGACCCTGCCTCAAACGGAAACAGCAAAACAAACAAGCTAACCAAAACCAAAATATAAAAATTGAAAGTAAAAGTTCAGAAAGAAAGGGCTGGGAAGATGGCTCAGAGGGTGGTGTGCTCTCCGCCCAAGTGTGAGGGCCAGAGTTCAGTTCCCCAGCACCCATGTAAAACTGAGTACAAACAGCAGCTGACCTATGGTGCTAGTGCACTGGAGGTAGAGATGGGAGCCGGAGCAGGCAGGGACAGCCAAAGCCACAGCCCTGCATTCAGTGAGAGCAGCGAGCACGCACCTCTTCCTTACACAAACGCCGGTTCTGTGGGTCTCAAAGAAGCAGCTTCGGGTGACTTGCTTTCCTCTGACGTTTTTCCGGTCTGTTTTGTTTATCTCTATTCTAATTTGTGTCATTCCTGTCCCTTCTGTTCTGAGTTAGGTTTGTGCCTCACATTCCAGTACCTTAGGGTTTAGAGAGAGGCCACAGTTCCTCTCATCCAGTGCAGCCACGGCTCACTGTAAATGTCCCTCTAAGGACAGTTCCCATGGGATCCTGGGAGTTTTAATATGTGGTGCTTTTGCTCTTTCTCCAAGAATTTTACTCCCCCCACCCACCCACCCATTTCTCTGCTGATTTTTTTTTTCTTTTCATTAACACATTGGTTCTGTGAGAAGGCATTGTTTAAAGTTCTGTGCATTTGTGAATCCTCCAGCTTTTCTTCTGTTGTCATTTCTAGTTGTGGTCCACTGTGGTTAAAGATTGTGCTTCTGGGTGATTTCAGTTTTTAATATGTACCAAGCTTTGGTGACTGCCCGTCATGGTCTGGGAAGAAGCTGGTGTTGGGTGATGCTTCTCTGTCATAGTCTGGTTGCTTTTGCTATGGCAGAACACTACAGACAGGGCGGCTTACAGACCAAAGCGGTTTACCTGGCTCCGAGTTTAGAGCACTGAGAAGGTCAGAGCCCAGGACCTGGCAAGGGCCCCACCTGTCACAAAGCACTATAGGATGTCACCCAGCGAGAGGACATTCCTGTCCTAACTCAGGCGCTGTTCCTCTTTTTATACAGCCATGTTCCCATGGGACCGAGTCCCAGCTGTGTGACCCCACCAACCTTCTCACTGCCCACAGGGCCTGCCTCCAAAAGTCAGTCACATGGTTTTGTCTCCTCTCTGTCTCCCTCTGTCTCACAGAGGGAATTAAACTTCAGTGAACACTGACAGGAATGAGCAGGCCACATGGTCTACTTGCTTGTGAGTGTTGTTTAGGTCCCCATCTCTGTACTGACCTTAAATCTGCCAGTTCTAGGCCTTACTGAAGGTAAGATATCAAAATTTCTAACTATTGTAGAGTTTGTCTTAGGTTTTTGTCAATATTTGCTTTGTATGTTTGGGGACTCTGTCATTGGGCATTTATATACTTACAGTTATTAAATCTTCTGATAGATTGATCTTTTATCCAGATATGATATCCTTTTTTGTCTCTAATAATTTTTTGTTTGTTTGTTTGTTTTTTGAGACAGGGTTTCTCTATATAGCCTTAGCTGTCCTAGACTCACTTTGTAGACCAGGCTGGCCTCAAACTTGCAGCAATCCGCCTACCTCTGCCTCCCGAGTGCTGAGATTAAAGGTGTGTGCCTCTGTAACAATTTTTAATTCAATGCCATTTACAAATATAGATTATTATTTATGAGAAGTATTTTTACTTTTCTTTTCATTTTATCCTCTTTGTGTCCTGTGGTAGACTTTAATATACACTTACCAGATTTAGCAAATAAAAGCAAAGGCTGTTTGGTTATATTTGAATTTTTAAAAAAGTGAATAATTGTTTTAGTACAATTACTTTCTGTAAAACACGAGGGGCTTATTTGTGTTAGAATTTTTACAATCTGAAATCCAAATTCGGATCTAAGAACACTATACCAATGAGAATGTAGAGTCAATTAATTTATTTGTGTGTGTGTGTGTGTGTGTGTGTGTGTGTGTGTGTGTGTGTGCGCGCGCGCGCGTGCATTTACTGTATACATGCAGTCTCTTCAGTGGCCAAAAGAGAGCACTGGAACACACTGAAGCTAGCAGTACAAGTGGCTGTGAACAACTTGATGTGGGGTCTGAGAACCAAACTCGGGTTCTCAGGAAGAGTGGCTTGTGCTCTGAACCACTGAGCTCCCTCTGTCTCTCTGTCTCTGTCTCTCTCTTCCCCCTTCCCCCACCCCTTTCCTTTTTATCCAAGACAGGGTTTTTCTTGTAGCCCTCCCTGACTGTCCTCGAACTCACTCTGTAGACCAGGCCAGCCTCTGCCTCACAGAGACCCACCTGCCTCTGCCCACCATGTGCTGGGATTCAAGGCGAGCACCACCACCTGGCTAGGTACTGCATTCTTTAAGGGGATAAAGACTCATTCAAGGGGAGACTTCAAATCCTTGCACTGGGAACCCCGAACTCAAGAGAAAGGGGTTGAGAAAGGGCAGCTCAGTCTTGCCATGGGAGCAAGAGGAGTGAACCAGGCCTTTGCCCAGGGCTCTCGGTCCTTCCTGGGTCCATCAGGTCCCCCCACTCCTACTCCATAATCCACTTAGCGCCCAACATCAGCAGCCTCCCTTTGCGTAGTCTGGGGTATCAGCTGGCCACTCTCCCTCAGATTCTCCTGCTGGTCGTGGGGCATGGGAAAGGGTAGGCAGAAGAGAAAACCATTTCAGCCTTTCTCCTGGACCCTAGGAACCTAGTTAGTGCTGTCTTTGTGGTTGAGGAGGGGGCACGGGCCTGTGAGGCACATATGACCCCAAGTTCCCCACCCACTCACATTCATAGGCATGTACACACGCTGGTGTTCATGCCTGGACATCTTACTAGACAGACATCCCCATGTACAAACACGGGCCTATCAGATGCACCCATGGGTGGATACCATTTCCTACCCTCAAGCCCACTGAAGCCCACTCCAATCACAGATGCATGGCCCCTCACACATGTCTACACAGGGGAGACCATCTGGGGCCTGGGAGATTGGGACTGTAGGCATCGCCCAAGTATTCCAAACGGCAGATGGGCATTATGGTGCCTGAGAAGAACAGGACAGGGACACACCGTGTGGCATATGCAGCCCTCCAGGTAGCACTCCCTGTTAGGATTCTGTTTCAGTCCACCTACCTGTGATGTCATTGCCTAACCTGCCATGGGGGCATGGCCCTGCCCAGGGCCATATAAAAGACAGAGCCTCTATGTTCTCTCTCTCTCTCCCCCTCTCCCCTCCCTCCCTCCCACAAACATACACCTGCTCTTCCTCCTTCTTCTCTCCCCCCCCTGGGGTACCCCTCCCCCCTTCCTTCTCCCCTCATGCTCATTTAATAAACTCTGTATAACATAATATCTGCTGTTTAGTACTTTACTATATCTTGGTACCTTCAATCTACCACTGCTTTGATAATTTAAATTTAATAATTTAATAATTATTAAATAAAACACTCTCCTTCCCTCCATCTTCCCCGTCCCCCCCTCCCCCACCCCGCCCAAGTCCTTCCTTGCCTACCCCTACCTTATCTTCCTGGATTCTCTCAGGTCAGCTTGGTTCTGAAACAGCTCTCTCAAGTGCTCTATCCTGAGACCCAGTTAGTGGTGGGAGGTGGGCCTGTGCAGAGAGAGGAAGGGGAGGGAGGGAGGGAGGGAGGGAGGGAGGGAGAGAGAGAGAGAGAGAGAGAGAGAGAGAGAGAGAGAGAGAGAGAGAGAGAGAGAGAGACTCCTTAATGATCACAGGACTTTGTGGTTCTTTTGAGGTAAATGATCTCTGGTCCCACTGTGGACACGATTCCTGAGGGCTGGGGCGGAGTCGTGCCCTACAGTGCCACTGGGAACCCAGAAGATCCACTTCCATGTGTTACCAAGGTGCTTCAGAGCCTCAGGGTGTGGGCTCTTCCTTCCCAGAGTTCCTGGGAGTGCCCTGCCCTCCAACTGAACCTACCAGAGAGAGGTTAAAGATGGGCTTGCGGGGGTGGGGGGGGCGGGGGGTGGGGGGTGGGCTTCGCTTTCTCGCTTTGCTATCTCCATTTAATAAAGACCTGAGGCTAGTGCTGGGGCCGACAGGGCCCTCTGTCTCTTGCCTTTGGTCTCTCTTTTGGGACTCCCCAGAAGATAACTTGGCACCTGAGCAGCCTGGTGGTTTGGAAGGCAGACAGATCTAGAGAGAGGCAGGAGCTTCGACTTTCTCAGAGTGAGGCTGACCGTAGATAGCACTCTGCATTCCTAACTCCGGATCAACATCTCAGCTGGCACCCCAACCTCCACAGTCCTCAGAGTTTTGTGAGCTCTTGAGTGGGACGGGTGCTGCAGAATCGACAAGAGTGTGGTCGGTGTGCCCTCTGGTGGACACTCCTAGGAACTACATCTCCAGAGTTGAAGGCCTTGCACAGAGCACGGAGAGGAGCCCTCAAATTGCTGTCCCCTACGACACCCTGAAAGTCACTGCAGGGCCTTAGGAGTATCTTACTACTGCCAAGGGTGGCCCCTCTGTCCCTTCAGCTCCACTTGAGTTGAGGCCCTGGCTGGTGCTGCACACCCTGCCCTTCTGCGTCTTTACCCACACGAGCTTGTGGGGATTTAGTAGGTCAGCAACTGGCCTGCTGACACTCTGCAAATCACCTGGTATGTTCATCCAAGTCTCTTACAGTACTGTGAGAAACCTCTAGAACCTTCAAAGCAAAAACCTTCAAGGTTTCTAAATCTGGAACCAGGCTGCGGCTCTTCCTGTACCAGGTAAATCTGCTGTGGGGATTTTTTTTACCCCCTTAAGCAGGCACTCTGGGCAAAGCCCGCTAGGTTAGTGTTTATCTAGTAAAACTGAAGGTGACAGGGACGGGAAGAAGTACATGTTCCTAAGTGGAGCCAGGGGTCATGTCCTCATGGGTCATCTCAGTGACAGAGGTCCAGGCATGGGGCTGCAAGGTGAGGTCTGCCTCTCCTAATGCTCACCTGACTTTATCATAAATGGGCAGGTTTCCCTCCGTTGAGTGTACTCCTTCTCTGGACCCCTCTGTTTGCTCATGTGTAAAAATCTAACTGGCTCTAGAACCTTCTCTGGCCCCATTAGGGGGTAGCTGCAGGGGACAAGGTATCAGGTGGCCTCTATCAGCACCCCCATTGCTCAGCCACTTGGGCAGAAGGTTTGATGACAACTTCCCCCTAGGCCCCCCCCCCCACCTCCTGCAGCCTGGGAGAGGAGAACACAGGCCTGAAGTCACCAGGTGTGAAAGTCACCTGTGTCTGCCCTGTGTCTGTGTGCCAGGTCCCGTAGTCAGAGCCGACAGTCTGTTCTGTCGCTAGCTGCCTTTTCCACAGTGCTCTCTGGTTGTTCTGACAACCAAGGAGGGCACAGGGCTGGCCACAGGCCCCACTGTCACTGACACGGACTGAGGGCTGAGAACCAGGCAGATGGCCCAGGGTGATTGGGCTGTGCTGTGGAGCAGAAGCCAAAGGGCAGGGCCTGGAACCCCCCGAAGGAGGGCAGCGGAGCTCCTCTGGTGCATCCACGGCTCTGCCCTGGTGCTCTCAACAGTGTCGCCGACCTTCTGGAGACAAAGTCTTTAGAGATGGTGAGGTTGGGCCTCAGGCCCCGGGAGTGAGTGGACTCCCTTGCAGAGAAAGGGCTCTGGACAGCCCAGTGTGGAAGGCACTGCTGGCTCAGGTCCTCCGTCCACCATCAGGGTAGGCCTGGAGGTCCCCGCTGGACACTCCACTCCTGTCACAGTGGGTGCTCCCTCAGGCTGGGGGTTGTAGTTTGAAGTCAGGCCCTAGATTCGAGTCCTGGTCCCGCCATTTACTGGATGGCATCTGATTTCAAAGTGGATATTTTGGTTAACCAAATATTTTTTCTACATGTTGAAGTAGTGTCTGCTTATTGCAGAAAATGTGGTAAGTTTCAGAAAACCACAAAGAACAACAGCAAACAAACAAACAACAGTATCACTCCCTGTGGCCAAGCACCCAAACACATGAGTATTGGAGGCCAAGCCTATTCAAACCACCACACAGGGTCCCACTAGGTAACCCTAGTTAGCCTAGAACCCACTGTGTAGACCAGGCTGCCTGCCTACTCACAACGGTCCACCTGCCCCCTCCTCTGCTGGGGTTAAAGGTGCATGCCCTCACACCTGGCAGGAGTATTTCTTAGGGTATAGATTTTTAAGTCCCTCTCCAGTTTACCAGTTTATACCCCAGTGTTTCACAGATGTACCCCCATAGTTGGACATGAGGATGTTTGCAGCTAACTGTCACTTCTTGGACTTTCCATGCAGCTAAGACTCTTTTTTCCCACCTGGGTTCTGGTCATTCCCAGACCGCACAGTCACCCCCTACTCTCTCAGTACTGAGCAACTAGTAGATGGAGGCCAACAAATCCATAGTGTCTCCATCCTCAGAGCAGGGTGGATTCTGCTTATGTGTTTAAAATAAATTGGAATTGAGGGGGCTGGAGAGATAGCTCAGAGGTTAAGAGCACTGACTGCTCTTCCAGAGGTCCTGAGTTCAATTCCCAGCAACCACAAGGTGACTCACAACCATCTGTAACGAGATCTGGTGCCCTCTTCTGGCATGCAGATGTACATGCAGGTGAGCACTGTATAAATAATGAATAAATAATCAATTAATCTTTAAAAAATAAACTGGAATTGAGGTGTTGAGTAACACAGCTGTTCACTAGGACTCACAGGGTCTCGTTCCAGAGGTCTGTGTCTAGAACATTCTTCTTGCTGGGACCACAGTGTGTGTGTGTGTGTGTGTGTGTGTGTGTGTGTGTGGTTGTTGTGTGTGTGTGTGTGTGTGGCTGGGACCCCGGCAGCCACAGGTTCTCTGGGGAGCATCCTCTATCTAATTCCCAGTAAATATTTCCCACCTCCTGGGGGTTTTGCTCAGGGACACTGGGTTCCTTCCTACAGTCACCCCATGCTTCAGGCTCTCTACCATTCCACCTGCTCCCCAAATATAGCCAATAGCACCACCTATTGGCAAGACGAAGAGCCCCAAGTTGCTGCTCTTTGTCTTCCCTGCAGAAGGAAGGAGCCAGCCCTCAGCTCACCCCAGACTAGCTCGCCCACTCCATCCCATTGCTGCCGATTCTCACAGCCCACCTGGACTAGACTGCTTCCACAGTCCTTTCTGCTGAGCCAGGGGCCTCCCCAGTATTGCTGTGTGACTCAGCCACCTCTGCCTATGACCTTCAGTGGCTCCCTGGGACACCTGGTGTGATTTGGCCACTGCCCCATCGCTGTCAGCTTCTTCCTTCCTTCCCTGCCTAGCCCTCGCTGCCTCACTACAGCACAGTGGTACCAGAGGCAGTCTTGTCCTGGCCTTTGTCCAAGTGGCTTTCTCTGCCCCCGTGAGGGACTCATTCCACATTCTTTGGAGTTGTACTAGACATCACCTTCTCCAGGAAATCATCCAGCCCCCGCTAGTTTCCGGTGGCCACTCTGTCAAATGGTCACATACTTCATGCTTTGAAATGAGACCAACACGTTCTCTCACCGCTCTGGAGGGCAGAAGGCCAAAGCAGATGGCTGCATGGATGCCTCGCTTTGCAGCTCTTCCTGACAGCGCTCCTCTTTCTTGCTTCCACCATCACATCTCTCTCTGTCTCTCTCTCATTTTCTTTCTTTCTTAGAAGACCCAAGACTACTACACCCAGGGCCACCAAGATGATCTGGGTAACTCCCCATCACACAGTCCCTAACTTAGTCAGAGCTGCATGTTCCCTTTGCCTCAGTGGGTACTACGCAAGGTTCTGGAGAGGAGAGCACGGCATCTTGGGAGTGTGTTACTCAGCTCACCTCTCCTCCCTTCTTCCCTCAGATATGGAGGCAGCACATTCACTATCCACTTGTCTCATTCCCCGCTCATCACTGCTTGGCGCTGTGTAGCCCTGCTTGCCTCTCTATGCTCTGGGGCCTGGCAGAGTGCTTGCAGGGTAAGCACCATAGGCTGCATGTTTGCTGAGTGAACGGGTGCTCAGACAGGAATCCAGAGGCGAGCTGACAGCCTGGACACCCAAAGCATGTGATTCTGTGAAGGAGGATGGTGCAGATGTCAGGAGATGAGGTGGAAAAGGGTCTTAACCTTGCTTGGGGGCCTTCCATATGCGCAGGAGGCCATGTGAAATGGGGGAGGGGGACCCAGCCAGCTGGTGCTACCAAGACTGGAGCTCATAGGCACACTCTGAATACAGCCTCCCTCTGATGGGACTGTCACCGAGGCAACAGAAGAAGTTGGTTGCTCAGCAACAATGCCCTGCCACCCAATCCCTTCTATGGCCATTTCTTTCCCCTGGGAGCTTTGCACCCTCTCTCAGTTATGTCCATGTTTAACAAAAATGGATGTCCTTGGTCCAAATTCCAGCTGCAGAAGATGTCGGGGTTGTTTCACGTGACTGTGGTGGTTGGGATCACGGGTGAAGCATCTGAACGGAAGAGAAGGGGGTGGCCTAGGTGGGGAGAAGGGAGACAGAAAACACTTGGGCCCATTTTTTTCCTGAGGACTTTTTTCTTTCCCATTTGAACCAAGAGAAGCTGGAAAGCCATCATTGGGGAGACAGACGACCTCTGCTTCCTCCAGCCCCAGAGACTAGCCAGAGATAGCAGCCATGAGGAGCCTGCTCATCAGCCCTGTGGGGACTTAGAGGCTGAAGATCCCAGAGATGAAAGGGAGCTGCCAGTAGCACCAAGCTGTGCCTTGAGCCTACAGGGGAGCCCTCAATGGGGAGGTCACATCTCAAGCCGAGTCCCTAAGAGTTGGGGTCTGGCATCTGAGTGGTATGATTGTTCATGGGTTTGGGGAGGGGGGATTGCACAGAATGAGTCCCAGAGAGCATCTGAACTCTTGTCCTGCGAGCAGCTGCTTTGGGGTCTTACCTTGGTCTCTCCCCTACTTCATCTCTCCCTGCCTGCCTCTTAACTGGGAAAGAGGCTGGACAAAACTGCATTCAGGGTCACCATACTGGCTAGTTTTATGTCATCTGAGAGGAAAGATCCTCGATTAAGAAAATGCCTCCATAAGATCCAGTTGCAGGCAAGCGTGTAGGACTTTTTTTTTTTTTTTTTAAATTAGTGACTGACAGGGGAGGGCCCAGCCCATTGTGAGTGGTGCCATCCCTGGGCTGGTGGTCCTGGGGTCTATAAGAAAGCAGACTGAGCGATGCTGAGCAAGCCAGTGAGCAGCACTGTTCCACTGCCTCCGCATCAGCTCCTGCCTTTGGGTTTCCGCCCTTGCATGAGTTCCTTTTACTTCAGTGCTTTCGATGATGAACAGTTATATGGAACTGTGTGTAGAAATAAACCCTTTCCTCCCCAAGCTGTTTCGGGTCATGTTTTGTCACAACAGGAGTAACCCTAAGACAGTCACCAAGGGGCTGGCAGTCTGGGCTCCTCTCTCCATCCAGACCCAGGTCTATTGCTCTGGGAAGAAGGTCATCTTGACCTCACAGCGTAGCTGTGTTCACTGGGTATGCCGCGCCATCCTGAGGTGGGAAGCCTGAAGAAGGAAGGCTAAGGACATGAATGCCATCTAAAACTTCTCGTCAGCTGTGCTTCCCTGGAAATCTACCACAAAACCCACGCCATGGAAAACCTGCCTGGAGAAACAGGTGGAAAGATTTGTTCTGAGACAGCACCACCTGCTGGCATGTCTGGGTATGACATCTAGTCCTTAGGCGATGGAGAAACAACTGGACAGTAATATAGTTGTTACAGTGTTATGCGTGCTCATTTTGCACCTGGGCCATTTTGCTGAAAAAAAAAAAACCCAACAAGCTATATGGTATAAGCACTATGATATTCCGATTTTATAGATGATGATACTGAACTTCAGCATGTAAGGGTCTTGGATTTGAAGGGAAAACTGAGGCAGCCTCCTTTAGTAAGAGATTTATTAGGGCATTTTAATGACACGGACAGTCATTATGCGTTCTGAAGAGAGTTCAGGCCCATGAGGCTAAGTGTGGGAGGTCCTCTCTTATAGGTTTCAGCGATGGGGGAGGAGGTCCTATTAATGGATATAACCAGAGTCTCTGAGTCAGTCTGATTCTCAGGCAGCGCCGGGAGGGGGGAGGGGAGATCCAGACCCGTAGTTACTGTATGTTCATCGAGTGGGATGAGCTACCTGCAGCCCCCAGTGGCTCAGGGTCTGATAACGTATAAGACGGTTGTGTGGATTCAGCTAGGGACGTCAAATGGAGGAGGAGGCCCATGGGAGCCCTTTCCCTTCCTCGGGGACATTAGCATTGGAGAGTGACCACAGCCAGCCAGAGAATGTCTTCTAAGTCACAACTGCACACAAAAGCTGAATTTACCTACCACCCGCATCTGCCTGAGTGGGAGGTGAGTAGTGAGACTGTAAACTTTGCTCTCATACAAACTTGATGCCTAATGGGCCACGCCATGTGCCTTTCCCACATCAGTAAAAATAAAAACAAAAATGAGCTGGTGAGAAACTCCAGGTAAAAAGTTAAGGAGGGAAGGAAAAAGGCCAGAGGCAGGCACTTCTGAGGAGGAGAGTCATCCTGGCACACAATCAGCAAGTGGTTCCATGCCAGTAGGTGGGGGTGCAACTCTGTTGTAAAAATATTTAAGAGTTATTAATGTTTACTATTAATAGCCTTACTATTATTGTGGTGGTTAGTGTTAACCTGATACCATATCAATGAAAGACACTATATATATATATATATATATTTATATATAAAATATTTATACATATAAACATGTATTTTTATATGTACATATATAGTTGTTTTTCATGACAGCATTTCTCTGTGTAGCTATATTTTTAATATGCCTACTTCACCTGGGGCTGGGCAGATATTAACCCCTAAACTACCTCCTCATCTCCCAGTCCCACATCCCATGCCGTTTGCTCTAGTCATTCCTATCTGGGCTACTTCCCATCCAAAATAATATGAATACTTGCACGTGCTTTCCATCCGGGCTGCTTCTCTCCAGCCGCGCGGATCCTCAGAGTAAATTCCTCCCGTGGTGCCACGTGGTTCTTCTTCACGATAACCCATGGTGGTCTCCACTTCCTTCTTTGCCCTCCTACCTGTCTCTCCCCTCCTGTGATTCTTCTGTCCTCCAGGCCAGAGACCCTTAGCTCCGCCTCTCACTTCTGCCCTGCCCAGGTGTATAGGCCTTTTATGTAGCCAGTCGGGGATTTTTGGAGGCAAGGTTACACAGCAATATTTGGGGTACGCGATAGTCTGCTCTTAAAAGAAGGCAAGCAGACCTCAGGAAGCAAAACAATTAACAATTAACACGAAGCATCAGATCATTGTGGTAACACAACCTGGCAGGAACAGAGCTGTTGTAAAGAGCCATGTGTGCCCTCCTTTTGGTTATGAAACTGCAGAGAGACAGTGGTCCCCATAGAACTAGCATTTCCCTGGGAACCTAGCGGTGGGAGAAGGAAACGCCTGCTGACAGCCAGGAGGGAGATTCCACGGAGTCTGACCATCTGTTTGACCACCTCGCAGGGGAGCCTGGAGCCCAGACAGCAGTGGACACCATGACCACAACCTGATGGTTTAATGATGCTACCCACCGCTTTCTCTTTAAAACTAAACCCATGTCAGGTATCAGGGGCCTGGAGATGAACCTGGGAAGGGGCGGGGTCACTGGGCCTCTGTCGGGGGAACCCTGCTGCTAAGGCCACAGTCTGACTGGAATGCCCTGAGCTTGGTGGGAAATGGAGGACTCCCTTTGTCGGTGAGGCTTCCTCTTCTCTGCCTGGGAACCCAGACCCCTCCCCCACCCCGCCCCCACACCCTCTACCTGAGGGCTGTGGCGGAGTCCTTAGGGAAATTACAGACCCAACTCCCTTCCTCCCAACAGAACCTATTCAGCAAGCATCTGGGCTTCCTGGGATGCCTCTGCACGCAAACGAGGCACCTCATTTAGCCCTTCTGTCAATGATCTTTACCCACCCTGGAAATCCCTACCCTGTCCCCAAATTTCTATATAACCCACTTTCACCCCGAATAAAATTGATCTGCCTCCCTGAAGCTGGCCCCAAGGACAGAGTGTGTAAGCCGCCAAGATGCCGACCCCATGCGCATGCGCATCTGTAAGAAGGCGCCTTTCCTATCCAGGTAGTAGCCTCCCTCTGCCAGGTACCAGAGGCATGCTACTGAGAACGCCACTGCCTAGCTACCAGCCTTCCAGGCCAGGATCTCTCACCTGGAAAGTGAGCTTCCATCAAAGGGAGAATTGGCCGGCCACACATCCTGCTCCCCACCCCCTTCCCCGCTTCCTGCGTGGGAATCAGAGAATCTGGATCTTTCTGTGAAACCTTCCCTATCCTGCCGCAGGGCATTCGTCTCTTCAGAGACACCACCGTACTGTCTTCGCTAGTATTGTGGCCTGAACTCTCTTCAGAGCCCCAGGCATGCTGTTGCCTCTCTGTCTGTCCAGGATGTTAATAACTTTTCTAACAAATTCATTACTCTCCAGTAATCTGTCTCATTGTCCCTCCTGAACTCCCCTGACCCTGCAAACCTTTCAGGGGTCACCATAGAGAAGACTAGTAAAGCTCCGGTCCGGGCATGCATATTCACCGATCGGTGAATAAGTTCTTTTCTGTCTCAGTTAGACGATAAAGCTATTGGCCAATAACTCATATACAAATGACAAGATAAAATGAATCACCATGCTGCCCAAGACCGTAGAGATCCGTCTTGGCTCTTGTCCTTAACAATTAGGTTTTATTAGGAATTTATCAGTCAAAGGTATCTTCCTTACAACCCGACTACTTTAAGCAAGAGGGAAAGGAGGTTCGAGAGAACGGTCACAAACCTTCCAGGTATCAGTTCCGCGGGGCGAATTCCTTAGCGTTTCTGGGCCTGTACGTATCTCTCCCGGATCGAAGCAATCCGCTGGTGGCCCCATCTCAGTCTTGTCTCTCCACTCTCCGCAGCTCTCCTAGTCGGCCAGCAACCCCCTGAGCTCTCCTCCGGTTCCCTCCTCCCCTCGATGGTCGGTTTACAACATAATCGCTGGGTTGTAGTCTCTGGTTCTTTTCCTCAGTTCCAGCCCCAGGATGGCTCCTCTCAGTTCATTACCAGGTCCATGTCAGCGGGGGTATCCGCGGGTGTTTCCAAGGGCCAAAGCCCGCTAAGACTGCCTTCACCTGAGGCAACGCCCCGCCAAGATTGCCCTCACCTGAGCCAAAACCCGCCAACCTTCCACAGATATCTCCTCCACCGTCGTGTAGGCAGTACGTGATCGTGATCACACAGCAGTCATCTGACGTTCCTCCAGTCCATGGAAGTCACCAGAGCCAGCCAGAGGCAGGAGGACTAGAGGCCTTGGTGAGTCCTGTGTACTCTGGGACGACCAAGTTCAGGGACCGGACACTTCAGTGGAGCTTGAGGGGTTTGGCACTAAAGAGGTGTGCTGAGTTGTCCCCTCCAAAATAAATGACGGCTGCTGCCCCAGCACAAGCCCTGTGAAGAAAGCTAGGCCCTGCCAGACCTCTTGATATTCTGGAGGTGACATGGTCCACAAGTAGGCTTGTGGCCTGCCCACATCCCGGGTCCCTGAGAAGACTGAATGGAGCAAGACCCAGGGAGGAGCACATCCCTATAGGGGCCAGGTACGCACTGTTCTAGCTTAAATGTAAAATCCCCCTTAGGCTCAAGCATTGGCGTGATTGGTCCTCAGCTGATGGCACTATCCAGGGAGGTCCCTACCTCACAGAGTATAGGATGGGGCTGGTGTGAACCCCTGTTCATGCTTTATGGATACAGGTTGGTGTGTCCATGTCCTGCAGTGTCTAAACATCAGCCTGCCCATTTCCCTCCCTTGCTGAAAGGAGCCTCCTTGAGGGCACGCGTGGAGTTTGAGGGTCTGTGCTCCAATGGTAGCTCAGAGCCTGGCAATGTGCACTGAGCCTCAGTACATTCATAGATGGAGGAATTCAGTGAGGAGCCCCCCTCTACCACCAACCCCCCCACATTGGGTATTGTTATATCTTACCTCGCACTTACTTCTCTCAGTAAACTTTGGAGGAAGGACCGCTCAGTGTTCTATGAATGGGAGAGTCAGGTCGCAGTGACTAAAGCCACTTGTGAGCCGTGGAGAGGGCTCAGTGGGCAAAGTTCTTGTCACATGACCTGTGAGGACCTGAGTTTGAAGGTTAAGAAGCCATGTACAGCCAGCCAGGCACGGTAGACTATCTTCCTGAACCCAGTGCTCTAAGGTATGTGGGCGGGGGTTGTGGAGACAGGGGAATCCCCTGCAAGTCCTTGGTTGTGCACAGCAGTGAGCAAGAGAGCCTGTCTCAAGCAAAGCAGACCTGAGGACTGACACCCACTGTTACCCTCTGACTCCACATTGCACCCACAGCATGCATAGGCTTATACTCACACAGATACACACACACACACACACACACACTCACACATATAGGAGAGAGAGGAGAAACAGAGACAGAGACAGACAGACTTTTTAGGAGAGGTAGAGATGTGGCGGGAATTCTGCAGGGGCTATCAGCATGTATATTCTTAATCACTATTTTCAAATATGAAAAATAAGATATGAAATATGCACCACACGACAGATATAATATGGAGAGGTTTATTGTTTGAGCATGGGGGGTATGAAGGAGATGGGGAGCACCCCAGAAGAGAGACAGCAAAAGATGAAGACAAGAACAAGAGAGAGAGACACACACACACACACACACACACACACACAGGATTTGTCCCTTTATGTACTCCTGGGCAGGGACATGGCCAGGGGCAGGTAGGTAGTGACGTCATAGGTTGCTAGGCAGACTGGGGCAGAATGCTAACAATTACATAATATGGTTGTGTGGCTACAGAGCCAGAGGAAAGGGGTGAGGTAGGCTGTGGTGCCTGAGATGCCCCTTGGACAGTCAAAGGAAGGGAAGAAAATATTCTGTGTGGGAGAGCACACTTTTGAGGGAGAACATTTTGTGGCTAGGATAGGTTAGTGAAAGCTGGAACAAGGATGGGTGAGCCCCAGCTGCAAAGCCCTAGTTGGTAAGATGGGTAAGAAGTGAAGAGGGGACCAGGGCAAGAGGAACAGGAGGGAAATGTCAGCCCTCCTTTTTAGGAGCCAGGGGCCAGAAGCGGCTGGTTAATTCAGGAGTCTTGATGTGGGATGGTCCCTGGGAAGGGGGCCGAGGGGCTTCATGGGAACCCTGGACTCTGCCTTGAGAAATTGCCCTCACTGGCCTTCTACTTGTGTTTTTAAGTCATTCCCACAGGCCCCTGGGGTGAAGGGAGGGAGGACAGGAAATATAGGGTAAAGGAAGCACCAGCCCGCCCGCCCCGCCTGTGTCTGCAGTGTCAGGAATGAATGCAGACACTAAGACAAACAATGCTCTGACCCTGGTGCAGTCAGAGAAGGATGCTGGTAGCAACTGTGACTCAGCCACAGGCTCTGGTCCAGGATGCAGAGACATTGCCCAGCCAAAAGGAATAGAAGGAGCCAACCGCTGTTCTGGAAATTTCCACTCGCATCATCCATCTTTCCAAGTGAACATGCTGAAGGCCACACTGGGGGGGGGGGGCAGTGGGGGGCACTTAATTCAAGGTCACATAGTCAGAGAGTGGGAACAGTGCTGGGCGCCTGCAGCATCTGACTAAGCTGGCTGGATGCTATGTGGGGGTTTCTGGCTTGTAGAATCTTTTTATGTGTTGTCTCCACTCATCAAGCTGACCCTGTTTGTATCTGCATTGCTCTGACAGTGAGTGCTTTTTTGTTATACCATAGACTATGACATCCCAGAAGAGGCCTGGGCTGGGAGATGTCTGGTTGGTCACGTGCCATCCATGACTATCACCAGGGAGCAGAGATAGCAAAGAAAATGTTCCTAACCTTTAGGCAGCTGTTAGGGTCAATAAGAAAGATGGCTGCTTGGGAGGCAGGAGAAGAGGTTGTAGCTCAGTTGATAGGATGCTTTCCTAGCAGGCATGAAGCCCAGGCGTGGCGTTCCGGCTTCATAATCCCAGTACTCCAAGGTGGAGGCAGGAGAGTAAGAAAATCAAGGTCGTTGTGTTGGATAATTTTATGTCGACTCGACACAAGCTAAAGTTATCTGAGAGGAAAGCTCTTCAATTAATAAAATGCCTTTGTGAGATCAGGCTGTAGGCAAGCCTGCAGGGAATTTTCTTAATTAGTGATTGATGGGGGAGGGCCCAGCCCCTTGTGGGTGGTGCCACCCCTGGGCTGGTGGTCCTGAGGTCTATAAGAAAGCAGGCTGAGTCTGGCGATGGTGGCACACGCCTTTCATCCCAGCACTTGGAAGGCAGAGGCAGGCGGATCCGGATCGCTGTGAGTTCTAGGCCAGCCTGGTCTACAAAGCGACTCCAGGACAGCCAAGGCTAACACAGAGAGAGCCTGTCTCGAAAAACAAAACAAACAAGAAAGAAAGAAAGAAAGAAAACATTCTGAGCAAACCATGGGAAGCAAGCCAGTAAGCAGCACCCCTTCATGGCCTCTGCATCAGCTCCTGCCTCCAGGTAGGAACCTGCTTGACTTCCTGTCCTGACTTCCTTCAATGATGAACAGCTATACGAAAGTGTAAGCCAAACAGACCCTTTCCTCCCTGTGCTGTTCTTTGGTTGTGGGGTTTCTACACAGCAATGGAAACCCTAAAACAGTTGTCTTTGGCTACTAGTGCTGGTTAGTGTTGTCAGTTTGGCACAGGCTAGGGTCATCTGGGAAGAGGGAACCTCAGCTGAGGAAATGCCTCCATCAGATTGGCCCACGGGAGCATCTGTGAGGAATTTTCTTATTGCTGACTGATGCGGGAGGGTCCAGCACATTGTGGGCAGTGGCGCGCCTGAGAATGTGGCCCTGTGTTGTCGTATAAGAAAGCAAGCTGAGTGAGCCTTGAAGAGCAAGCCTGCAAACATCGCTCCTCCATGGGTACCTGAAAAGTCATAGATGTTTTTGTAAAACACCGAAGACATTATTCCCCCCGCCCCCTTTTTTTTTTTTTGCTTTATAGATACAAAGGTGAGGAACACAGCTGGTGACTTAGCATGCAAGGGGCAGTGCCACCAGCTGTGCTGGCTGGTAATCTTGACAATGTTTTTGACCATTAACCTGTGCAACTGCCCAGTTCTACTTACAAATGTCCCACAAAAACAGTAAAAGGACTCAGTTTTTAAAACTGACCGTTGCTGGGTGGAGTGGCGCACATCTTTAATCCTAACACTTGAGAGGCAGAAGCAGGCAGATCGCTGTGAGTTCGAGGCCAGCCTAGTCTACAGAGTGAGTTTCAGGACATCCAAAGCTATGCAGAGAGACCCTGTCTCAAATCCCCTCCCCATTTGACTGTCAGTTAAATGGATGTTAAATATTTTGACCCATTGGAACAACATGGCAGAAAAGCATCAACAATTCTGTGTGTGTGCGCGCACACACACACACACACACACACACACACACAGAGAGAGACCGAGACAGAGACAGACAGACAGACAGAGAGAGTCAAGTAATCCAGGCTGCCTTCAGACTTGCTGTGTAACTAAGGATGAGTGGAATTCCGCCCCCCAACCTCCACCACCACCCCCCTCCCATCCCGCCTCCACCGATTGAATGCTGGGATTTGAGAAGGGCTCCCACAAGTTCTTGTCTGAATGCCTAGTCCCCAGTTGGTGGAACTATCAGAAAATGATTCAGGCATGGCCTTTGCCGAGGGTGTGTCACTGGGTCAGGCGTTGGGGTTCAAAAGCCCATGCCATTCCCAGTGCTTGCTTGCTTCACTTCTTGCTTAGTGATCAGACGTGGGCTCTCGGCTGTTCCTGCCGCTGCCGCCATGCCTTTGTTTGCTCCATCACCAGGGACCCCCGCCCTCTGAAACTTAAGCCCAACCAAGTGCTTTCTTTTATAAGCCATCTTGGTCATGGTGTTTTGTCAACAGTAGTAGAAACCCTGATACTTGGTTTCTGAGGTGCTGAGAAACAAACCCAGGGCTTCGTGCATGGTAGGCAAAGACTTTTCCAGCATAGCTACACCCCCAGCCCACACCCACCAGCCATGCTCTATACAGGGCGTCATAGTTGACTGCTGAAAAACAAGAGCCTCATATGGACTGTTGGACTGTGAGCTAAGCTAGACATTTTGTTCTTTTATGGAATCCTGTCTTACTGGAAAGGCAAAGTATAGTTATTCTGAGTTGGGTATTTTGGCAGATACTATCTTGAAAATAAATTCAATGAGCCTATACTCCAAAGAAAATAACTGACAACATTTTTGCCAACTGCAAAACTCAGTATTTCAAGGACAAACTGGAATTTGGGGAAAGTTTATATTTGCCACTATGAGACTGACAGCTTCCTAATAATTTGTGATGGGTTGTGAGGTCAAGGAATTAAAAACAATTCTGTAGTGAAGTGGGTCAACATTTGGAAGGTCTACACAACTTGGCGAATCAGCATTTTCCAAATGATCAATATGTAAAGTTTGGAGATCACAAACAGGCAAAGATCCATGTAAAGTGTGAAGTTGACAAACAGATTTTAGTGTAGCTGTTTGGAAGGCATCCTACCAGACTCTACATTACCGCTAATGTATAAGATCCTCTCCTGTTGAGCTTTGGCACACAAAAAGTATAGTTGTCTTTATTTTCTTTTCTTTTATTTTGGTTTTTCGAGACAGGGTTTCTCTGTGTAGCCTTGGCTGTCCTGGACTCACTTTGTAGGCCAGGCTGGCCTTGAACTCACAGCGATCCACCTGCCTCTGCCTCCTGAGTGCTGGGATTAAAGGTGTGTGCCACCACCCAGCATGTATACTTGTCTTTAAAGGCTTCTAAAATAAGGGCTGGAGAGATAGCTCAATGGGGAAAGTGCTTGACTTGCAATCATGAGGACCTGGGTTCAAGTCTCTAGTACATATGGCTGTCATGTGTTGAGTGATGGAGACAAGTGGGTAGATTAGACTGGCCAAAGGACTTGGCTAGGATGGTGAGCTCCAGGTTCCATGAGAGATCCTGTCTTAAAAAAAGAAAAAAGAAAAGGCACTCAATGGAATATGATACAGAGAAGATTACCATAGCCTGTGAGCAAGGACAACATGCAAACTTGTGAGCTGTTCCATATTTTTGAGTACCGGGAGAAAGAATTGAAATAAGTGTGGGGGGGGGGGCTTGGGGGTCACCTCATGGGGAAGCTAGAAACCTAGGACAATGGAAACTCCCATGAATCTATGAAGGTGACCCTAATTAAGACTCCTAGTGATGGGGGATATGGAGCCAGAAATGGCCATCTATGTTACCAGAAAAGACTTCCAATGGAGGGACTGGGACACCAACCCAGCCACAAAACCTTCAGCCTACAATTCGTCCTGCCTACAGTATATGTAGGGGTAAAGATGGAGCAGAGATTGAAGAAGTGGTCAGCCAGTGACTGGCCCAGCTTGAGACCCATGCCATGAGAGAGAGCCCACCCCTGACACTGATAACGATACTCTGTTATCCTTGCAGACAGCAGCCTAGCATAACCGTCATCTGACAGGCTTCACCCAGCAACTGATGGAAATAGATGCTGAGACCCACAGGCAAACATTAAGTGGAACTTGTGGAATTCTGTGGAAGAGAGGGATAAAGGATTGAAGGAGCCAGAGGGTCAAGGACCCCACAAGAAAACCTACAGAATCAACTATCCAGTGCCTGTAGGGGCCCACAGAGGCTGAACCTCTGAACAGAGAGCATGCATTGGTGGGACCTACGCCCCTCTGCACATGTGTAACAGTTGTGCGGCTTGCTCTTCATGTGTGACTCCTAACAGCAGGACAGGGGCTGTCTCTGACTCTGTTGCCTGCCTTTGGATCCCTTTCCCCTAACTGGGCTGCCTTGTCTAGCCTCAATAGAAGATGTGCCTAGTCCTACTACAACTTGGTATGCCAAGGTGGATTGATATCCATGAGAGGTCTCCCCTTTTCTGAGGAGAATGGGAAGAGTGAAGGGTGAGGGGGAGGTGAGGTGAGAGGGAGGGACTGAGAGGGGAAGAAGGAGGGGAAACTGTGATAGGGATGTAAAGTAAATTAACTAAAAAATGGAGAGAGATAAGAAAAAATACTCATCACTGACTTTGACCTCTACACATGGGCACCGTGCACAGGTAAATACACTTGCACACATGCATGTACCACATGAGCACACGCGTGCGCGCGCGCACGCACACACATACACACACACACACACACACATTAAATCTAGCTGAGTAGCGCACACCTTTAATCCCAGCACTCTGGAGGCAGAGGCAGGCTGACCTCTGAGTTTGAGGGTAGCCTATCTACAGAGTGAGTTGCAGGACAGCCATGATTTTACCTCATTTGGGAAACTCAGTTGTTCTTATAAAAATATGTTACAGGGCTCAGCAGCTAAGAACATTGGCTGCTCTTTCAGGGGACCTGGGTTCAATTCCTAGCACTCACCAAGTGGCTCACAGCTGTCTATAATTCCAGTTCCAGGCATCTGACATCCTCTCTTTGCCTCTGTGGTCACTGCACACACAAGGTGCACATATGTACATGCAGATAAACCATTCATGCACATAAAATAATAATTACTACTAATAAGTTACAGTCATCAACTCACGGTGGTCTGACTCATGATAGTTTGACCGTATGGTGGCACAATAGGAACTGTACTTCAGGCTTTGAATTTTGCTCTTTGCTTGGGCCATGGAGATCAAACTCTCTTGCCCTGCTGGCCAGCAGCAGCTTGCTACAGCTCTCAGTCAGCTGTGTGCAAACAGGGAAACATGAGCACTCAACAGTTGCTGGCAAGTTCTGGAAACGGTAAATCCCTGGAGGTGTCCCACACTTTGAGGCTTTGTGGGAGATGCTGCTGCCCACCTCATCAAGCTGTAAGCCTGCTCACCATGCATGGAGCAATGAGCAATGAGGAGCCCTGGCTGCTCTTCTTCCTCCATCAGAGAACATGAGACCCGGGACTGGGAGAGCCACTGGGATGTTAGGATGACAGCTAACCCACTCACAAGGGGACCTGTAGTTCTGCCCAGAGCATGAACAAAGCTGATCTCTATAATATTCACGAACCCAAGGGGTTTATCTATATATGTAAAGGCCCATCATGGGGGGGGGGAACCCAAAGACTTTACCAAGGAACCTGGTGTGGGTGAACCAGCTGGGACAAAACGGAGCCTTTGCAGAGTGAAAGAAAGAGTTCACAGCCCCAGGTTTTAGCAGTGGACACCAGGACACCCAGGACCTCTGCGTAGTCACCTGTCCAGGGAGCCTCCACACCCCTCCCACCCCTGCTCTCATGACTATATATTTTTACCTAATGAAATCAAACATAGCTTAGAGAAAATAAATTATTATTTGCTTATTGTTCACTTCTCAAATTAGCGTTGTTACTTATACATAATGATGGGTTATGACATTTGCATACACGCAAATGATGTATTTTGATCCTTTCATCATTGCCCACTCTTGTTGCTTTCCATTCCTGCTGATCTCTTCCTCTTCCCAGCTGCTCCCCCTTCTTCTTTCTTTCTTTCTATCATGACCCAGTGAGTTTAATTAAGTTTTTTTTTCAGGAGCATGGACATCTAGTCAGTGACTACACCCCAGAAGAAAATGCCCCTTCCTTCTCAGGCACTGCAGACTTCCTGTAGACCTTCAGTGAGGTGTAGGGCCCGTGAGCTCTCACTCTTTCACAACAGAGTGCTGCTGGGCCCACAAGAAGATAAATTATTTTATGCAGTTAAAAGTTATCATGGACTGAGCATGAGATTACTTTCCCCATCTCCTGTCCCCATCCTGTCTATCTATAGCTAGATAGACAAGGAAGAGGGAGGGAGGAAAGGCAGAGAGAGGGGGGGCGAGAGATTAAACTATGGGGTTTCTTGCTTTTGTTATTCATTGCATACTGTTTGAAGAGATCAAGAGAAAAATGAGATAAAATTACATATTTATCAGACTATAGTAGAGCAATGTAAGCAAATGTGTGCCATCATACTTCGATATACTTTCTTGTTCTACCCCATGGCACCTCCTCTACACACCAAACTCTCTTCTCCCCATACCAGACAGCTGATATCCAATCCCAAGTTCTGAGCATGTACTCTATAGCAGGTCCCAAGGTGCTGGGGCCTGCAAACTCTTTTTTTCTGGACAAACCCAGAATATAAAGACTTTAGGCTTTACCACCACTTATACTTTACTAGCAGCTGCCCAACTTTACTGTTACCGGCTTACAAGGTGTAAGATCCTTAGGTAAATAGCTGTGTCCAAGTAAAACTTGATTTGCACAGACAAGCAGTTTGTCTGTGAGTTAGAATCAACCATATGTCAATCAACTATGTCAAAAGGCCTAACAGTCAGAGTCTGCTGTGCCATCCACATGACCCTGTGCTTCTCATGTAAGTGCCCCTCCTGGGCAAAGTGAATTCAAAGCCACACTGAGGGAATTGTGGAAAATGTAGTTTTTGGTTTCTTCCATACTAGAGGGGAGAAGCTGTGCTAGATTGACAATAGATAGCGTGGCACACTGACACATGTGGATCACATAAGATTCATCAGCCATGATGCCGGGATGACTGGGCCCAAGTCTTCAGAACTGGTAACTGTTCTTGGATTTCAACAGAAGACTAGGCTTCCCTGTGAGCAGCACAAGATCCAAACTAAAAGGCCTTGCCTGAGGGCACTCAAGTCTTGCCTGTCATGTGGATTGCGTCGACCTTCCATGGTGTCAGAAGCTCAGGCTTTTTGATTTTGATGTTCCATCATCTGTGGCTTTTCTGCTATGCCATTTTCAGTGGCTGCATATCACCACCAACAAGGTGTCTTAGCCACCATTCTACTGCCATGAAGAGACATCAGGACCACAGTTTCAGAGGTTTAGTCCATTATCATCAAGGTGAGGAGTATGGCAGCAGGCAGGCAGGTGATGGAGCAGTAGGGGGGAGAGAGAGAGAGAGAGAGAGAGAGAGAGAGAGAGAGAGAGAGAGAGAGAGAGAGAGAGAGAGAGAGAGAGAGACTCTAGCCTTGACATGGGCTTTTGAAACATCAACGCCTACGCCCCCCCCACACACACACACTTCCTCCAATATGGCTACACTTCTTAATCCTCCTAATCCTTTCAAATAGTGTCACTCCCGGGTGACTAAGCATTAAAATATTTGAGTCTATGAGGGCCATTCTCATTCAAACAATCAGGCAAGGATAAGGGCAGAAAGACTTCCTCTAAATGGATATTTTACATAGTGGGCCTCTCATCACCTCTGCTCACATGCCCCAGGTTTACTGGCTTTTATAATTTGGAATTCTGTCTTGTGAAAATCATCTGTGAATCTCACCCTGAAGGAACAGTATCTAACTCAAGACCCTTGCTAAAGAGAATTTTGTGTTTCAAAATCCCCAATGTTCAAACCTTGGGCCAATAAGACTGCAAGGAAGAGCCAGAAGTGGTGGCACATGCCTATAGCCCCAGCACCCAGGAGACTAATGAAAGAAAACTGGGAATTTGAGATCATCTTAGGCAGCCTGCTTCGAAAAACAAAACAAAACAAAACAAAACAAAACAAGAGAATTTATGGTGTGAATCACACTCCCTGATAACCTGCTGGGCTTGCCAACAGGCACAGAAAGGGCTGCAGAAATGGATGAGAAATTTGGTTTTTACTTCAGGTAGCCAAGGACACAGGTACCAACAAGTGGTCTAAAAATCAATAAAGCGAGAAAGAGCCGGTGTGAAAAGTCGACTTGTGGCCAATGGCATGCCGATGCTGATTGACAGTTCAGATTGAAAGGACATCACAGTATTGCAGGTAGTGTTCCAAACCCAGGTCACACTCACACTGGCCAGAGGGCTGAAGCCTAAGCTAGTGTAGGTCAAGGAAGCTGAGTCACACAAGATGCTCATGGGCCAACAACCAAGACTTAGATAACAGTTCTTCAGGCCATGTTCCAGATCACATAAAAGTCTTCTCAGCCAAGATGCAGAAGTGCAACCCCCGCCCTTCCTGAGCGCATGCTATTCTTTTGGTCAAATGTTCAGCAATACATAAAACTCTAAAGAACAATCCCTGATACACTTGCATACAAGAGCCTAGAAGCCAAAGTATCTGGAGAATTACAATAAACATTTTCATATGCCTGGCTTTCAGACTCATACAAAATTCTAGAACAAAGTTCTAAAATTGTACAATGTCACTACAGTCCCATTCTGGACAGCCAGATTGCTGCAAACTGATTTCTTTGGGGCTGAGCTTTCAGTAGCACATATTCCAAGTCCAGCTGCCAGAACACAGAGGGTATAAAACCATACAGGATCACTAAAACCCAGAACCCACATTACAGGGCAGTGTTGAGAGTCGTCCAAAGTCCCTCTGAAACACTGATGCTGGGTTCACCCAGTGTTATTAGGGCTAATTCTGGAGACAGGTTTCGAAATCCTACAGCAAACCTAAAGCGTGCTGAGCTCTGGAATCCCACGTGGTTCCTGGAGATGACACCCCTGGTCGCTGTCTTCCATGTCCCAGCCTGGGAGACTGCATAATGCTTAAAGCTCAAACCCCTCTGGGCTGGACAGATTTCTCAGTAGTTGAAAGCAATGGCTGCTCTTCCAGAGGACCTGAGTTTGATTCCCAGCACTCAGATGACGGCTCACAATGGTCTGTAATTCCAGTCCTAGAGAATCCAATGGCCTTTTCTGGAGCTGTCCTTCCCTCCCTCAGCTGCTACTATGTTCTAGAAGCATTCACATATTTGTGAACAGCAAGACCAGACAAGGCAGTGGTCTTTTCAGTGTATGAAAGATTAATAGTAAATACAAATACAATATTTGAGCTGCCTACATTGTGTTTCCTATTAATTTCTTGGCATTTAATCCCCCAGAAAGCTTGTGGTTGGATTATCACTATAATCAATGGTATTAATAATCACTATTGAAAGTCTCATTTTAGAGTTGAAAGATCCAGTCTCAGAAATACAACTGATTTCAGGGCTACTGGGAGATGCCCCAGCAATGGGGTAGAAGATTTGGGGAAAGGTGGTCTGTTTGAGCCCAAAACTCCTAAATTCCAGGCGGGGAATAACCCAAGAAATCAGCTGTGGAGTAGGCAAAAGGTGACAGACCAAGAAATTCAACTTGAAAAGATGTGAATCAAAAGAAGGTTCCTTTGGGATTTTTACTGAATTATAAACCACGTGTGCCGGCTGGACTCGGGCCAACTTGAACAAGGTAGAGAGTTCTTTTAGAAGAGGGAACCTCAGCTGAGAAAGGACCCCCAACAGACTGTCCTGTGGGCATGCCTGGGGTGCATTTCCTTGATCGATGATTGATGTGGGAAGGCCCCTGGGCTGGTGGTCCTGGGTAGTATAAAAAAGCAAGCTGACTGAGCAAGCCAGGAGCAGCAAGTCAGGAAGCAGCATTCCTCTATGGCTTCTCCTCCAGTCCCTGCCCTGGCTCCCCTCAGTGATGAACAGTATGCTATAAGGTGAGATAAGCCCCTTCTTCCTTGTGGTGGTTTAAATAAGAATGATCCCCCATTTGTTGGGGACAGTAGGCCATATGGCCAGTGTTCAGCCATCTTGTCAGAGCATGCACCTTTAGGCTTCCATGTCTCCAGCAGTCTGTCATTTACCAGAAACCAGCTGACTCGGTCGTGGTTCGGCAGTTAGACTAAAGACAAGATTAAGATGGAGCCACCCTGTTATGGCTTACCAGTTAGACTAGATAAAGATAGAGCAAAATACTCGGTGTGGCAGAACGTTATGACCCTGCCTGGAATTCCCTGTGTCTTGAAAGAGCCTGCAGCTGGGTTGCCATAGCAATATGCTTCCCTGTCTCCTGCCTTATAAAAGTTGCCCATGAGCAGCAGTTCCGGGAACTGTATCCTGACTAACCAGATCTTTGACAACTTTCCTCTTTCTCTGGAATTTCTCCCCTTTTGTGATTATAGCAGCTGTAAAGGTAGACACCTGCTGGAGCATTCCAGAGTTAGGTATCCACAGCAACCCTCACTTACGCAGATACCCATACTCCTGTGCCTATAAAAATCCTGTGAAAAATTCCAATAAACGGGGCTTGATCAGAATCCAGACTTGCCTTCATTTCTTTGCGTCTCCTGTCCCCCCCACTCGTCTGCCCCCTCCACAGGTACCCGTTGAAGACCCCGCGGACGGGGACACCCATTGACTCATACATATATTTACTTGAATGTTGGGTTCCGAGCTGGTGGACTGTTTAGGAAGGATTAGGAGGTGTGGCTTTGGGAGGGAGGTATGCCACTGGGGGTCGGCTTTAAAGTTTCAAAAACCCAAGTCAAGCTTAGTATTCTCCCTCTGCCTCTTGTCTTGGACCAGGTCTGCCTGGCATCCATTTCCTAGCCTTGATGATCATGGACTAACCCTCTGAAACTGTAAGCAAGCCTCCAATTAAATGCTTTGTTCTATAACCCACTTTGTTAATGGTATTCCTTCACAGCAATAGAGTAGTAACTAAGACACTTTCCCAAGTTAGCTTTGGCCATGGTGTTTTATCACAGCAATAGAAACCTTAACTAAAATACCATATGTTTTGTATTAGTTGCTTTTCTCAGTCCTCTGACAAAATTCTGGAGAAAAAGAGTTGATCTTTGCTCACAGTTTATGGGGCTACAGTTCACCATGGTGAGCAAGGCCAGGCCATGGAAACAGGAGGGGACTGCCACACTGCATGAACAGCCACAAAGCAGAAAAAGATGAACCCTGGTGTTTCGCTCACACCCTCCTTTCTTACTCAATCTAGAATTTCAGCCTAGGGATTGCTGCTGCTGACACTCAGGCTGGATCTTCTGTCTTTATTAAAACTCTGTGGGAACACCCTCATAAATGTGCTCACCAGCATGTTTTTCTATGCTGATTCTAAACCCAGTCACCCACCGCACATATGCAGGCTGAAATGTGACGATACAAGGCAAATAGCAGCAGTGGATTTTTTAAGCTTTAAAAGAGTGTGTGTGTGTGTGTGTGTGTGTGTGTGTGTGTGTGTGTGTGTTGTGTACATGAGTATAGCTGTCCATGGAGTCCATGAGGAGGCATGCCATGGCACATGTGCTAACTCACACAGAAACATTTATACACACACCATACACAAACATACAGAAGAAAAAATAAATACATGCATATTTTAAAACAAAATGAAATGGCTTTTATAAATATGACCAGTAATGTTCAAGGACTTCAAGGGAAATGTGAACACAGTGAGGGGAAAAAAAATAGAAGGTACAAATTTTTTTAATCACGTGGATTTCTACAAATAAAAATGTACTATGAGGAATTAAAAAACCCAGATGGAGTTAAGAGGAAATGGAACGAACACCATCAGTGTTGAAGAGACAGCAGGAGTCTCTTTCCAGGCTGAAATGCGTGGAAAGGCTGAGCGGCAGGGAAAGACAGCCGCTTTAACTTCTGGGACAGCATTTTGTTGACTGACACACATGAAGATGCAGTTTCAGAGGAGAGCAGAAAAAAAAAATGTGTGGAGAAGTATTAGGGAAAGTTTCCCAAAACTGATGAAAAATAAACTCACAGACCCCAGAATGTTAATGAATCTCAAGCAGAAAAAAAAATCAGACAGACACTGTGCTCCGATTGTTAAAACAAAAAACAAACAAACACACAGGCATAGGGGAGGGGAGTAAGGGGAAAATGGGAGGGAGGGAGGAATGGGAGGATACAAGGGAGGGGATAACCAAAAATAAAAATAAAATAAAATAAACTGACAAAAAGAAAGAAAGAAACAAACAAATAAAAACATTGATAAATTACTGAAAGCAGCAGAAGGAAAAACCCCACAATCCAGCTTATAAGAGAGACAGAGGGGGAAAAAAAAAACCAGACTTTTGTCACAGCCATGCACATTTGGAATGAATAAAAGACAACTTTACAGTAGTAAAAGAAAAAAAAAAAAAAAAAACAACCTGTCAAACTAGAATTCTGTATTCAGTGGAATGTCCTCCAAACAAAAACCAAAAAACCAAACCAAAACAAAACAAAAAAACTTTTGCAAACACAGCTGATAGAATTCAATCTTGGCAAAGCTACACTACAAGAACGACTAAAGGAAATGATCCTGGCAGAAATAAAATGACACTGAGTGGAAACTTGGATCTATCATCAGGAATAAAGACTGCTAAAAATAGTAACTATGTTAGTAAACATATTTTTCTATTTTGTCATCTCCTTAAAAATAATTGAATCAATATATAGCAATGCCAGCAGAATGGTAGGGGAACAAAAGTACGGTGTTCTGTAACCACTCAATACTAAAACAGTGACAACAACAGGTTCAAAAATTAGACAGTGCAAATGGAAACAAACAAGATGGAAGGGTCATGCCTCAGATTACATTAATTATAAGTGGTCTAATTATGAATTTAAAAGTCAGAGATTGTCAGATGAAATGAGAAGGCAGTTTCATCAAACTACCTGCTGCTCACAAGAAACCCATAAAGACATAAACAGTTTGCAAACACAAAGATGGATGTAGATATTCCATTTAAAATATAACCCTAAAAGAACTGGTGAGATGGTATAAATATGAAAAAAATCTAGAGAAACAGGAAGTCAAGTTGAATGTTTAATAATAATTAAGCATATAACACAAAAGTTCTAAATATGGGTTACATTTGGTGGCAAATACCTTCAACCTCAGCAGGTGGGATTCTGTGAGTTTGAGTCTAGCCTGGTCTATATAGACAATTCCAGGCCAACCAAGGCTACACAATGAGAACCTGCTTCAAAATTGTTGAATGATTATTATTAATATTTCATATTGAATTATTATTTTAGTGAAATCAGCAGTTACTTCTGAACCAACTTTATACCCAAATAACCACACAGAGAGACCCGGATCTATTTAATTCACCTATAGCACAATGCTGCACAATAATTACTCCATCCTAAACCTCCATGCTAGTATAGTTTCTTCCCATGCAGATTTCCCACATTATACTTGCTTTAGAATCATCTCCTAGGCCTGGTTCGTTTCTCTTGGAGTATCCTAGTCTCTCTTCGTGGCTCCTTCCTCTCCTTCTTCCTCTTTCTCCTCCCTTCACTGGATCAGGATGTCCCACCCTGTTCTCTGTTATTGCTCAGCATTGGCTAGTTTGTTTTTATAGACAACACAGAGAACAAATGGTGACATGTTTACACAAATTTGAAACTGGAGATACTCAGAATAAACATCACAGTGCAATGTCAGGATTCATCCAGAGCGTGAGGTAGAGAAATCAGCATTTTGAATGGACAAGGACAAACTGTACACAGTCCACAAGAACATTATGCCAACACAGAATGTTTTTCTAAATATGTATATTCTTCCTAATAACAGTTTCAAGAGTCATGAAGGAAAACGATGAAACTGTATGGATGCAGACAGGTCCACAGTCACTGCTGGGGTTTCAATAAACCTGCCAACTACGGCTTGGGGTGAGGGGTCAGTACCTCAGTAAGAATAAAGATGACGTGAATGACCCAGTTTGGTTGCTTTGATTTATTGACATTTGTTGCGCATCCTGTCTCAGCAAGAGCACACTACACACACACACACACACACAGACAGAGAGAGAGAGAAGGGGAAGAGGAGAGGAGAGGAGAGGGGAGAGAGAGAGAGAGAGAGAGAGAGCACATATCAAGATGGCCACTTTCTGCACCACAGGAACGATCAATGTATTTAGAAAATTTGAACACAGAGTTTGTCTCATGACCAAAACAAAATTGAGCCATGAGTCATCGACAGGCAGATAGTCCCCCACAATATATGGAAATGGAATAATACTCTTCAAAACATTGTTAGATTCAACGAATAAATCACAAGATGTTAACATTTTGGGGTTTTTTTTTTCTGATTTGTTTGGTTGGTTGGTTGGTTTTTTTTTGTTTTGTTTTTTTTTTTTTTGAGACAGGGTCTCTCTGTGTAGCCTTGGCTGTCCTGGACGTGCTTTGTAGACCAGGCTGGCCTTGAACTCACAGCAATCCACCTGCCTCTGTCTCCCAAATGCTAGGATTAAAGGCATCCGCCACCACCACCCGGCGGGATAATGTCATTTTCTATGGTTTGTTATTTCTGTTTAGAGTTTTGTAAAATGAGTAAAATTGGAATTGAAACTGAAACTGAAGACTCAAGTACAACACATTAATTAAAAAAAAAAAAAGGAGATTCATAATTTAAGTTTTTACCAAACCAAGTGGATTCCCAAAATTATATACAAAGATATACAACAATTAAAAAATATTGGCAGCGGGTAAAGGCACTTGCTGCTAAATTCAACCCTCTAAATCCAATCCCCAGACCCCACATGGTGGAAGCAAAGAACTGACTCCTGTGAGTTGTCTTTTGACCTCCACACACATGCTGTGGTGGGCTTCCGGACTGATGGGTGAGAACACAGCATCAGCAAAGAGGATGAAGAATTGTGCTGGGGTGGTGGGTATCAGCTCTTGATCTGCAAGCCTAAGAACCTGAGTTTGAATCTCGAGCATTCCTGTAAAAAACTCAAGCATGGCTATGCATGCCTGCAACCCCAGCATTGGAGGACAGGGACAGCCAGGTCCCCGGAGCTTGCAGGCCACCCAGCCGAGCTAAAACAGGGCTTCTGGTTCAGTGATACACCCCATCTGAAGGTACTGGGGTGCAATAGAGGAAGACATCCACATCCTGCTCCTGCCTCTGCAGACGTGCACCTGGGTACCCTTGCACGCGTGCCCCCACCCACATACACACACAAGTAAAAAGATAAGGAAAAATTTATATTTTAAAAAGATTGTTATATATTTTGAGTTTCATAGTTTTCACGACTATACATTTGTTAAAACTGCTCCTGCATGGTTCACTTTAGAGGGATGCATTTTGCTGTATGTATGTATCCGTGTACATACGTACCCCAGTAAAGGTGATACAATTAGGTTAAAGTTTGTGTAAGCATACATGTGCATGTGAGACAGGGTCTCTCATAGCCTGATTTGGCTAAACTGGCCAATGGGGCCCAGAAATCTACCTTGTCTCTGCCTCCCCAGGCCTGGGTTTACAAACATCTGCCACCACGCCTGACTGTTTCTACATGGGTCCTAGCATTTTACTGTGGGCAAGAATTTACCAACAGAATGCCACCCCTGCGCAGGTTTTGTTTGTGCTTTTCCTTTTTATCTTACATGTGACTGCTCAGCGTGCTGTTCTGTAAGCAGCGCTGACAGTTTGATTTGCCCCCTGGGCTCCCAGTTCCCAGTTGGGAATAGCTATAAGCTTGGAGATTGACACTGAGAAAACAAGCAATAGAGGTTGTATTTAGATCCTTCAAGCAACTGAAAACTAAAGTCTCCCAACTAAGAAAGGCTCAGTCAAGGGCTGGGCTGGGCTCTGCTGGGTGTTGAAGCCTCCTGTGACCCAGATGGAGGAAGCTGTCCCTCCCCAAATTTTGACAAGCTCACACCAGTAATTTGCTCCAAAACATCTGTAATTCTTCCTGCCTGGTTTAGAGATGTTTTTAAGTTGGCTCTTATTTTCTTCCCAAAACACTTCAGCAATGACTGAGGGTGCTCGTCAAGTTCCCCACCACTGGCCCTGGAACCCTGAATGACTTCTTCTAGAAACATCTTGGGTTTTACACGCCTGTCATTTTAGAACATAGGTGGTCTCATCAACTGTCACAGGGTGTCAGTTTGCTTTAGTTTAGTTTAATTTTGGGGGGGGGAGGTGATTAGTGGGATAATAAAGGGTAGTTAGTTATTTGATTTGCTAACACCCAGATGGGCCTAAATATAAGACAGAGGAGAACAAATACTGAGTAAGAGTTTCAGTGAATTCCTCTTGCATTCCTCATCAATTCCAGTGGGTTCCTCTTGGCACTAAAATTTTATTTATTATTTTCAGTTCCTTTTAAAAATAGAATCTGATGCAACCATTGGGAGCCAGCGTCAGGCTGGGAGCCCTGCCTATGAACAACAGCAACGCAATGTAAATCAGCTCAGTAGCCTAACTAGAGCACCTATTGCATACGCAGACCTTTGGGGACCTTTGTGAAAAATCCAGGAAGAATCTCTGGCTTTGATAGACTGTAATAAAAAATAAGAGCCGGGCGTGGTAGTGCACGCCTACGCACGCCTTTAATTCCAGCACTTGGGAGGCAGACGCAGGAGGATCACTGTGAGTTCGAGGCTAGCCTGGTTTACAAAGTGAATCCAGGACAGCCAAGGCTACACAGAGAAACCCTGTCTCGAAAAACAAACAAACAAACAAACAAATGAAATAGGAGCACATGGGGCTGGCCATGGCTCAGTTACCAGCAGCGTGTTTGCTGTGTATGCATGAGACAGCCTGAGTGCAGAACCTAGCATCCGTGTAAGAAGCTGGCCAAGATGATGACCATTAGTGTGATCTTAGTGCCTGGGAGGCAGAGATGGGAGGATTCCTGGAGTTTGCTGGCTGGTCACTGTAGCTGAATCAGTTGTCTCAAAACAAACAAACAAGAAAACAACACTTACACACACACACACACACACACACACAAAACACACCCCACACTCATATGGTATAGGGCAATTGAAAAAGACACCTAATATTGACTCTGGCCCCCTCACATGTGCACACCAACCCACAGATGCTCACACATGAACACACAATAGAGAAAAGAAGAAGCATGCACAGTTATTAGATTTCAAGCCAGAGGAATTAAAAATGTCACTAATTAGCAAGTCAAAGAACAAGCCACTTCATTTCTTGGTTGAACAAATTTTAATGTGCAAAAGAGAAACACTAATCCCAGTTGGATGAGTTTCAGAAAAGATCATTCTTGGAATGGCTGTTTAATAATAATAATAATAAAAATCAAAAACAAAAAACAAATGTGAGCTGGTGAAGGCCTTTAATTCTGAAACTTGGGAGGCAGAGGCGGGTGGATTTCTATGAGTTCTACCAGCCTAGTCTACATGGTGAGACCCTATCAGAAAAAAACAAAACAAATGCATACACCTGCCCACATACGCACATACACACGAACACACAAATAAAGGAAGAAGAATTGCATAGATTCTGTTGCTCTGTTAAATATAATGGGGATACAGGCTTAAGAGACCTCTGCAAAAAGCACAAAGCTACTTGGAATTTATTTGTTTATTTCCTCATAGGTCTACAAAAGGGATTAGGGCAAATAATAGGCTCTGTTACTTTGAAAAGTATTAAGATAATATTTTAAATCGTCAAGAGTTACACTTCTACATCTGGCCAAGATGAGGTAGCTTATGTCAGACCTAAGGGATCGTCTTCAAAAGTTAGATGGTGCAATTTTGTTTGTTTTGTTTTTTTGAGATAGGGTTTCTCTGTGTAGCCCTGGCTGTCCTGGAACTCAGAAATCTGCTTGCCTCTGCCTCCTGAGTGTTGGGGATTAAAGGTGTGTGCCCTTATTCCCAGTTTACTTTTAAAGATCTCACTTATGACTTTTAGGGTGGCCAAGGCAGCCACTATTCAAAGGGCCAAGATTAAAGAATGGGGGGAAGCTCTTTGTAAGGTCTCTAATCTTTTCTGGTTGGGGTTACAAGGTCACCACAAAGATGCCTACGAGCCACAGAGAGGACAGACAAGCACAGCTCTAGGCTCCAAAAAGTAAGCTACACCTGGAGGAGCCAAGAGCCAACAGAACAGCAGCATGGAGACAGGTATGTCACCCACGGCAATCTCCTCAATGAGGTATTGCCCAGTTCTTAGCTGTGTGAGTGAAAGGCTAAGAAGTTAAATAAAAGTATCCAAAAACTTCCCCGGGGCCCTTGGGAGACTCACTTTGTAGACCAGGCTGGACTCGAACTCACAGCGATCCGCCTTCCTCTGCCTCCCAAGTGCTGGGATTAAAGGTGTGCACCACCACTCCTGGCGAAAAATCTATTTTCAAAAAATAAAAATAAAAATGTTTAAAGAAAATAAAATGTCAAAATCCAACCTTTTAAAATAATTATTTAATTAGGTGTGTGTTTGTGTGTGTGTGTGTGTGTGTGTGTGTGTGTGTGTGTGTGTGTGTATGTGCCCACACACGTCTTGGCAGGTACCTATGGAGGTCGGAAGAAGATATCAAATGCCTGGAATTACAGGCCTGTAGAGTTGTGAGCCACCTACTGGGACCAAATTTGGGTTCTCTGCAAGAGCAACGTGCATTCCTAACTGCTGAGCTATCTTTTTTTTTTTTTTTAAACAAAAAAAAAATCACAGCTTCACATGAGTCAGCCTAAAGCTCGAGCATAGAGAACCTAAAGTGAAGGGACAGACAGCTAAGGCACAGTATCTGTGCACTACATCTGACCACAGGCTGACTCATAAGGCATATAACAAGGTTCAAATAGTAACCAGGGTGTGGTTGTGTGCGCCTGCAATCACATGGGCAGCAGGAAGATGGTGAGTTCAAGGCCAGCCTGGGCTGCATAGTAAGACCCTAACCCAAGGGCTGGAGTCATGGCTCTGAGGTTCGGAGCACTGCTTGCTCTGCCACAAGCTGTAGATTCAATTTCCAGCACCCACATGGGTGTCTGTAACTCCAGTTCCGGGGGATCTGACACACCCCACACAGACATACGCGTAGGCAAACATTAACACACATAAAACAAAAGTAAATTACTAATTTTTATATTAAAACAAAAAGAACCTGACCCAAAACAAAGATGATAGAAATGATTAAAAGTAATCCTTTGAGCCGGGCGTGGTGGCGCACGCCTTTAATCCCAGCACTTGGGAAGCAGAGGCAGGTGGATCACTGTGAGTTCAAGGCCAGCCTGGTCTACAAATCGAGTCCAGGACAGCCAAGGCTACACAGAGAAACACTGTCTCGAAAAACCAATTAAATAAATAAACAAAGTAATAAAAAAAAGTAGTCCTTTGACTACTTGGAATGAACAAATGAATTAATGAGTTAGTGGGTGAAATCTAGGAACTGATAAGAAAAAGTTACACACAACATTTTCAGACATTTGAAATCCAGCATTGTGTTTCTAGATGTGGGTTTTTAAAGTCACAACAGAAGTTCAAGAACTGTTGGACAGATAAATGTGATATGGCAAAATTTCCACCTAAACCTGTGCTTAGTGGGAAGTTTATAACTATAATTGCTTATACAAGAAGACAGGACCAAAGCTGTCTATCTAATGTTCATCTCCAGAGAAAACTAAAGCCATATTTAGAGATATTCGTGCAACCTTAAATTTATGTATTAGAAAAAAAAAATCCAAAAAGTTTTATAATGAATCATCTCTAGAAACTAAAAAAGCCCAGCAAATTATAATTCTCAAAAATTAGAGGAAAGAAGTAATAGAAACAAGAGAAGATACATATAAATAATTTTAAAAATTAATGAAACTGGGCCAGCAAGGTAGTCTAGCTGACAAAGGGGCTTGCAGTCAAGCCTGAAGACGTGAAATAAATCCTGAACCATGGTAAAAGAAAAGACTCCTAAAATTTGTTCTCTCTCTCTCTCTCTCTCTCTCTCTCTCTCTCTCTCTCTCTCTCTCTCTCTCTCTCCACACTCACACACACATACACACACACACACACACACAGAGTGATATTGTGCAATCACACATGTGCATGAATGTAAACAGAATTTTTTAAACTAAAAAGTAAAGATGGATGAAATTGATGCATCTCTAGAAAGGGTAACTTAGCAGCACTGGCGATGGAAAGACTGTATAATATACGTGTGCAGAATGGTAAGAGTACAGTCTCTCAAGTCAGGCCTCCTAAGTTTGGGTTTAATGCAGAATTAACACAGCCTTTAGTCTGCCTTGTGCTTTGGGTAAATTCCTGGCCACCTTCTTTTCAAACAGTCTTTGTTACATTTCCTGGTTTTGCAATTTCTGAGGTTGCAGCCGTGCACACCCAGGGGTACATTGCTATACACCTGCACATGCTCCGAGACACTTGTCTCTTCAGCCCTCACCCACCAGGGCTGTCCTCTCTGCAGAGTGCTCTGCAGGAGGTCAGTCCTGCAGCAGTGGGCCCTGTGCACCAGTGTCCCCGAGTATGAAGGGCTGTCCCCCAGGCCCTGCTCCCCTGCACTCTCTTTCTCTGCCTTTGCTCTTAGATATGCAGCCTTGAGCCTAGAGCCTGAAGCCAGCCGGCCACTGGGGTGTGAGCTCTGCAAGCTCACCTTTAACCTTTCCTACCCTTTAAACTTTCCTATGTAAGCTGTAAGGACAGCCCTGAAAAGATGTCAATCATTGTTAGCCAGTGGTGAGGGCATAGGGACAGTAATCAGGAGCAATCTCTCTCTTCCTTCTTCCTTCCCCCCTCTCTCCTCCTCTGCCTCTCTTCTGCTCTTCCCTTCCCTCCTCTGCCTCCCTTCTGCTCTGCTTTCCCCTTCCCTCCCCTCCACCCTCCCTTCCACTCCCCTGCCCCATCTCTTTCCTCCTCCCTGTCTCCAGCAGATTCTCCTCCTACGCTGCAGTTCATTTTGGTTTCTGTGCTCTGAGTCTGAAATGTCCCCCTGTAGGCTCATGTGTTGGGTGTTTGGTCCCCAGCTACTAGGGCTGGTTTGGAATGTTCTGGAAACTTTGGGATGGCCTAGCTAGTGGAAGTGGTTGGCTGGAGATGAGCCTTTAAATGGTACTGCTGTCCCCCTGGGCGGTCTTTCTCTGGCCCTCCCTTCCTCCCTGCCTCTTGGTCCACTGGGAAATGAACAACCTCAGCCACATGCTTCTGCCACCGTGAATGGGGCTATGCTCCATGCCTTTCCCCGCCCTAATGGACTGAACCCCCCCTGAAACTGTGAGCCAAAATAAGCCTGTCTTCTCTTAAGTTGCTCCTGTCATGTGTTTGTCACAGTAATGAGAAAAGTAACTTGTATACTAGGGTGCTGAATGGGGGTTCTAGAGGGCCAAACAGCTGTCACCCTCGGGGTCTTGCTCAGTACCTGTCTATATAGAGAGAAAAGAAAACGGCATCCATCAGTGTGAGTGTCTCACCACTAGCTATGGGATAAAAGCCGGAGCCTGCACCTTGGCTGTGGAGAGCTGGAACAGGGAAAACCTTTTAATGTGTCTTTTCCAAAAACAGCTGCTCTTCAAAAGCACTTCTCTTCAGCGAGAAGCTCAAAGGCAGACTCGTCCCCACAGGAAAAGACCAAGCCATGTTCCAGGTCACAGAAGCATCGCCCTCCCTCTCCCTCCTCCGACCCAGGTGCAGGACCGCTCTCGGCTCAGAACTCTGGTGGCCTTGCGAGGACACAGGCACTCTGAGGAAGATCACTGCAAAGTCAGCCAACCAGAACGGGTATAAATCAGCCACCGCACATGGTTTGGCTCCGAGGCGAGGATCAGGGCAAAGGAATATGCCATAATGGTTTTTCCAATGGCCCCCTAGTCTGCTTTCGGTCTCCCTTTTCTCCTCACTTCTGCCAGGCCTCTTCTCTCTGGGCCCTCAGACTCTGGCATGCGGGGGAATGTGTGGCCCAAAGGCCTCTCAGCAGTTCCAGAGATGGTGGCCGCTGTCCATCCTGCAGCAGGAGGAGGAAAAGTCGGGAGCCCTGCCCAGCTGCAAATAGCAGGCTATAGCCAGGCCACCCTGCAGGCTGTGAGAGGCAGACTGCAATCCAAGTCAGAAGTATGTTGGAATCCACCTCGGTAGTCTTGGGATTATTATTTTTTTTTAAATGTCCTTTTCCGATGCATACTTTGAAAAAATATGTTTGAAGGCAGAGGAAACTAATTAGGACCCTTTGTGCTGGAATTGCCCACTGCAGAGCTCAACCAGCAAGGAAAATAAAAATAGACCAGGTGAGGGTTTGAAAATGCAGCAAAGAAAAGACGATATTTAAGAGGCCGTCTTAGGGTTTCTATTACTGTGCTGAAACACAGTGATCAAAATCAAATTGGGGAAAAAGGGTTTATTTTGTTCACAGTTCCATATGGTAGTTCATCATCAAAAGCCGTGAGGGGCAAACGCCTGGAGGCAGGAGCTGATGCAGAGGCCACAGAGGGCCCCTGCTCACTGGCTTGCTCCTCATAGCCTGCTCAGCCTGCTTTCTTACAGAACCCTGGACCACCAGCCGGCAGAGCACCACCCGCAGTGGGCTGGGCCCTCCCCCATCAATCACTAATCCAGAAATGCCCCGCAGGCTTGCCTACAGCTAGACCTCATGGAACATTTTCTCAGTCGAGGTTCCCTCCGCTCAGATGACTTTAGCTTGTGTCAAGTTGATATTAAAAGTAGCCACACGGAGCAGCCTGAACCCGAGGTGCATCCTCAGGAGGCGAGAGAGGATGCCTTGCTGAGGGCCACACCCTGCTTGTGCCCGTCAGAGTAATTGTGACTTCTGTCCTGACTCTGATACTGGGATAGCAAGAAAATTGGGAAAAAGGAAGTTAAGAGAAGCAGAGAGTTCAGAGGACCTTACAAACTGCTGCCATTTATGCTACAAATTGATCCTTTTAGTAACTTTCATTCACTTGATCATCAGCTGCCTCCAAGAAGCAGGTGTTAGTGGGCGAGCTCATTTTCTTTCTTTCTTTCTTTCTTTCTTTCTTTCTTTCTTTCTTTCTTTCTTTCTTTCTTTTTTTTTTTTTTTAGACAGGGTTTCTCTGTGTAGCCTTGGCTGTCCTGGACTCGCTTTGTAGACCAGGCTGGCTTCGAACTCATATCTATCCCCCTGCTTCTGCCTCCTGAGTGCTGGGATTAAAGGCGTGCACCACTACACCTGGCTGCAAGCTCCTTTTCTATGAATGAGGTCAAAGTTATCCTGAGATGTTGTAGGCAGGCTGGGTGAGCCCTAGAGGTCAGGTGGTCTGACTTCCACCTGCGTAGTTTCTGGCTGACACCAAGATGAGAGTATTGTTTGGAGCTGGAAGAGTCTAACCCGATGGCAGGGGAGATAGGTGGTTCAGATGTTATAATAAAGTATTTGCCATTTGTGGTGGTTTGAAAGAAAATTGCCCCCATAGGTCCATAGGGAGTGGCACTGTTAGAAGGTATGGCTTTGTCAAACGAGGCATGCGGCTAAGGGATGGGCTTTGAGGTCTCAAAAGCTTAAGCCAGCTCACTTCCTGCTGCCTGGTGATCCAGATGGAGAACTCCCAACGACTTCCCCAGCACCAGGTCTGCCTGTGCCCTGTCATGCTGTCTGCCATGACAACAGTGGACTACACCTCTGAAACGGTAAGCCAGCCCCAATTAAAGAGTTGTAGTGGCCATGGCGTCTCCTCACAGCAATAGAAACTCTAACCAAGACACCATTCTAGCAGGAGAACCTGAATTTAATCCTCTAAACCTATGAGAAAGCTGAGCATGGTGGCGATGCTGTAATCCCAGCACCGCACCGGGAAGGTGGAGACAGGGGCATCCCTGGGGCTTTTGGGACAGACAACCTAGCCAAATAGGAGGGCCTTGTGTCCTCGTGAGAGACCCTGAGTCAAAGAGCAAGGTAGAGACAGCGCCTGAGGAATGTGCACCCTCCCACACACACGTGTACACCCCCCCCACAAGAATATACATCCACATCCACAGATGAACACACACACACACACAGGTCTTGGGTCAGCTTCTTATTGGCCACTCATCCCCCACACTCAGTGCAGTTTCCTCGTCTGTAATATTCTCTGGAGCTTCAGCCAACACTCCCCTTCCCCCACTCTGTAAGGTTTCCCTAAGGATGAAATGAAATGGTTTGACTAAAGACCTAAGCCCATGGGCTATAGCAAACACTCATCAGTTGCTCCTCAACTCTAACTCCATGCAGATCTGGGGACAAAAGCAGAGGTTTTTTTAAGAGAAGGGAAGAAGGAAAAAGAGCTATCAGAGATGCCCCCCCCCCCCCCCCCCCGCCCTCCCAAATCCAACAGGCATCGTGGCACCTGTGTTAAGATAGGACCCAATAAAGCATTGCCATCAGTCTTCAAGCCCCAATCTCCTCATTTGCAAAATGGGCCAATGGTGTCTTCTGCAATGGAGGTGAGGTCACCACGCCCTTCTCTCTCTGTTCACAGTGAACCGCATTTCTGGAGTCCTTCTAAGACTGAGGGCCTAGTGATAAGCACCCTTCAGCATTTCCCCCTCTTCTCCTCTGTGGTGGATTGAATGAGAAATGTCCCCCATAGGCTCAGGCATTTGAACAGTTGGTTCCAGTTGGTGGCATCATTTGGGAAGGTTTAGGAGATGCCACCTTGCTGGAGGAAGTGATCTCTCAGCTTCCTGCTCCAGCCGCCATGGCTGCTGCTTACTGCTGTGCTTCCCTACCATAACAGACTCCTTCCACCCCCACCTGCACCCTCGCCGAGACAGGGTCTCTCTGTGTAGCCTTGGCTGTCCTGTACTCGCTTTGTAGACCAAGCTGGCCTTGAGCTCACAGCGATCCGCCTGCCTCTGCCTCCCGAGTGCTGGGATTAAAGGCGTGTGCCAGCACACCCGGTTCCACAACAGACTTTTATCCACCTGGACTCGGAAGCCAAAAGAAACTCTTTCTTCTGCAAGTTGCTTTGGGTCACAGCGTTTTATCATGCCGACAGAAAAGCAACCGGGACCTATTTTGCATTTAGCCCTTTACAGTTTCCATCATTACTGAAAACATTTTATTATATTTCATTCTTACAGGGATTCTTATTAACAAGAGGAAGAAGTTTAGAGAGAACCAATGACTTGGCTGAGATTGCTCACTCAAGGTGGAAGAAGCAAGATTTAAACTGGGGGCCCATTGTCTCCAGATAACAGTGCCGCTGCGTGACACAGCATGCTACCAGCGCGTTCATGCCGCACAGCTGTTTTCCTTGAGATGATCTTGTCTTCCCAGAGGAGCTCATGCCCCTGCAAGGAGGTGGCCAGTGCTGACCCCAGCTAGGCTACTAGCTGTGATGGAGCTAAGTGTGGGGGGCCCGCGGGGGAGCTGTTCCAGAGCTCCAACACAGCCAGTGTGGAGCTGTGCGGCCCTATTGACAAGGATAATGAGGTGTGACCTTGTCAAAATAAGTGTGGCCTCATTGGAGGAGGTGTGCCATCAGGAGTGGCACACGTTTGATGTTTCAAAAACCCATGCTAGACCCAGTCTGTCTGTCTGTCTGCCTGCCTCTGTCTCTTTCTCTCTTGCTGTCTCTGTCTGTTTGTCTGTCTGCTTCTCTCTCTCCCTCCCTCCCTCCTTCCATCCCTCCCTTACTCCTTTCCTCCCTCTTATGGACCAGGATGTAACTCTCAACACACCTGCATGCTTCCATGCTCTCTGCTATAACGATAATAGACTTATCTTCTGAAACTGTAAGCCAGCCCCTCTTCTTTTCTTTTCTTTTTTTTTTTAGTATGAGTCATGTTGTCTCTTCACACTAATAGGACACTGACTAAGACAGGCCTTGAGCAGGAAACATCTTGAAGATGTGTTCCAGCCCCTCAGTGGCTGCCTCTAACTACCAGGAGCTCACTGCTCTGTGATTGGCCTCCACTCTCAGCCTGGCCGACTCTAGGTCCACCAGAGCAAGTGCTGCAGAAGGGCCAGGTAGATCACCCAGGATCTCTTCATGGTAGATGTAGAGCCTCGAGGGTGGGCAGGGGCTCAGAGCCCTCTTAGTGACACGTCTGTAGCCCTCACCAGTTGGACACTTCATTTCTGCTTTAAAATGGCTGGCGTCTTCATCCCTTCTTCACCGGTTCTCTGAATCGGGATCGTGTCTGGCACCATCACGAGTTTGTGTCAGGCAGGTGACAGCCGTGATACAGCTCTTCATTCAGGATCTGATCATGGCTGGTTTTGTTATTGTCACATCAACTGTGCAGGGTCAGCAACATGTGTATTGGAATAGCCTAGTTACCATCCACGTGGTTTTTAGTCGAGATCTTATGTAGTTTGGGCTAGCTTCAAACTCACCATGCACCCAAGGATGACCGTGGAATCCTGACCCTCCTCCCTCTATCTCCCTGAGTGCTGAGATGACAGTTTATGTGGCGCTGGAGATGTAACCCAGGGCTCCCTGCGTGCAAGGCAAACACTCTGCCAGCTGAGCCGTATCCTCGACCTCTGTAGTATAGCTTCTCAAGCAAAAACATTTACCATCTGGCACTGGAACAAAGGGATGATGGTGGCCAGCGGCGATGCAACAGGACAGCAGATGACAACTGGTTACAATGCAAGAGAAGGAAAGATGACCACATTCCCCTCTTTTCTTTCACGGTAATGAACAAATTCCTTACAGACCTGAGAAAAATGATGCCACGTGCCACCAGGCTAGCTGGTGCTCGGTTAGTCGGTTGTGTGAATGAGTCTTCATCTATCTCACGCTAAGCAAAAGCTAGTGAAGTGGAAGAAATCACCACCATCTCCCAGAATAGATGAAAGTATTTCCGCCCAGTGCGTGTGTCACAGGGCTGGGTGGCATGTGGGTCTGTAGAGGGATCACTGGCTTGAGTAAAGCATGCTGTTAATATTGTTCACATTTTAGCCACTGCATTTTATCACGATGCTTTAAGGCTTCCTTTGAACTTCTGTGTCTCTTTCTGTCTTTGCCCAAGTGACCAATCCCTCTAACTAGTGACAGCTCACAGCTAGGAAGGACCTCAAGACATTTCTAACAGCTCGCCCCAGGCTGGAGCCTTCATGCTGCTAGAAGCTCTCACTGAAGAGTCCAGGCATTCCTGTCTCTGTTGTCTTGAGGCATGATCTTGCTATGTAGTCCAGGCTGGCCTTGAACTCCCAAGTGTTGGGCTTACAGACATGCATGTACCACCGTGACTGGGTGGCCTTCTGGGCCCATTAGGGGACTCTGTAAAAACAACATTAGAAAAAGAATTTATAGACAATGCTTTATGTCTCTGTTTTACTCATTCTGTGTACATATCAAGAAATTATTTTCATTTATTTGCTTATTTATTTAGTGTAATCCTGAATGGCCTGGAACCCACTATGCAGACAAGGCTAGCTTCAGAATCACAGAGATCCATTTGCCTCTGCCTCCTGAGTGCTTGGATCAAAGTGGTACACCACCACATCCAGCACAAATTATTTCTAAGTAGCACACCAGAATTCCAAGAATGACTGGCCTGGTATCATCTACAAGCCTACTTATGTTTCCTACCAAATCTAAAGAGAACAGAGAAAAATCACTTATTTCAATGGGTACAAAAATTGTATTTGGAAAGTTCAGTGTGTGTGTGTGTGTGTGTGTGTGTGTGTGTGTGTGTGTGTGTGTGTGTGCACTCTATTTGCATGTATGCCTGCAAGAGGGCATCAGATCCAATTATCAATGGTTGTGAGCCACCGTGTGGTTGCTGATAACTGAAGTCTCTTAACCACTGAGCCATCTCTCCAGCTCCAGCATCTCTTTACAGTAAATATCTTTAGACACCAAAATAGAAGGACATGCCTTTAATTTGAGAATGGCTCCATCCTAAAAGTCTACAGCAAATACTCTTGACCTCCCCCCAAAAAGGTTCAAGTTTTAGATATATTCTTCTCACTGTTTGCTATGAGACAGGATGACTGGGGGTATGGTTAGGATATGGTTTGACCACTGTGCTCTCTAAGGCCCATGTGTTGAACCTTGGTCTCCAGTGTGGTAGCAGCTTGGTCATCACTGGGCTTCCCTAGCAATTAGAGTAGGGCCTGTTTCTGATTCTGTTGACTCTTCCTTTGCATTCCTTTCCCCTAGCTGGGCTGCCTTGCCTGGCCTCAGTGGGAGAGGATGTATTTAGTTGATCCGCCAGGATGAGTTGGTACCCAACGGGGGGGGGGGGCGGCCTCCCCTTCTCAGAGAAGAAGAGGGGGATGGAGAATGGGGTATGAGAGTAGGACTGGGAGGAGAGGAGGGAGGGGGCTGGGATCAGGCTGTAAAGTGGTTAAATAAATAATGAAAAAAAAAAAGTGGGGCCTAATGTGAGTTAATAGACACTAGGGCCTAAGGCGGTTCTCATGGGACTCTTGAGCCAGTTCTCTAGAGAGGAAGTAGTTATAAGAGAATAAACTTCATGGTTGGTTTCCTGTCTTGCAACACAATCTGCTCTTTGTGTGTGTGTGTGTGTGTGTGTGTGTGTGTCTGTGTGTGTGTGTGTGTGTGTGTGTGTTCTCTTTATGTTACCACCACCACGATGTGACACAACTAGAGGGCCCCTTGAAAGTTGGGGCCATGCTGTTTATGCTTTCAGTGCCTAAAGCTGTGAGTTAAACAAATCTCTTTTCTTTATTACTATTGGCCTCTGGAATTTTGTTACAGTGGTGGAAAACTGACTACTGTCACAACCATTCAACCTCGTGCTAGAGGACATAACCAAAGTAATAAAATAAGAAAAATAAATGAAGATTTAATTATTGCAAATGAAAAGGTAAAGATACAAATTGTGGAAAATATGATAAATGCAAATACAAGCTATAACACAACTAAAATAATATTCAATTGGATATAAAGCCTATCAATAAAATTCATTTGCATATATCTAAAATAAGTAATATCACAGGAAATAGAGCTGGAAATAAACAACAATTCACAATTGCAACATGTTTACAAATCACCTAGGAAAGTGTTAAATTAAATAAGGCATTTGTAAATCAAGTTGTGAAGCTTTACAATGGCGATAAACACCAGCTGGTTGCAGACGTAACTATAAAGACTTCACAAAAGATAAACTAAGTATTACCAGACGGTCTAAGAATATCTGTCTGGGAGCAGGGAACAGCTTTCTACACAAGGCCCCACAGGCATAAACCTTATAAGAGATAAGTGATAGTTTGTCGGTGCCGAAATAACAGGTTTTGTTCAATGATAACACAGTGTGTAGAGGTAAATGGCATCGTTGGAAGAAAATGGTTTTTATGACTGAAACACACTAGATACAGAGACAAATGGCAGTCTCCTGGCTCAGAAGGTTGAGCCATACAACTCTCAACCCATCGGCAAAGGAGATAAATACGTGGGTCACAGAGGGAAAATGCCAGATGGTTAAGACGAGCCTCTGGGAGAGGCCAACCGCGAATGCCTCCTCACCAGCAGCACTGGCTGATTAGGTAGCAAACATATCTGGAGAAGTGGGGGTGTAAGTGGGGGCCTCTATCTGAAGACTAGCTGGTGAATAGATTTTTTTTTTTTTGCTTGTTTTAGATTTTTAAGATTACATTTATTTACATGCATGGAAGACAGGGTGTGTGTATGCGGAGGTCAGAGAGGACTGCTTGCGGGAACCACCTCCCTCCTTCCATCATGCAGGTCTGGAAACTACACTCAGATGGTCGGGTGTGGTGGCGAGTCCCTTTACCCACTGAGCTGGTCTGAGGGGTGAGTTTTGTGTAGTGCTCATGGATCACACAGCTCCACCCGTGGGTACCCAAACCAGAGACGCTCTCTCAGGGATCCATGAAGAGGCTGGATGAGGGTGTTCACCCCCAGAAATGCTGGTGGTGACAGACTGTAGACAGAAAGCTTGGCTGTCACATTCAAGGGCGGTTGATGTGCAGGTGGAGTCCCGTGTATCACATAGATTCAATGGAAGTAGATTTAAAACAAAACAAAACCTGCTTTGGGAGAAAAATGGTGAGTAAGCACGGGAGCTAAAAGGGCAATAGCATTTATTAACTTAACATCACGTCCTGGGCCTGGGAGATGGCTCATTGGTTAACACGCTTGCTGCATAAGCCTAAGGACAAGAGCTCGGATCCCCAGAAACTCACATGAATATCAAGTAGGCATGGCAGCCCCTCTGCAATTCCAGCCTCAGAAAACAGAGACAGATGATCCCAGAGCAAAGGGGTAGCAAGGCTAGACCTATCGATGAGCTCTGGGTTTGATTGAGAGCTCCTGCCTTAATAAGGTGTTAAGAGTGGTTGTGGATGATTCCCAACATCAGTACTCACAGGTCTGGTGATACTAACTAGATGATGATATTAATGGCATATACAGTCATCAGAGTAGGGCCCAATGTGGACACCAGGGGATCTAAAGTCTTTGGAGGACAAAAGCAAGCTATAAGACACCACTAGATCATGCTAGACCAGTTTGCAATTGATCTCATAAACTTCTACAAGCTTAGTGGCTTCAAACAACAGACTTTGAATATTGTCTAGTGCTGGAGGCTGGTACCCAGATCAGCTCCACTGGGATAAAGCCAAGGCTTGACAGTTCTTTCTGGAGCCCCGAGGGAGCACCTGCTTCCTCGCCTGAGCCTTTCCTTGCAGAGGCCGCCTGTATTCCTTGGCATTCCTCCGCCATGGAGGCCAGCAGTGCAACAGAGCCCCTCCCACATTCTTTGCATTTATTTTTAATTAAATAATTAATTACCTATATTTTTGTGCATGTGTATGCATGTGGGCCTATGTTTGCATGGTTGGGGAGTACACATGGGTGTGCAGGCATTTGAAAGTCGGCAAACATCAGGTGTCATTTCTCAGGGACAGTTTGCCTCTTTATTGTTGTTTGAGACAGGGTTTCTTACTGGCCTGGAACTTAAAAGTAGGCTGGGCTGCCTGGCCAGGGAGCCCAAGGAGCTGTCTGTCTCTACCTCCTTAACACTGTACAAGCACGTGCCACCATGACCCAGACTTTTTGCTTGTTCGATTGGTTTGTTCTTAATGTGGATTCTGGGGTCTTTGTGTGGCCATCTCCTCTGCCTGTCTTGAATACAGACTCTGGCGATGTCAGTGACTGATAATATCGCTGAGTCCCAACTACATAGGCAGAGTCTGCATTTCCAAGAGAAGGATCACTATACATCCCAAAGAGAGGACTCAAGGGACAAACACACGGGGACAGTTCTTCTGCCTGCCGCAGGCAGATTACAAATGACAGACTATCTACCCATAATCAAAAACAATATTTTTCTTAACTCTCTTTTGGAGAGAGAGGGAGGTGTATGTTTCATAGAGAACTACTCCACTGCGAGGGAAGAGTGAGGGCCAGGAGAATGACGTCATGGGGTGGCAAGCCTATTGGAGGGCTCAGAGTCACTTCCTAGGGAAATGAGGTAGAAGCCACCACTGAAGGTCACAAGGAAGCTAATCAGGGCCAGAGCTGCTGGGACAGAACCTCATCTATGCCTCTGCCCACTGTCCAACCCCCACCCACCCCACCACCCACCCACCTACTTAGACAGGGTTCTTTTGTTCTTTGGTTTGTCCCTTGGTAGGGCTGAGGTCTCTTCCAGGTTGAGCTGCCCTAACTGTATCTTCTCTCTGCTCTCTCTTCTGTAAGCAGTGCCGCTCTGCAGCCCTTCCTCCTTCCCTCCCGCCCTCCTTCCTTCCCTTCTTCCCTTCCTCCTATGTTTCAACCTCTCCCTTCTCTTCTCTTCTCTATACTATTGGCAAGTTCACACGTTCCATCTCAAAGACAAATAAGCTAACCATCTCCATTTTTCCTTCTTCCTACTTTTGAATACTCTTCTCTCTCTCTCTCTCTCTCTCTCTCTCTCTCTCTCTCTCTGTCTCTCATACACACATGTACAAACACACATGCATGTGCAAAATACACACACATGTGCACATGCATGCACACACACACATACACACACACACACACACACACACACACACACACACACCTGCCTCTATCATCCCTACTGCAGTGTGTGGTTCTTGGCCCACCTCTCCTAACAAAATGGGTTTTGCCAAGCTTGCCTGTGACCTGCTGGCCAATGCATTCCAGGGGCTCACTACCCCGTTTCTCACCTCACTTGGCCTGGAGCCAGTGCTGGGTGCCTCTGACCTCTCCCTTCTTGGTGAACACCACACCTGGCTTCCTTCAGTCCCTCCATGGCTCCCTGTCCTCCCTGCCCACACTCTCCCAGTCTCTCCGGGCCTTCTTTCCCTCTCTCAATTTCTGACATCTGGATGTTGTCTCATCTGTTCATGACCTTGTTCTTGTTTTCCTCTGTGCCTAAGCCCCTGGGAGCATCTCATTCCTCCTTTACTTCTGCTGGGCCCCAGGGAGCCTCCTCCCTCCATTTCCCCAGGTCTGGGATTATGAGCCCAAAGCACCATTCCTGTTTGTGTTTGTTGGTTTTAGAAACCAACTCACTATGCTGTCCTTGTTGGTCTGGAACTAACTACATAGACCAGGCTGGCCTCAAACTCATAGAGATCTACTTGTCTCTGCTTCCTAAGTGCTGGGATTAAAGGCGCATATACCTGGACCATGTCAGGACAGCTTTTTTTTTTTTTTTTAATGTGAATTCTGGGATCAAACATTTCCCATGCTTGCAAAATAAGCATTTTATTGGCTGAGCCAACACACACACACACACACACACACACACACACACAGACAGAGAGAGAGAGAGAGAGAGAGAGAGAGAGAGAGAGAGAGAGAGAGAGAGAGAGAGAGAGATATTTTTGATATGTTCGGAAATCAAGTCTACTCATGATGACTGGTTTTGTTGCGTTTGAAACAGGGTCCCCTAACCCAGACTAACCTGAAACTTGCCATGTAGCCCAAGCTGGCCTTGAACTCATGACCTTCCTGCTTCTGTCTTCAGAGTCCTTACGGCTTACAAGCACATGTTGTCTTACCCAGATTTGTTTGTTAGTTTCAAGCTGGAGACTAGATCCAGGGTACAAGCTAGACGACCACCCACCACCAAGCTGCCCCCTCCCCCACTCATGCCTACCATAGCTTTCCGAGTGGATTTGCATGAGAAGCTTGGGTTCTCTGAGGCCTCAGTGGTCAGTGCTGGTAGATGAGCAGCAGGTGGTTACTCTTCTCGACCTGACCTCCAAAATCCTATTTCCTTCTCTTCAGTGAGCCTCAGATTAGTCAGGGTCCTCCAGCGAAACAGAGCAGGTTGAGACAGGTACATCTATAAGTGAGGAGGGATTTATATTAATGGCGGCCATGGTTCTGGGGAGCTGAAGAGGGCCCATGATCTACTGCCTGCAAGCTGGATACCAAGAGATTTGTGGTGTCATGTGCAGTCCAAGGCAGAAGGCCTTGGAGCCAAGGAATACTTAGGGTGGAGGGGGCTGATATCTCTCTCAAGCAAAGGGGTGAAGGGAGAAGAGGAGGGAAGATGAATAGAATAAGATGGGGTGGGATAGGATGGATGGGGTGGGGGATGAGGTGGGGTGGGGCTTGATGGGATAGAATAGAATAGAATAGGATAGAACTCAACTTCTATGCTGGGTATTTTTATGTCAACTTGACACAAGCTAAAGTCATCTGAAAGAAGGGAGCCTCTGTTAAGAATAGGACCCCATAAAATAAGGTTATAGGCAGGCCTGTAGGGCATTTTCTTAATTAGGGATTGGTGTAGGCAGGACGAGCCCATTATGGGTGGTGCCATCCCTAGGTTGGTGGTCCTGGGTTCTATAAGAAAGCAGGCTGAGCATGCCATGGGGAGCAAGCCAGTAAGCAGCATTCCTCTTCCATGGCCTCTGCATCAGCTCCTGCCTTTGAGTTCCTGCCCTGTTTAAGTTCCTGTCCTGACTTCCTTCACTGATGAGCAGCTGTCAGAACACAGCCCAAGAATGGAGTTGCACGAGAGATTTCTGAGTGCTTGTGAGAAAACTCTAAGAAACCAAGGCAAGACTTAATAACCTCAGTTTCTTCAAAAACCACCTAATTGTTCTTGGAATGTGCCTTCGTGCCCAGGTGTAGGAGATAGGAGAGAATTTATTTCACATTATTCATTACAACTTGTTGTTATTTGTTTACTGCCCTTGTGATTATACACTGTACTCAGGTGTCTCCTCTTAACCCTCAGAGTATATGTTGTCTGGTCCTCTGAGTAAAGTTGGCCATTGCATTAGGCTTTAGTCTGCCTCATTTGTCAGCTCCATTCTCCCAGGTCTCATTGCCTCTAGAGCAATGACAAACATAAGGAAGTGGAAGGCAGTTGAACCTTTTCCTCCCCAACTTGCTTTTGGTCATGGTGTTTCATCACAGCAATAGTGGCCCTAAGACAACCTCTTTCTACTCTCTGCTCCTGGGACAAGATGCTGCCCACACTGTGGAGGTGTCTTAATTTTCTGGTTGCTGTAACAACGAAAACTTCGGCTCACAGTTCAAAGGCTCACAGTCCACCACGAGGCAGGAGCTGGAGACAGCTGGCCACATTGTATCCACAGCAGAGAGGTGAATGCTGGTGCTCAGATCACCTTCTCCTTTTTGTCCAGTCTGGCATCCCGGCCAATGAAATGGTGCTTTTCACAGTTAGGATAAGTCTTCCATCTCAGCTAATCTAAGCTAGAAACTCACTCACAGGCGTGCCCAAAGCTTTGTCTCCTAAGTGATTCTAGATCCTGCCATGTTGGCAATCATGTTAGCCATGTTGGTGATCACTCTTAGCCATGTTGGTGCTCACTCTTAGCCATGTTGGTGCTCACTCTTAGCCATCATGGGAAAGTTATGGTTTTTTCCAGCCACTAATTCAAATGTTGCTGTCTTCTGGAGGCGCCTCAGGCACAGTATGGAATCAGATCTTTGGGCACCAGTGTCCAGCTGTTGACACACAATTAAGCATTCCTGGCACCAAGAAGCAGGCCTTGCTAAGCAACTTGGCAGGAGGGGCTCTGTGGTGCATCATCACAGGGGCCAGCAAGGGGGGGGTTTGCTTTGCCGGCAGTACTTAGAGTATCAGAGTCCCCTACAACCCCTGGCTGGGATGTCTAGTTGTTTTTGATGGTTTTTCTTGAAACAGGGTATCTCGCAGGCTAGTCTTGAATTCACTATATAGCCCAGTGTGACCTTGAATTTCTGACCCTTTGGCTTCTACCTCCCATGCACAATTTATGCAAAGCTGAGAACTGAACTCAGCTTTGTGCATGCTAGGCAAGTAGTCTACCAACACTCCAACCCGGGGTGGCTCTCATATACAAATTGGGTTTTGTCCCATCTGATCAGATCCCAAGCAAAGTCTCTAGGAAGGCGTAGAAGGCCTCCTGGAGCCTAGCTCAGGGATTCTGAGACTACTTTGGAAGGCAAAGAGCTATAGGGCACAGGAGCTGGAAGCCAGGCTGTGGAGCCTGCAAATGTCATTACTCTAAAGAGAAATGTCTGGCCATCGCAAGCTTTCAAATCTTTTGATGAAAACCAACCTGCTCACACTTCAGGAATTTTCTGGCTGGCGCAGCAGCAGCAGCCACTTGCCCTACTCCCCTGGGGGTGAAGTTTCCAGCAGAAGCAGGCCAGATGTGGGGTATCTGGAGATAAATGGGAGGAGGTGGGATGAGAGTAAAGGAGCTGGGGCAGGGGCTGCAACTGCTGAGGGCTGGACAGACCACAGAGCTTCACCCAGACAAAATAAACGCAAGTCCCTGCTGGAAAAGTGCAGAACCAAAACGTGTTTGGGGAAAAACAGGTGGAAAGGGGCTTCATGCCGCTCAAAGACCCGTGTCCAGTCAAGTTATTTTGGACGGAGTATCGTCAACGAATACCCAGTTAGATTGAGGTAATCACAGTCCAGCTTTTCTGAGCTTTGGCTTCTTTGGCGCACACCATCACTGAAGTCCCCTTTCAATGCTGTAGTATATGTAACCATGGTTACCTGTTTCACACAGGAGGAACCTCAGGCCCTGAGCACGAGGTGGCCCTGACAAATCCATGCAGTTAGGAAAGGTGAAGGCCTGATCCAAATCCCAGAAGGCACACTCATCTTTATAACCACACCGAGACAGGGTGAAAGGCACAGACAGTGGACCCAAGCTGTCCACGGGTGACTCCATACTTTACAGTGTGACTCCAAACAGGCTCTGTCATTGGTAAAACTGGGCCTCTGAGCCTACTCCATAGGGTGGCGAGGAAGGATCCCATCCCTCTCAGGAAGGACTCTCAGGCAGCCAGGGGCATGGGATGGGCTAGGGCCTTCTCTTCTCTTGGCCAAAAGGACAGCTTCTGTTGTCTTAGTGAGGAGGGTGGAAGCATGCAGAATCTTTCAGGCCCTCCCTGTTTGGCCTGAAGGGGGTTGTGGGGAGGGGGTCATACAAGTTAATAACAAACTCTAGTTCCCACCAGGCACATAATAAATACCCAATAAATGCTAGCTTTCAGCTAGTTAATAGCATTGCATGGATATAAAACTTCTAAGAAGTGAGTGTTCTCCAATGGAGGCATTGTGCATGGTTTTTGCTGGGGTGTGGGTAGGAGGGAGATACCCAGGCATAACACATGCATGCAGTAAACTCCAAGCAAGGCAGCTTGCAACTTGTTCTAACAAAGTTTACAGATGTGTCATCAGGAACACATGGGGAAATTGCTCAGTTCTGACTGGAAGTAAGGATGGGCTTCAAGGAAGAGGCAGCTTTTGGCTTGGATCTTAGGTAGAAGAGGTAGAGAGACATTTTACTCAGAGGCGAGGGGGTAAGGCATGTGAGGACATTTGGCCAGAGGACCAGTGGGAACAAGTGGAAGGAGGAAGAGTTGGTGGAAATGCTGAGGACCTGAGATGTAGACAGAGGTCTAGGAGCTCCGAGGGCGGGTTGGCTACCTGCAGGATGCATGTGTTTGTTGTATGCTCTCAGCCTAGGCACACTCCACCACTGCATCTTTCTGTACTCCAGGCTACAAGGTCACGGCCTCCCCATGCTGTCTGAGTGGCCCACACTGCTCAGTACAACATTAGTGGTCTCCTGCCCCACATAGCCCAGGAGAGGAGGCAATCACTCTCTCAGCCCTGAAGCCATCCCTAGGTCTCTTGCCTGAACAAAGTCAGCATTTATAGATCTGGTGCAGGCAGGTTCCCCTGCAGATGCTGGGCAAAGAGGGTTTTCCAGAGAGGGGAGCCCTTTCTGTCCTGTTGGAAGATCATATGGAATTTGGGCTGGGCCCAGGTGATGTTATTTTTGCCCTCTAAATCACAGTGGAAGAAACAGAATAGAGCTGAAAGCAGGGCTGTTGTACTTCTAGGATTGAGGAGCCTTCAGAGAGCAGCAAGTTCATGTTGAAAGCAGTTGTCTTCCAGGATGGGGAGCCATGGGGACCAAGGAATCACAGCACTAGGCCAGGCTGGGTAGAGGAGGCCTTTAGGCCCACATATGCCTGCACAGTCTCTTTGCCTGCCAAAGCCCAGGTGCCTCTGCTGTTCTGGAATAGAGAAAGAACCTGTGAGCTCCCAGGCCCCTTGTGGCTGATGATGAGGTGGGGGTGGGGCATGAGGGAGTTCAGGAACCTTCTTCCAAAACCCATTCAGGTCAAGTGGGAAGGGTCTGGAAGCTTCCAACTGCCTGAACCCAGACAGAAGGTTGTCATTCATCCCATGTTCTTGGCTGGGATGATCCCCACCATCTCTGGATGCTGCCAACACAAATCTCAAGTCGCCTCACCTCCTACTGTCTGGGGAGATTTGAGACACTCCTGGATCCTCATCCCCCCCAAAACTCTTCCTTCCAGCCTTGCATGGGCCCTGCTTGAATCAGACATTTCCATGATGAGATCCAGAGTTTGGGGTTTCAGGAACTAGGTCCCCAGAGGCCCCTATTTCAAGAAGAAATTATATGCCCAGAAAAGGCAGGGGCAAATTCAAGGCAGGCCTAGGAGAAGAAGCGGGGCCTGGGGGATGTGGTCAGCTCAGAAAAGAGCAGCACGCTGGAGAAACATTTGCCAGAATTAAATCTGGGCAGATGAAAAAGCAGGAGGAGCAAAGTGGCAGTGAGTGTACAGCAGGAGGGAAGGGGGGAGAAGGGAGAGGAAGGAGGGGGAAAAAAAACAAAACAAAAGAGCAGGGAAGGAAGCGGGGTGGGGGGGAGGGCAGGAAGCAAGAGGAGAAGGAGTGGGGTCCTTTCTCCCACAGTGAGAGACGTGGATGGAAGGCAGGCAGGAGAAACAGAGAGTGGCTTCTTCAGCACCCCAGCCCACCCATTCTTCTGGGTGCAGTGCAGTGGGTCCTAAGGGTGCCCTTTAGTAAAGGCTTCTTCCCCAAGGTCCTGGAAGCACCTGCTGAGACATTCTGGAGGGGTGTGTGTGGTGTCCTGAGGATTGACCCCAGACTGGCTGTTCTTAGGAAAAAAAAAAAAAAAAAATCAGTGTCAGCACCAGATGCTTAGCCAGAGAAGACACTGATCCAGGAGACACAAAGAAACATGGCTCTTTTATTAGTCCAATGAGACACATCAGCTGGGCCCCATACACTCCTGCTGTGTTAGTTCTGTCAGAGTCTCCTGGACTGCAGCTCTCTCCCTGGTACGTATGCAGTGTGACCCAGCAGCATCCTTAAGGAGGGCAGTTCTGGTCATCCTGTGGACTTCTTGCTGTGTGACTCCATGAATATCATCTCCAGATTTTGGTCTCAGGCTGTTACCCGAGGGCAGAAGTTATCCAAAGAAGTGCAAGTGTGTGGTCTAAGACTAAACTGCTGCTCTCTGTAGGCTGAGACAGGGTGGGAAGGTGGAGATACCAGGCAGCCTTGTACCTGGGGACCCAAACACTTGACTGCTGGAAAGAAAGACGGTAAACTTAGAACAAGCAGAGTTGAGGGCTAGGTCTAAACTTCTTCTCACTCACTGTGTGGCCTTGGACAGACCAAACCCTGAGTCTGAGTGTCATTACTGTCACCTTGGGGGTGAGCATGGCAGTTCCTCATAGGAATCTCATGGAGTCCCAGGCCTGTCCATTTTCTTCTGTCGGTAGCCCTTTAATCAGTTGGAAAGTCACTTGGTTGTCTAACTCTGTTCAAAGCCCACATGGTGGTGCACACTTGTAATCGCCCTCAAAGTGACCCTCCTGAGGGCTGGAGATAGAGCATGGTGGAAACTTGCCCAGCATGTGTGAGGCCCTAAGTTCAATCCCTGATACCACTGCCAAAGACAAAACAAAACCTTCCTGGAGTCAGGCATGGTGATGGAGCCCTGTAGCTGACACAGGAGGACTCTGTGTTCTGGCAGGCTTAAGCTACATAGTGAGGCCCTTATAAATAAACAAACAAGCTGACAAATAAACAAATAATCATATTTTAATTGACTTCTTGATGTAGCCAAGGATCACCTTGAACTCCTCCTGCCTTCATCTCCCCAGTGCACCCCTACACCTGGTTTATCCAGTGCTAGGGGTTGCGCATGCTAGCCAACTTAACTACATCCCCAGCCCCCAAAGACCCAATAGAGGCCAGAATTACTGTCTGAACTTCAGAGACATTGAGGCCTAGAGTTCCAGGTTTGCCCAAGGCCACAGCTGTGCAGATGGGGAGGAGCTTGAGCCTGGCATGACATCTATCCATCTGACCTTGAATAGCTAGGTTCCATTCATTTACCCTTTAGAGCGAGTTAACTTCAGGCCTGTCCAAAGGTTAGTCATAGCTGAAAGCCAGACTCTGCTGAGAGGCTGGGGCAGAAGGAGCTGAGGCCCAGTGCTGCCTTGGGGGCAGGCCAGCAAGCTGGCCCAGGGCTCTGCCATGTTGAGTGTATGGTTTCCTATATTAAGACCGGTTTCTCCAGCTTGCACGTCTCTGTATTAGACTAGGAAAGCCTAAGTTCACTTCCCATCTCTGCTCTTTTCTGCTATGCGATTGGATGCAAGTCTTTTAACTCGCTGGTCCTCAGTTTCCCCATTTATAAAATGCTGCCCAACCTCCCTGGTATTCCCCAGGTCACATGGCACACTGCTTGGAACTTTGAAGCTTTAAAGCAGTGATTCTCAACCTTGCTAATGCTGTGACCCTTCAACACAGTTCCTCATGTGGTAATGACCTCCAACCATAAGACTGTTTCATTGATACTTCATAACTGTAATTTTGCTACTGTTATGAATTGTAATGTCAGTATCTGTTATGCAGGATTATTTTCACTGTTACAAATTGACCCAAGTGGTCTTGATACACAAGTTGAGACCTGCTGGTCTAGAGGAATAGTGTGATACCTCCTACGGGGAAAGAAATGAAGGATAAGCCACGTGTGTCAACACCTCCGATTGTGGGGGAAAGTGTTGGATCTTGCTTTGGGGCCACTGGGAACTTTGTTTTAGCTTCAGGACAAACATCAGTCTGCCTGGAAAACATTGACAAAAATCCAGAGCACCAGAGGGGCAGCTTGTTAAAGCCGACCTGGTGAGGCTGGGCGGCCATTAATGAAGTGCGAGCCTGCAAGCCTGAAAACACAAGACCTAGGTGAATTCTGCCAGAGTCTTCTGCCTTTGGTGTCTGCTTCTTATAAAACCTCGGTTCTGCTCTCAGACCCTCAAATTCCTAGACAGAAGAATCAGCCTCGGCTGCCCATGGAATTTGCAGAAAAGAAGGTTTTGAAAAACCACACTTGGGAACAATAGTTATCAGGGAGTGTCTGAGTCTCCAAAGAAAGAGCCAACACCCCAACACCCAGATCTCTCTCAGGGGTTTCCCAAGCATCCCTTCATGGCTTTAGGATCCAGCCACTACCCAACATGGCCAACACAAGCCTTGCTTGTCTATCCTTAGCTTTTGGTCGTGAAAGTAAACCACTGTCAGACCTAGTAGCTGGGTGGGAGCAGATTCCCAAGGCCCGTCCCCAAAGCTCAAAAGCCTGGACTGCTGAGGGCTTGTTCTCCCAAGGGCCCTGCTCTGCCATTGCTCCCCAGTGGAGGTAGATGGCAGGACCTGTCAGCTTAACTTGTCTCTTACCTATATCTAAGTCCTTTATTATACTTCCAATTATAGCAGTCTATGAATGGAATTTTCAAAAACCATATCACACCGTAGAGCATACAAAAAGACACAAGTCTCCAGGTTCACCCAAGTCCACACCCCACATGTCTGTGATTGGACCTGCGTATCCCTATGTAATAAGACTACAGATGTGGCCCTTTCTTGTTCTTCTTGATTTTCTAGCTGACAAACACAAATTGTGTGTTCATGTGCACGTGCACACACATATGTATATATGTATATGTACACATATGGCTGGGGCTGTAGCTAAATTGGTAGAGTGCTTGCCTAGCATGCATGAAGCCCTGGGTTCCATTCCCAGCACTGACCCAAATCAGGTGTTTTAGCATATGTCTGTTAGTCCCAGCACTTGGAAGGTTGATGCAGGAGGATCAAAATTTTCAAGGTCATCCCCAGCTACTTAGAAAATTCAAGGCCAGCTCGGGAAACTTGAAATCAGGTGTGTGGTTATGCCTGTGTGCAAGCGTGCATGTGTGTGCGTGTGGTATTCAAGGTGATGCTCAGGACATGTATATGCTGTACATGGTAAATCAATCCAATCCATTTAACGTTACCTTATCTCACCAAATTTTTTTTTTGTGATAGGAACACTTAAAATTTTACCACCTTGACATGTTTGCTACCTTTTTGTGTATGTGTGTATGTGTGGGGGGGTGGGGGGATGTGTTTTGAGACAGAGTTTCTCTGGGTAACCCTGGCTGTCCTGGAAGTAACTTTATAGATCAGGTTGGCCTTGAACTTAGTTCTTTCTTTGCCTTTGCTTCCCCAGGGCTGGGGTTAAAGGCGTGGGTCATCACTGCCAGCTATTGCCCCCTTTCTTTACAATAAATCTCTTGAAGTCATTCTCTCTGAATGACAGAAGTTTGTTTCCTTTGGCCAACTTCACCATCTCCTGGACGCCAGCCGTTGGTGGCCACTATTCCGATCTTTGTTTCTACGAGTTTAACTCTTAGAGCTTCCCACATAGGGGAGATTTCTGTTCTTTGCCTTTTTATACCTGGATGACATCACTTTACATATTGTTCACTAAGCTCTTCCTCTCTTTAATCCATGCAGTATTCCAGTGTGTGTGTGTGTGTGTGTGTGTGTGTGTGTGTGTGTGTGTGTATGTGTACTTTCACTGTGTTTGGTTTCACTTATAAGGGCACAGATGAGGGACTGTCTACAGACATACAGACACCATGCCAATGGCTACACCACTGAAGACAATGTTTCCTTTTCACCCTGTAAACATTAATTCCTGAAGACTCTCAGGGAACGTAGTGAACCTCACCTCTCATGATGGAATGTTGACAGGACGAATTTTGAGTGTGACTGGTACAAACAATCACAGTTGCTGTCAATCAAAGGTGCAACCACCATGTGAAGAAGGTCTTTCACAGTGCTCCCCATCCTCCGGCTGTTTCTCTTCTCCTCTTCTGTGAAGTTCCCTAAGTCATGGGGAAGGATTAGATGGATGTCCCGTTTTAGGGCTGACCATTCGATAAGTACTTACTCTTAGCCCACTTTTTTGTTTTTGTTTTTTTGGTTTTTTTAGACTTAAAAAATTATTTTAACTTTTAAAGAGATTTATTTGCTTTTATGTGTATGAGTGTTTTCCTGCATGTATGTATGTATGTGTGCTATATGCGTGTCTGGTGCTCTCAGAGGTCAAAAGAAGACCTTGGGTCCCCTGGAACTGGAGTTGCAGATAGTTGTGAGGCATTCTGTGGGTGCTGAGAACCAAACCCAGGTCTTTTGCAAGAGTAGCAAATGCTCTAACTCCAAGATTTATTTTTATAATTAATTATGTATGAAGATGAGTCTTTGCGAGGGCATGTGTACATGAGCGCAGTTGCCCAGCGAGGCCAGAAGAGAGCATCGGAGACCTTGTAGCTTGAGTTACAGAAAGTTGTAAGGCCATTGTGGACAGTGAAATGTGGGTGCTCAGAAACAAACTAGGGTCCTCTGTAAGAGCAGTTCACCTCCTTAACTGCTGAGCCATCTCTCCAGCCCTGTCCTTGGCAGTTTGACCAGTTATGGGCACTCTACAGTAATCACCACTCCCGGGGAAAAAAATCTCTGACCAAAGCTGAGCCACCTTTGTAGGCTTTGAACTTTTTCAAACCTACTTTATTTGGGGTTCTTTAAGGCTTATACCTCCCTTAAAACCCACCGACCCTAGACAGGAGGGAAAAGAGGTTAATGGCACAGGAGAAGGAGACACTTTTAGACTCAGAGCCTCTTCATAGTCAAGATTTCAGCAGACCCATTTAAACAGCAAACCAGCAATTCAGCAAAAGTGACTGCAAACCACAGCAACCGGAATCTGGAGCATCAGCCAGAACCTGGAACCTCGAAGTGTTCTCTAGAACCTTTCTCCCTAGGAGTGTCTTGAAGTGGAGCAACAAACAGGCAAATGATAGGAAACACTGCCAAGACCAAAAAGTCTAGCCTCTTGTTTTGGGGCTCATATATATATATATATGTGTATATATGTATATATTCTCCTCTCAGAGTCCATACTAGGATGTTTTTCAGTTGGAAAAGACCATGCCCCCATAAGCGGCAGTTCCTCTTCTAGTGGACAAACACCGTGTGTCCTCTCACAAGTCTGTTTCCAGCAGACAAACACAGCACACCCTCACCAAGTCTGTTTCACATCCCACACTTGGGGGATGTTTACATCCACTACACACCTTTCTATGTCATGAACTTAAGCTGATCCCTCATCTCAGCCAATGTGACCACTGCTGCAGTGAGCACGCAAGCACACGTGGACCTTTAACACTGAGCCTTAGTTGTTCAATTTTACTCATTAGCCATTAACTGCCTAGATGACAACTTAATTAATTTACACGTCTTCCCATATCATAGTTACTACACACACACACATGGGGGGAGGGGGAGAGAGAGAGAGAGTGCCTGGATATGGAGGATGAGGAGACAATGAACGCGCGCGCGCGCACGCGCGCGCGCGCGTGTGTGTGTGTGTGTGTGTGTGTGTGTGTGTGTTATCACTGTGCCTCAAGAACTGTCCCTAAGTTAGGGGCTGAAAAGGGTGAGCACAGCCTGGAAGGGGGGATTCAGAATAAAGTCAAGATTCACAGATGGGAGTAGAGTGTGCAAGAAATGAGCTGTCCTTTTCCAAAAAGTTCTTTGTGTGATAATGTTTTCAAAACCCCAGAGTCTGGGCAGGTACACCTTCTAATAAACAAATGGACGGGTCTCCTAGGAGACTGGAAGTTCCCCTAAGCATTCACTATAGCAGTTCATTCAAGCAGTGGACCTTAGAGAGCACTCCTGTTTCATAAATAAATGCACAGACTTCCAGCCCCTTGCTTGAGGCCTGGGAAACCCCATACTCTCTCCGTCTATCTTGACTCCCCTTTGCAGGCACTGTGTCTGCTGGAAACTGACGTCCTCTAAGATGCCTGACAGGAGATGGCTTCCAAGGCCATCCCTTTCATTCCTGCATCCACACTTGAGAAGTGGCCAGAGCCCACCCTCCACCCTTGTCAGAGTGGAGGGATCTGGATAGGGAAATTGATAACCAAGATACTCCCATTCTCCTGGCACTTCCATGGGGCAGAAGCAACCACAGGCTCCCACTGCGCTCTGTGTCTGCCTGGGACCAGGTACCCAGCTGTTACGGTTGACTTGAGTAGTTGCTGCTAAGTGCTGCCTGGACCCAGCAAAGGGCCGTCGCTGGATGAGGTGTTCTGTGACCCTCCCACTCTTTCCTCTCCTGTGGCCCGAACTCTCTCTGTCTGCCCCAGCCGTGGGGCCCACAGGCTGCAGGCTGTGATGTTAGGCCTGGCAAAGGCTTTCTTCCCAAGAGTCTTCTCATCCAACCAACACAACATATGATCTAGCCTTCAGGGGAAAGACCTGAAGAGGATCTTCAAGAACAGTCCAAAGGACACGAGGAAGGAGGTCAGGTGATGACAGCACTGCCTGAGTGATGGTGGGGCCACGTGAAGTGGGTGGATCACTGCTCCAGACAGACTGACCACAGACGAAATCCCAGCTCCCTGCAGTTTCCAGCTCTGTGTGACCTCAGATGCCTTGCAAACCTCTTTGTGTTTGTGTGTGTGCATGTGTATTCCTAAGTGCAGGTAAACGTGTGTATGCTCATGGAGGTCAGAGGTCAACTTCTGCTGTAGTTTATCGAGTACCATTACTGTATTTTTGAGACAAAACCTCTTTGTTGGCTTGGAGCTTGCTGGTTAGGGTAGGCTGGTTGGCCCATGAACCTCAGGGATTGATTCATCTCTCTCTGCTTCCCAGCTCTGGGATTGCAGCATGTGACACCATATCTGGGTGTGTGTGTGTGTGTGTGTGTGTGTGTGTGTGTGTGTGTGTGTGTGTGTGTGTTTCCTGAGTGTTGAACTTGGGTCCTCCTGCTTGCACTTTGCTGACTAAGCTGTGTCCCCAGCTGTATGTCACTTTTGTCATCTGCATCTTGAGACTCCACATCTCTGCTATGGATAATCGTAAGGGTTAAGGCAGACCCCCAGGTTGCTTCTGGTCTGCAAAGAGACCACAACAGTGTGGAGAATAAGGGTTCTGCTCCCTTAGAGTCTTTTGGAAATGCTCGAACTCTGGGCATGCTCAGTGAGCATGCTGCATTAACTGGGTCTCGGCCAAAATATCCATCTTCACAGGACTGGAAGTGGATTTTAAAACCAACCAACCAAACAAACAAACAACAGCAACAAAACAAACAAGAAACCAGCCCTTCCGCTACCAATGGTTTGGGAAGCTGTGCTGGGAGGAGTTCCCCAGGGTTGGATCCGCTCCCAGGGAAGCTCAGGGGTTGCTGTGTATTCCTCTGTCATCAAGTCGCCTGCAGCTGCTCTGTGGCCACCTCACCTTTCCTTCTGTGAAGTCCCCTCCACACGTGGAGCCTGCAGCAGGACGATCACCTCTGATTCGTACCTTCGGCTTCCTCCCCCAACTCCAGGCAGTTGCAGGTTCTGTTTCACGCCTTGCCAGTGTGTCTCCTTTCCAAGCCTCGGTCCCTCTGTCGCCTGCAGAGCCGGCTCTTACCACTAGTGGGCGACAGCTCCCTGCTTCCGTACAACCCTCCCCACCAGTTCTGCCCTCCCTCCCTCCCTCCCTCCCTCCCTCCCTCCCTTCTTCCAATCTTATCTTTAATGAGCTTTTTATTTTAGAAATTTTAGAGTTACAGAAATTTTTCATAAACACTGTGCCGCATATACCCTCAGGGAGCCTCCACTGTGGCTGGAGTGTTTCCATGCATCTGTGCCAAGGACGGCCCGCTCTGTTCATCACCAGAAACCTCACAGCCATCAGGGTGCCACTAGCTTTCCCCTATGCACCTTTTCTATCCTGCCACCTCATGCAGGATGCCCCCACTTCTACCCAGCCCTCTCTGGACATATTTCAAGCACACCTCACCAAGGGTTTTTTCTCTGTAGGAACCTCAGTGGCTCTGGTGCCTGTCATGCCTAACCCACGCTATTAACCTCTACCGTTTCCTGCCTGCTCCACCCCGCCCCCCCCCCCCATGCAGGTGTCTTCTGGAACAATCCTGAGCTCGAGGCTGGATGTCCTTATTAGGATTTGAAACTCTTTATCCCTATCCATTCTGTTCTGGGAAATAGGCTTACCTATTTCGAATCATTTATGTAGCCCCATCCCCTGGCTTATTGCTGATGCTGGTCTTTCTCCCCACTAGACACCAGCCTCTACATACAGGTGGCTATCGATAGCTCTGTGCCCTTGCAGACAGGAGGCATCCAGTTATGGCACAGTAGGTGAGTGTTTAAATTTTTTATTTATTGAATATGAGTACTTTATCATCAGGTCACATTACAGATGTCTGTGAGCCACCATGTGGTTGCTGGGAATTGAACTCAGGACCTTATAAGAGCAGACGGCGCTCTTAACCACTGAGCCATCTCTCCAGCCCAGAGAGAGAGATTTTTAAAAAAGAAAACCCAGAAAAAAAAGCTGATGCCATGGGGATAAATCATAAACTGTGCAATCTCAGCCAGTTGCGGGAGAGGCTTTTAAGGAAAGCCACTTTCCATCGGATTCTTCTGGACTCACGCCTGTCTGCCTCTGACAAGAACGCCAGCCACAATGTCCTCGAATACATACTAATAGGGTGACAATTGTCTCTTGAGTGAAGTCACCCAGACAAGCCCAGGGGACTGGCATGTGGCCCCTTTTGGTCAGACAGAGCAGTCAGGGCTTCCAGCCACACATACACGACATTCTAGTGTTAGTCACCAGATGCCCAGGGAGGGGTCCTTAGGCAGCATCTCTGTGGTCAGAGGGGTAGGAGAACCAGAGAGCGGGAGGGCGGTGGCCACCACCAGTCTTCAGCTCAGTCTCTCCTCAGCCCATTTGTACCCTAAACATCGGAGGACATCGTCTCTGAGTCAGAGTCCACCATGTTGGAGAGAATGTGGTGACTGTGATCCCACACAGTTGTCACTTAAGATAAACTGTGGCCCAGGCTCAGAATGTGGTGACATCTGTGGAATTCCTGTCAGCAAGCTGCCCTGAGTCAGGGGATTTGTTTGCTGAGGAAGGCTTGGGTATAGCTCTGGCTATCCTACCTTGGACTGCATGCTCACCCTCACTGTTCCCTCTGCTAAAGCTGTCTCTCCTCAGTTGCAGGCCCAACAGGGTATGTCTCTCTCTCTCTCTCTCTCTCTCTCTCTCTCTCTCTCTCTCTCTCTCTCTCTCCATACATGTGTGCTTACATGTGTGTAAGTATTGTATATGTGGAGGCAGAGATTGACCGTGGGTGCTTTCCTCAGTCTCTCTCTACCTTATCTACTAAGGCAGAGTCTCTCACTGAGCCCAGAGCTAAGCAATTCCTGCTAGTTTAGCTAGTTGGCCTGCCCTGAGGCGGCTTCCTCTGAATACCAACCTCACTTTTAAATGGGTTCTAGAGAGCTGAATTCTGATCCTTGTGCTTGCACAGCAGGCAGTTTATTTACAGACCCATCTCCCCAGCCCCTGTGTGTGTGTGTGTGTGTGTGTGTGTGTGTGTGTGTGTGTGTGTGTGTGTGTGTGTGTGTGCACGCATGCGTGCACAAGTGTATTTGGGGGTGCATATCCATCTGTATGTATGTGGTAACCAGAGAAGAAACTCGGGTGTCCTTTCTCAGGTTCTGCCGACCTATTTGTTTTGTTTTGTTCTTGAGACAGGGCCTGTCACTGGCTAGTAACTTGCTGAATGAGCTGAGCTGGCTGGCCAGCAAGCCAGAGAGAGCCGCTTGCCTCTGCTTCCCTAGCATTGAGATTGTAAGTCTGGCTTAAAAAAAAAAAAAAAAAAAAAAAAAATCTGGGTTCTGGGAATCCAGCTCAGATCTCCATGCCTGCACAGATAGTATTTTAAAACAGAACTGTCTCCCTAGTCCCATGGTTCTCTTTTGCCAGCCTCAGGCTGCGTACTCCTATGCCCCACGTCAATTTTCTCCATTGTATAAAGCAGTGGCTGGCTCATGGGAATACTCAATAACTGTTTCCCAATCGAGTAGAAGCACATGAAGGGAAGACCACAAGGCAAACACCAGAACTGAACACACACAGAGGCTGGAGGGGTGAGGAACCACAGGACTGCGTCCTTCTAGCCAACCAGGTGTGTGTGGGTTCAAATCCCAGGCCAGTTCTGACTGGACGACAAGCCACCTCTGAGAGCCAGTTTCCTTTCCACTTCACAAGAGTGCAAGGGACCATAATTCATGTAACGCTTGGTTTTAGGTGCCCAGTGCATGCACGAGTGCATGCTCGCACAGACACAGACACACACACACACACAAACAAAAAAACCTCTAAAAAAGCAGTGGTTCTCAACCTGTGGGTTGAGACCCCTTGGGATTGCATATCTCGTATTTATATTACAATTCATAACAACAGCAAATTTACAGTTATGAAGTAGCAATGAAATAATTTTATGATTGGGGGCTCACACGATATGAGGAACTGTATTAAAGGTCCCAGCATCAGGAAGGCTGAGAACCACTGTAAAAAAAAGCACTTTGATAGTTTCCCCCTTTGTTTGCTGTTGCTTTGGATAGCTGTTTATTCTCTCTGGAGGACCTGCAGTGCGTTAGGGAAGAGGGGCAGCTGCTGGCTCCTGAAAATTGATTATTGGCAGTCAAACAGGGGCTGTAAAACAGTGGATTCTTAGAGCTAATGCTTCCTGGATGCCCGGTGCTGCTGGGGGGAAGGGCAGAGGAGGAGGGCCTTGCCTCAGGAAGAGGTTTCTCACATACTTCTGACCACTTTTCTCATACAAATCAACATATGCGTGGATCCCAGCTCTTCTTCCATCGTTTCTATGTGATTATAACACGGCAACATTAAAGACAGAATCTGAGAACGTTCTCTCTCTCTCTCTCTCCAGCTCTGACCAATCAGTAGATCAATGTACTTTTCTTTACCAGGTTGTTTCCTGGTCTCTTTTAAAGCACAGGGAAATGAAGACAGCAGAGCTATGGGCCTAAGTGTCCCCCAAGCAGTCTCAAACCACTGAGAATGTGGGACTATTTGTTACCACAACAGCCCATGCCCTATCCTAACTAATACAAAAGCTCAAAATCAATCAATCAATCACACACTCTGGCAAAACTCAGAGACTCTCACCTTTAACAGCTTGGGTGCCTGAGAGCATCAAGGTAGACTAGGGCTGTACGAAGGGTCACAAAAGAGCACGAAGCTGCCATGTGGCAGAGGGGACTGACCCTGAGGCCTCAGAGCCAGGCCTAGGTTTGTGATGAGTCACAGCTGGGAAGAATTTGGGCTTAAGTTTTTTTTCTTTTCTTTCTTTCTATCTTCTTCTTTTTATTTTTATTTTTATATTTTCTTGAATGTGGGTTTGTTTTGCGGACACATTTATGAGCCTAGACTTTGTTTTTGGATGCTTTTAGATGCCCGCTTTTCGTGGCCCCTCCTCACTGACAGGAAGGGTTCTTGTTGCTATTGTGAGCAAACACTGTGTAAACAATCAGCTCACATGTGTGTCCCAAGCAGATGACCCATGGCCCAGAGGGGCTCAGGCTACAGGGTGGAGAGGTTATTCTGGGGTCAACTGAAGTCTCCCTTGGAGCCTCCTCCACAGGTAGGAACAGGGCTAAGTGTCCCAGGACACTGCTAAGGCCCCGTGGCCCTGCACGGAGGGTCTTGTCCACTTTGTTGAGAAGACAGACGCCTTAGCACCCGGCAGAGTCTCTGCTCACAGCCAAGGTCATGTTCAGTCTTTCTTTGGGTCAGACACTCCCTTCTGGCTAACCGGCCCTGCTGTTCCAGAGCCAACTGGTGAGGTCAGACATCTGTCCCGAGAAGTCTCTGGCCATTGAGAATATGCTTCAGCGAGGAGAGTAGGGAGACAAGAAAGACTCTGGCCCAGGCATGAAGAAACTTGGCTCCTAGTTCAGCCTCGCAGCCAGCCTGCTGCGTAACCTGGGCTGGGAAACCCTTTCTCAGCTCCTCATTATCTGGGTACTGAAGGTGGCCTCCTCAGCTCTGAGGGGGCTCACACACAGCGGCCTCAGGCATGCTCAGGGTCAGGGCCGATTTCTGCAAAGTTGGCAAGTAGCTGAAGAGTGGGGTGTCTTCCCTCCTGATGGCAGAGGCCTTCATGTTACCCTCTGATCAGGGGCCACTCTGCATTACAGAAAGCTGGCTCCCCGGTTTCTCTCCCACACTAGTTATGTTAGTAACGAAGAGGCAGGCCTCCTGCTTGAGAGTTCAGGAGCAAGCAGAGTCTGGGGTCTCGTGGGTACGAGCCTCAACCTTAGGATGCTGCGTTTTCTGTGAAAATGAGACTGCCCAGCAGAGGAGGTTTCCCATAATGCTCACTCACCTTAACAGGTGTTGAGGGCTAGGTCTTCCGGAGATCCAGCCAGCAGGGGGCAGATTAAGGTATTGCTCTTTTAATTCTAACAGCAGGCCTGTTCAGACCCCGATTTTGCAATCAGAGAGGCCCGGAAAGTCATAGCACAAGTCTTTGCCTTTCCTCACCTTTATCCATTCTGCGTAGTATTTCCTGGGCTGACCTCTACGCTGGGTCTCAACCTGCCCCCTCTTCCTCTGACAATCCTCTTGGATTCAGGCCGTAGGGTACTGTCTGGAAGGTTGGGGCAGGGTATCAGCCTTTGCCCAGCTCCCTCCCTGTCAGCTCTGGTGTACCTGCTGCTGTCTTCCTCAAGGCCAGTGGTTCTTCACCTTCTTAATGCTGTGGCCCTTTAATACAGTTCCTCATTTTGTGGTGACCTCTGACCATAAAACTGTTTTTTGTTGCTACTTCATAACTGTGACTTTGCTACTGTTATGATCTGTAATGTAAATTGGTATTTTCTGATGGCCTTCAGAGACCCCTGTGGAAAGGTTGTTAGACTTCTCAAAGGGGTCTCGACCCACAGGTTGAGAGTTGCTGCTCCAGGACCTCTCCCAGTGCTCCAGCCAGCTTCCCATCCCCCTCCCCAGCAGCACAGTCCCTGGGTTACCCATCTTTAGGGTCCCCCACTTACCATTGCTCACATCTCTACAGAACAGCTCCTTCTGTCTCTGGAGACTGACTTCTCATCACTACCCAGAGGGAGGCAGGCCACATTAAAGTCCTGCTGTGTCGCTCTGGCCCACCACACACACCTCTCCTTGACAAAGGCCTGCAAATTCTGGGGAGCACCATCCTGCAGGTCCCTGAGTAGCACCCCTCTGTACAGTAGAAATCGGCAGGGCCAGGCTCTGAGGTTGGTGTTTGTGCTCAGGGAAGCACTTGTGACCTTCCCTGACGATGTGCTGGGTTCAGTCAGTGGCCTTCCTGGGTGACTCTGTGGGCCTGAGCCTAAAACAGAGGTCAGAGCATTCCTGCCCTCATCCCACCCTCTGTGTCAACTCAGTGCTCTGAATGAAATAGCTATTATCACAGTAAGTGCCTTCTGCTGTCACCCCTCCCACAGCCTTGGATGGTGGAAATCAAGTGTTTTTTTTTGGAGAAAGGGAAGAGTGGATGGAACAAGATGTGACAGGCTCACAGGAAATGAAAGACTGCTAGCGAGCCATCCTAAAACCATGAATGGGGAGTTTTGTAGGTGTCATTTGGTTCATCTCCCCACATCTGGCTTATCTCCCTGCACCTGGCCCATCTCCCTGCACCTGCCCCATCTCCCTGCACCTGGCCCATCTCCCCACATCTGGCCCCCATCTCCCCACATCTGGCCCCCATCTCCCCACATCTGGCCCCCATCTCCCCACATCTGGCCCCCATCTCCCTACATCTGGCCCCCATCTCCCTGCACCTGGCTCATCTCCCTGCACCTGGCCCATTTCTGGGTACCTGGCCCATCTCCCTGCACCTGGCCCATCTCCCTGCACCAGCCCATCTCCCCACATCTGGCCCATCTCCCCACATCTGGCCCATCTCCCTGCACCTGGCCCATCTCCCTACACCTGACCCATCTCCCTACACCTGCCCCATCTCCCCACATCTGGCCCATCTCCCTGCACCAGCCCATCTCCCCACATCTGGCCCATCTCCCCACATCTGGCCCCCATCTCCCTGCACCTGGCCCATTTCTGGGTACCTGGCCCATCTCCCTGCACCAGTCCATCTCCCCACATCTGGCCCATCTCCCCACATCTGGCCCATCTCCCTGCACCTGGCCCATCTCCCTACACCTGGACCATCTCCCTGCATGTGGATTCCCTCTCCCAAACCAACCCAAGCAGGTAGCCATCCATCCTAGTGTCCAACCTTGGTGCCACTTCTTCTAGAAGCCCTCAGTTGGGAATTAGGAAATGGCTCAGCAAGGAAGGAGACAGCTGTACAAGCTGAGGGCCTGAGTTTCCCAGCCCCCATGCAAAAGCCTGGCAGGGCAGCCCACATCTGTAAACTTAGTGGGGAAGGGAAGGGAGCAGAGACGGGCATGCTTCTACAGTTAGTTGGCCAGCCAATGTAGCTGATTGGTGAGCTCTGAACTCACTGCCTCAAAAAGAAAGGTAAAGCTCAGCCTAAAGTCTACAGCACTGTGGCCCAGACTAATGACTGGAGTTCACTTCCAGGAGCCTATGTTATAGGAGAGAGCTGACCCCTTCAAGTTGTCCTCTGACACACACACACACACACACACACACACACACACATACACACACAAATCTATGTGTGTGGGGATTACAGACCAATAGAGGAGGACATCAACATGACCTCTGACCTCTACACATACAGACACACATACATATATACACATATACATGTGCAAATGCACACACACATGTACACACACACATTACTGTGGTTTAAATGAAAATGGCCCCCATAAGTTCATATAGTCGAATATCTGGTTCCTAGTTAATGGACTTTTTAGGAAGGATTAGGAGGCGTGGCCTTGTTGGAGGAGGTGTGTTAGAAGCCCACACCCGGTCTAATCTTAGTCTCCCTGCCTGCCTCCCTCTTGTGGATCAAACATAAGCTCTCAGCTTCTGCTCCAGCGCTATGCTGGCACACCTGGTACCGTGCTCCTCGCCATGATGATCGAACCCTCTGAAATGGTATCCAAACCCCCCATTAAATGCTTCCTTCTATAAGCTTCTTTGGTTATGTTGTCTCTTCACAGCAACAGAATATTAACTAACACACACACACACACACACACACACACACACACACACACACACACACACACACCCATCTCTGGTTCTTCCCAAGTCAGAACTTCCGCCCCGTCTTTGAACTCCAGTGTCTGCCAGAGTTCAGCATTCTCCAGCCAGCAGCAGAACACATCCCTGAAACATGGCAATCACCCCAAACACCAAGAGGTTTCCAGAACAACCACTCACGCTTCCTCAAACCAAAGCATGGCAGGGTGTGTCAATGCTGACAGGACCTCAAGAACAATGGGTCGAGCCCCTACCCCCACCCCCACCCCGCACCCTAATCTGCAGAGGGGAAACAGAGGCTGGGGGAGAGGGCGTGGCTTCGGCCAGCAGAGACACAGAGCTCTGGGCAGTGAGGGTGGCTGTTTCCGCAGGAAAGAGGCAGGCATGAAGTTGGCAGGCTGGGTGCTCAGCATGCTCACCAGCGGCGGCATCCAAGGTTCCTTGGTCGGAAGCTTCGTGTGGAGATTAAATGTTGGAAGAAGTCAGAGTGACTCATGTACCCACTCTTCATTTCTCCTCTTTCCTAAAAATCTCAGCTATTGGATATTTTTTATTACAGGAACAGATTTTATTTTGTGGTTTTTCCTTTCTCCCCGCCCCCACAGAGTTCTATATTAGTTATTTTTCTTGTTGCTGTGGAGGAAGTACCTGACAAAGCAATTTAAGTATCATGATATTAACTTAAGTCTTTGGGGACACAAGGCTTGAAGTGAGGTGTTTGTGTGTCAAGTTGACAAAGGATGGGTTATACTGGTTAGTAATTTTACATTTTATTTTAGTATTTATTCATGTGTATGTGTCACCTCCCACTCTTTCCCCTGACTCCTCCCAGGACCATTCCCTTGTGCCCTATGCACCGTCCCAACTTCATGCTCTTTTTTTTTTTTTTTTTTTTTTTTTTTTTTAAATAAAGCTATTTGTGTTGCTGTAAAGAGACCTAGGTAACTCCTTTAAAGGAAAACATTTTAATTGGGGCTGGCTTACAGTTTCAGAGATTTTAGTCCGTTTTCATCACAGCAGGAAGCATGGCAGCGTGCAGGCAAACATGGTGCCGGAGAAAGAGCTGAGAGCCCTGCATCTTGATCCACAGGCAGCAGAAGGGGACTCTGTCCTACACTGGGCAGAATTTGAGCATTTAAGACCTCAAAGCCCCGCCTCAACAGTGACACACTTCCCCTCACGAGGCCACACCTACTCCAACAAGGCCACACCTCCTAATAATAATGCCATTCCCTATGGGCCAAGCATTCAGATGCATGAGTCTATGGGGGCCATTCCTATCCAAACCACCATGAACCCCAATTATTCTCGACTCTGCCTCTTAGCATCTTTCCACCCTCTCTTTCAATATGGTGTCCGAGCCTCTAGAGGACAGGAAATGACATAGATGTCCAGCTTATGATCGGGCACCCCATAGTCACTCTTTCTCTGCACTTTGACCAGTTTGAAGCACAGGTTCTCTTATATAGTTGGTTAGGAAGTTGGTCCCAATTCCCTCTGAAGAGGGAGAAAAACAAGAGTCTGGCCAGGTAGAGGGTGAGCCTGAGTTCTGCTGTCAGCTCCCTGCTCTGCTGTTTTGACCTCGGGGAAGCTGAGCTTTTATCCTTATTCATAAAAAGCAGTGTTTACAGTACCAGCCCAATGTTCTGTTGGGAGGCTAGCGTGGGAACATTCAGGAACAAAAACACAACATGGTGGAAGAAAGCCTGCTTCACCAAGCCTCTGGCCTGGCCTGGCCTACTCTGGGGCTCAGTTCTGAACCTTTCCGTTGCCCGGTGCAGGCTGCTGGTCTGCACACAGGGACTCTTCTTACAGTTTAAAGTTCCGTGATTCCAAAATCATCAAAAGGCAGGAGCAGCTGGCGAGCTCCGGTGTTATTCCTCACCATAAATCAGTCAGGATGAAGTCACCTCGCCTGGCATGCGTCAGGTTTTCCCTCTGTGTTCAGAGCAGTCCTGGACCCGGCCAACTCCACCAAGCCGCCCTGGCTGAACCTCTAGAGTCAATGGCTTTACCATCTTCTGGTGAGGCTCACCGTCCCCGCCAAGCCACTTATGCAACTGTCTAGAGAAACAGACTGCAAATGAGCTCGGCTAAAAATACTTCATCTTCGTGGTGGGGGGTGGGCTGGAGGGAGGGCTGTGGGAAGGTGGTGGCATTCTGAAGGTTCTGGATGCTTCTGTGAGCTCTACCAGGAATCTAAGAAGTACAAATACGGGAGTGTCAACTCTGGTCACAGCTATCCACCTCTCTGACACACCTGCCGATTACTTCTTCCTCAGGAAGGCACCAGCCTTGGTGGTGACTGACACCCGGATCCCAACTGAGAAGGCTTTCCTGCTAATGGCCAGCGTCTTTAACTTTTAGGGCACTGTTCCGGGATGCTGGAGTAACCGCTGGGCAGGAAGGGCCACAGGTGAGAGAAGAGGAGCCTTCACATGAACTGCACATACATGCAATGCCTGAGGAGTGGGGAATTCCAAGGTGCCCCCACCCTGACATCTGGCTTTCTGAGCTGCCCCGCAGGTAAATAAATTCTACCTGAGGTGGCTTTTTCCCCTCCATGCTCCACGCTTCCCCAGTTTCCTCAACAGAGCTCCCACGAAGCCCGCCCTCAAATGACCCAACATATTTGAAGTTGGGGTGCCCGGGATTCTTCTTCAGGGAGGACCTTGTCTTATAAATCATCCTCCAGGGACCCCCAACTGGCTGCCTTTCCTGAACAATCTCTGGGGGACAGGTGGCCAAACCTGGTCTCCTCTTCGGTGGCCACTGCAAGCCCTGTGGCACTCGCTCCCTTGCCGCTGTGCCTCATCCTCATCCTGAGTCAACAGTATGACAACCCAAACGTGTGGCACCAAGTCACCTGGGTGACTTGCACCGAGGAGAAGCGCTGCTCCACCTGCCCCCTTCCTCCAGACTCTCCTACGTTCACACTACTGTTCACAAGTTGCTGCCCGGAGATTACATGCCTGCCGACGGGGCATCTGTGTCATAGCCCTCCCCCAGGCTCAGGGGACATCTCAGAAAAGGGGGCAGAAAGACCGTAAGAGCCAGCTACCAAGAAGGACTGGAGTGAAACGGTGTCTTCTGGACACGGCAGCTATGGTTGCCTGTGTTAGAGCCACACCTGAGGGCAAGGCAATCAGCATTCCAGCTCGGTGCGGGGAAAAGCTCAAGAGCTGACAAGCTATTGATAACTGATGGTTTCTGGGAGAGGGTTCCTTAAGGGTATGACCCTGGTGTGTTGACTCTGACTATATGAGCAACACAGATTGGACTAGGTGGGTTTGGAAGGAGGGTGAGGGAGAAGGAAGTGGATCTGGGAGACTTTGGTGGTGTGGGGGCGGGGAGTAAGAAGGTGAATATGACCAAAATACATTGTATCTATGAAATTCTCAAAAAAAAAAAAAAAAAAAAAAAACAACTAAATAAAACATTGTACTTTAAATGAATAACTTTTGAAAAAAAAGAAACTCTGCCTAGAGAATTCAGCATCTTTGTTACCTCTTATAAGATACGTTGTTGTTGTTGTTTTTTAATCTCTGTCCCAGCTACATCATGCAGTAAAACATAGAAGTTGCAGGGACTTAGGAGACGACTTAGCTATGAAAGCACTTGCCTAGCAAACCCAACAACCCGCGTCCATCTCATAACCAACATAAAGAATTGGATGCGATGGTGCTCATCTGCAGCCCCAGCACTCCTACTGTGGTGTACAAGGCGGAGACAAGAGAATCAGCTGGAAGCTCGGCGTATGCTAAACAAGAGAGACCCTGCCTCAAAAACAAGGTGGACGGTGGTGAGAGCTAACTCCTGTGTGTCGTCCTCTGATTGACACACAAACACCATGGCACAGGTGTGCGGCCCCACCCCTCTCTCTCTCTCTCTCTCTCTCTCTCTCTCTCTCTCTCTCTCTCTCTCTCTCTCTCTCTCTCACACCACACACACACACACACACACACACACACACACACACAGAGTAAATTTATTCTTTTTTTTTTTTTTTTTTTAAGTTATAGGGCTTGGGTATGTAGGTCAGTGGTAGAGTGCTTGCATTCGTGAAGCCCTGAGTTCTATTCCGGCACCATAGAAATCAGACATGGTGGTGCATGCTTATAATCCTAGAATCTGGAACGTGGAGGCAGAAGAATCAGGAGTCCAGCGTCATCTTCAGCTACATAGTAAGTATGAGGCCAGCCTGGGCTACATGAGATCTTAGGTAGGTAGGTAGGTAGGTAGGTAGGTAGACTTTACATACATTGTGCTGTACCTGTTACTCAGCTTCCCAGCGCTGGCCTCCCCTGTAATCATAGTAGGACAACAAAGGTAGCATCCTCTATAATCACAGTGGGACATCACAAGCAGGAGTCTGTCATTGTATGGTCAGGATACAGGACATGTGCATCTGGAAGAATCTCACACGGTGCCCTTTATAGACACATCATCTCCTTCCTTGTCCCCATTATCTCCTGGACAGGGTCCCCATTTCTGCACTCGTGTCATTTGAAGAATGCTGTAAATGGAACCACTCGGTGTATCTCCGTCAGTATCGACGAGTGTGTTGACGTCTTCCATTCAGCATCCCTCTCCAGAGATCCAGCCACTTGTCTCATATAGCCACGCTCATCTCCTTTTCACGGCTAAGTAGTAATCCATGTCGTGAGCGTACCACAGTTTTATTTAAGCTTGCTCCTGATATAGCATGTCTAGGCAGTTTCTAGTTTGCAGCTATTACAAATAAAACTGTAATAAATATTCACATACAGTTCTTGGGTGGGAGGCTTCCTTTCTCTGGGATATGTGCCCAGGAGTGCAAAGAACTGCTGGATCATATGTTAGCTGCATGTTTAATTTTCAAAGAAACTCCCATCCTGCATTCCAGGGCAGAGCATCTCATATTCTATCTTTCTCTTCCCTTCCCTTTCCTTCTCTTCCTTTCCCTCCCCTCCCCTTCCCTTTCCTTCCCTCCCCTTCCCTCCCCTTCCTTTCCCTTCCCTCCCCTTCCCTTCCCTTCCCTTCCCTTCTCTTCCTTTCCCTTCCCTCCCCTTCCCTACCTTTCCCTCCCCTTCCCTTCCTTTCCCTCCCCTTCCTTTCCCTTCCCTCCACTTCCCTTCCCTTCCCTCCTCTTCCCTTCCCTTCCCTTCCCTCCCCTCCCCTTCCTTTCTTTTCCCTTCCCTCCTCTCTTCTCTCCCCTCCTCTCTCCATTTATGACGGAATCCCATGTATCCAAGACTACCCTCACACTCACTATATAGCCCCAGATAACCTTGCCCTTCTGTCTCCACTTCCCAACTGCCGAGATTACAGATGTCCACACCCATGTGGTGCCGACTGAGCCCAAGGCTTAGTGCATGCCAGGCCAGCACACTATCTGAGCTCCCTCCCCAGCTCCCCTGCTTTGTTTTTACCAGATAGATGTACACTGTCCAGTCTCTTGGCATTGTCACTATTGTTTAATTGGCACCATTCTGTGGCTTGTGCGGTTGGGGTAGTTTCAGTGTACATTCCCATCACTGTTGATGAGATGGACATCTCTGTGTGGGCTGGCTTGTCACCTAGGTGACCTCTGGGTGAAATGTCTGTGCACATTTTCCCCCCTTTCTTAATTGGCCTGTTTCTTTTCTTCTTACGGTTGCATTTTAAACTCCAGCCTGAATTCCAGCTCCTGTCAGCCCCATGGTATGCACTGTTTTTCTGTTTCTGGTTTGTTTTTCATCCACTTAACAGAGTATTTTTCAGTGCAAACACTTTTAATTCAGATGAAGTCAAACTTGTGCATTTTTCCTTTTATGGGTCATGCTTCTGGTGTTGAGTTCAAGAACCCCCGTCAGCCCTAGACCACAAAGATTTTCCCCTGGTTTTTTTTCTAAACATGTTGACGCCTCACACTGAAGTCTGTGATTTTTGTGTAAGGTGTGAGCTTTCTATAAAAGCCCCCCTACGGGATGCTCGCCCCTCTGGCACCATTTACTGGACAGGCTGTCCTTTCACCACAAATTACTTTGTGTCTCTTTCAAAAATCAGCAGGGCCTGTCTATATGGGTCTGTTTCTGAGCTGCCTCTTTTTGCCATGTGACCTCTGACCTGTGTGACCTCCAACCCTCTTGCCAGCACCAGAGTCTTGGTTGCTGTGGCTCCACAGCCAAATGAGTCTTGAGCTCAGGTGGACTGACTTCTCCAACTTAATTTGCTTTTTTTTTCCAAAATATTTTAGGCATTCTAATGCCTTTGTCTTTCTATGTAATTTTTAAAGATTTATTTTATGATTTTAAAATTATGTGTGTGTTTGTTTTTGTATAGGTCTGCAGGTGCTAGGAGAAGCCAAAAAAGGGCGCTAGATTCCTGGGACTGTAGTTGTGAGATGCCTGACTTGGGTGCTGAAAACCAAATTCAAGTCCTCTGCACAATCTGAGCCCTTTCTCCAGTCCACGTGAATTTTTTGACGCAATCTTGTCCGGGTCTAAAAAAGATCTTCCTGGAGCTTGAATAGATTTTGTGTTTAACTCACTCATCGATTTAAGGCAATATTGAGTCTTCTAATCCACAAACATGCATCTCTTGATAGACTCGGCTCCTTGGTTCGTCTCCTGAGCGTTTTGTAGAGCTGCTCACAACCACTCAGACAAGCTGAATTGTTGCTAACTCCATCAGGTATGCACAACCTGCAAACCCGAGGGCATCTTGCCTATGAGTGTGGTGTTCCCCGTACCTGTTCTGGTAGGTTTGGTAGACTTGCACCTACTTTACCTTTATGAGTGATAGTAAATGCTCCTGAAAGTCATTTCAGTGTGTTTGTTCCTACTGTATGGAAACACAGTCTTTTTTTTTTTTTTTTTTTTTTTTTTTTATGTTTATCTGGCACCTTGCTGCCTTATGGGACTCACTTATGAGTTCTGGGCGTTATTTCATTGGGTCTGTGAGGGGAGCTGTTGAGAGGTCTCACACATGGATGACCATCTAACAGTGATGTGACGTTTGCCTTTCCTTCTCTAACGCAGGCCTTTTCTCACTTGCTGCTGATGGGTGGACAGCTTGGCACTGCCCCCACGCTTGGGGAGGGGGGGAAGCCTTGCTTCATCAAGTGTGAGACAGCTGTGGGCTTCCTGCAGTTGCTATTTCTCACATTTGAGAGGCAATTCTGAGCTTAATCTGAGATTTCTCTTTTATCATGAATGAAGTTTGAATTTTGTCAGGAGTCTTTTCTTCATTAAGTGATGTAGTTAGGGGATGTTTCTTCTTTAGTTGTTTTGTGGTTCTGTGGGTTGATTTTTAAACATTGAGCATATCTTACATTTTTTAAGGAATGAACCCCACTTACTTATGGTTACAGAAATTTACAAGGAATGTAGTGTCACTTTTAGAAAACTGAAAACATATGTAAATGAAGCAATTTGGTCCTCAGGAGTGTAGTAGTAAATTCTTACATATATGTACTCATTTATTATGTACATGTATATATTCATAGTCATGTGTACACAGAAAAAACATGTATGTATGTATGTATATGGGTTTTTTGTTTGTTTTTTGTTTGGTTGATTTTCAGACAGAGTCTCATTATGTAGCTCTGGCTGTTCTGGAACTTACTATGTAGGCCAGGTTGGCCTCGAACTCACAGAGATCGGCCTGCCTCTGCCTCCAAAGTGCTAGGATTAAAGGTGTATGCCACCACACCCAGCTGGAAATTTCTTTCTTTCTTTCTTTCTTTTTTTAAAGATTTATTTATTTATTATATGTACACTGTTCTGCCTCTATGTGTACCTGCAGGCCAGAAGAGGGCACCAGATCTCATTATAGATGGTTGTGAGCTACCAGGTGGTTGCTGGGAATTGAACTCAGGACCTTTGGAAGAGCAGCTAGTGCTCTCAACCCCTGAGCCATCTCTCCGGCCTCCATATTCTTAATTCTAGTAGCAGAAGGGTTGAGGTGTGTGTGGGCTCTGCATTAGAGCCAGCTACGCAGGAGGAGTCAGAGTGCTGGGATGGGAAAGAGGGCAAGTATCAGAGTTCTCTTCCTAAGAGATGAGCACTGGGCTCAAAGGTAATGCACAGCCATGCTGAGCATGAGCCTTCAACCTCGTGGACACATGCCAGTGAGTGGACACATGTCAGTGAGTGGACACATGCCAGTGAGTGGACACATGCCAGTGAGTGGCTCCTGAAGCATGGGCTAAAGAAATGGCTCAGTGAAAAAAGTACTTGCCACCAGGCAAACGGCTCAGCCTTGCTTTATGTAGTCATTTTTCTGTACCCATTTAGTGAGTGTCCACTATGTTCTAGGACCTGGAACACCACAGTAGGGACAATGCAGCTGGCCTCTGTCTTGGTGTGATTCCTGGACACACCTCTCCATCAGTGTGAGGCACCCATCCTCTGTCTTCCTCGGGCCCTGCTCCATCAAACCACCCTTGTCTGTTCCAGCCCAGCCCAGCTCTCTGTTTCTCTGAGTTAGCAGTCCCATCAGTAACTCTGAGCCTACTGGCTCATTCATTCTTGTGACCTAGTGTCCAGCATGCTGCCCAGCATACAATTGGTGTGGCACATTTGTAGAATGAAGCTGTGTGAGCAGAAAGGCCCAGGGGAGGTAGACAGGAGGCCATATTACATGAGGGCCACAGCAAAAGAAACAGAAAGCAGATGTTAGCAATGACATGGACCAGTGTGAGATATGAAGGTGGCCAGCTCCTCAGAAGGTGTGTCTCCTCCCCAGCTCACTGTCAGGGGATGGTGGCATAGGGCAACCTGATCGACTGCCTCTGTCCTGGGGAGGCAGGTTAAGCCAAGGCAACCAAGAGTGCTGGGTTCATCTCTCTACTGTACAACTCAATGTCTCGGGAGTGTGTGGAGCCCATGTAGTCACCGCGTCACCTTCTGTAAGTGATGATGGTGGATGCTAGGGAAACCAGGGCATCTGGGAAACTACACGATGCTTACTTAGCACGTGCATCCTGGGCGTGCCCCCTCTCCATGGACCTGAGCCCATGTTGGGTGTAAACCCCAGGGAAGCCGGACTCATCCTGATCCCCACTGGATTCTCAGCAGCCAGAGCAATGACATGTACGGAGAGAATGCAAGGTAAATGTTTACTTGAGGAGAGAAAGATTTGACTGCAGAAATATAATGTGCAGAAACCATGATTGTCCAAAATGACACATCACTAAACTCTGTTGTTTTGGTTAAAAATGACTTCCTGGAATTAAAAAAGAAAAAACCTAACATCAGAAATGTGTTTTGTAATCTTGAGGCAGCCAAAAGGGCACTTCTGTGCCACTAGACGTGCTCTCTGCTCTGTGGGTGTGGCTATTACTTAGGTACTGCGACAAGTTCCATTCATGATAGGAAGCCACCAGCTGGGCTAGAAGGAGGTCTGTGATCTGCTCAGGTGTCTGCTTGCTCATCTCTTCTTTGGCCTCCAGGCTCTAGACATCCATGACAGGCACCATGGCCACTACTGCCCCACCCCCCCATTCATGTGTGACCATCTTAGCGCACCCCAGGAAGGAGGTGACAGTGTATGCTGGAGCATGCGTGCATGTGTAAGTGGGAGAGGGAGGATACACATGCAGACCTGTGTCTTCAAATGTGAGGGTGAATGTGGTGTCCCTTTCCCTCATATGAGCATCAGATCCCATGGCTCCTTTGTGCCTTCCATGAACCCTGGAGCCATAGCTTGGATATGTCCCATTTGTCAGGACAAGGGGTGATGCTCCTGTTTATATTTTAACCATATAAAGATGAGCCGAGGAGCTGACGAAATGGCTCAGCAGGTAGAAGTGCTTACGGCTCTTGCAGAGGACCCATGTTTGGTTCCCAGAACCCACAGAGAACCACTCACAACCGTCTGTAACTCCAGCTTCAAACAGGCAGGCCGATCTCTCTATGAGTTCAGGGCCAGCCTGCTCTACATAGTGAGTTCCAAGCCAGCCAGGGCTAAAAGAAGAAGAGCCAAACCCACATATTATCTTCTCAGAGGCTCCTTAGCCTCACTCAAATTGTCTGGGCTGCCCCCAACTTTATAGCACACGCTCCCAGGCACCAGGCTCCCACTCCTCACTCCAGTGCTCACTCCCTCCTGGGTTTCTGTACTCCTGACCTTTGTGATTTCCAGGCTACAGGCTACCAAGATACCCCAAGGTACCGCAATAAGCTCTTGCCCACCTAGCCTGCCACAGGATCTAGTGTGGCTCTGGCACAGTCCCCATGATTCTCCACAGGACCCTCCATCCGTCCTCCACCCTGGGCCTCCCCCAAGAGCTTCTCATGGGCCCATCCCTTTGTTAATATCAATACCCTGTCAAGTTGCATTGTATCACAACCCCCACACTCCGCAAAGAGGGCTGCCATTTTTCCCATGGTGGAGATGCCTTTCGCTTTCTTTGTCTTCACAGGATCGTTCCTTTTCTGTGGGAAATCAGCTCTCTGTTTTGTTCACTGAAATTGTCCCTGTTCTTGGCGCAGGGTGGGCCCTCAGTGGATATTAGTAAGTGTATAGTATGGCTGAGTAACTGGCCTAAATTCCACCCCAGTGGCGCAGAAAAGACACTCCAAGGATACCAGAAGAGGAGCGTTTATTCCCTGGTAAACAGCTTCCTCTCACCCAAAGAAGCCAAACTAAACCTACTCCTCACCACCACCAGTTTCACCAGATTTCTGTCCCTCCATTAGCCAAATTCACCAGAGGCGTCAGAGCAACAGGGTGTACACAGTCCCTGAGTTCACCAGGTGCACCCCAGTTTTGAGGTCCCTTGTGTCCACAGGTCAGGCATCAAGCCAGAACTGGGAAGAAGCCCACGAAGTCCACTTTTAACAGCTCTCCTGGTGAGTGAGAGGCAAGAGGCAGGCTCTCACATCTCTTCTTGAGAGCCTGGCTGTCTGAGCTCACAGCTCACAAACGCAAATGACAGTGGGCAGGCGTGACCAGCTGTGACTCAACCTGAAGTAGGCTAAGAGGGAATGGTAGAGAGATGGCTTTGGGAAATCTCTTGAGCTGTAGTTAGAAGGGGAGAAAAAGAGGCCTGTGAAAGTGAAATCACAGACAGACACACAGCCAAGAACAAAACACGAAAGCATGGTGCAAAGTTATTGAGAAGGCGGAAGCCCAGAATAAACTGAGGGGTGTTTTGAAAAGGAAGTGGGTGGGGGTTTAAGGACTCTTCGGAGGAGGAGAGTATGGTTCCTCAGAACTGTTGAGGAACACACAGAGAGTTCAACTCAGCATGTGAAGACATCTTCAACTCTCCCTGCAGGAGAAGGGGCTTCGTTTAAAAATAAGAGGATTCGCTTAAAAATTGGAGAAAGTTTTGTCTCCATCTTTTCCTCTCCACACCAGAACTCCATACAGCTAAAGAGAAAAGCACTGGCCAACAGCTGACTTGAGGAGCAGAAGAGAGCCCCAGAAAAGAAAACGTCCATTAAGATGTGGCCAACTGGGGCTGGAGAAATATTTCAGTGGTTAAGAGCACTGCCTGCTCTTCCTTAGGATCCGGGTCCCACTCCCAGCACCCACATGGCAGCTCACAACTGTCTGTACCTCCAGACCCAGAGCATCCAATCCCCCCCTTAGACCTCGGCAAGCACCATGCATAGACACACATGCACACAGAACACTCAGCCACTTAAAACAAACAATAACCTTTAAATAATTATAATAAAAAGACATGCCTTCTGGGGATAGGGAGGTGGCTCCATAAATAGGCGCTTACGTGCAATGACCGCCAGAGTTCGGATCCTAGAGCCCACATCAAAGCCATGTGGGTGTAGCAGCATGCCTGTATGTACTCTCAGCACTCAGGAGGTAGAAATGTCCCTAACCAGCTGGCTGCCTAGATTGGCAGAATCAGTAAGCAGGAGACACGGCCTCAGTAAATAAAGTGGAAAGCCGAAAGCCGTTAGAGAAAACCCCACGTCAACCTCTAGCCTCCACATGCAGGCTCACACATGTGCACATGTCCTGGACACACACATGCACCACAAACATGTGAACATACATTTACGCATGTGTGCACACACCCACACATATGCTCACAATTGCTTCTCCTAACAGCATACACATTTGGTCTAGACCCGAACTCCTGGGGAAACAGTTAAGAACCCCTGAGGAAAAGGGGGATAATAGCACCCCATAGGCAGAGTGCGGAGAGGTAGCATGCTCAAAATGATGTCTAGGTGCTCTTGATGAAGTACTAAATGTGTCCTTGCTTTTACCTGACCCCCAGCTCAACTGGGGGGGGGGGGCTGGGGCAGTGGATGGCATAGTTAGTACATCATTTGCCACACGGTGCGAGGACTAGAATTTGAACCCCAACCCCCCCATCACCAATATCTAAGAAAGCTCCTCATGATTGTGTGTGCTTGTAATCGCATCACTGGGGAGGCAGAGGCAAGTGGATCCCTGGAGCTCACTAACCAACCAACCTGGCTCAGCCAGCATGCTGCAGGCCAGTAAGAGCCCCTGTCTCAGAAGCAAGATGGACAGCTCCTGATAAAAGACATGGGAGATTGTCCTCTGACCTACACACACACACCCACACACACACACACAAAAAAAAACCTGTGTAGATACAGACACACTAAAATACAGCCTTCCTTAAGCTGTCTAGTTTTCCTAGTTGGCTTTGAGAAATGTGCTCACTTTTCCAGGACACGAGAAAGTCGTGGTTTCCTGATCAAGTTGCTCCTGAGACAACCCAGAGCAGTGCTTACGTCACAGGAGAGCCACACCTGTGTTTTAGCCTTGCTAATGGACATTGTCAGTTGAACCTGTACATGCACAGTGCTAAATGCATTGCATACACTTTACGTCCAATTTACCCACAATCCAACGTGGTAGAAACTGCCCGCCTTCTTCTTCTTCTTCTTCTTCTTCTTCTTCTTCTTCTTCTTCTTCTTCTTCTTCTTCTTCTTCTTCTTCTTCTTCTTCTTCTTCTTCTTCTTCTTCTTCTTCTTCTTCTTCTTTTTCTTCTTCTTCTTCTTCTTCTTCTTCTTCTTCTTCTTCTTCTTCTTCTTCTTCTTCTTCATCTTGAGACAGGATTTCTCTGTGTAGCCTTGGCTGTCCTGAACTCGATTTGTAGACCAGGCTGGCCTCAAACTCACATTGATCCACCTGCCTCTGCCTCTCGAGTGCTGGGATTAAAGGTGTGCGCCACCACGCCTGGCTCACCTTCTTTTTTAAAGAAGGAAAAACTGAAGAGACTAAATTCAACTCAAGCCTGAGCAGCCCAGGACCCCCACCGTAGGCCTGTGACCTCAGCACATGGCTTTTAAAACTTTCTCTCCCAGAAGTGGCTTCCATTATGCCAGTACAATGAACAGAGACTGGTGATTGGCAGACAGGCCTGTGGGGAGGGGTGAGGAGGAGGATGGGCACCGGAAAGTTGCTGTGGACAACATGTGCATATAAATACGGTCTCAGTGGTAGATGTGCTTGTCTTTTGCACACCTGTACATAGAACAAACCCTCTGCACATCCAATCTGCCCAGTCTTCCCCTGGGAGCTTCCAACAGGGGACCGGGTGCCATAGGACTTTGATGTGGGAAAGACTGCACTTGCTTCCTTGGGTCCCCAGATGTTGCCCGGTGACCTGGCTGGAGCCATGCAGAGTGCTGGGTGCAGGAGACACAGTGAGCGCACTGCTCTTACGGAGGAGACAGACTTCACTCAGCTCCCTGAGACAAGTGCTTAATTTCACTGTGACTCTGCTGTGATGGGGAGGGATCCAGGGACTGTGACTGAGCAGAGAGTGGGTCACACTGGCTGAAGACTGGAGATGAGCAGAGAGATGTCACCCAGGTGACAGGCAGGAAGAGCATTTCAGGCAGAGGGAACAGCCTGTGTGCAGGGGCCCTGTGGTGGGAAGGGTGCAAGGGGAGCAGCCGGGGTTGGCATGAGCTCCAGGGGAAGATGGTGACATGGTCCTAGCAGGAAACAGAGAAGCATAGGAACTGCCCCCACCCTCCACCCCCCGAGGATAGTAGAGGGCCAAAGACCTCACACAGGAACTGCGACAGATCTATGTTTCTGAAAGGGAACTCTGGCTTTCAGTGGAACCAGGTGACATACAGAGGACCCTAGAGGGAAGCACCTGTACGGCACACGGCCTTGGCATTCTAGACGACGGTGACAGAGGCAAGGCCTCCAGAAGCACCTTTCCCTCAGTCCCTAAGTCCTTAGCATCTCCTTGAGGTCACTGGGGTCCATCAAGAAGAAATGTCCAGCTTCGTGTGTCCTATGCAAGAACAAAGCAGGCCTCGGAGGTAGGATGAGCTCTGTTGCGTTCTCAAGAGCTGTCTTCTGTTTGGCTTTTCTCAGACTTCTTGGAAAATAGTAGAGGGATAAGGGAAAGAGGCAACTTCTCCAATTTCTGGGCCATTTTCCCGTTTTTTGTGGGGAAAGTGCCCTGCAGTTATCTGCATAGATTGTCAGTCCTATGGCAGGAAGCCCAGCCCAGGCCCTTTGGGGGAGAAGAAATGCATGATTCAGCTGGCAGGAGGGAGCCAGGAGGTTAATGACCGATGGTGGAGGCCAGAGCAAGGCTGGGGGCAAAGGGGAGCCAGAGAGGAGCCTGGGTTGCTCTGGGCAAAGAAGCTCTAGAAAGCTCGATGAGGCAGAGGGGAGACTTTGTGGCCCCTCTGCAGGCAGAGGCTCCTGAGCGCTGCTGCCTGGAGGCAAATTTCCCTTGTAGGGAGCCAAGAATTAATAAGCCAGGACCAATGGGGTGGCTGACCCAGTGGTAGAATTGCTTTTGGTCCAGGCCCAGCCTGCAAATTACAGGCCTAGGTTGCTGCTTCTGGAACAGCTACTGGAATCAGGGCCTGCTGGTGACTGCGGTCAGCAGCCACACAGTCCTGCCTTGCCTTTCCGGGGCATTGGTCATCTCTGATTGTGTGTGTGTGTTGGGGCGCGGGGTGGGCTCTCCTTTGTCGAAGGAGATGTCGAAGAGGGATCTGAGCGTCCTCTGTTGCAAAAGTGAGCCCGGCTTCACTGGGTCTAAGAGACACAAGCAGGAGGCCCAATCTTCATGTACCTAAGTGGTGTCATGAATCATATCAAAGAAAAGAGAAGTGCATTTCCTAGCTGGGCCGTGACTGTGTGCGTGGCTTTGGAAAATTAGATGCCCCCATTCTGAGCTTTGGTGTCCCAAGCCGGGGAAATGATGGTTTGTGATGGCCAGGGTCAACACCAAAGAAAAACAGGATGACTGTGTGATTTGGACAAGCTCATATCCACCGAGATGGTAGCCTTCTGCTTTGTAAGGAGCTAGCTTATTGTCATGTATGCTGCATACATGAAAAGCCAAGGCTACGAAGTTAGGTTTTGAGTGAGATCAGGTGGCTGGTGAGCCAGAACTCTATCTCCATCCACCCGTCCAAGGCCAAGGTTCCCCCTCCTTCCTGACCCCATATGCATGCCTGTGGGTTAGTCTGGAGTTGATTTACATTTAAAGAGGTTTTTTAAAAAAATATTAGTTCTGAAATTCAGAACCAGAGACAACAGTTGCCTTGTTAATTTTCAGGCCTTAAAGTAGGCGAGACTGTGGGGGTCAGCTCCAGCCAATTCCACTGTGAACTCCAACCAAATAAAACGCCTGGAGCGGCTCCACCAACAGCTTAGGAACCCCAGTAGCAAGGTCAGACAGGGTGGGGCTTGTTTACAGAGATCATGAAAGATCGAAGATTTCAGATCTCAAGTACTTGCCCACCCCACCCCATAGTTTTCATTTATTTGTTTGGGGGTGTGAATGCATGTACCGTGTGTGTGTGTGTGTGTGTGTGTGTGTGTGTGTGTGTGTGTGTGTGTGTGTGTGTGTGTGTGATAGGTATTTGGGTATGCACACATGTGGGGGTCAGAGGTTGCTAACAGGCATCTTCCTCTATAACTTTCCACTTTAATTTGAGATGGGCGCTCTCACTGAACCCAGAGCTTACCAATTTAGCTGTACTGGCAGGCCGGTGAGCCCAGCCTGCCTCTGCCTCTGCCTCCTCAGGGCTGGGGTTATAGGCACATTGCTATGCCAGGCTTTTTTTTTTTTTTTTTTTTTATGTGCATGCTGGGGCTCCAAACCCAGACTAATGCTTGTCTGGCCATCACTTCACCAACTGGGCATCTTCCCAGGCGCCACCTCCACAGTTCCACGTAAGGGACCTGAGCTCTCTAGAGGAGACGGAAAGCTCAGGGTCACGTGTGCAGCAGAGGCTGAGACCTTAGTCTCCCTTCTTTGTCTGCCTGTTTCAAAATGGCAGCAGCCTCCTGTGTTTGTCACAGACTTCCAGACAATCTTCAGGAAACGGAGAGATACACTTCTCGAAAGCAGCACGCATCACAGGGAATCTCCCTGGCCTCTGCAAACATTCTCTGAGATCGTTAGCCAGAGGTTCATCCTCACCCCCAAATCAGTCTGGCCACAGCCTCCCCAGCTCAGCAACCAACGAGTGCACCTCCACACACTCCTCCCTACCCCATACCTTGGTCTCCACCACCACTGCCATGCCAATCGCTTTATATCTTGTTACCGTTCAGAATGCTCGAGATCCAGCCCACATGTTGAGCTACTGACAACCCCGACACTGAGCTTATGTCTCTTATTGTTTATGAACATGTGGTCTCATGATGTTGTCCAGACTGGCTTTGAACTTGCAATCCTCCTGCTCCAACCTCTTGAGTGCTGGGATTATGGGGTGGTATCACACCACACCTAGCAAAAAAAAAAATGTAATTTTCATAGTCAGTGCTAGGAACTGAGGGCAGTACTCTGGCCTGGGCTGCAGCCCTGCCTGTTAGCAGAGGACATACCCACTCTCTGAACCAGGATAATAAGAGTGAGACCATGACAGCAGCTGACACCTACTGAGGCTTAGTACACTCAGAAGGCTTTGTTTGGAGGTCACCTCACTGTAAACCCTGGCACATGATCACACACACACACACACACACACACACACACACACACACACATATACACACACATACACACACACACACACACCGTGTGAGCATATCTGCACATTCTGAAGGAATTTGCCCAGTGGCGAGGCTGAGACTAAAACGTTGGGCTGGTTCTGTGAGCTAGAACCGGCATTTGAACCTTGATGCGTTGTCCCAAAGCCTTCAGCGGTTTCTGTCTCAACTGTTCTTCCTGACAGCTCCTCACACCTGCCTCACTAGTGTCCCTTTACCAGAGCTCATCTTTCCTGAAGTGGTGGCCTCTTGAGGAAGAACATGTACATCCTTTCTCCCCAATTCCTGGTGAAGGAGGCAGAGTGAGTTACTCTTGGAAATGGCCACTTTAGTGGAAGAAATAGCTCTGTTTTTGTTGGTCCTTTCGCACGTCCCCACCACGCCTCCCCCTCCCCTTTGACTCTTTGTACCCCACAGCCTCTTCCCTGCCTTCCTGTCACCTGTGTTCTATTGCCCTCAACAGCTCCCTTTCCCTTCTCCTGGTCCCCTTTCTTGTTTCATGATCTGTACCCACTCTCACCCACATATATACATGCATGAACATTAAAAGCGAGGGTCCACATATGAGAGAGAACATGTGGTATTTGTCTTTCGGAGCCTGGGTCACCTCACTTAATGTAATAATTTCCAGACCCTTCCATTCTCCTACAACTTTCATAATTCCATTTTTCTTTATAGCCGAATAAAATTCCACTGTGTATCTGTACCACATTTCCATTATCCAGCCATCAATGGGTGGACACCTAGGCTGGTTTCATTTCAAGGCTATTGTGAATAGAGCAGCAACGAACACATATGAGCAAATGTCTCTGTGGTAGGATGTAGGGTTCTTTAGGTATATGGCCAGGAGTCGACCCAGGCTGAGTCATATGGTAGTTCTACAAGAAGAAAAAAAAAGTCTTAATTTTAATGTAGTTAAATTGCTTGATGTTGTCCTTATGGCTTGTACTTACTGTGCTTTGTTTAAGAGATCTTTCCCTAGCCTTAGATCATAGATATATTCTCTTATACTGTCTTCCAACTCTGTCATGGTTTTCCCTTCTATGCTTAAGCCTTTGTTCCATCTGGAATTGGTTTTTGTGAATCACTTGGGGTAGGAATCTAATTTCACTTTCCCCCATACGGATAAGCAATAGGTCTGGCGTGATAGGCTTGCAGTATCTGGGAGTTGCCACAGGCTTCCACACATGTGAGGGTTTATTTCTAGGCTGCCTTGTTTGTTTCATCTCCGTGCTGGTGGCACACTGTCTTGATCACTGTGTCATTATGATAAATCCTGGTATCTGGTATAGCAAGTATACCATCTGGCATATGCACTGTGCTTAACTTTAAAAAAATGTTTGTAATTATTTATTTTATGTGTGTGTTTTTTGTTTGTTTGTTTGTTTTGTTTTTGTTTTTGTTTTGGTCTGTATGTATGTTCTGTGTGCTACATGGATCAGCGTTCACAGAGACCAGAAGAGGGTGTCAGATCCACTGGGACTGGAAATACAGAAGGTTGTGAGCCAGCATGTGGGTGCTGGGAGTTGAACCTAGGTCCTCTGGAAAAGCATCCAGTGTGCCATCTTAACCATCTCAACCACTGAGCCATCTCTCCAGCCCTGGTACTTAATTTAAAAACAACAACAATAAAAACAGAGTATCATGGCTCCTTTTGACCATCTCACTCTTCCATATGCATCTAAAAATCAGCTTGTTAAATGAGAAAAATAGGTTAGGATTGTCATTGAAATCGCATAAGGTTTATATGTGAGCTTAGGGAGAGTAAATGCTACATTTCATCTTCTTGTTCAAGAACATGGTCTCCCTCATGTAATTCAGTCTTATGTTCTGACTTCTTTATTCCAAGATTCTTTATGGTTTTTTATTGTATTTGGTATTTTTAAATGTTTTTAGGTATCTACTAGAAAAAATATATATGTACACACACACACACACATATATATATATATTAAGTTAAACACACATTAATTGTTACAAATTGAATACACACATTTATATGGCACCAGACTGAGAGTCCAACATCAGTATCGGCCTCAGGTCCCATCAGGCACCTGCCACTCACCACCACCTAAGGTGAGACCTTAGCTTCCTCTTACCCAGGTTGTGGCTAGCCCACCTGTGTTTCTGAGTTGCCATTAAATAAAATGGTGCCAGACATAACTGCTCAGGGTTCTTTTGGGTAGACATATTCATATCGCTACATGCAAAGTAAGGGCCATCATTCTCCATGGTGACAGTGCATGAAGAGACCACAGTTTCGTGGTTCTTTCTCCATTGTCCATGAGTATCCAGCAGTTTCTAGTTTGGAGTTACTACACACAGTAGGGCTTAAGACATTCTAGTAGAAGTCCTTTAGGGACACATCTTGGGGCAAAATTGCCACATCATAGGGATCCTGCATGTTCAGTTCGAGAGACTCTATCTGACACTGTCCCAAGGGGACTGCAGACTTATAGTCCCATCAACGCCTTCACCCGGGTGCCCATCCTGGTCACTGTCTTGCGACAAGATCCTCCTGGTCCTACCTCCCAGTCTCTGCCACTATGCTCAGTCTTAAGCAGTGCTGGAGTTGGGATTCATGGCTCCTCTCCTTGCATGCTATGCTAGCACTCTACCAGCTGAGCCAAAACTCCCACCTCTGAGTGGGTTTTTGGAACATCTGTGTTAGGCCCACTCATACGGCCAGTCTGTGCCTGCTGCCACCTTCTGGTTCGCAGGAGGACACGGGGGAGCATGGAGGATGACAAGGTCCATTTAGCTGGAGATAGAGTCATGGGCTTCTTCCTGCTTGTAACCAATTCCAGAAAATGTCTATTTCCCCTCATGCTCCCATCTACTGCTACTCTCTGGGTTTCTCCTGGCATCCTAGGCTCCTTGTTTCAAACTCACCCATAGTCATCTAATATGGTCTGGTGGCTAGAAGGGCATTAGCTTTCCTGCCTGAGGATGTTGGGGTGAGGGCAGCTTTAGAGGCAAAGACCAACCCTTTGGCTCCTGAACATCCACTGCACTTAACTTTTTTCTCTCTCTGCCTGATGAAGAGAAAATGGAGTCTGGGCTCCCTCCTACATCACTGTGAGAACTCATCAGTCATTCAATAAATGTTTACTGTACATTAGGCCTGCACTACTCAGTACAATAGATAGCAGCTCACCTGATTCCCATGCCAAGCCAGAAGTTAAGAGATGTTAAGTCGTCACTGACTCAAGGTCCCACACGCGATGATGGCCCTGAGATTCAGGGTATCTGATTCCAGAGCCCATAACTTTGACCCACTCACAGCTCCTTCCTTAGAATCCAAACACCTGCGTAATCTAAGCAAGCCTAAACAACTGAGGCCTTCAGTCAGTGGCTTTGTGTCATGGTTAGCTGCCACTGGGAAGGGGGTCTTAATTGATGAACTGTCTAGATCAAGTTGCCCTTTGGGTATGTTTGGGTTGGGGTTGTCTTAATTGCTACTTGACATAGGAAGACTCAGCCCACCACGGGCAGCACCATTCCCTAGGCAGGAGATCCTGACCTGTGTGAGAGAGAAGAAAGTCAGCCAAGGAGCAAACAGCCCCTTGTCCGTTTATTTCTCTCCACACAGTTCAGCTAGCTGCTTCAAGTTCCTGCCGCTGCAACTTCTTGGCTGCGGCGCACTGAAACCTGGAACAGTACCCCAAATAAACACCTTTCTCTCCCAAGTCTGGTCAGTTTGCTTCAACACAGAACCAGAAATGACACTAGGACACCTTGCCTGGTTGGCATCAAGTTTTCCCCTTTTGGTGCCCTGCAGCAATGAGTAAGGAGGAAGTTCTCTCTGTCCCTACCAAGGTCCATCATGACCTCATATCCTTTGGTGTCTCTTGACATCATTAAAACTTAGCAACTTAAGTGATTTCATTGATTTAAAAAAAATGAAAGAAGGAACCTTTTTTTCCCCACAGAGAAAAGAGGTAGCCCAGGCTGGGAGGGTGAGGAGGCATCCATACACACTTCTCCCTTTGACACGCTGACTGTAGCCAGACACATGGGAAGAAGAGAGGCTGTGGGAAGCTGCCCTTCACTCTTCTGCATCATCACACAGCCAGTCGCTGGAGGCAGGTGCCCTGGGTCCCCCTTTCTATCCTCTCTCTGCTACTGTGGTTGGGAAACACAGAAAGTATGGGGTCTGGCTGCGGTTCCATCTTCTCGTCCCGGATAGGCCCCTCCCAGATCTTCTTCCAGCAATAAACGGATTTGGAGAAAACTGCAAAGTTGGCTCTTCTTTCCGAAATATTGTGGGGAGACAATTCCAAACACAGAAGTTGGAAATATGGAACTTCCAGGCCATGGCACAGCAAATTGAAAGATGAGTCTTCCTTGAGGGGGGGGGGGAGCCAGACTGGCCAAACGCACCAGCTTCAGACAGAAAAGCAGCTAGAAGTGGCCTTCTGTTTTGACTGCGTTATGTTTTGGTTGCTGTTGTCTCATTTCATCTTCCTCCTGGGAACAATTTTCGGAGAGAGTTGGTCCCTGCCCAGCAGTATACTGCGTATAAGAGAGGATGTGCGGGTGCGTGTCATGGGTGTCTTTTTATTTATAATTTTTAAAATATGAAACGTGTGGTGAATTTGTGTGTTATCTCGCACAAGGGCCATCCTCGTCTACTCTGCATTATTCTAATTCTTCCGCGTGTGCTGCCAAAGCAAGCGCTGTGCAGCGATTCCGGGGAGGGGAAGGGAGGGGAGGAGGAAAGGGAAGCAGCTGTGGCTCCTTGGCGTACGGACCTGCATCCTCCAGGACCACAGAGCTCACCCTCCACTCCACTAAGAAGCCAAGGCACAGGGAGGGGAAGTGACACACCTCAGCTTAGGGCCCAGAGTTCCTTGTCCTGGAGGGATGGATCCTTTATTCAAAGCCTGGCAGTCATTAGGGGGTCTCAATGAAAGAGCTCCTTTCACCGTGAGGCAAAAGGGGTCATCAGGCCAAAGTGTTGTGGGGGATGGAACTGAAGCTAGTCCAGCGGACTTCACATGCTCAGTTTCTTTACAATCCGTCTCCTGCCTCCAGGCCTTGCCCCTGTGTTCATCGGATGTGGGTGCTGGGAACCGAACCCAGGTCTTTTGCAAGAACAACAAGTGCTCTTAACTACTGAGCTCTTGAATAATATATATATTTTTAAAAAGCACCAGTGATGTAGTGTCAGGCCTGGACGTCCAAGTTTGGTGCTATGTGCTGCCTTGGCATGGGTGACATCAGGAAGTGGCCAAATGGCCTCACTGCAAACTGCCCTTTCGTTGTGTTCCCTAGGCAGAGTCCCCTGAGTCAGGCAGGTTAGCTGAAGGTTCCACTTATCGCAGAATAGCATCTCTCAGTTTCCCGCCAGGCACAGAAGTATACGAACAAGTCAGCCCCATGCCCCTATGGGAACCTGGAGGCACTTCAGCGTGCCCCCCAATACTACCCAGCCAGCCTCACATAGCCCTGCCATTCACTCTTGTGTCATCTGAGCTTCCTCCTCCAGACTGTGAGGCCAGGACTTGATCTCGTTTGTCCAACACGGGTGTGCCACGTTCAGCAATCCCCACACCAGAGGGTTGAAATCACCTCTCACCTCACCTCTGGAGTGAGGCGCTGCTGTGATGCTGAGAAAACAGACTCACCTAAGGGAATCTCACATCTGGGAATCTCTGGACTTCCACTTAAATTCAAATACCCAGCGGCAGAGCCTTCCCTGTTTCCTTCGGTGCCACAGTATCCAATCAACACTCACCACCCCACTAGTCTATTCGCGTCCTAAGACAAGGACGACGTCCTCCTGGAGTCTCACGCAGCCCCTGGAGTAGAAAAGGTGAGTTTCCCGGAAATGTTTTTGAACTTCAATTTTCTCTTGAAAAAAAAAAAAAAAACCAGAATAGTGGTAACTTCCCACCCCCAAAGTAGGGACTCAAGGAAGTTAGAGTCAACTCTGGATCAACTGCAGGCCCCACCAACTGTGTGCCCCTCCATTGACAGAGATAACAGGATAACAACAGGGGATCTACATCACCCAGCTATATTAGAGTCTGAGTGATTAGCGTGTGACAGCCATGCTGGCTTTTGATTGTTGGTTTTTCAGGGTCACAGTGAAGAACGCATATGTGAAAGCCTCTGGGAACTGTAAGCCTAGCGGTCACGTCTTGATGGTGATATGTCACCTCTGCTTTCAGCTACCTAAGGTGAGCACTACCGGCTGCTTCTGAATCCCACTCACTGCCTTCTTTCTCCTTTTTTTTCTTCCTCCTCCTCTTTCTCCCCACCCCCTTTCCCTAGTACCCCAATTTTGCTGAGAAATTGCCCTCTCACATAGATAGGGTTAGGTCACAATCAGTCTAAGCCACCATGACAGTCTGGGACTTTGTTTTTAAGATTTGTTTTATTCTTAATTATGTATGTGTGTAGATTTGTGCCCATGAGTTCAGTTGCCCACAGAGGCCAGAAGAAGGTGTCCGATCTCCTGGAGCCAGAGTTGTAGGCAGGTGTGCGTGCTGATGTGGGTGCCGGAAGCTAACCTCGGGTCCACTGCAAGAGTAAGAGCAGTGTGTGCGCTTAACCGCTGAGCCGCACCTTCAGCCTTCGTCACAGTAATTGTGTTCCATCCTCCGTGACTGGAGCAGAAGCGAGCATAGATCCCAGGTCTGAACAGAGGAAAAAATGGCAAAGTGTGCTAGGGGATTCTCGGAGCCTCCTCCACCCCGTGTTGGCACAGTTACACAGAAGAAATAGAATTCCAGCTGCCATCTTGAATCAGCTCAAAAACAAGAAGCAAGAGCCATGATGCCCCCTGTTAGCAGCCTCTGGGCTTCTTGTTTCATGACGGATGGTGCATTCTGTCATTATTGAAATCCATTTAGGCTTAATTTTCTGGTTCTTGCAGACAAAGCAACACAACGAATGCAGTCCTTGGCATCCCGCTCCGCCTTCCTGTCGCAATCGATTGTTCTCAACCAATTTCCCTCTCCACCTCTCATCACATTTGACAGTAGCTCTTTAAAAAGTAAAAACACTCTGTGTCTCTTTCCCTGCCTTCTTCTCTTGAGAAAGGGTCTCGCTACGTAGACCGGGCTGGCCTGAAACTTACCATGTAGACCATGTGTGCCCCAAACTCGGAACTGAGCCTGTCTCTGCCTCCAGGGTGCTGGGATCAAAGCATGCGCCACTATGTCTAGCCTCCCTTTCTACTCTTTGTGAAAGAAATGAAGATATCTGCATTGCCTAGACCAGTTCTGGAGACACAGTCCAGGTTTGATAAGTATTTCTTGAATAGATAAGATTCTACCACTTGAATTATCATTTAGATACAGCTGGATTAAACAATGGTCCCAGAAATGGTTGGATTGAAATGGGAATTCTAGAAGATTCTTGTTAAGCTTTATGAGCTATTAAAGGTCACCGTGAGGAAACGACATTGTCATATTTTGGATTATGTTTCCAGTTTTGACAGCTTGAGTGATGATCCAGACAAATGCTCCCTCTGAGGAGAATTTGATAAACTGGGCAAAATAGTTTCCAGAAAACCCAGCTTAAAAGTGTGGGAAAACTATCAAGATAGGGAAAAAAATATGGGGCTGGCTGAGATTTGAAAAAAGGAGCCCCACGGAATGAGCCTGGCAGAGCACAGATGCCTGCGTTGCCCTAAGGCACTCACCGTGTCCAGAGGAGGTGGCTGAGAGGCCAAGAAACATCCTGTGATAGCTATGTGGAGGAAAATGCCAAGTTAGAGGTTTGTGATGACACCCTGAAAGGCTATTCCCAAACACACACACACACAAAAAAAAACCTGTTGGGAAACTGGGCCTCACATAGACCCTGGCCTGCCTTCTGCCGGAGGCATCTGGGTACCCAAGAGTGTTCCAAGGCTGTAACACGTAATAGCTAACACGTTCAGTGATCGGGCAATCCTCTCTGGACAGTGGAGCTCAAGTCTTCAATCTGCTCTCACAGCTTTCAGTTATAATGACTCAGGACAGGACATCATGGCTCTTGCTTCTTGTTTTTGAGCTGATTCAAGATGGCAGCTGGAATTCTATTTCTTCTGTGTAACTGTGCCAACACGGGGTGGAGGAGGCTCCGAGAATCCCCTAGCACACACACTTTGCCATTTTTTCCTCTGTTCAGACCTGGGATCTATGCTCGCTTCTGCTCCAGTCACGGAGGATCTGCCTGCCTCTGCCTCCCGAGTGCTAGGTGTATGCTTTGGTGTATGGTCAGCTTGAGTTTACCAATTCTAAACTAACAGGAGGAAACAGAACCATCACGAAGTATCCACTCTAAAAGAAACAAGGAGGCGAGGTAAAAGGAACGCAAACCTCGGGCGGGACAAAAGTAATTACTAAGGAAGTAGATTTAATTTCAGTGTTGCCATGCTGGAGTTTAAATGCAATGAGCTGGCAAGCAGCCCTTCTAGAAGACCTGGGTTCAGTTCCTAGCACCCACATAGCAACCTGACTGTAACTCTTGGGGATCTGAAACCCTCACACATGCAGGCAAAACACCAGTGCACATGGAATAAAACAAACAAACCACTGAATGTAAATGAACTAAGTGCGCTGTGACGGTTTGGCTGAGAGACATCCCCACGGGCTTATGTGTTCGAACACTTGTCCCTGGGTCTTGACGGAGCCTTGATGGTGGAAGTACATCAAGGGGAGGGCTTTGAGGGTGTATAGCCTCACCTCTCCCTCCCTCTCTCTCCCTTCCTCCCTCCCTCCCTCCCTCCGTCGCTCCTGTCACTTTGTATGGCATCCCTCAGCTCCCTGTTCCTGCAACTTGCTGCCATGCCTCCCCCACCATGATGGACTATATGCACCTAATTACTTAGCCTTAAAAAAAATCTATAAAGAAAAAAAAAGTATCGAACTATAAGGAGAGATACAATTCCACAATACACGTAGGGGACAACTATATGATGTTGTTTGTTTGTTTGTTTAATTTCCTATAAACAAGCAGCAGTTACTGCCCTAAGGCACTTTTCCAAACACCCTACATAACTTAGCTCCTTTGACCTTCGCAGGAGACACAGGAAGCAGCTGATCTCACTACATGCAGCTTCTGAAATACTGACAGTTTCCTTAATTTGCCCAAAGTCCTCAGAATTGGGAAGCATTGGGGCTGAGACTCGAAACCAGGCATTCGTCCCAGAAGTAATTATTTACAAACTGTGGGACTTCTTTCACTCGGTCAAGTTGACACCTAAAGTCAACCATCACTGATGTGTAGGGGAGAGTGTAAGAGGGGTCCAGATGTGGAGCCTGGAGTAAAAAAAAAAAAAAAACTAAAAGGAAACCAGAAAATCTAGCTAGAATATGGTGGGTGTCGTTATCCTTAATCTCTTAGTAACTTTTTTTAAAAAACTGGGTATCACCCCATGGTTAGAATGAAATCAAAGCTGTTTGTGGACTAGGAACTGCTGTTCGAATTTAGACGCCTGATGTGTGGGTTTTACTCTTTATTTGTGGGTGACCTTGTGAGCTTGTGATGTGCGCCTTTGTGGCGACCCCTTCCAATCGCTTCTGCATACAAGTGGAGTCTGAACAGTTACTCAATTGTGTCACAGTCTAGACAGCTGAGTGTTAAAATGTTTGTGTAAACACAATCTGAGTTAACCATACTACAAGGTCACATGCTGTTGGCCCTTCAGTGCCTTTCAGCCCACACAGGCTCCACGGTGTCAATAAAGACTTGCTGAATGAGGGAAGGAAGTTCTACCGGCCACTGACCTTCTCCTGCCTTCTAAGCCATATGTTGCTGCCTCTGTGGACTTCTTGTGAGAGCTTTGTGAATTACAGACACAACTAAACAAATGTCAGGCACCATTAAGAATCTCAAATGAGGCAGGAAGCTTGACTAGTCTGCTTCGTGTGCTGTTAATAATAAAAGCTAACATTTACTGAGGGGCGACTCAAATTGAGGGGTGGGCATCAAGCCAAGCCCTTGCTAGGACACAATTCGTGTGTTTCCCACAGCAACTGCAGAGGCAGAAGAAGCACACCGGTAAGTTTGCCTGAGAGCATCTCCAGGCTCCACTCAACACCAGCTGAGAGTCCCAGGCCAGTACCCCGTGTGCCTTAGCTTCTCTTCTGTAAAAAGGGAGTTGAAGACAGCACCAGCTTAAAGATAGGCACGAGCTGTATTAAACTACTAAAAAAAAAAAAAAAAAAAAAAAAAAAAAAAAATAATAATAATAATAATAATAATAATTTAAAAAATATTTTGGGAAGTAACATTATTATCTTGATATTAATAACAATCAAAATATATCAAATGTTTAGTGTGGGACTCTGTCTGACACCTGGCAAGCACTCTGTTAAGAACTTTGTGCTAAGTCATGTTCACTTTACAGATAGAACACTGATTATAAATGAGAAGTCCTCTAGCTGTTGAGGTGGGGTCTCTCTGACCCCAGAGCCCACACTCCTTGAGGCCCTGCATTAGTTAACTACTTTACAATTTGCTGCTGCAAAAAAAAAAAATCTGACCAAAGCAACTTAAGGAAGAAAGGGTTAATTCTGGCTCACAGTTGGAGAGTACCATCCACTAAAGCAGAAGCAGGAGGCAGCTGGTCATGTGGTACCCACAGTCAGGAAGCAGAGTGCTCATCTGGCTTTCTCTTTTTTTTTAATGTAGCCCCAGGACCTCAACAGTGACATGGTTGACAAAGGATTGCCTGGACCACCTTAGTCTGTGGGTGTGTCTATGGAAGACCGTCTACATTATATCAAGATCCAGCCCACTGTGAGCAGGACCATTCCCTAGATTTGGATGCTGCACTTCTATATGACAGTGGGGAAAGTGAGTTGAATAGTGAGATGTGTGTGCATTCATTTCTCTCCATTCCTGGTTTTGGATGAGCTGTGACCAGCTGCTTTGAAGTGTCTACTGCTTTGACTTCCCTGTTATAACGGACTGTGACCTGAAACTGTGTGAGCTAAAGTGAACGCTTTCTTCTCTGAGTTGCTTTTTTGCAAGGGTGTTTTTTTTTTTTTTTATCACAATGACAGAATGAAACGAGGACCCCAGCCCATGAAATGGTGCCACCAACATTTTAGTTGGGTCTCCTGCCTCAGTTAGGCCAATCAAGAAACCCCCTCTGGGACAGTCCCAGGAATTATTCTGGATCCTTTGAAGTTGAGAATCAGTTGATCCTTAGAGCAGCTGCAGAAGCACCAGTCATTGGCTGAGCCGGGGTCAAGGCTCTGTGGAAACCAGAGGCGACAGTCTCCATCTTTCTTGGCATGCTTACGCTCTGGTCTTTACTGAAGGAGAAGTTCCCTAGAGACCTTGGGCCCAACACTGGCACCCATCTTTTTCTCACTAACACCCAACAGAGACAGAGAATATTCACAGAAGCATTTTTTTTTTTTTTTTTTTTTTTTTTTTTACTCAACATCAATTGTAGCACCACGCCCACCATACCTCCAGCCAGCACCACTTGGCCTCTGGTCCCGGCTGCAGATCGCTTAGGGGATGTTTATTTCTGGTGCATGCTTAATATCAGGAGCAGCAGCTGGGGCAATCTGGAGTGACTTCCACCGGACAGTGGGACCCTACCCTTGCAGAAACAAGTAGGAAACCAGCTAGCTTTAAGTAGGCTCCCATGGGTGGCTGTCTCGACCTGGCAGGCACTTGTTACACCTTAATCCTGTGGCAGAAATACAGGCAGAAGAGAAATTGCCTGTTTCTTCTCTTTTGGACCCACGGTTTATAAAGCGAGGTTGGCCAGGACGTCTGGCTGGCGGCCGGAGATCAGATAGTAAGTTTTGTTACTGGTCCTGCAGTCACGAATGTTTCTCATGGTTTGTCTGTGTCTGTGTTTGCCTTGAGTCTCATCTTCCAAGCTTACTTATGCAGCTGGGGATGGAGAGTGACCTCTTTAGCACCCACCCAGAGGGCCAGGCTGGCTCTCAGCTAAATAGACAGACAGGACCTGCTGGTTGTTTAGACTGTCTCAGCTGTCCTTGAATGGATCTGCTTCTCCTACTGGCCAGAGGTTCCTGCATCATAATACCCTCAAAATCCCTATTAAGGTATGCACTCCGCTCAGGCATCTTGGGGAAGAAAATGATGTGACAAGTATGTTCACACTGTGAGTAAGTAGATAATAAGAGTTTCAGATTGATTTGTTTCATGCGTGCATGCGTGTGTGGGTGTGGGTGTGCGCGTGCGCGCACGTGCGCACGCGCAAGCACATGTATCCTTCTCCAGGGTCCTGTGCTGGACTTTAAAAGGGCAGGATGTCCAACATTCCTCAACAGCCTAGGCATTTGCCCAGGTGTGAGGAGTGGATCTGAATATGTGCGAGAGGAGCGGGTGGGAGACAACATCAATGCTGCACTCATCCCTGGGTTCGAATCCTGCCTCTGGTACTTTCTATCTGTGAAGCCGGAGACAAGCTGCTTCACCTCTATAAACCATGAGCCTTGGACTGAGTTCTTCTGCAAGTCAAGGCCTGGGTGTAAGTAGTTTTCCCTGGGAAAGGCAAGGTGGGTCACAATAAGAAGGGGCAGGAACCCAGGTTTGGGCCATAAGGAGGATGCCACTGCTGGACTCTGGGGCATGACACACTGGATCCCCCAGAAGACTCCGTAAAAAGAACTCCTCAGAGTCATCTCTCAAGATAGTATGAGCCTGGGCCCCTCGTCCTGTAGCGCCCCTCAGTTATTGACTGAAGATGGCTCCCATCAATTACCCAGCATTCACAGCCTGTAGACAGAGCTCCAAGTTGTGGATCAAGGTCATAGGATCCAGCACTCACAGGACAACAGGGTGCTGAGAGGGAATAGGGGTCTCTTGCAGGAAGAGAGGTGAACGAAGTCCTGTGAGGCACTCCGCACAGCCCCTGATCTGTGGTCAGGGAGCATCAGCTATGGCTGTTGGCCCTGCTGTTCACATTCTAGGGTGTGCTGGGGCATGCTCCCCATGGTTTGTTTGACAGTGAGGTAGGACATCCAACAAGGAAGACAGGTGTAGGCTCAATTTTCTTAACCAATATATTTTATTAACAACTTAGTGACCGAGCATACGTCACTTATAACCCAACTAACCAAAACAATAGGAAATGAGGATTAATGGACACAATACCAAAACCTTAAGGATATCAGTTCTGAGGAACGATTCTCTGGGCATGAGCCGTAAGATTTCTTCTGCTGGAACCTGGGGTAACCAGAACCCAGAACCTCAGCAGGAGCCAGAGCCCCGAAGCCTTCCCTCGAACGGTTCTCTCTAGGAGCATCTTGAAGTGCAGCAATGAACAGCCAAAACTATCCCAAGTCTCCAAAAAGCCCCGCCTCCAGTTCTGGGCTCATTTATATATCTTCTCCCAGAGTCTTCAGCTGCCAACACTTAAGCTCCTGCACGAGGTGGTTGCTCTTCTAGTGAATTAACCTCACCTGTTCTCTCACGAAACCGTTCCGATCCCACACTTGGAATCCTAAAAAACAGGTTTATCTCTCCTTCAGACAGGAGTAAACCTTGTGTCCCAGGGCCTTGAAGGCAGGGCTCAGATCTACATGCAGAAGATGGGTGCAGGGCCTCACGGTAAGCAGAGGGAACAGCACCTGCAGAGCCCACGTGGAGCACTCGCCATCCCAGGAATGAGAGTGAAGTGTAAGATGGCCCAGCAGCAGGGAATCTCCCCTGGACTAGTGGAAGGCACATAGAGCTCCCTTCTCCTCCCTGTTCACTTCCTAAAGGCTTTCAAAATGTTGCATTTTTAAAATTGTGTGAGTGTCAGTGTCCTCAGAGGCCAGAGAGGGCAGCCACAGATCCTTGGAACAGGAGTTGTAGGCAATTCTGAGCTGCTTGACATGGGCCTGAGAACCTACCTCAGGTCCTCTGCAAAAGCAGTGTGGGCCCTTAACTGCTGAGCTGGCTCTCGGTCTCTTAAACCTTTCTCCTACCTATGAAATGAGGACCACACGCATCATTACGGCACTGAAAGGTCCCTGTAACTTGACCTGGAGTGACGTCACTGTGCTTGTTCTTTTACCAACCCCCCCTCCCTGGAATTTCATTTTAAACAGTGAAAATGTTTTGTCTGTGACCTTTTGTGTAGTCAAAGAGTGTTCTCTGAGGGCTCTGTCCCTGGCACTTTAGACATGATTGCCATGATTCATAACCCCAGGCGGCTCCTGGAAGTGGCAGAAAGGATCACAATCCTCAGAGCCACAGGGAGGAATAACACTCGCAACACTCCTTAGAAGTGAGCTCTCAGCTGTGATGCGGGTTTGAATTGTGCAGGACATAAACAGTGTTAGTACTGGGGGGGGGGGTTCTGTCTGTCTGTCTGTCCTTGTGTTCATGTGTCATATCTGTGTAGTGTGTGTGTCTGTCTGTCTGTCTGTCTGTCTGTCTTTGTGTTCATGTGTGATGTCTGTGTAGTATGTGTGTGTCTCTGCATGTGTCTGTGTGTCTGTGTGTCTGTGTTTGTGTCGTGTGCGTGTGTGTGTGTGTGTGTGTGTGTGTGTGTGTGTGTGTGTATCTGTGTGTCTGTCTGTCTCTCTCTCTCACTGTGTATATGTGTCATGTCTGTGTCTGTGTAGTCTCTCTGTCTCTCTCTCTGTCTCTGTGTGTTTGTCTGTGTGTGTGTGTGTGTGTGTGTGTGTGTGTGTGTGTGTGTATGTTCTGCTCATGTCTGCTGAGACCCACAGGTGAGGCCCATCTCAATAGCCCTCCCCTGCTGACACAGAGGCTGAAGACCAGGCTCGGGCGGAAGAAACAGTTTACAAAGGACCCCATGAGGATGCAAAACATGTTTCTCCAAATACACCATAGGAACTGACCCTGGCAGGTCCAGAAGTCTGACACTAAGCTTTGTCCCATTCCCACACATCGGCCACCTCTCACTGCTTTTATCCCATATGGCACACTTCCTGTTTGTTTTTGAGACAGGGTCTCAAATAGCTCAGGACTAGTCTCCTTTACACATAGTTGAGGGTCCCTGAACTCCTGATCCTCCTGCCTCCACCTCCCAAGTGCCCCCAGGCTTAGGCAATGCTCCAGATTGAACCCTGGGCCTTGCGTATGCTAGGCAATCTCTCTACCAACGGAGCCACATGCCCAGGCTCTCCGCCTCCCCACCCTAGCACACTGAGTCTTTCTTGGTTTGCAAACTCCAGCATGTTTGCCATTTCCCCTGTTTAGAATGCCCGCTCCTCCCCTGAAGACCTCCCAACTGCAAGACCCACTCAGCTGTGACCTCCCTCCCTGACTGCTCTGCACACCCCCAGTACTATGTTCACACTCCTGTCACAGGCCCATCACAGTCCCATTGCCCATCCTGAGCCAGAAAAGCGATGATGCTTAGAGGTTGGGAATTCAAAATCTGGAGTCAGGCAAACTAGATTCAATTCCTGGATCTGCCTTTCCCAAGTTCTGTGCCCTGGCTAATTTGAGTCTTGAGTTCTTCATCTGTAGAAGGCAGCTATAATACCAGATACTTCCTAGAACCACAGTGACAAAGGGAACTGATATGAGGGAAGGGCCTAGGCCAATAAGCAGCCAGTCAACAGCAGCTGTTGTATCGGCCATTTCTGTCCATGTTGGCTCTTTTCCTAGGTTTGGAGCTTTCTGAGGAGCCAGCAACCACATCTGGTTTGCTGCTGCATCTCAGCCTGGTGCTCAGTAAATACATAAAGGGAATGGCTCGGCTGTTGGTCTCTAGTGACACTGTGCCCTGCCTCTGAACCCTATGCACCATGGGAGTTCTTCTCTGTCCATGTCATGTTGATGTCTGACTGCTTCCCAAGTGTCCTTACTAAGTCCATCTTTATCATTGCATGCTCAGAAAGACCCTAGCTTTTATGGCCGTTTCCTGGCATCTCAGCTCATCCACCTCCATCGTGGAAGTCGTGAGGACCTTCTCTATGAAAATGAACACAGGGTATGAACAGCATTTAGCCCTGCACAGTGCTGGTATTTCCATGGTGGGTTTTCTGAGGTGATTCTATTTATTTATTTTTGAGGCAGGGCTTCATGTAGCCCAGGCTGGCCCCCAACTTCCTAGGTAGCCAAAGATGATGCCTGGTCCTTGTGTCTTGACCTCCAAAGAAGGATGACAGGCCTGTACAACCATAATACTTGGCTCTGTGTGTGTGTGTGTGTGTGTGTGTGTGTGTGTGTGTGTGTGTGTGTGTGTGTGTGTCTCCCATCTGTTCTGATGTCAAAGGTTTTGTTCACCTAAGTCTCATCAGTGCTCTGCCCTAAACAGGACATCTGTATCAACCCTCTTCCAAGGTCCTGGGAACACTGTAGGAAAGGAAGCAGAAAGAATGTAAAAGCCAGAAGACGGGAGTAGAGCCATGAAATGCTGTCTTCTGGACACACATAGCCATCTCACTCACGAACTCACAGCGGCTACGGTTACCTGCACAAACCAAGCCAATCTAGCCAGGTGTGGTGGTGCACACCTTTAATGCTAGCACTTAGGAGGCAGAGGCAGACTGGTCTCTGAGTTCGAGGCCAGCCTGGTCTGCAGATCAAGTTCAAGGACAGCCAGGGCTACACAGAGGAACCCTGTCTTGAAAAACAAACAACAGCAAAATATCAAGCCAGCCAGCATTCCAGCCTGGGGTGGGGATGTCAGTGGGATGTCACTAGGCTCCATGCCTAGCAGAAGAGATATTGAAAAATTGATGGTTTATAAAGAAGGGAGATGGTTTTTATCTTTCTTTGGGGTGCAGCCACTGATAGGTTGCCTATGCTCTGTTGAGTGATTCTACACAGCATGTACACACAGGCAACATGCATAGTCCTAGGCGGTTATTAAGAAAACAAAAGGACATGAAATAAAAGAAAATGTAGGGGAAAATGGAAGTATGGGGGACCGAGATCTGAGGTGAGTGGAAGAGGAATTTGAGGTAGTTATGAGCAAGATATATTGTGTACGCATACCAAGTAGACAAAGAATACATTTTAAACATTCATAAAAATGGGTCGGTGTAGCCTCTCAGTTAGGATGCTGCCTGCACCTGATGGGCTTTCAGGCAGTCTATATTCTCTCTCCCCTCATCTGGCTTTTCCTTTGAAGGAAGGTTCCTCTGCCCTGCGTGTCTTGTTTGTGCTTGGGACATATTTCTTTCCTTTGATATCTTTCCTGCAAATGCTGAACATATTTGTGGCTTGGGAAAATGGAGATCTCAGAATGACTCCCTGGAGAGAGTGTGTGCAGGGCTTACTCCTTGCCCTTCGCAGTGGCAACACAACTGGGACGGGATTTTGGGGAGAGCTGGCACCCACCTGGCCCAACAGGTAAGAATAGACTTTGAAGCAGGAGCAGCTTCAGTGACACGCCTGCTGGGGTCCGTGCTGTCTTGAAAGAAGTCTTGTTCTCTTTATTGTTGGTGATGAGACCTGGTGGGAGACACAAGGGAGTCCTCCAGGGCTATCTGTGCATAAGAAATTTAGTCACCTCCCACCACACAAATATTATCCCAGAGCTGCGGTGTGTCACTAACCTGCAGCTAACAAATGCAGTATGGTGGCTTGTTGCGGGAGGGAGAGGGGTGTGGGGAGCTTCGGAATTTATCGGCTTCAGGATTTATCTTTTTTTTTTTTTTTTTTTAACTAGAATGAATCTTCCCAGGAAATTTGCACGAGTTTATTTTGAAAAAAAAAAAAAAAAAAAAACCAGAATCTGCCTTTTCTAAACACATATCAACTGATGATAGAGGGATGGGAGGCCACATCTGCAGGAGGTGACTGGGTTGCAGAAAAAGGCCTGGAACCCAGGGAGTGCCTCCAAGGAGGTTCCTAGCCTATATAGAGACTGGCTGCACTGGGGATGTGGGGGCGGGAACACCCTGGAACAGAGGAGATGGGTAACCAGGAGAGTCTAGGACAGAGACTTGGAGAAGAGCTGGAGGAAGTGCTGGAGAAAATAAAGTGATGATTCAAGAAGATGGGTGAGTGTGTGTGTGTGTGTGTGTGTGTGTGTGTGTGTGTATGCGGGCATGTGTGTGTATGCGTGCATGTGTGTGTATGTGTGTGTGCGCGTGCGTGTGTGTGTGTGTATGCGTGCATGTGTGTGTATGTGTGTGTGCGCGCATGCATGCGTGTGTGTGTGTGTGTGTGTGTGTGTGTGTGTGCGCGCGCGCGCGCGCGTGTGTTGTATAACATGGTCTCACAGCTTAGGCTGACTTACAGCTCTCCTGCCTCTGGCTCCCAAGCACTGAGAACACAGGCTCGCACCACCATGCCCTGTCGTCTTCCCAATTTTCACTCGGAACACCCAACAACCTGGGAAATCCCTCAGTTCAAAGCAAACCAGCACTGGTGGTCATAGTCCCAGAAGTGAAAAGGAGGAGAAGGAAGGAGGCCCCTCGTCAAAGCAAAAGTAGACCAGGCTCCCCCAGGTACCTCCCCAGAAGAGTGCAACAGTCCTAGAGAACTCCGGCCCCCACCGTTGGCGCCCTGCCCACTACAAGCTTACTCTTAGAGAAGCACCCATGGGACCCTCCTTCAGGCTACCCAGGCTCCTGCAGTCCCGGTGTGGAATGGCTTCCTGTTCCTTCCAGAGGAGATGCTGCGACAAGTTCTGAATCTCCTGGCAGAATCCTCAGGCTCCCATCACTGCTCTACTTGTAGATGCTGTGGGGACTTGCGGGACTTTCTTGCTGCTGCTTGGAGCATAGCTCTTTGTAGAGGCTTTGGCAATTATGGACTGGGTGTCCAGCGGGTCTTACCACCTCCCCCCACCCCTTTTAGAGAATTCCTATCCTATAATATGTAGTCCCGGCGGAACTGTCAGTCATTGTGCCATCTCCTCCCAAGTCCCCAGGGATGGGTGTGTGTCCCAGACTGGGCTAGCTATAATATCATGTCCTTCAGACACTATGATTTGTTCAATGGAGGGTGTGAGCCCAAACGCTGGGCTTCTCTGCTGGATCTAAGAGGGAAAATTGTTACTCTTCCTTTCGAAGCAGTGAAGACAAAGCTTGGGAAAGCTGCCTTCCATCTTTCCAGAAAGGCAGAGAAACATTTGCTGTAGGAAAGGAGGACAAAAGGAAACAAAACTAAGAGAAGACAGAGAAGAAAGGAGGGGCATTTGTTTGAGACTCTTGATCCTGCAGCTAGCCCAGTGCTTGCAGCTAGTCCTGCGTGACATTTTCTTTTCTTTTCTTTCTTTCTTTTTTTTGTTTTTGATAAGTTGGAAAATAACTTTATTTGCTCTGAGGAGCAGGCCAGCGCCCCCTCAGAACTTCTGAAACTGCTTCTTGGTGCCAGCAGCCTTGGTGACCTTGAGCACATTGAATCAAACAGTCTTGCTCAGGGGCCTGCACTCTCCCACGGTGACGATGTCGCTGATCTGCACATCCCTGAAACAGGGGGACAGGTGCACAGACATGTTCCTGTGGAGCTTTTCAAAGCGATTGTACTTCCGGATGTAATGGAGGTAGTCCCGGCCGATGACAATGGTCCTCTGCATCTTCATCTTTGGCGTGACATTTTCTTACATGAGGATTTTCACATTGCTTTTCTGCTTCTTTCAGCGGGTATTGAGTTTCTATACCTTGCGACTGGAAGACTTCCTAACTACATAATGTCTTTATCTACAAAAAAGTGATCCAATGCCCTTGCAGGACCATCGGAGGGATGAAGTGAGGTCATGGATGCAAGGCAGACTTCAAAAGGGAAAAACACTACACACAGCTGTTGTGTGTAGCTGGTGGGAACACAAAAATGACACAGAGAAAGTGGAAACAGTTTGAGAGTTCCTCGAGCAATCAAATATGAAGTTATTCCATGACTCAGCAGGGCTACTGCTGAGTGCAGCCATGCATCGCTTAATGACAGGGACGCACTGACAGAAGTGAATTGCTGGGCTTTGTCACTTCTGTACCGGAATCACAAAATATCCTTAGGCAAACCCAGATAGCATGGTCTACCATATGGCCAGACTTCGTGGAACCAACTTAGCCTGACTCATTGTCACACTGTGTGTGGCTGTATGTCACCCAGAGAAGTGAAGATATATGTCCAGATGAGAACTTGTCCCCAGACATCTGTGGCAGCATTGTTCACCGTAAGCCAGAGTGGAAACACCCCAAAGAGCACCCTTCACCTGCAGAATGCATAGACACTGTGGTGTCGTCACCCAGCGGAATGCCGTCTGTGACAAACAGAAACAAAATGTGGACACTGCTATGTCAAGCATGGATGTCGGAGACATTACTGAATGGGAGAAGCCAGACAGAGAGGCCACATTCTGGATGATTCCATTTACATGAAATGCCCAGAACATGAAAATCCGCAGAGACAGATTAGTGGTTGCCAGGGGCTGGGATGAGGCAACTAGTGGCTTATGGGTACAGGGATTCTTCGGGGGATGATGACGACATTATGAAATTAGTGGTCATGGTGACACAACTACTCAAATATGGTTGAACTATATGGTAGAATACACGGCATGTGTTTCGATCAAAATTGCAGATAAATGTGAGCGTCCTCCATGTAGAGTTGGTAGGTGCCATGGTACTGCTAATCAACTCAAACCCCAGCTCCCATAAAAGCCCTCGTAGTCTTGGAATCCACATCACGAATTTCTCACATACCCACTGCTGACTTGTGTGATGTGACTAATTCTTAATGGGCTGCGGCAATGGCTCAGTCTGTAAGGTGTCTGCCACACAAGCCTGAGGACCTACTTCAGATCCCCACCATCAACATAGAAGCTGGACATGGTGGAGCACGTCAGTAACCTTAGCACTTGGAAGGTAGAGACAGCAGGATCCTGGGAGCTGGCTATCCAGTCAGTCTAGCTTAGCTGGTTCAGAGAGAGAGAGATCCTATCTCAAAAAATATAATGGCGATGGGCAGGAAAGATGGCTCAGGAGTTAAGAGTGCATTATGTTCTTCCAGAGGACATGGGTTTAGCTCCCAGCATTCATGTCAGGTGGCTCACAACCACCTGTATACAGACCCAGGGGCCCCAGTGCCTCCATGGGTACCTGCACTCACATGGGCATACCCACATAGAGACATACACACATACACATATTTTTAAAAAACTTTTTATTGGTTCTTCGTGAATTTCACATCATGCTCCCTAATCCCATTCATCTCCCCCTCCCCTCGTACCCACCCTCCACCATTGCAACCTCCACCCACAATGGAGAAAGAAATATCACCATGGAAACTGTAGAGTGTCACAGTGTGTCCCACAGTATACTCTTTTGTCTACAGTTTTTTTGCTTGCAAATGTTCATTGCAAAGAGTCACTAGTCTGGTACGAGGGCCCTGGCTTCTGCTACACGATCAATACTGAATCTTCACTGGGACTCCTCTCAGATGTCCTGTTGTTGCCCTGTGTCATGGAGATCCTGTAGTTTTGGATCTGAAGGACCAGCCCCTTCATGCACTCCAACAGTTCATCGATGGGGCAGATGTTGGAGTGGACCAACTCAAAGCCCTGGATCTGCACATGAGAGGTATCTGAGCTGGTCAGCCTGCATGCTTTCCCACTCCCACTCCCACACCACTAGAGTGAGACCTCCAGCATGGTCCCAGATGGCCCATCCAATGCCACAGCCATCAAGAGGTGGGGCCAGCTCTCCCACTGTCATGATTTAGGGCTGGCTTACCCATGCCCACACCATTAGGGCCAGTTCCACTGTGCTGCCCAGGCAAAGTGCAGGGCCTGATCTCTGCTCTCCTGAGTGTTGCAGTAGTCTAGGACCCGGGACAGCTCTCCTGCTCTTACACCTTCAGGGTGACTCACCTGCAACCTTTGCAACCCCTGCAACCCGGGTCAGCTCTTCCCTGATGCCCAGGTAAGGTGTGGGGCTCATTATCCTGAGTGCTGCAGTACATGAGGGGTAGGAACAGCTCTCCTGCACTCATGACCTCAGGACCAGCTCTCCTGCCTGCCATATGTGACAAGGGGTGAAGAAGGGGCCATCTCTCTCTCACCCATGTCACTGAATAGGCAGACAAGTGATGGGGGCAGCTCTCACACATCACACCCTTGGGGTCTGCTCACCAGGGTGAGGTCTACTGTACTGCCCAGGCAAGGGACAGGGCCCACCCTCCCAAGTGCTGCAGCTGGTGAGGGTCAGGGCCAGCTCTCCTGCTCTCATGACCCCAGGGCCAGGTTTCCCACCTCTACAGGTGACAAGGGGGAGAAAGGAGGAAGGTGTCTCTCCATCATCTATGCCACCATATGGGAGAAGAGTGGGAGGGTCAGCTCTCCTATGCTCATACCCTCAGGGCCAACTCACCTGCAACTCCTGCCACCAGGGCCAACTCTACTGTGCTTCCTGGGTAATGGCCAACCACTCTCCCAAGTACTCCAACTGACTAGAGGTAGGTCAGCTCTCCTGATTTCACAACCACAGGGCCAGTTCTCCCATGATGCTCAGACAAGGGGTAGAGCCAGTTCTGCACAGCCACCAGACATCAACATGGCCTCCCAGACAGCAGCCCATACCGGGGATGTCTGCCTGGCCTTTGGTAGTAACAGACCCCTGCTGTTTCAGGGCCATGGACCCACATGTGGCTTCTGGTGGCAGCACAGGCCAGGACCCCACCATGGTCTCAGGAGGTGTTTCTAGCTCCTCACATCAGGCTGCTCCTCACTACCCTCAAGCCTCCAATTCTGCCTTTCTTCATTGTGTCCACACCCTTCCGTGTCTCTTTGTTTTCCATTTTTCCACCAATTACTTGCTCTTCTTAGTGGCACCCAAGGTCTCTAAGTGTCTAGGAGTGGTCTTAGGAGTGCTATGCCCCACTAGTGCATTATAGCACTTGGCAGATGTCCTCTCAGGCATGGTCTGCACTCACAGGCACTCCCTAGTGCATGACTGGTGGCCGTCTCAGGCTAGCTCCCTATCTGGCTTCCATGGCTCCCAGACTGGTGGCTATCTCAGCTTACTGCTTGCTTTCACCCAGGTTGGATGGGGGTAGTATCTGTCTTGGGCCCACAGTCCCAGGCAGAGTTCATCTCATCTCTGGTCCACTCCCTCCTACCCTCAGCCTGTCGGGACTGGTGTCATCTCAGGCTTACTTTTTTCAAGGAGTGTTAGGCTACTAATCATCCAGATGGTCCCAGGTCAGAACACTAAGCATAGACATAGCCTCTCCCGCCTCTGCCACCTACTGACACGTGGCACAGCAGCCATACCTGCAATGCCTCTATAAGCAGGCACACATAATATTTTTAAATAATAAAATATAATGGAGGTAGATCAAGGAAGATTCTCGAAGTTGCCTTCTGGCTCCACAGGTGCATGTGCACATGCAAGCGTGTGCACAGACATATACAAAAATAAAGTGCCATAGTGAAGGGTTATGGATGTGGCCCAGTGGCAGAGCACTTGCCCAGCATGCTTGAGACCCTCAGTTCGGTTCCCAGCACCACAAAGCAAATGGAAAAGAATGCTAAATAACAGTCGATGACAATCACCTAAACATTAAAGCAGACACTACAAGGGTCAAATTGTTACCAGCAAGCCCCCAGTATTTTTCCCCTGTGAGGCCAACCAGAGTCACACGCATCCCAAGGCAGATCCTGCTTCCTCCAGCCCACACCTGCCGGAGTCTTTGTCCTATCCTGGCAGATGACAAAGGGAGGAAAGAGGCAAAGAGAGAGAGAGACATTGGTTCTTTTGATCTACTGGCTCTTTTAGAAGAGCAAGAAAGCCTGTCCCTTTATCATGCCCTCTTTTCTGAGACTTGACCCTGAGGGTGAGAACACTGGTGCGTTGCCTTCCAGACTCAGACCTGCGTCTCTTCTCCCTTTCCTTCTCTCCTCCACTCCTTTGGGTTTTTTTTTTTTTTTAATCTACCCTCTTCTTACCTCTCCTCTTCTCTCCTCCTTTTCTTTCCCCCTCTCCCTCCCTCCCTCCTTCTTTCTCTCCCTCTTTTTCTTTCTGTTTCCCCTACACACTCCCCCAGGATAAAAAAAAAAAAAAAAAAAAAAACAGTTTCCTCAGCCTTTGTAAATGGTGGACCTTCCCAACGTAGCCTCCAGAATCTTCCCTGAATGTCCGTCCTTCTGGGAAGGCCTCCCCATCTCTCCATGACACCCTCCCTCTGGGCTCCTCCACATCTTTTGTACTCATCCTTCCACTGCCCTCTTCTGCTCCTGAAGACAAGGGGTTAAGTGCCCTTACAAACCAAGGACACTTGAGGGGGGAGGGAAGGGAGGGTCAACAATTGTCGTTTAAAATTTCTGTGAAATACAGTGAAGACCAGGGGAGAAAGAGATTCTCACACGTCTGCAGACCTGTACAGTAGCCTTGGAAAAGCTGTTCTGTGAAAGTCAGGGGTTCTCTACTCTAATTTCCCCCCACCCACTGGCTACCCTGCTAGCTTCCTCTGCTGCCGCCCTTCTAGGAAGGCCAGCCACCACACCCACAGACTGTAGCCCAAAACCTGATTAAAAGCTCAGGCAATAAACGCGCATTGGAGTTAACTGTTCATGATTACAAGGGCTGGGGAGTAGTGCCTGGGTTCCAAAGAGAAGCTTCGTGAACCGTCAGACGTGGCCCCGGGTCCCCCTGGCAACTTTGGAATTGTTCAGGTTTGGAGGCTGGGGCTGTGGAAGTTGGAGATAGTTTCTATTTATTCCAGGGTCCCAAGAAACACTGTAGCCTTGACATTTTTAAGCCCAGGAAACAGAGAGATGAAAGTATACCAAAAATGATTGTTAGGGGAGGGAATCCATCCAACTTGTCCAAAGATCTGTCACAGAGTGGCCCTCGGTCATCTTGGGGTTTCCCTATGGTCTTTACAAGGTTCTTCCCAGCCCCCCAAATGAACACCATATCTCTCTTTTCCTGGACGAACCCTAATTTGGATGGGGATGGAAGAGAGGCAGGTGCCGCTCTGGCTAGGTGGCTGGCTCCCAGAAGCCGTCGTCTATCGTGACCCTGAGGTTAGATGGGGCTTGGAGTGGAAGAGGGCGACACAGAGAGGGCAGCAGCCTGCCGCCAGCCCAGGTGGCAGAGGGGCCGAGACTGGCGGGGAGCCAGAGCCGCCGCGGTGTCCGCCCCTCCCCGCCACCGGAGCCCTCCCACTTCCTCTGAGCCGCTGTCAGGGAGCTAGAGCCGGGAGCAGTGTAGGCTCCGGACGCCGCGGCGCGCAGACTGTGGCTGTCGCTCTGGCTCTCAGCCCCGCGACCACCACGACACCCACCGCCGCGCTGCGGGCCATGGACCTGCCCAGGGGCCTTCTGGTGGCCTGGACCCTCAGCCTCTGGCCAGGTACGTGTCCCCCTCGCCTCTTTTTGCTTCCGGGAGCCCCTCCCTAGTCCTCCAGGACCTTCGCTCCAGCTGTGAGGAGAGAGATGCGAAGCCCCTCCCTTGGCAGTACTTGGGGCACAGGTCTGCCGGGAACCAGCTGCTGCTAAATGGTCCCGCCAACACAGCAAAGGAGGGGGGTGTGCCTAGAAAACTCTTTCTAGGACTTTGGTGTGTTTGGGAAGAGGGGACTCGGGTTGCTGGAATCACTTAACACTAAGTTCCCACGTGTCCATCCGGACATCCCTCCATAGCCGAGAGCCCAAGTCTAGAGAGGGGGATCATGCCGAGCGAGTGTGACCTGAGCGAGTGTGGCCCTCTTGCCACCCGAGGAGGAGCATCTTGAAGTCTAGAGAGCCAGAGTGTGACGGCCCCTGAGACCTGGGAGCCCTAAGAGGTCCCGAGTCCCTCCAGTTTGTCTGCTAGGCGTTGGCAAGCCCTCTTCAGCCCAACCACAGGCAGTGGGCACAATCCCTCAGCCCAGAACCGGTGAGAATGATACTTAACAGTTGTGTAGGGACAGAGCAGCGTCCCCAGCTCGCGCTCGGAATTATGCAATAATCCAGTAATTCGGGAGAAGCCGCCACCATCACTGAAACGCGCGCCACTGCTTAATGCGCTCCAGGTGTGGGGGCGCAGCGGGAACCTCGGCACCCGCCGGGAGGAAAGAGAGGCGAGTCTTTGGACTCTCAGTCTGGGATATCCCGGCTCAGGCCTCCACGCGGCCGGTGCCCAGCACAGCATCAGCCAACCCGCACTTCTCAGCGTGCGGCTAGCGAAAGTTTTCCTGGCCCCTTCACAGCGTGGCAGAATGCTCCAGGCAGAGCCAGAGTCTCTGGAACCAACTGGCCGGGTACCGGCGGCCGGCCTTGACTCTCTTTCTGAGTGGCCCCTGCTCTAGCTGAGATCCATAGGAGAGGATAGAGGCGGTGACAACTGGACAGGTGCCCTGAGGTAGTGCAAGAGGAGACCCACCGCTACCAAGCTGTGGTCCCTTATTCCAGTCTGGGGACACATGTATGCCCTCCTGTCTTTTGCTGCTTCTGGGATCGCCTGCAGATGAAAGGCCTGTTGAAACTAGCTGTTTTTTTTTTCCCCCTGATCTCAGAGTCACAGTTGGAAACAAACATTCCTGCATGGGGTTTGGGGTTGGGGGAGGGGCAGGGGAAGCGTTACTGCCAGATCAGAAGCTTCCAGAAAGCTCCAGGCATACCCATTGGAGGTACACTTAAGCAGAGAAGGAACTGTCTGCAGTCACTAGAGATCCAGCCACAGGAAGATGAAAAAATAATCCTGGGTGGCTCCAGACAGGTGTCCCCAGAAAATGGCGACAGTCTAAGCATCCCCAAGCTGAGAGCAAGAGTTTGGAATCTGGCTCTGCACAGAGAACCTTGTGAGCTCCCTAAAAGTTGTTTTGTCATGGGGGACAATGGAGGCAGAATTCTGGGTTGTGGAGGCCCAGTGATTGAGGCTTGACGCACAGTGGGGCTCCATCAGTGGTTACTAATGTTGGTTCAACTGAAGGGGGAGGAGCCCTGAGGAATGGGGGCGCTGAAGGACTTCTCAAGACAGGATTTGTGACTCATTGCTCCCTTTATATGGAGAAAACCATTTCTGCGTTGTGTCTGGTCAGTTTGGGTTTTTTGAAATATGGGACTCATTAAACGTATCAGTCGATGTTAGCTGGGCATCTGCTCGCAAGAAGACAGAGGGCTCACGTGTCGGTTGGGCCTGCTGAGAAAGATAAGTAAAGGTGTAAGGAACTGAGCAGAGCAAATGTGTGCGCGTGTGTGCGCGTGTGTGTGTTCTGACAGGAGAGATTCAGTGTCCAGCAGACAAGCAAGGGAGGCTTCCTGGAGGAGGAATTGGATCCCCCAAAAAGCGTAGTCAGTGGGAGGGATATGACACTGTTCATATTTCTAGGGACTAAAGAAGAAAAGGGTGACAATGTGCCTGTGTGGGGGGTGCTGTTTGAGTGTGTGGGTTCTTGTGGGGAGAATGTGTGTATTTGGGTGTGAGAGTGTGGTGTTTTAGAAAGTGAAAAACCCAAATGTTTGATTTTACCAATAAAGACTCAGGAGCCAGATGCTGGGGTGAAAACCTGCCAGCTCAGAAAAGCAGAGAAAGCACCCCACTGACCTTCCTACTCAGCTCATGTCCCAGAGGGAAAGGCCATAAGCTAAAAGCCAAAGAGCTTGCTAGCTCAAAGCTCAGAAGCCTCTTCTTCTTATTCACACTGTCTTAAAATACTCTTCAACTCAAAGTGCCCCCTACTCTTTAATCCCTGTCAGCTGGTTTCTTGCTCTGTCTCTTGACCTAGGCTTGACTTTATCAAATCCTATGCACAGAAAGCTCTTGCATTAAAGGTGTGTGCTAGGGCTGAGCCACACCATAATCACCTGTTTACAATAAACAGAAAGTTCTTGGATTAAAGGTGTGTGTTAGGGCTCAGCCACACCAAATAAGAAATAGGATTTTATAGTTCACAATTTCGAGGTTCACAATGGGATCAAACATCCTGCCACAGGTGTGTGTGTGTGTGTGTGTGTGTGTGTGTGTGTGTGTGTGTGTGTAAGCATGTGCATGCACAGATGAGTGCGGAGGCCTTAGAACGGTTTCAGATGTTGTTCCAATATTATCCACCATTGTGAGACTGTCCCTCACTGACCTGGGACTTGCCAAGTAGGCCAGGCTAGCTGACCTCCATGAGCCCGAGGCCTGCCTGTCTCCACCTCCTCAGAACTAGGATTGCAAATGCAGGCCATAACACCAGTTTTCATTTTAAAAGCATAAAGGTGCCTGGCTAGTCTGGATTTGTGTACCGGAAGAGTTTGAGGGATCCCTGGGTCATTTCCCTGACCCTGGCACATAATTGACTTTGGTCTCTTACCTGTCAATCATACGGGATGGACGGGAGACATAAACAAGGCAAATCAGACAGTGTGGCCATGAAGACCCCAGAGTCCTGCTGTCCAGAATCAACCTGGACCCTGTATGTAGTTAGGCCTTACTGCTCATGACATATCGCTACCTGTGCCTCAGTTTCCTCTTCTACAAAGCGGGGATAGTAACAGAATTTGTAAAGACTGAAGAAGCAATTTTCCTAGTGTTTGGCCAGTGCCTCCATATTAAGCCAGCTTCCTCTCTAGCCCCTACTTCGTAGGTCACGACTCTGACCATTAAGTAAAGACCTAAAGTTGCTCAGAAGCAGCGCCCTCAAGCTCACGTCCACAACAGAAGTCCAGGGAGGTGTACTGGAGGCTCAGAGACATAAGTACCAGGACCCTAAGTAAACCAAGACACCCTCCCTCCCACTCCTCCCAGCAAAGGCCTGTCCCTAAGTCTTGGTCTCAGGACAGTCTGAAGGACTTAGTATTTGGGAGTGAGGTTGTCCTAATCGATTTGCTCTTGGTGAAGGCAGTTCTTTGTTGTTAGGGAGGGGAAGGACAGGCACACTTCTGTGTGATCCGCCTCAACAAGAAAACCAGGTGGCGTGCCAGCTCTGTGGCTATCAGAGACTGAAAAGGCTTGACTCCCTGCTCTCCAGACCCTCTCTTTCTGCTTAGCTGTCATACCTGTGGCCCCCCAAAGAAGAGATGAGAATCCCACCCTTCTTCTGGTTCCCAGCCACACAAGTACCCCTCAAGGAGCTCACTCAGCTCTCCCCTCCCACTTGCCCTCCCTGAATCTCGCTTTCTTCCTTTGAGGAGCAGACCCACCCTCCCCACCCCCCCACACACACTTTTATCTTCCCCATCCCAGTACATAGTCCCAGTGTCCTGTCCCTGTTGCTTGGACTAAAACTATACTCTGAGCTGATTGGCTTGGCTCTTGCTGTGTGGGCTGGAGTTCATTTGGGGAGTTTGAGGAACTCTCTTTCCTCTCCACAATACCCAATTTGGGGTATTAACTGTCTCTCCGCAAGCTTCAAGTTATTTTTAAGAGTCAAAGTTGGTCACTCCAGTGTAGCTTTAAGGGGAGCTGGGAAGAGGCTCATTTGGTAAAATGCTTGCCATGCAAGTCTGAGGACCCGAGTTCAGCACCTCAAAACCCGTGTTAAAAAAAAAAAAAAAAAAAAAAAAGCCAAGCACAGTAGGGCATGCCTGTTATCTCAGTGCTGGGAAGGCAGAGGCAGAGATCCCTGGGGTAAGCTGAATCTGAGAGCTCCACCTTCAGTGAGAGAGTTAGCCCCCGAAAAGTAAGGTAGCATGTGATTACATGACAGCTGACCTTGACCCACACATGAACATGTGTACACAACACACACACCATTGTCACAGACATGACATCTGTCCTGTCCACTTAATGTCCAGTCTGTCCCTAGCCTTTTTACCCCTATACCGAAGACTGTCACCAAGGAGACACAGCCTTGTGAAGTTACCTTCTCCCAAAGAGATTGTGAGCTCCAGAGACACCCACACACCCTTAGCATGGAGTGCCTGCTGTAGGGCGCACTGGTTAAAATGGGGACAGTCCCAGCACCAACATGTCCATCCTCATCACTCCCGTTCCCAGCCAAATGCCCAGAAGTTTGTCAGCGGCGAGGGAACAAAGCAGAAAGAGAGACTGGAGTCACCTATAAACTAAACGTCCGCAGGGACTTTTTGTAGGGTGTCCTTAAGACCTAAGTTAGAACATGTGTGAAATCTCACCTGCAGGGGGCAGTGCGTGCAGCCCCGTCCTGCCCCGCCCTGCTGCCTCTCATCTCTTTCACTGGAACATTAACTCTTTGTTATTTACAGAGCAATAACAGCCAGGATGTGCATGGGCTGGGAGCCAGACTGCCCAGATTCTGACCCCCTTTAGGTGGGTGAGCCTGGGCGGGACCCCGAGGGCATCATCTCCTGAAATGTAAAATGAAGAGAATAACCACTTCTCAGGCTGATGTTCTGGTTAGTGGCCCATATGCGATTCATCCATGTTCATTGTACCAAACGGTCCTGGGCAGCTCGTAAGCCTCCATCCATGCATGCACATGTACACATACACATAAAAATAAGTAAGTAAATAAAAATGTAATTAAGGGGGCTGGAGAGACGCCCCAGTGCTTAAGAGCTGCTCTTGGGTAAGAAACACATTTAGTTCCCAGTACCTACATTGGGAGGCTCACTACAAACTCTGACTCCAGCTCTGGGGGAATCCAGCGCCCTCTTCTGGCCTCCTCAGGCGCTGCACTCACATGCGCAAGCACACGCTCAGACTTACACATGTAAACATAATTAAAAATAAAATCTATAATTCTTGAATTTTTAAAAGATTTTTTTTTCTACTTGTGCACATATGCACCAGGCATGCTCGGCTCTGAGAAGTGGCTTCATGCCTCTATTTTTTATACTTGTTCAGGGCAAAAGCAGCTTAGACTCACATCTCTCCACATCCGTCCACTGTCTGAATACTAAAGAGCCATTCTAGGGTCTACATTCACCCTGACTCCCCAGGGTCCTGAGGACAGACCCCCTGAAGTTCTCAGGGCTCTGAAGACACATGCCGCAGGCCCATCTGAGCCAAAATAGGCCTTCACCATTTGGCACAGTTTCTTTCCTATTTTGATATCTTGCCTGTTCTTATGGGTATGGGTGTTCTGCATGCATGTACTACTGTGTGCCATATATGTGCCTTGAGCCAAAGGAACTAAGGGCCAGTGGTGGGCCTCAGGTAAAGCAGGGGATGTGCTGGCCATGGTCCAGCCCTTTAGCATCCTAGTCTGACAGGCCCTTCCCTAGCTACTGCCTGTGATGGAGAGAGCCTGATGCTCTAGGGAGGAAATTTTCAGCCAGGGCCTTGGATGCCGCTGCTCTAAAGTAGGCAGAGATTTTTTTTCCCCTCGTGGCATGTGGGGCAAGTTACATGAGTTACCATAGCAACACACTCCAGGATGCCAAACAGAATGATACAGGGAAGGTGTTTCTGCCTCTGCATTAGCGACTGACAGCTAGCTCTCTTCCCCAGCATCACCCAGCTAAGCCAGCCCTCCAGGACCCCCGAGACTGATTTCCAGGGCTCAGCTGCTCTTTGTGGGAAGGTTGCAAATGGATTCCCACTCCCAACAGCCTGAACAGAGCATTGCATATGTTTCTATCGTCTCTCAGGAGATGCGATGTGTCTCAGATGGATGGGAGAACTGAGATGCAATGGTTGAGAGGCCCCCCAGGACTTTCCCAGGATCACATGGGGACCAGACCAGGTCTTCTAGCCAAGGGTGAGATTTAGAACCTAATTAGCTGCACCTACCAGGAGAACTTAACAAAGTACACTACTTCATCCCAAGGACGGAGGCTTGTAGGTTTTCTGTATTTGTGGTAGGCAGGCAGTATAAGGCTACTCAAATGCCTCTCTGTAGACAGTTGAGGGGTATCTGTAGACTGCTGAGGTGTTCTCTGTACATCACTGGTGGTTCTCTGAAGACTACTTGGAGTTTTTTTGTAGACTGCTGGGGGTGGTCTGTAGACCACTAGGGGGGGGTCTCTGTAGATAACTAGGGAGGTCTCTGTAGATCACAGGGTTTTTCCTGTAGACCATGCGGTTCTCTGTAGACTATTGAGGATTCTCTGTAGATCACTGGGGGTCTCTGTAGGTCACGGGGGGGGCTCTCTGTAGACCTCTCTCAGTCTTCACCGCCCTCTTTCTCTGTCTTGTGCATTCCAAGCCCCTCACTATTTCCTCCTTCCAGGAAAGGAACCACAAAATCATCTTTATTTCCTCTCCACTTTCTGGAATTGCTCTTTTGCCCCCATCCACCCAGACCTCTCTCTCAATAGCAGAAAGCAAGCAAGCAAACAAACAAACAAACAAACCATGCTAAAATCTAAACTGAATCTGTCTGGTTCTGACCTTTAAGCCTTTACAGGCTGCCCACTGCTATTGGGTTATATGCAGACTATCAAATCCAGCCAGGTGCTGCATGATCAGCCTACACTCAGGACTCAACCCTAGCAGGAACACATGCGTGGGCACCTCACCACCCTCCAGCACACCTGCTGCCTCAGGATCCCGTGTTATGGTCCCCTGTGCCTTGCTCCCTTTCTCCCAGCTGTCTCTTGCATATTCTCAGGCCTCTTAAAAGCCTCCCCTAATCCCTGAAGACACAGTCTGGGGGCCCCACTTGTGTGATCCCAAGGCTAGAGCTTACTTACCACAGAGCATTCCAACTGCCTGGGCATCTTCTCTTGCTGCCTTGAAAGCACAACAGTGGTAGAAGGCACAACTCTGATTGCCTGTATCCCCAGCTTTTGCACAGTGCTACCATAGCATGCACCCAGTGATGCAGGGCAAAAGAAGAGCTATCTATCCCTCCACGAAAAAACTGAAAGATAGCTGGACAGATAGCTAGCTGGCTTTGTCACCAGAGAGCTTCTGGTTTCGTGGGAGTGAGCACACTTTGGTATAAATGACCATGATACAGTGAAAGATGTAAAAAAGGCTAAACGGGAACTTCAGATACAGGACTCAGGTTTCAGAGGCAAGAGGCAGACTGCGGTGAGCACCGGTCCACAAGCAGAAAAGGTGGGTGCTAGATGTGCAGCTGGGCAAACTCTTTAGTGTCCAGTCAGCAGGATGCTGGGTAATGCGCTGTGAGCAGCCATAGGGATGGAAAGGCCAGCTAAGGTCCCTGAGAAAGGACCTAAACGCCGACTAGGACACTTGGGTTGGTAGATGGAAGTCACAGAAGGGATCTGAGGGAGGGAAGGTAGACAGATGCTCTAATCTGTGTTTCCGGAAGCTTCCTGAGGGGGGTGGGTAGGGGGAAACTGATACCATAGGAAAGCGACAAGAAGGTAAAAGTGTAGGATGCCCACTGCCGTGACCCAGACAAGAAAACCAGAGCCTGAGATGAGGATGGGTGAAATGAAAGAGAAGTGAGGCCAGGAGATGATGTCTTATGGGGCTGGGTCCTAAGAGAAGGGACAGTGCAGGTGGCAAAGGGTCAGGGTCGCTGGGCTGTCTATGGAGGGTATGAGAGGAAAGGAGGTTCAAACAGGGGATCTTGGGTCAGCTCTGGGCTTGGTGGCCCTTGTGAGGTGGATGGAGGGGCACTTAGGGCCAGGGCAGCTAGAAGCTCAGAAGCTGGTAGGACCAATGTTTGAACTGGGATCCATCACACAGCTGGCCTCAGAGGCCTACAGACTGAGGCTGTTCTACATCACAGAGACTCTGCCCTCCATCCCCCTCCCAGGCCACAAGCAGTGATTCATGCCCCAAACTTAAAGAGAACTCCAATTCTGGTTTTTAAAGAGCAGAAGAAACCATTGAAAGAGCCAGGCCAGACCGCAAGCCAATCATCAGCCTTGGAATGTGCTTGCTGCTGATGGTGAAGCCAGCCAGGAACAGAGGCACTGGCAGACCTCGGAACAGGCCCTGCCCATCATCCCAAACAGGACCAAATTGACCTCCCAGATGTTCTCCGGTCTTTTCAGAATGGGCCGGCCTGAGTTCGATCCCACGCATCTTAAACCCAGCCCCTCACGCCACCTCTGCCCCCAGAGCCTGGTCCTGCATCACCCTGAACCTGTCACCCTGAACCTGAAGCCTCTCTTCAAGTTTTCATGCTCTGATCAATACAGAGGACTAAGGCTAGGAGGCAGGCAGAGCCTGGGGGCCTACCATGACGAGGCCTTGGGGAAGGAAGTCCCCATGGCTTGTGGTAATGGGTGTCTAACAGGTCTCCCTGACTTTTCTGTTGGCTTTAAGGCTTCTTTGCCTTACAACCAAGAGAATGCTGCTAGGTCAGATTGGGCCATGCCACAAACCCCGAAAGGACCCCTGCTTTTCTGACTCCATCTTCAGCTAGTCCCAGGGTCCCACTGCCCCAGACACCTTCCCCAAAGCATCAAACCATCTTGCCCAACCTCCAGCACATTCTTCTTGCTCTGGGCTCTCTAGTAGTTCCTGCCAGCCAGCACCCTCTTTTCCTCAGACCTGACTCTACTCTACCTGATACATAGGGAGCCATGTTTGACAGTGTCTCTGTTCCTGTCCCATCTCTGCTGATCACTCACCAGGACTGTGTGAAGTATTAGAGTTAGCCTAACAGAGCCTGTTGAAGCCAACTCTGAATGCTGTTGAGGCCAGGACTCCAGACCTCTGTTCACTTTTAAAGTAAACACCTGGCCTTCCTGTTTCTAAAAGCCCCTTGGAGTCTCTGCTGCTGACTTCTGACATCACTTCCTAGGCCTCAGTTCTGACTATAGCGCCTTGGAAGGAAGAAATTGACAACAGGGACTCGAGTGTGTGCACGTGTGCGTGCGTGCACATGTGTGGGTGCACATGTGCATGTGTGTGTGTGTGCGCGTGCACGTGTGTGTGTGTGTGTGTGTGTGTGTGTGTGTGTGTGTGTGTGTAAGTCTGTGTCTGTGTTTGCAGGTACATGTGCAGATATACACAGAGGCCAGAAGAGAAAGCCTTAGGTGTTACTTCTTGGGTGCCACCCACCTTGTTTGTTTGAGATAGGCTCTTTATTTGGCTTGGAACTTGCTGGAAGCTGAAGCTGACTGGCCAGTAAGCCTCATATTTCCACCTGACTCCATATCTTTAGCACCAGGATCACAAATACACACTCCAGCTGTGGTGGTTTGAATAGGTTTGGCCCCCACAGATTCATGTGTTTAAAAGCTTGGCCCATGGGGAGTGGCACTATTAGGAGGTGTGGCCTTGTCGGAGTAGGTGTGGCCTTGTTGAAGGAAGTGTGTCACTATGGGGGTGGTCTTTGAGGTCTCTTGCTCAAGCTCTGCCCAGTGAGGAACAGTCGCCTTCTGCTGCCTTGGGATTGAGATGCAGAACTCTCAGCTCCTGTTCCCGCACCATGTGTGCCTGCACGTTGCCACGCTTCTCACTGTGATGATAATGGAATGAGCCTCTGAAAACTGTAGGACAGCCCCAATTAAATGTCTGCCTTTATAAGAGTTGCCTTGGTCATCACAACAGTAAAACCTAAATAAGACACAGTCATATCTATTTTTTTTTTTTTTTAATTTCAAGGATCAAACTCAGGTCTTCATGCTTGGGAACACATTACCGGCTGAGCTATCACCCAGCCCTGGGAACTCTATTTCAACATAGCTCCCTCTAGCACCAGGGAGCAGGCTAGACTTTGATCTTGCTCACATTCATGAGAAATACTGGGTCCCAGATGCTCCCATGAGGCTCAGCAGTGAGACCTTCACAGAGTCTGAGCATCCAAGACAGGTGGCCCACCCTTGCTTTGCTCCAATGTCAAGATGCTCACTACTCTCCGGGCAGTTCTCTGTTTCCTAATGACAACAGATGGTCCATGGAAAAGTGCAGAGGAAAATAGAGATAATTTTGCTATCCTAAAAAGCTGACTATTCCTAGCACTCAGGAGGCAGAGGCAGGTGGATCTCTGAGTTTGAGGCCAAACTGGTCTACAGAACAAGTATTAGGACAGCCAAGGCTGTTATACAGAGAAACCCTGTCTCAAAAAAAAAACAAACAAACAAACAAACAAACAAACAAACAAAAAACACCTAACTTATGCCCAAACTCAGGAGGACTTCCACATGAGCCTCAAGGAGCCATCCTCAAAGTTTCCCATTCCCCAGCGAGCAAGCCAGTGGCATCTAGTGGATCTATGTTGAGCCCTATGCAGCCAGAGAATGTTCTGCGTGGGTGTGGGCATCCACTGCAGGGCGAGCCTCCTGTCTTGAAAGGGAAGGGCCCCCCACAACTCCTTTTTTTAGCTGACATTCAAAGAACCAGAACTGGGTGGCCCGGCAGTTCTCTGGGCCCTTGTTACCCTCCTTGCCCTTGTCCAAGGGAAAGCCCTGCCACAAATTGCACGTCCCCGGCTCTGCCCTGCTGTTTGCCCGGCTCTGCCCACTTCCCCGGCTGAGGCTAATCTGGGATACACTTATCTCTTTATTTACACACCCAAGGCAAAATGAGACCCAAGCCCAGGAGCTGGAAACCAAACCAATCTCTTAGAGCTAGAAGGATGCCAGAAAGGAGGAACACGGGACAGCTGCTGAGGCCAGATACTGTACCACTGACATCTGTGCAAACAGCACCTCAGCAGCTGTGCTGTACCATGACCCCAGGAGAGAAGAGATAAGTGAGCATGCCTGGATTTCTCCAAACCTTATGCCAGGGCACCTAGTCCAGCATGTACCTATTCCAGGAGAAGAAACTGGGGCCCAGGAAGAAGAGATCAGCCCCCAATTGCAGCACAAGCTAGAAGCCTCACTGCGATTGGAGCTAAGATTTCAGGGGCCGAATTCAGCACCCCAGGCTTCTCTCTTCCCTGAGACTGTAGCTATCACAGTACTGTTAACCTCTATTGGCAGGTTAGTGTCAGGTTAGTGTCTCACACTTGTGTGTGTGTGTGTGTGTGTGTGTCTGTCTGTCTGTCTGTCTGTCTTTCATAAGTGTACCGTGACCACATGTTGTATGCTAAGCATTGTCCTAGGTGCTAAGGATACAGAAGAAAAGACAAAGTCTCTTTCAGTGTTGTGCTGACGTGTTTATCGGTTGCTTTTGTCTCTTGGGATGAAGTAAAGGGAATTGGTGTGTGTGTGTGTGTGTGTGTGTGTGTGTGTGTGTGTGTGTACACAAGCGCACAGATGAGGATGACAGTAGGGTGCATGCATGCATGCATGGCACATGTGTGGAATCATGTGGAGGACAACCTTGGATGTCAGCCCTCAGGCACCTTCTACCCTGTTTGAAACAGGATCTCTAATGGGCCCAGAACTTGGCTAGCTGGCCTACAAGTTTGCAGGTCTCTGCCTCCCATAACAGCGCCTGGCTTTTTAACATGAGTTCTGTGCCTCTGAACTCAGGTGCCCACGTTTATGAGGCAGATGCTTTGTTGTGTGAGCCTTCTCCCCAGCCCTGGGGTGGAGAGTCCTTGGGTGAAGCAGGTGCCAATTACGCTGGTATAAATCTTCCAGTCCTGGCCAGTTTGAAAACTACCAAGACATCACTGTGAGCTTGAATACGACCAGCTCTTGTGAGGGCTCTCCAGCACACACTGGTCCCCTCCCTTGTGGGACTCAAACCACCTGCAATTGTTTTTGACTGTTGAAGGAAGGAAAGAAGATGCTATGAGGTGGAAGAACAGTTCTTCATAAGACGGTCAAACAATCTCAGAGGCTTGACATTTAAACTCGGTGTTGAGAAGGAGCCCCCAGCCGAGTAAATAGCCTTTGGAAAAGGGCCGGCTGATGGCTCAGTTAGTGAAGTGCTTGCTAGGGGAGTGGCTGAGTTAGTGAGGTGCTTGCTAGGAGGATGGCTCAGTTAATGAGGTGCTTGCTAGGGGAGTGGCTCAGTTAGTGAGGTGCTTGCTAGGGGAGTGGCTCAGTTAGTGAGGTGCTTGCTAGGGGAGTGGCTGAGTTAGTGAGGTGCTTGCTAGGGGAGTGGCTCAGTTAGTGAGGTGCTTGCTAGGGGAGTGGCTCAGTTAGTGAGGTGCTTGCTAGGGGAGTGGCTGAGTTAGTGAGGTGCTTGCTAGGGGAGTGGCTCAGTTAGTGAGGTGCTTGCTAGGGGAATGGCTCAGTTAGTGAGGTGCTTGCTAGGGGAGTGGCTCAGTTAGTGAGGTGCTTGCTAGGGGAATGGCTCAGTTAGTGAGGTGCTTGCTAGGGGAGTGGCTCAGTTAGTGAGGTGCTTGCTAGGGGAGTGGCTCAGTTAGTGAGGTGCTTGCTAGGGGAGTGGCTCAGTTAGTGAGGTGCTTGCTAGGGGAGTGGCTCAGTTAGTGAGGTGCTTGCTGGGGGAGTGGCTCAGTTAGTGAGGTGCTTGCTAGGGGAGTGCTCAGTTAGTGAGGTGCTTGCTAGGGGAAATGGCTCAGTTAGTGAGGTGCTTGCTAGGGGAATGGCTCAGTTAGTGAGGTGCTTGCTAGGGGAGTGGCTCAGTTAGTGAGGTCTTGCTAGGGGAGTGGCTCATTAGTGAGGTGCTTGCTAGGGGAGTGGCTCAGTTAGTGAGGTGCTTGCTAGGGGAGTGGCTCAGTTAGTGAGGTGCTTGCTGGGGGAGTGGCTCAGTTAGTGAGGTGCTTGCTAGGAGGACTGCTCTGTAAATGCTTGCTGTGGGGGCTGGAAGTGGCTCAGTTAGTGGAATGTTACCTTACGACTAGGAGGGCTTCAGTTTGATTTCTACCACCCATGTAAAGAAGTCAGAGGGTGTGGGCACACACTTGTAACCCCAGTTCTGGGCAATCGGTGACAGGTGGATCCCCAGGGCTTGCCTGCCAGCAGTCTAGCGTACTTGGTTAATGAACTCTTAAGTCAGTGAGAAACCCTGTCTCAGAAAACAAGGTGTACAGCATCCTGAGGAACAAAACTTCCAGACATGGACCCTGGAACGGTGATGCACAGCTCTCTCATTATTCATGAGACAGAGTGTTCAGACACCTGCTGTGTCTCTTCCCACATGCTGGACACTCAAATGGAGACAGGTCCATATAGAGCCAGGGGGCATGCCGCTGTCATCTCAGCCTTCCAGGAGCCAGGCTTTGCTTCTTCCTGCTGGCATGCTCAGGGATGCTGACTGCCAGAAGCATCAGAGGGTGTGGCCTGGGGACCTGCTGCTTCCTAGATGAGATAATGTCCCTGTGAGAACCCTCTAGAGCCAGGAGTGTGCTCACACAAGGTGCAGAGAGGCAACGCCTTTCCAAGGAAGCACGCCCCCTCAGCTTCACCCCTTCTTCCTCCCTTCAACAGTCTTCTTTAAGCCCCACCCCTTTCCCAGAACTTAACTGGGAGAAGTCATTTCTCCCTCCTGAGGAGCATGCCCTGACCTTGTTCCAACCCCTTGACTGTGTTCACACATATGCACACAGCCCACTTTCTATTAGAGCGGTACTCTGCACCTGCCTGAGGGAGGAAGCCTATGCAAGCCGTACCCAAAGACAAGAGAATGAAGAAGGGGAGGAGGAAGAGGAAATAAGGGATGGTGAGAAAAGGTGTGCTGTGGTTGGCTATTGACACTAACGTCGGGAGAAATATAAAGTTAGGTAGATCCCTTGGTGTGGCCTTCAAAGGGGAAAGCCAGGGTAATGCAGAGTTAGCAGAGGCAGGAGGTCCCTAAGAGCGTTGTTAGCTAAAGGAACGTGGCACTGCTCTCCATAGAATAAGAGAATGTGAGGTGGGCTTTGTAAGAACAGACAGGGGCTCCAGGCTCTCTGCTGGCAAGTTCCAAGTCTGGTCAAGTCTACTCTATAGAGCAGAAGGCCTGTGGTAGGAAGGGAACCTGCTGCCACAAAGCCATCACCCTACCTGACAGGTCAGTACCTTCCTGACTTCACTGCACCCTGTGACTCCAACAGCAGACAAGCCAGGCTAGGTGCTGAGGTGGGGGAGCAGTTCACCTTTGCCAGGAGCCCCAAGGCTGAGGGACACTTGTGTCAGACTCAAGTGCAAGCAGGAAAGGAAAGAACACCCCTGGAGAGTCCTGAGAGGAAAGCACCCATTTGCCCACAGAACTGACTGCTCCCAGGGCTGGTCTGCAAGCTTGCATCTCTGATGAGGACAGAGGAGCACACAGACTCAGGACATCAGGACCAGAAGTGGTTAGCCTGGTAGGAGACTGATGCCCAGAGAGAGCTAACACCTTGTTCAGGACCGCACAGCCAGGAAGCAACAGATGCATGGAAGAGACCAGGTCTCCTTACACACAGCCTAGCTCTTCCCCATAGCATATTCAGCTCCTAAGAAGGACAGACCCATTCTGTACCATGCGCCCTTCTCTCAGCCCCTTAACGAGCTGTTTCAGAGTTGGACCACTGCTGGGCCTTTGACTTTGGCTCTCCAGCCATCACTGCTTCCCACCCTCTCTGGATGCTCACATTCCCAGGAGAAGCCAGGGAAGGGACTCTCTAGCCACTCCAGCACCACACAGTCGTGTCCCGAGGGGTAATCGTAGGCAGTTTGGAATCTCGAGAGTTCTGACGGAAGCTGTGCAACGGTGGTTTGTTGCTGTGATGGAATTACTCAAGAAAAACAACTTAAGGAAAGAACTTGTAGTTCACAATGTGAGGATACAGTCTGTCATGATGGCAAAAGACTGAAGCAACTGGTCCGGTTGTACCCACAGTCAGGAGGTGGGGCGTGAAGAACGCTGGCGCTCACCTCGCTTTCCCCTCTTCACTTGGTTCAGAATGCCAGCCTAGGGAACGGCAACGCCAGCATTCAGGGTGTTGTCCTATCTCTGTTACCCTAATCTCGATAATCCTTATGTTCAGAGATTTGGCTCCAAGGTGACCCTGCATCCCACCAGGTCAGCAATCAGTATGAACCGTTACAGTGATGCTCTGCTTTCTCACTCTGGGACTCGCTGAGGTTTAGTAGCACCATCCAGCTCTGGGGTGAAGGCTAGGCTTTCTGTGGAAAGATGACCACACTCCCTTGTCACCCACCAAAGGCCTCCATCCTTCTGGTAGTCTGATGTGTCCAGAAGCTCCAGTCTGTCGCCAAGTCTCCACAGTGCAAACAAGCAGAGGGAGAGCCAACCCTGCATAGTCAGAGTTATGAACTGATGGTTTCCCTTTGGCTTGGGAATGCAAAACATTATCATTTCTGCCTGGAGATTTCCCTTCCCAGATGTGTTCAGCCAGCGCTCAGATGAGCTCGCATTCTTCCTGGCTGCCTGGTCTCCAGTTCTCAATTGTTTGCAGATTCAAGGCAGATGCTCGTGTGCTGACAACTGGGAGTTGACTATGTGTCTACCCCCAGAGAACCACAGACATGTGTGGGGCTGTGCCCACAATGTGGGACTGAATCCTCTCCTGTCACAGCACCTGGGGCCCAGGGAAGCAGAGATGTTCCTCAGACACACGGCCAAATTGCAGCAAAGCTGCGACTAGAACTCATATGACCCCACCCTACCAACACTTCTCTTGGCATCTTCAGACTCTTCTGACTTACAAACAAGTCTGTTGGCCCACTCGGCATGGCTGGGGACTCGGGCGACCTTGCGTCTTACGCAGGCAAGCATCCCTCCTCCCCAGAATGGGCCCCAAGCAGGTATTTTTCTGAAGTGAAGATCTGTAGGAAAAGTCACACCAAAGAAGTGATAGAGAGTAAGGAGGAGAGTTGGCTCTGCTCGGTAAAGCACTTGCCTCACACACATGAGGACCCGGGTTTGAATCCCCAGAAGCTGTGTGAAAAGCCAGGGGTGGCAGATGCTGTGTGTTTGTAATCCCAGTGAATGCAAGATGGGGAGGTGGAGACAGGTTGGTGCACAGAGCGACTGTAGCCTCCTGGTGGAGTTTCAGGCCAATGAGAGACTCTGTATCAAACCAAAGATAGAAGGCAGCTACAAAACAACATACATGACCTCCACATGCACTGACACATATATGTACACACACACATACACATACATTCATATATACATACATACATATACATGTATGTACACGCATGAAGAAAGGCTGGTGACTTTGAGGAAATAGCTCACAAAGAGCTTTCCAAGAATCCTCGCATTCTACGGACGCATCTCAGATCTGGCAGGAGGAAGAGGCACCACTCCCTGCCCTCACTATAGACATCAGCCTCTGCTGCTGAACCCTGTGCAGTAAGCGCTCCACCACCAGCTGAGCCAGTCCTGACCTCTCTGAGACTGTGGGCACCCTCCTGTAAGATCCCTGGGAAGCTATTTGGGAGAGTGAGGGGAGATGGTGAAGACTAGTGCATCACCGTGTGAACATTTGACACACATTCCTTGAGCTACCATGGAGCTACCAGTGTCACGTGGGCCATCTCCCTCAGCCCTGGAGAACTGACAGGAGGCAGTAGCTCCACGTCAGTCTTCACTAAGTGAGTCTGAGAACTGATCTCCCCGCTGACACTCAAGCTCGAGTCTGCGGTTCTGATCTCTCGGAACCAGCTGGTCATTTTCAAAAGCTAAGCAAGAATGTGGGGAAACAGAGCAGCCATCAGCCACAGAGTGAGAGCCATCAAGGAATTGTGGGTTCCCCCTATGTCACCAAACTTGGAGCAAAAGAGTGGCACCTTGCCCAGCCCACCTCCCGGCATCTCTACAGCCAGCCTATTGATTCCCATTCAAAATGACTTCTTGTTTTGTTTGTATCTGAGGTCAATAATCCCTGAGGAGGGTTGTATCTGCTCCCACATCACCACCGGGGAAAGAAAGCCATGGATTCTAGAACAATCAGAGATTAGCAAGAGCCAAGGTCAGAGGGACAGGCTCAATGTCATTTTTTAGGAAATCCACCCTCTGGTTAGTTTGGCTAGAGCAGGTCCACACAGTGACTGGATTCCGGTAACTTAAATGTCTCTTTCCAGTGGCCAAGCTTTTTTATTCCTCTCTTCCCCATGCAGACTGGGTGAGTGAGGGGGAGGCCCAGCCAGTTCTAGACAGAATTCCATGAAGGACACTGTGCTCTGACCCCAGGGTAAGACCTGATGTACAGAGAGAGATCCCCTTTTCTAGAAAGAGCCTTCTTGCTCCTCAGCCCTCCAGGTCTGGCCCTTAAAGAGGGCGACCCTACCCCAGGTCCCCAAGTTCTTTGATCCCCAAGCTCACTTGCTAAGCTCGTTCCACAGACTAACCTCAGAAAGATGCTGGGGCCCATTTCACAGGGCTGGTGAGAAACCAAGGCTTTCAATGTGGACGTAATGGCTGTTGCCAGCATCCTGGTCTCTAGCTTTTCTGTCAGCCACTATGTGTATACAAGACCTTGCCCCGGGGCGCTGAGACTCCAGCAGTGAGAGTAAAGGTCCTTCATTCAAACTGTAGCTCCCTAAAATGGGGTCTTTGCCTCCCGCGTTGAGGCCACACCTTTCCCATCAGACTATGGATTCTCCCACAGAGGCTAGTCAATCACCTCCCACAAGGGCTCCTCAAAGACTAGGGCCTCTCTGGGGCAGCCAGAGGGACCAGACACACCCCTAGGCAGTGCCTGCACCCTCCAGACTCACCTGTTTCTCTCCTCTGCTCCCACTCAGGATTCACGGACACTTTCAACATGGATACCAGGACTCCCCGGGTCATTGCTGGACCCAGTGCTGCCTTCTTTGGCTACACAGTACAGCAGCACGATATCAGTGGCAAGAAATGGTGAGTGAAAGCTGGGGTCACCTAGCCTAGCACTGTGTCGTACCACTGCCCTCCTTCCTACCCCTGGCCTGCCAGCTGCCCAGCCCGCCTGATTCCTGTGACTCCACTCTCCATCCCAGCAGGTCAAAATCTGGTAGGCTCTACACACAAGACCTGAGCAACCAATGAATGGCATAGGCTCTTCCATTGTCTCATCGGTGAAATGAGACATGCAGAAATCCCTTTTCAAGGTTATATGACCAAAGAGAGCAGGCACTGGGAGCTGCTGATAAGGCATCCTCAGAACTTTGGTGTCTGAACTGTGAAATGGTACCTCTGCCCTCATCCGCTTGGAGAGTGGCTGGGCTGTCTGCCGCTGGGTGTGAGGTTGTGCACAAGGTGCAGAGACAGCAGGGTGGGGCCAGAAAGAAGAAGAAAGTGGGGGTGGAGAGAAAGCCAGCCATAGCCCAGGACCCCCAGGTGAGGCAACAAAGGGGAAGCTTCAACTTCTAAGTTTTTAATAATTTTTGTTAAAAAACAGCTTTTTTGATCATATAATGTGTCAAGTGTACAAATCAATGGCAATTTTAGTAAATTTACTGGGTTACCAGGCCATGCCTAGAGGTCAGTGTTAGGACATTTCCATCGCCCCAGAGCATATTACACACACACACACACACACACACACACACACACACACACACACACACACACACACGCTGGCACAGTTCAACCCAGTTATTCCCATGTCGGGTTCAGCTGATAGGCTCTCAGAGCCTTCCCATGAGTACTGGCCACAGATGCTCCATGCCTGCTGACCCCAGCAAATCTGCTGACCCCTGCCTGCCCTTCCACCTCTGACCTTTCTACTCTCCTCCCCTTCTTCTGCTCAACACTCTCTCTAAATGGCACCATTCCCTGTAGCCACCCCACCCCACCCCCCAACCCCCACCGTGACTCCTCTCCTGCACCCCTGCTGTCTCTACCTCCACTTATCCTTGCTCCCTTCCATCCTCCTCCTCCACTACTACCTCTTGCTCTTCCTCTGCCTCAGTCCTCCCTTTTCCTCCCTCCCTCTTCCTCCTCCTCTTCATTCTTTCTTCCCCCCTCTTCCTTCTCCTTCATCCTCTTCCTCCTCCCAGCCCTCGTCCTATTTTTCCTCCTCCATACCCCTGTCCCCCCTCCCTCTTCCCTCTCCCTCCTCCTCTTCTTCCTTCCCTCTTCCCTTCCCCTACATTTCATTGTGTTTCTTCCCTCTTTGTCTTGCTCATCCTTCTGTTTAGGTCTAGCTGACACCGTGGTGTGATTATCTTGGGTGTAGAGCCCAGTGAACTTTTCCATCCATCTGCAGACAATCAGCTCCCAGTGTAGATGTAGACCGCACAGGTACCCAAAAGGCTCTTTTTTACCCCTCCCCAGTCAGTGGCCCTCCAGACAGGCCATGATTCTGACTCCTGTCACTATAGATTCATTAAGCCAGATTTCGTGCGTGCGTGCATGCATCTCTCTCTCTCTCTCTCTCTCTCTCTCTCTCTCTCTCTCTCTCTCTCTCTCTCTCTCTCTGTGTGTGTGTGTGTGTGTGTGTGCGCGCGCGCACGCGTGTGCGTGCGCGCGCACGCGATTCTGCAAGCACTCCTTTCCACCTGGGTTTTTAGGTTCAACCCCGTGTCTGTGCAGTTTGTCACACTGTCCTGAGTATTCCGCTTCATGCCTTTCATTGTAGAATTCCACTGTATCACTATGTCACTCACGATTTATTCTGCGACTGATGGATACTGGAACTGTTCCCCGATTTGGGCTACTCTAGTGGGGCCATTGCTCTCCTCCTTCTGCTGTTAGCCATGCATTTTGATGGCCATTCATCATCCTTTTGCTGGGCATGCACAGCTGGCTTAAATTGCAGAGGTAAAGCATGGGCATATGATTGACGTTATGAGGATCTGTTAAACGTTCCCTCCCCCACCAAAAGTGGCTTACTATTTAAACTGTCTCGTAAAATAAGAGCACCCCAGTCATCCCCCAGCCTCAGTAGCACAGGACATTACCGTTTCAGTTTTAGCCATCCCAGCTGCACGTGGTGCTGGTGTAGCTAGAATCCTCTGTTCTCTGTTTACTAATGGCTTCGAACAACTGTCTGTAAAGTCGGTGGATTCCCTGACGTTGTATCTAGTGAGGTTTCTGGTCAGGTCTTGTGCCCCTTTGAAGTATGGAGTGTGTGTGTGCATGTGTGTGTGTGTGTGTGTGCATGTGTGTGTGTGTGTGTGTGTGTGGTGTATGCATGTGTGTTCAGGTACACTTGCCACTACTTGTGCATGTGGAAAGCAGAAGGCAGCATCAAATGCCTTTCTCTGTTGCTCCCCACCTTATTTTTTTTTAAATACAGTCTCTTATTGAACCACAGCTCACCCTTTCAGCTAGGCTGACCTCCCAGTGAGCCCCTATCTCCATTCCCCAAGGCTGGTGGTACAGATAAAAGCTAGGTATATAGTTGACATCAGGAGGCTGCCAAGTATCTGCCATGTGCCTGGCTTTTACACGGGTGCTGGGGCTTTGAACTCAGGCCCTCACACTTGCACAGGAAACACTTCACCCACTGAGCCATCTCCCTAGCCTTTTGCCCATCTTAAGGACCGTTATGTGCATCTTTTACTATTGATTCACAGGACTTTTAAAAAACACATCACACACACAAACCCCATGTCAGAAAGATTGCAAATACTTTTTCCTGTTGTGTGGCTTGCCTCCTCAATGTCTCTTTATAAATCGAAGCTTTTGATCTTTTTGTTTTATTTTATTTGTATGCAGATATTTGTTTTTAATTTTTCTTTATTGAGAATTTCACCCACGTATACAATGAAATGTGATCACGTGGGGTGTGTATGAGCACACGTGTGTGTTGGGACAGTCTTGGATGGCCTTTGCTGGCCTGGAGCTCGTGTAACCCAAACTGCCCTCTTGCCTCCACCTTCTGACCAGCTTCTGGGATTACATCACATTCAGCTTAAGTTGTACACTTATCACCCATCTCTTGGTTAGTTCTTTTCATATTCCTCACTTAGGAAATCTATGCATTTCCTCACATTTTTATCATCACCTCTGCTTTATTGGAGAAGTTGTTCTCTCATTTATATCGCTAATTACATCACTAATTGGTTTTTGCATAAGCTGTGAGCTAAAGACAAAACATGAGTTTTTGTTTTTGTTGGTGGTGTTGGTGGTGGTGGTGGTGGTGCTGCTGCTGCTGCTGCTGCTGCTCCTGCTGCTGCTGCTGCTGCTGCTGCTGCTGTTGTTGTTTTGCTGCCAGGATTGATCTGGTAGCATCTGTGGAAAGTTCATTTTCTCCACTGAACTCCATTGTCACCTTTGTCAACCATTACATGACCACACACCTGCAGGTCAGTTGCTTACCTCACTTCTGTTCCATTTAGCTCTTTATCAAACTTGTATCAGTAAGAAAGCAGCTTTGGTCTGGGGCTGGGAATTTGGCTCAGCTAATATAACACTTCCCTACTGTGCACAAAGCGCTGGCTTCAGTCCCAAGCACCACAGAAACCGGGAGTGATGGTGCACACTGTAATCCTAGTGTTCCAGGAGGGAGATCCAGGAGGATCAGGAAATCAAGGGCATCATAAGCTATGTAGCAAGTTTGAGGCCATCCTGGGCAGTGCACGACAATCTCAAGAAATAAATTTTGTAGTCAGGCCTGTGAGTTCTCTGTATTTATTCATTTTGGGCACCATACTTCATTATGTTTTAAACCCTATGTCCTTCCTTCTACCAACTTTCCTCCAATCACATTCACTGATATTTTGATTATAGTAATACTAAATGTATAGATGCATTTGAGAATAAATGAAATCATAATAATAGCAAGTGTCCTGGTCCCCTAATTTATTTAGCTTTACATTTTTTCTCACAGTTTTCAATTTAAAGTCTTGACCATCTTTAGTTACACTACTTCCTACACATTTGTATTTCATGCTGCTGGAAATGAGACGTTTCCATTTTGTCTTCTAGTCTTGCTGCTACAGAGGAATGCAACTGATCTCTGTACAGATTTTATCTCACACTATATTGGATCTTTTATCACTTTTATAGCTTGCTTAGCTTGCTAGTGGGTTCTTTTACAAATTAGTTATTGTTATTATTACTATTATTATTATCATCATCATTATTATTATTGTGTGAGCGCGCGCGCGCGCGCGTGTGTGTGTGTGTGTGTGTGTGTGTGTGTGTGTGTGATAGGAGACATGCCACACCTGTGTACAGAGGTCAGAAGACAATTTTGGGGAGTCAGTTCTTTCCTTTCACTTTTATGTGGTTCTGGGCATCTGGCTTAAGCCAACAGCCTTGTGTGGCAAGCATCTTCGCCCAGTGAGTCATTTCACCCTATCCTGGCCTGTGGTTCTTTGAGGGTTTCTAAAAAGTCAGGTCATCTCATATTATCATGCTTTGTTTCTTCTTCCCAGTCTTCTACTTCTGGCTATTTTCTGTCTTATTGCAGTGCCTAGAGCTGTCAGTTTAAGGCTGGTTAGACAAAGTGACACCAAACAGTCTTAGTTTTTTCTTTTTCTTTTTTTCTTTCTTTCTTTATTGGTTGGTTGGTTGGTTGGTTGGTTTTTAAAACACAGATTCTCTGTGACACCTTGGCCGTCCTGGAACCCACTCTGTAGACCAGGCTGGCCTTGAACTCACAGAGATCCACCTGCCACTGCCTCCCGAATACTGGGATTAAAAGCCTGCACCTCTACACCCAGCCTGTTCAGCTTTCTGTTAAGTGTTTTGTTTTGTGTGTGATTAGCTCAACATGGCTGTATTGTTCTCATGTATACAAAGTCATTGTTTCTATTCGGTGGCTTTGTTTGGGGTGAGGACTCTCTCTGAGCTGCTTATGCCACGTTTCTGGGCGATGTGCTAAAATCTCCAGCTATTGCTGGGAACTCCCCATTTAGTTCCATCAGCTTTGCTTTATATCAAAGTTGTTAACTAGGTACGTGTGTTAATTCATTGCTAGGTACAGATACCAATTTAGCATTGCAGCCTAATATTCTATTTTCATTTGGTTGCTGTGACTCTAACCAAAGGCAACCTAGGGAGGAAAGAATTTGCTGGCCATGCTTCCAGGTCAAGGTCTATCAGAGGGGAGTCGGGACAAGAACCTGAAGGCAGGACACAGCATCACCTCTGACCTGGGGACTCAGGCACAACCAAGCAAAAACAGTGAAAACCCATGGGATAATGCTGCTTGGTACCCATTCTCAGGCTCAAGCCCAGCTAGCTTTCCCATACAGGTGAGAACCACCGGCCCAGGGAATAGTGCCACTCACAGTGGAGTGGGCCCGCCCACATCAGTTAACAATCAGGACAAACACCTCCCAAGATGCTGCCACAGGTCAGTCAGTGTGACCTGGCAATCCCCCTGTTGAGATTCTTCTATCAGATGATTCTGAACTGTGTGTGACAAATTGACAGTTAAAGTTGACTAGGGCACCTAATAAATCTTATGTTATATATTAATACTTTATATTGGAAGTACTCTATATTTATTACATATATGTGTGTGTATATATATATATATATGTCTGGACTACTGTGGCACAATAGCCCACAGTAAATTCTTGGGTACTCTTTTTTTTTTTAATCTTCTTGCATCCAACCTTTCTATATCCTCACTTCTTTTGAAGATTTATTTTTATCTTTAATTATGCATATATGTCTGTGTGGGGGTATATACACATGAGTGCAATTGCCTGCAGAGCTAGAAGAGGGCATTGGGTTCCCTGTAGCTGGAGCTGCAGGCAGTTGTAAGACTCCCGGTGTGGATTTGGGAACCAAACTCAGGTCCTTTGCAAGAGCAGTGTGTGCTCATAACCACTGAGTCATGTCTTCAGCCTGCTGTGTCCTTATATTTAAAGCATTCCTTTTCTAAATGATCCATTCTGATAAGCTTTGCCTTTTGATTGGATAATTCTCATTGATAAATCTTGCTGCCTTGTTGTTGTTGTTGTTGTTTGAGACAGGGTTTCTCTGTGTAGCCTTGGCTGTCCTGGACTTGCTTTGTAGACCAGGCTGGTCTCGAACTCACAGCGATCCGCCTGCCTCTGCCTCCCGAGTTCTGGGATTAAAGGTGTGCGCCACCACGCCCAGCTGATAAACCTTGCCTTTTAGTTGGACATTTAACGTAAGAACATAGCTGAACTGATAACATAGTCTCTTCAAGGGGCATGCCTGCTGTCTAATGGCTTCTTCTTCCTCTTCCTCCTCCCCCTCCTCCCTCTCCTCCTCCTCCTCCTCCTCCTCTTCTTCTCCTTCTTCTTCTCTGCTTTTTCTTGTTCCTGTTATTTGTTGTCCTATTGTTTCCAGTGCTGGGGACTCATCCAAGGTCTCATCAAGTGTCTCATGTATGCAAGGCAGGACTCTGCCACTGAGCTACTCCCCTGGCTTTACACAGCTCTTCTTTCACATAGATTTTACAGTTCAACCTAGAAATTAAAGTGTGCATTAATGATTCACTATGGTCTATTTTTAAAATTACATTTATTTGTTTGTTTGGGAGAGGTTACTAAAGCAGGCATGTGAAGGTCAGAGCTCAACTAGTTCATCTAATATAACTTCTGTCATATCTTAATATTTTATGTCATAATTATATAACTACATATGGGTTTTGTTTTGTTTCTTGGTTTTGGAGACAGGGTTTCTCTGTGTAGCCTTGGCTGTCCTGGACTCACTTTGTAGGCTAGGCTGGCTTCAAACTCATAGAGATCTGCCTGCCTCTGCCTCCTTGAGTGCTGGGATCACAGGCGTGCGCCACTGTGCCTGGCTGCTAGACATAATTTTAATTGGGAGTTGTTTTCTTTCCTTCCCCCATGTAGGCTCCAGGGGTGGAGCTCAGGTTGTCAGGCTTGGCAGCACTGAGCCATCTCACAGACTCAAGATCTCCCGTTTTTGTCACTGACTTTTACTTCTGCATAGTTATAAATTCCACAAGGCCTTTAAACTGCTGGCCTCCCTATCTGGTGACTCACATAATTGTCTTCATATAATTCTGTGCCTGCGTTTGCTATAATTTTCTTTATAGAAAATAGAAGACAACAGCTTTAGTATGTCTTATCTTTAAGCTGTTAGACTTGGTGTTTTTTCATCTTGGAGCCTGCAGAAGAGCACCAAGCATTCCTTTTTGTCCTGGACTCACTTTGTAGACCAGACTGACCTCAAACTCACAGAGACCGCCTGCCTCTGCCTCCCTAAATGCTGGGATTACAGGCGTGTGCCACTGGTGCCTGGTCACTAAGCATTCTTAACCACTGAGCTATCCCTCCAGCTGTCCAGTATGCTTTGTCTTTACGAGGTATAATGTTGAGGGGCTGAGGAGATAGCTCGGTTGATAAACCTCCTGTTGTGCAAGCACAAGAAACCAAGTGTGCACCCCCAGCACACACACTAAAAGCTGGCCATGATGGTAAATGCCTGTAATCCTAGTGCTGAGGAGGCAGAGACAGGATCCCTGCAGCTCATCGGTAAAGCCATGCGTTCAGTCCCTAACACTACATAAACTGGCTATGGTGGCACCAGCTGCAACCTCAGCACCCAAGAGGCAGAGGCAAGAGGATCAGAAGTTCAAGGTTGTCCTGGCTGCGTAATCTGCGGACAGCCTGGGCTACAGAAAAACCAAGTCTCAAAAAAGAAAAAACTGGGTTGAATGGACTTTTTCAAGCTATAACTTATTTTGACCAATATTTGTTAAACATCTGTTAATAAATCTGCAGGCTCTGCACAGTATTGGAATGCTAAAAGCATGGTTTCACTCTGGTAAGCCTTAACCCCATTGAGGAGACAATGACTCAGTGATTTAAAAAACAATGCAAGACAAAAGATGACCTGGCAGGATTTATACCCCATCTTTGTGGGGTCACTTTCTCCATTGCAACTCTCTGGAGGCCTTTCCTGTCCTGGAATGACCTTTCCCTCCCTGGGCCTTCCCTCTGACATATCGCTTCCAAGATAACAAGGAACAAGGGAGCCTTTCACCCCCCCCCATGTCTCCTGTCCCCCATGAGATACCAGAGTCCCATCCGTGCAGCCCGAGAGCAGGCAGCACAGCATCTTGCTCAAGGCGGAAGCTCGGCCAGGTTCTAAAAGCAGGGAGCCTCGGCCAGGGTCCCTGGGAGGTCTTTGAATAGCAGCTGCCACCGAGGAGGTCAGGAGATGTATGTGTCTAAAGTTACAGACTTGACTTCTCAGATGCTTTTGCTGATCTGAGCATGGCCCAAAGCCTTGTGGGAAGGAGTGTGTACCTTAGGCGGGATGGGCAGGGCCACACCCACTGGAGCCCCTAGACCTGGACTTATTTACAGCCACTACCGAGAGAGGCAACCTTGGGAACTCAGCCTTGGGAACTACATGTGAGGTGGACCACAGTACCCTGAGCCTTTCAGGGAGTCCTGTCCCCAGTGATAGGAACCTCATTCATTATCCTGTTTAATTATTCCCTATGTTAGCGGCTTGTCTTGTTACTGTGACACTATACCTGAGGAAAACAACTTAAGGGAGGGATCAAGCATTTGTTTTGGCTCACAGTTTGAAGACACAGTCCAGCATAGCAGGGGAGGCATGGCATCAGAGACGGCTGGCCCATTGCATCTGGTCAGAAAGCTGAGTGGCAAATGCTGCAGCTCAGGTCAATTTTTGCTGTTAGTGCAGTAGGTGAGAGGAGGTCCCAGCCCGTGGAATGGTGCCACCCACACTGAGGGTGGGTCTTGCCGCCTCCATTAACCTAGTCTATCTAGATAATCCCTCATAGACTCGCCCAGAGCTTTGTTGCCATGGTGATTCTAACCCATAGCAAAGTGGCAAGAACGACTGACCTTCACATTCCTGTCTCTGCTTCTTCCTGTCACCCTGCAGGTAGCTTTCTGGGGGTCTTATCACAGAGAAGACCCCTGGGTATTGATCGTGGGGTGAGAGGCTGATGGCAGTGTCACTTGAGGGGGACACTGGCTGGTCACTATGCCCGCCTCTGTGGCAGGTGTAGATGTGGCTGTATGCTAGGGAGGTGCCTCAAAGCAGGGTCAAGAGAGGGTCTGAAGCACAAAGCTCTCCCACTTGGAGACAGGCCTTGGAAGATGAGGCTCCTTTCACTCATGTGTCAAGTGGGGCTGGACCATCCCCCACTCCATCTGGGAGCGTTGGGCAAGGTTAGAGCGCTGCAAGTGCGCATGCGTTTCTTAATCAGCAAAGCAGGAAGGGACTTGCAGCTGGAGGCAGAGAACCCTGAGATCAAGACAGTGGCTGAGGGTTGCGGGGCTCCTCGGCATCCAGCCCTTGGCACAGCTCATGCCCGCCGCAGGCTATGTCTCCCCGGGTCAGACCCAGGGGATCTGTGTCACACACTCTCCAGGTGTCTCCAGCAGAGACAGGCCTCTAGGGTTCACCAGAGGGGGGGATGTGTGGCTCCCAGTGTGGCCCACCCACTGCGAACACCCACAGGAAAGCCATCTTGCTGGAGCTTTGTGGGGTCTCAGGGGCACAGGACCCTGACTGAGAGGTAGAGGGCACAGGCCTGGTGGGGTAGCCAGTGCTTTTCACTCCTAGTCCTTCACCTTTTTTTGCCCACCGTGCCTGACTTAGAACCCTCCACGGGCTCTGCCGAGCACCGAGGGATGCCGTGGCCATCTTGAACCGTTTCTGACATGCTTCTGTCTCAGCAACAACAACACTCACAGGCACACAGAAAGGAAAGGGAAAACAAATTCCTCTGGGGCTGAGTGTCCTACCCCTCCAACCCCCCCCCCCAACCCCGCTCCTTAAGCCCTTGTGTGTTTTCAGAGAAATTCAATCCACATGACTTGAGAGTGCGTTTACATTGAAGTGATTAAGACCATTTGATGTCCCCAAGCTCCAGTGTCGGCTTGCAGGAGGCTTTGACTGCATCCTCTGGAGCAGGAAGCCTCCTGATGCTCAGAAGAAAGAGAGCTGGGCCCCATAAGGTCCCAGTTTGTTCTTGAAGCTCTGCCCCTGGCCAGAGAAACCCCAGCTCTCTACAAGGCAGAACACTCTGCTAAAGGAGACGCTGTTAGGGCTATGTGGACTTCCATGACACAAGGCTATGGTAAGCTGCCTGGGTGCGTGTATTAGTTACGTTTTCAGTGCTAGGACGAAACAGCTAGCAAACCAATCGGAGCAGGGGGTGGGGGTGGGTGATTATCTAGATTCCCAGTGAGAGGGGAAAGTCCATCATGGTACAGAGGGCATGGTGGCAGGGGTGTGAGGCAGCTAGTCACAGTGCATCTGCAATCAGGGAGCAGAAAGCGATGAACACAGGTGCTCAGCTGTCTGGGGTCCCAGCCCATGACATGGTGCAGGCCATATTTGGGGGGCAGGGGGGAAGGTTATTCCCTCCTCAGGCAAAACTTTCTGGAAAGATCCTCATAGACACACGGAGAGACTGGTTTCCATTGCAACTCTAAATCCCAGCAGGTTAACAGTCAAGACTAACAATTGTGGTGCAGGTGCAGAGAATCAGGCAACCTAAAGGTGAAGTGAGCTTGCCCCCACTTTACAGGAGAGGCAACAGAGGACACAGCCGGTGTCAGAAGGAGCGGAGGTGGGGGTAGGGGGAGCCCAGATCTCCCCAGGCATGGTCCTGCCTAGGCCCAAAGGGACACAACAGAAGCAGCTCCGCCCCGAGCCTAGCCCAAGTCCTACATCTGCCTTCCCCTGTCCTGAGTTCCACTCCTGGCTTTTGGGAGCCAGAGCTGGCGATTCTAGTACTGAGAAGATGCAGGAGGAGCAGGAGCCAAGCCCAGCTAGGAAGAGGAAGGCATGCTCACAGAACACAGATTCCAGTTCACAGGTACCTAGAGAGGGCCACACGAAAGGCCCTGGGGTTCCTATGAAGGAATCAGTTCCCAACACGGCAGGGAAGGGCTGTAGAAGAATCAGAGGAAGATGGTAAAGGTGGGATTTTCACGTCAAAACCTCCTTCTGTCCGCTCTGCCTCAATCCTCCTTCCCCTCCCTGTCTCTCCAGCTTCCTCCCTCACTTTCCCCAGCTCCCTTCTCCTTCCCACCTTCCTCCTTCCTCTTCCTCTCTCTCCTCCTCCCCCTCTTTCTCCTCCTTTTGCCTTCCTCACTTTCCTTCACCCCATTCTCTCTACCATCCTCTCTCTCCCCTCCCTCCCTCCCTCTGTCCCCCCTCCCCTTCTTTTCTCCCTCACTCAAATCCCTATTGAGATGGGACAGAGGCTACCAAGCAAGAAGAGGTGACCTTGCTCCCACCCCTACCCCCTGCTCTCCTAGGAAGCCCTCAGTATCTCAACAGCTCAACTTGTATCTTAAGGACAGGGAGGGAAGGTGCCTAGGCCGAGCTCCCCAGAGCCTCAGACATTTCCTGGGTGAGGACAGCATGCAGTGAGCATGTCCGCCCTAGCTCCTGAGTAACGAGACAGAGACCTCCTGTACTTATTATAAGCTAAAAATACTATAGCAGGGCAGATACTGAGCTATTCTAACCCTACTATACTGGCTTGGCCTACTTCCCAGCCACATGGTCTATTACCTGCCGTCTTAGTCTTGCTCTGGCACCCCCTTCATTATCCACGTCCTCACGGCGACTCCCCATGGTCCCCACCTGAGAGCCTCTCCCTAGGGTCAGAAGTCCAGCCTTAACTCTCCTGCCCAGCTACTGGCTTTTCAGCTCTTTATTAACCAATCAGAGAGTGATAGAGAACAATTTTTACACAACATTGAGACAGGAGATGCTTCGTAAAAATGACAATGCCAAAGCCGGGACGGCAACCAGATCTCTGGGTACAGAAATCAGCATTCAAATACACAGTGCACAAAACCAACCTCCAACAGTCTTCCAGAAGCATGGCATCACATGGTGGTCCTGAGACGGCAAAGGCTGGAGTTACACATGTCTGGCAAGCAGGTCATTAACCTCCTCTGCTTAGTTCTTGTTGTGAACTTGCTACAACCAGGGCTGGAGAGATATCTCAGTGGTTAAGAGTGCTCCCTCCATGTTCCCAGCACCCACATGAGGCAGCTCACAACCAACTGTAACTCCGATTCCACGGGCTCTGGCACTCTCTAGCCTCTACCAACACAAACTCACGCAGCCTCACTTGGCATGACGGCTCACGCCTGTAGCCTCTGCACTCAGGAGCTCAGGAAGTGAAGGCAGGGAGATAAAAAGATCACTCTTGGCTATCTGGCAAGGACCACTTGGGCCACATGAAATGCTTCCCTTCTCACCTCATCACCTCCCACGCCATGAGTCTTGAACATGTCACAGCCATTTTCTGTACCACAGTCTCTTCATCCAACAAAGGGGCCCAGGGATGCAGATCCTGGCGCATCCTTTGGAGGGAGGAGGAGGAGGAGAATGCCTGTCACAGAGCAATAACTGAGAGTTTGTCTCCCATTCCATTCCTTCCCTGCGGGAAGAGAGAGGAGCCTCGAGGAAAGGGCACTTGAATGGCTGCTTGGGCCAAATGACAAATCTGGTCTTCAGTCTGGTCCTCCTTCCTCGGTGACGACCAGCCTGGAGAAGGCTTGACCTTTCTGCTGTAGAAATCTCACTGAGGAACACTCTCATCTTTGTTCCCAATTCAGGCCCCCAGAGCGGGCTCCCAGCCCCACAGTGCAGAAATGTCCTCCGCTATTTTCCCTTGGAACAAAAAAAAAAAAAAAATCCACACCCTGGCTCATTCTGGTTAGAGAATAAATCATGACAGAAGCATAGCTGGTGGGTAGGATGACTTCCACTGCATGAGGGCCAGAGAGAAGGAGGGGGATGGGGGGACCATATTCTAGGGAAATGCTGGCTTAGGCCCCAGGCCAAGCCACCAGGCAGGCCCTGGCATGGCAGGCAGGCAGGCAGGCGGGCGAGGCAGGCGAGAGGGGATTGTGGGAGGCTCAGAGAGGGGAGTAGAAAGCCAGGCAGTTGTCCTGGTTGCTGGCGCTCGAAGCACCTTATGCTCCCAACTGATAGAAAGCAGCCTTGAGAGGAGCCATGGGGAGGCAGGAGCAGGGGTTGGGGTGGGGCCTGCCAGCCCCAGAACCCAGTGCAAACTCAAGGGCACTGTGGAGATGTGAGGCACAGCCAGTAAGCATCTCTCAAGACTCTTTGTGGCCCCCAAGTCATTTCTTTCTGCATTCTCCTTTTATTTATTTATGTTTTTAATTCCAAATCAATGCCAGAAAGTGCCAGGACTTGAAAAGTATGAGTGATGGCCCAGGTAGCTAACACTTCACACAGAGACAAGAGCTGGAGCCAAGAGCATGCCTTACAGCCAGGGAAATTTTCTTAGTGCTGAACTCCAAGAGGCGGGATGCCAAACAGTATGTTTCAAGGGTAAGAAGACACGGCCTTGGGAGTGGAAACACTGAAAGAAAAGCCTCCTGGTTACTAACCCCCAAGAAAGAAAATAAACTGGCTTTGGCCAGTTCAGGAAAGTCAGGGAGAACTGCCAAGTCAGCATCTTCTTGGCCTGCCTCTTCCCACCCTCTACCCTCTCTCCCCAGCCCTGCACAGTGGCCTGCAGCCTCCTCACACTACCCCCTTCTCCAAAGCCAACACATCCATTCTGTGACTCCCAACGTCCTTCCTAAGTCCAGTGCAAGGGAGGCAAAGGGAGCGTCTCACCGGAGGGAGCGAGTAAGCTCAGTCTGAAACCCACGTCATCTTCAAAGCCGAGTTGTACAGTTTCAAGGCTGGTACACTTGGCCCTCCATGTCTGTGAGTCCTGAATCCACAAATTCAATAAATTATAGATTGAACATACTATATATAAAAAATGTGTCTGTATTGAGCATGTCCAGGTTGTTCTCTTATCAGTTAGTCTCTAAATAATATATTATAGTGACCATTTAAACAGCTACCTGATTGGTTAAATAAACAGAATGAGCTAATTGGTGACAAAGCTATAATATAAATGCAGGTTTATTGGAAAAGGCACAGGAGGGGGAAGAGAAAAGGGAGTGCACGCTGGGGGTGGGGGAAGGGAAGGAGAGAGGGTAGGGAGGTGGGGAAAAGGGGGGCCTGGAACCAAACTGTCTGCTTTATATAGTGAATCTCTGGGAGAGGGGAAGCCCTGCCCCTAGGTAGAGGGCAGGCCATGCCAGCCACGCCCTGCAGCAGGACCTAACACTTGTATTGAATTGGAGGTTAAAAGTATCTTAGAGGTGGCTTAAAGTATATGAAGTGGTGTGTGTGGGTTCTGTGCAAATGCTGAGCCATTGTGTGTGAGTGTCTGTGTATTGTATACACACATATTACGGATGTGCGTGCCCCTGTGCATACACTTGCAGAGATAGAGGACCTGGTGTTCCTGCTCTCTCTCTCTCTCTCTGTCTCTGTCTCTCTGTCTCTGTCTCTCTGTCTCTGTCTCTCTGTCTCTGTCTCTGTCTCTCTGTCTCTGTGTCTCTGTCTCTCTCTCTCTCTCTCTCTCTCTCTCTCTCTCTCTCTCTCTCTCTCTCTCTCTCTCTCTCTCTCTCTCTCTCTCCCCTTCACTCTGTAGAGTCACGGCCTCTCATTGAACCTGGAGCTAAGCTAGCAGCCAGCAAGTTCCAGCCACTCTCCTGATTCAGCTCCCACGGGACATAGACTGGGGATACAGGGACACATGGCCACAACCAGCTTTTCACTCAGGTCCCAAGGCTTGTGCAGCACTCCTACCATTGAGCCATCTTGCCAGGCCCCATCTTGAGCCATTTTATGTAGGGATTTGAGTAGCTGGAGATTTTAGTGTCTATGGAGTTCCGGAACTAGTTTTCCATGGACACTAAGGGATGGCTATAGTCATTTTGAGGATGGGGTTGTCCTGGGTGACCTGGAACTCATAGAGACCCACCTGCCTCTGCCTTCGGAGGGTCTAGGATTAAAGGTGTGCGCCACCACACCACACCTCATAGTCAGTTTTTATGGCCCCTTACAACTTTAACTGCATCTATCCTAAGGAACACTAGAGGGCGCAGGTTGGCCTGCTCTACCCAATTCTGTGGGCTTGCCATAGGTGTGACTGCCCAGCAGCGTGAACTTCCCATCAGCAGTCTGCACCACAAGAAAATTAAAAACAAAAAAATAAAGCAAAGCAAACAAACAAACCTGGTCTTTCATTGACAATCAGAAAGCAGCCACATTTTCAAAGGTTGTATACAGTTAGAAAAACATACCAATGTGCTATAAATGACTCTCACTAATCTTAGCTATGATCAACCCCTATTAACCTAACCAGGGTTTTCCCCAGGCTTAGATAGAATGCTTCCTTTTAACTATCCGTGACTGCAACATGACCAGGATCTTGAGATTTCAAGCTGTTTCCAATGCTTCTCCCCACCCACCACCCCCACCTCAACTTCATGCCTGATTCCAACATGACCAGTGGTACCATATTTGTTTCTGGACTGAGCAGGTTGTGGTGGTGTCTCTGTAGCTTACTCTTGAGTTCTTAAATCTATGCCTAACCTCTGGGATATTTCTCTACTGGTCCAACCGCCATGAGTCAGTCTGAAGCAGTAACACAGAGCCACCTTGAAAGGGCGTTGTAAGAAAAACAAATGAAGGGTGGCTGTGAGCCCCAAGGGTAAGGCTGGTCTTTGCAGCTTCAGCGCCAGACTCAGGCCCACAGAAAGGAGTCAGAAGGGCGAAGATGGTTCTAGAAGTCTGAGTGAAGATCTGTATTAAATCTCAGGGAAGCAGAAAGCATCTTAGATGGGATTCTGGGACCATGGCCCCTGTATGAGAGAAGCTGAGACCCCCTTTCCACACCAAGTGGGGAAGGATAGCCCTTGTGAAGCCAGGCGAGCTGGTAGGTAAGGGGGGAGCAGTAGCCTGGCCCTCACCAGACAGCACAGCCTACGACTGCAGCTCCCTTCTTCCTTGTCCTCTAACCCTTCTCAGCTCACAGACTCTAGAATGCAATATGGGGGTGTTTTCAAACATGTAATGACAGAGTTTACAGTGGCTCCTAAGTGTACAGCCTTTTTGTTTCTTTGGAGTGCCTCGAAATAAGAACAAGTCTGTAAGAATGGCCACTTTGGGGGGGGGGGTGTCTGGAAAGATTGCTCAGCATTTAACAGCACTTGTTCTTACAGAAAGTCAGGGTTTGTTTTCTAGCACCCACATGGCAGCTCATAACCATCTATAACTCCAGTCCCAGGGAATCCAACACCCTTTTCTGGCTTCCATGGGCACAAAGCACTCAAGCGCTAACACACGCATGCAAGCAAACACACTCCTATACATAAACTAAATGATTTTTAAAAAGAGAATATTGATTCATCGTGATCCTGAGGGAGAAAAGGAAGAGAACCTGAGTTTTGAGGCAGACAGAAAGCATTTTGAAGGACACTTCACAGCCGGCGGCCCCTGCTATGACACTGCACTGGGCTGGCAGCTGTCCTGTACCCCCTCTGCCTCCCAAGGTGGGACCAGGAGAGATGGAGGAGACCTAAGAAACTTCAGAATAGGAACACTGTCCCTCTCTTCCACGAGGTTATTGTGAACGAGGGGTGACGCTTAGGGGATAGAGAGCTTGCCTTGCACACAGGAAGCCCTGGGTTTCATCCCCAGAACCACAAAGGCTGGCTGTGGTGGCATGTGCCTGTAATTCCAGCACTTGGAGGTTGAGACAGGAGGACTGAGTTCAAGGTCAGCTTCCGCCATGCAGGCAGTTCAAGGTCAGCCTGAACTACATGAAAGTTCAATGGAGGGGGGGGGAGAATAGAGACATGCTGTCACGGGACTTTGTGAGAACTAAGTAAACCCCAGGGGAAGCCCCCTTAGCATAAATCCCCACATAGGAGCTGGTCGTACAGCCACTGCCTATGGCCTCTTTCTATGGAGGGCTTTGAGGACGGATGGAAGGGAGAGCTCCAGTGGCCCAATCAGTTGGCATGCTGCACTTAGGTGAAAACAGATGAATTCATGCCCTTGTTTTTGGCTAATTTTGAGGTCAAGACAGTGCAGGAGATGAACTCTGGGGCTTGCTTATGCTATGCCAATGCTCCACCACTGGGTGCCCCCCCCCACCGTGTTAATAACTCCTGCCTTTTATGCCCAGATTCAATATTTCCAAGCCTGGTGAGTACCCCTGAGGTAATACAGGCCAAGGACTCCCTGAGCCCTGCAGAGCACAATCACCTGCTGAAGTGGACTAACACTTGGGTTTCTCAGTGAATTACCAGGGGTGTGCCTGAGATTTCCACTTGTAACCATCCCAAGATGAGTCTAGGGGCTCCTAAGACCCTGGAGGATAGGTCTGTGGTGTGAGAGACTGAGGTAACCCTGGTAGGGTGCCTTTAATGCTGAGTCCAAGTACATGACTAATGGTAGGAATACAGCCTTCAACTCTCCCCAGGGCCCCACCACCACCACCAAAAGCAGGTTGGGACAGCCCCAGTCAGGACAGTGTGGCACCTGTCAGTGCATGTAGGCAAAGGATAGATAGCTATGAATGAGACCAAACACAAAACCATAATCTTGATTAAAACACCTAGATTTTGTTTTTGTTGTTATGTTGTTGTGATGGTTTGGTTATGCCGTTCTTGAAAGCAAACTTTGTAGATGACAGTGCGGTTTGTTTGTTTGTTTGTTTGTTTGTTTGTTCATTGCAAGATCTAAACCCTGGGCCTGACCAGATATGGAGAAGTGCTTTGGCTAGAGTTATTTGGACTTGTGAAGGGAGAAGGGGTGGGCGGGACTGTCAGCGAGGCTGGGCGAGAAGCGTCAGGAAGGATCCCTATGAGTGCCTCAGCTCTGAGGAAGGCAGGGATGTCTGTCGCTCTGGTCCATCCTGGCACAGCCTTTACGGGAGACACATGTTAGAAGTCCCACAGATAGGCACTTGCACCTGGACCTGGGAGTCACACCACTCTTCCCCATGGACCCAGACCTCCATCCCTAGGTGACACTATTTGGGGATGAATTGTCTAATGGCCAAACAGGAGCTGTCCCTCTGTGCCTCTGCCTAGGTCCTGTTGCTGCATGACCCTGCATTATCCTCTGTTCAGTCTCACAGTACCCTGCACACAGGACCTGAAGCCTATCCAAGTCCCCCATTTCACAGATGAGGGATGCAGGCCAGGAGAAGGATTCTCCGCGAGTTGTTTAGCCCAAATGGGAGAGACCACCATTAACCACAAGCACCCTACTGGGCCCAGGGACAATAGCATGTCTTTCCTTCTGCCTACAAATCCCACCAGGGACATTGAGTGTCCCAAGTGCCTCTGTCTCTGCCAGATGTGTGGCTGGAGGAGGTCCTAACATTTGTGAACTTGCCCCCATTCTCCCTGGCCAGGGACACCCCGAAAAGGGCTGTTGGAGTGCACTGTGCACCCATCTAAACAGTCGTCACCTGCATGGAAGGCAGCAGGAACTTCAGAGGGTCCTTCCCGACAGCCAGGCAGTGGCTGGGGAGTCAGCCGGCAGACAAGCCGCACGTCCCACTGAGAAACACCTGTCTGAACAACCACGATGCTCAGGTTTCATTTCAAAGGAAAAGATTAGTTACAGAATGGAAAGGGGGAAAAAAGTCTCCAAGTGTGGCTTGGACAAATAAGCCAGAGATTATCAAGCCTTCTGGAGAGAGAAGGGAGGGTTTGTACATGTGGTGCTCAGCCTTTCCGTCGGGGAGAACAAGACCTGAGGCACACAAAGGATGCGCAGGGAACAGAGTTTGTGTGCAAAACCACATTCGTCGGGAAGCTTTATCCCAAGAAGCAAAGAGGACTCAGCTCGGCATGACAGTGTGATTGCCTCCTTCATCTGCCCATCCACTTATTCAGAAGTTACCAAGCTTAGACAGCTCAAAGTACCTTGACCAACTCTGGTTTAAAAGTGGATGGAAGGCTCTGCTTCCTGGAGGGAGGCCAGTTATCTGAAGGAAAGAGAAGGTGCTCATGAGACATGAGCAAAGCATCACGGGAATTACACCCCAGAGATCAGGGAGGGCTTTCTGAGGAAGGGGCGTTGCGAGTGGATGGAGTGAGGACAGTCAGAGGGCTTCAGGTGGGAGACTACACACGCAGAGCAGAGTGTGACATGCTGAGCCACAGATGTGTGCCCAGCACGGGTGTGAGCCAGAGAGGTGCTGAAAGGCTCGCGCCCTTGCGCCGTGGCACAAAGCAGGCGTCCTTTCCCCTTCAACTGGGTCGAGAACCTTCCTTGCAGCTGCGTTCCCTCATTCATTCCCTCTTCTGTCCTAAGTGCTTCTGGAGTTGAGGAAGAAAATGGTGGGCAGAGGTAAACTCACAGACTGTGAGGTCATCAGAAAGGAAGGTGCAGGTGTTAAGACTGGACACCAAGATGCAAAAAGCCACCTCCATAGTCAGTCTTCAGAATGACATCATACCCGCTGGTGTCATGTCTACCCATTCCACTGGGGCATCAGAGATCCTGCCTTGATTATTAATGACAACAGCTTGTACAATTAAAAAAAACTCCCTTGAGCATCTATCAGCAGATGTACCACCAATATAAAAATATAACAGTGTTTAACCACTATGAAGAACTGGGCTGGACCTTATTCTCCATCCATACCTGATGTTCCCTGGAAGGCTGAGAGAGCAGTAACAAGGCCTTTTGGCCTCAGATGACACTGACCCTTCTCACTCACCCCTCCTTCTCCACTGCCACACACCCTCTGTCTACACCCTGGCAAAGTGGCATGTGTTTCATGTTTGCAATTTGGAGTCAGAGACAGGTGGTTATCAGGGGTTCCAGCCAGCCTAGCCTAATTGGCAAGCTCCAGGTCCCAAAGAGAGACCCTGTCCCAAAAAACAAAGTGAATGACACCTGGAAGTTGACCTCTGTCTTCTATGTATATGCAAAACATACAGAGAGAGAGAGAGAGAGAGAGAGAGAGAGAGAGAGAGCATGGAATTGGCTCATGTGATTATGGAGACCCGCCATTTCTGAGACCAGTGGAGCACATGGCAGCATTCCAATCTCACTCACAAACCCAAGAGCCAAAGAAAGCTGATCTCTCTGCTCACACCTGAGGACAGAGGCATTCGGTGTCCAAATTCAAAGGCAGTCCAGCAGGAAGGTACTGCCAGTTGGGGGCCAATCTCTCAGTCTTATCAGGCCTTCGGCAGATTGAACAAAACCCACCCACGTCATAGAAGACAGTCTGCTCCCCTCAAGCTACAGGATCCACTCAGGTTTGATTGTTTGTCATGTACAAGGACACCCTCGCAGGGACACCTGGATAGTGTGTGGCTGGATATCTAGGCTCTCCCTGCCAGTCACACTGACACATAACATTAATTCTCACAATAGATGTGTTTGTTTAAGACCCACGCAGAGGATTCTGATCTCTCCCGAGAGTTTTATGGAGTCAGGGAGAGTAAGGGACGTGCTGGCAGAGTGGCCTTATTCATTTCCCCGGCTGCTAGGAGTCCAGGCTTTGCCAGGTGTCTGGGCCAAGGTGGGCATAAACCCCTGCTGCTGGCCCCAGGAGAACTACAGTGCTGACTTAGCTCTTCTAGTGGCCCAGGGTAGGCTTTTCCTGCGTGCGCGCGCGTGCACACACGCACACACACACACACACACACACACACACAGTCCTGAGCCCTCCCATGCCACAGGCTCTCTGCTTGCTGTGCTCAGCACTTCCCCCACTCCATCTTGAATACATTAGCTACCAGGCTCACACTGGATGGAAGCGGTTACATTTTCCATAAAAGCAGAGAGAGAGAGAGAGAGAGAGAGAGAGAGAGAGAGAGAGAGAGAGAGAGAGAGAGCCTCACTGAAGGAGGACTCCCTTTCATTCCCTAGATGGGTGCACTCTCACACAACACCATGCTTTTATCTGATGTCAGAAAGGCAAAGCAAAGGCAAGAAACGGACAGATGGGCCAGGTGTGGCTTTGAGGTCCGAGGCAGTGGAGAAAGGACCAAAAGATCCAAATGATGAAGGGGTGGATGCAGAGAGGAGAAAAGCCAGGGCCTCATGGAGAAGTGCGCCCACTGGCGTTATGGAGGGCAGCCCCTGTCCACACTCTGAGCTGCTAAAGTCTTCACGGTGCGGAAGGGACCCCGAACCTGAAGTCCCAGCTCTCAAACTGCCCCCAGACAGACTTCCAATGTGTACAAACTGACTTTGTAACCAAAACCATGTGTCCGTACGCCCGCGTACACATGACTCGTTAAAGTTGACTGGGCCGTCACTGATTGTTACTGAGGTTCCTGGGATAGAAGGGGCAAGCACTGCAAATGTACCACCAATGGCCAGACAGGATCTCAGTCTACAGTCTGCCCTTCTCACACAGTCCCTACCAGCCTCTAGACTTGGGGTCTCCAGCAGAGGGGGGGGCCCTCTACTGGAATTTCTCTTCTGCTTTCTTAGAGATCCAGCAGCCATTTGTGCTCACAGGCTCTGGGTCCACCATCTGTGTGGGAGCTGAGCTGCTCACACCTGCCTTGGCAGACACAGGCAATAAAACTCCTGGCTGGGTTTAGGGCCCGGCCCGTGCCTGCCAGGTTTCTACCCTCCGCGACTTGGGTGAAGCCCAGACGCAGGACACTGGACCTTAATATAGCTTTGACTCTGCCTGTCCTTGTCCCTGGCACTCAGTCCATTCTTGCTCGGGGTTCTGGGTGCCTCTTCCAAGACTGTCGGGGAAGTTTCCTTCCAGCTCGTGTAGTCTCAACACCCATTACCAGGTACCCAGAAACATCTGGAGTGCAGGGTTCTCTCTCAAGGGGTTGTTGCAAACAGGACATACATAAGACAAAGGGCTTTCTGTTCTCCTGAGACTAGCTGGAGAACAGTTCCAGGTGTTGCGTTAAACAACAGAGGAGAGCAGGCGGGATGGCTCAGAAGGTACAGGCAGTTATCACACAACCTGACTACTTGAGTTTAATCCCTGGGACCCACATGATGGAAGGAGAAAAGCAGCTCCTGCAAACTGTCCTCTGACCTCCACATGTGCACCATGGCATGTGTATGTGTAAACGTACATACATATACACAGACACAGAGGGGGGTGGGTAATTTTTTTAAAGCAAGAAATAATGCATATGATGTTAATAATAGTCTATCCCCCACCTGAGCTGGGCCAGGAATCTGCTCCTCGCTGCTATGTTTCTCACAGTATAGTAATATGGTGGAAGATATGCATATGTGCATGTATGCAGACACACATACATGCATATGGAAGCCAGAGGAAAACCTCAGCTTTTGTTCCTCAGCCACCATCCATCTTGTTTTCTTTAAGGCAGGGTCTCTCACTGGCTGGAGTTTGCCAAACAACCGAAAAGAGGTTGGGCTGAGCTCCCAGGGATCCATCCACCTATCTCGGCCCTCCAAGTACCTGGGTTACAAACACACACCACCATGCGGGGGTTCTAAGAAGCACAGTCAGGCCTCCTGCTCCAGAGGCAAATGCTCTTGACGAGTAAGCTACATCCACAGCCTGAGCTAAACAGGTGTCAGAAAGCATCCTGTGGAGTCTTGCAAGAGAGAGAGAGGCTATGAGGCGAGATGTCAGGAGGGAAGCCTACAGGCCAGACACACATACACACACAAAACCAACAACAACAAAAAACCTTTACCCACGTCCTGCTGGGAACTCAGGAACCCAGGCTGTTGGCATAGGCCTCCTTATAGGGTGGCCACCAGAGGAAAGGATCCTACAGGCCCACAGCTACAGTGCTCCCCACCAGCCCCACTTCAGCTAAAGCACTCCTGCCATCACTTCCCTAGGAAGAATGCTGGGCGCCCACAGCTGGTGACGCACAGCCCTCAGCCATGGGAGGCGCATGCTTGCCACAACCTTTTGGTTTCCCGTGCTGTCTGATGCCTATACCAGAAGATATTGAGTATCTAGCACAGACAGCCCCTCGAGCTCCGAGGTTGCGTATGGCTATATAAAGTTGAGGCCACAGGGGGTGGTGGGGCTGCCAGACCCCGGGAGCAATTTGGCTGTTCTAGGCGATGACGTGGACTTTTTCTCAAAGCTTCAGCAGTTAGCCCCTCAAAGCAAGCCTCAATCATCCCCTCTAAACCTCAACCCTACCAGGCACACGTCATGCCCAGACTCCAGGGTGAGAGGAGGTAGCCCAGTCTCCCTCTTTGGCAAGACATTTGGGGCAGCGCAGAGGAAGCTGTCCCGTGAGCCCTGCAGTCCCAAACCTACCACAAACTGAATCCCAGGCAGCTTCTCTCTCAGGGCCTCTCATTTCTGTATCTGTATTATGGGGACAGTAAACCTTGCTTGCTCCCCAAGAAAGTGCTGAGAACCCCCAGAGAAATGAGGTCTGGGAGAGTAGAGATGGGGTACAGGGGCCACTCTTGTTCTTTGAGAAGCACAAAGTTGCTATAGATCTCTTTGGCCTTGAGGACTTAGTGAATTTACATGTTACTCCATCTTCGCCAGTGCCAGGATGCATGCATGACCAGCCTCCAGGGGCCACCAGTCTTGAAGCATAGCTTACCCAAGTACAGTACAGGCCCCCTTCTATATCTCAGTGTCTCTTAGCAGTGGTGAGACAGTGAGAGGTTGGCAGTAAGGCAGCAGTTGACCCCATTTCACAGGCAGGAAAAACAAGGTTTGGTTGGTTAAATTTCTCCAGACCAAGCAGCAAGCTGGTAACAGGGCCAGGATGGGGACCCAGCTCTGGGTCCCATCAACTAAGTTCCCGTCCACTACCAGGACCCTCCAAGTACCCTTGGACCTCAGTGTCCCACTTGGAAGTGGGGAATGTGGTGAGGAGCTCACCTGGAGCAGGCTGGGAGTGAGTTCTAGAAGACACGTGGATACGGCTGTTCCAGAAAATGACAGTGGCTGTCCTAATCTAGAGCATGCTATGGCGGGTCCTCCTTGAAGTTGAGGCACTCAATCTAGAAAGCCCTCCTCCTCCCCCCCCTCTGAGAGAATGAAGCAGCCTTGCCTATGCAATCTGTCCCAGAATTAAGTAGCCAAAAGTCGTCTAGACAAACAGATTTTATAAGCCCAATTAACCCCTGCCAGTCAGGCACAGGCACACCTAATAAGGGGCTATTTTTAGAGGCTGTCATTATCCGGCTCCCTGGAGAGAAAGCTCGACTCTTGTTTCACAGACATTTCCGTTCTAACAAAGTTCTGTCAAGCCCCACTTCAGCCTGGCATCTTTTCCTGGCAGCCCAGAGGTGGAGCGTCTGGCCACGAGGAGCCGCTGCTGTCTTGTGCAGTCAGAGCCCCAGAAGCAGTGTATCGCCTACACCATTCCTGTCTATTCTGCGGCTCTCAGAATCTGGCAGCTTCACTGTGTTGTGTGTGTGTGTGTGTGTGTGTGTGTGTGTGTGTGTGTGTGTGTGTGTGTGTGTGTGTGTATTCCTATTTATGGGCACTCAAGCACTCATGCATATGTGTAGAGGCTAGAGATCAACCCTGGTGCTTTTCCCAGAAACCATCTACATTGGTTTTTGGAGGCAGTCTCTCACTGGCTTGGAACTTGCCAATTAGGCTAGACTGACTAGTCCCTGAGCCCCAGAGAGTCACTCATCTCTACCACCCCACCCCAGTGCTGGGGTCACTCCCTCAGCTTCTCCCATAGACCACTCCTCCATGGCAACAACACTTACAGGTCTTCACCTCTGTATCCCCACACCCGGCACCAAGTCCCCCCAACTTGCCGCTGGAATGCCAGCTTCCCTTATCAGGGAACTCCTCTCCACCTCCTCTGGCACTGAGGCCAGCCTCCCCAGCCACTTGGCTCCTCCTCTTTCTCTTTACAGGTTGGTTGTTGGTGCCCCCCTGGAAACCAATGGCCATCAGAAGACAGGAGATGTGTACAAGTGCCCAGTAACCCAGGGCAACTGCACCAAGCTCAACCTGGGTAAGCAGCCACTGGGGCTCTACTTAGCAGGTACAGAGCAGGACCCTGGGGCACACCCATATTCTCAGTCACTCGTCATCTCAGCTCTTGTTACATACAGAGCAGACTCTACATATGCAGCTGCCTGCCTCTTCCTAGCTGTCCTGTGGGTGTATCGCTGTGCTCACACTGCAAGCAAGGAAGCTAAGCTGAGGAGGTGCCTCAATCAGCCCAGTACTTGCCTTGCAAGCTTGAGAACCCAAGTTCAAATTTAAAATCCACATTAAGACAAAACAAAACAAAGCAAAACGCCAGGCACAGTGGTACACATTTGTAATCCCAGTGACAGGGAGGCTGAGGTGGGCAAATTGTTAGGGCTTGCTGGCTAGCCAGCCTAGCATACCTGACAAGGTCCAGCCAGTGAGAGGCCCCTGTCTCAGAAAGATAGGCAGTGCGTGAGGGAAGACTGACCTCTATATGGACACATACATTTTAAAAAAAGAGACAGACAGACAGACAGAAGCAGAGACAGACAGACAGACAGAGAACCTGAGGCCTGAGAGATGAGACAACTTTCCCTCAGTCACACAGCTTGCCGCTCCTCAGGGACTGGTCCGGATTTAAAGCCAGCCCTCCAGTGTCCCACGCTGTTCCTAACTCATCCACTACCCATGTGCTCAGGGCTCTCTGTCTCCTCAGAACAGATGAGCTCATGTTGCTGATCTTGAAACAAAAGCAACAGCAACTAGACCTATGTATTGTCAGCAGCGTCCATGGAGCTAGGCATTTCTGCCGATTCGATCCCCACCCTACAAGAGTGAGTTTGGACCATCCAACAGACAAGGCAGTGACAACATGAGGACACAAGAGGACATGCCCAGGACCACCTGTCTATAAGCAGCATGCTAGGATCCAAACCACTCAGCATGGCCACCCTGCAACCACTGTGCAGTGATGTGTCCACATGGAGTCTTCTCTTCATTGAAGTTTTCTCCAGCCTGTACTAGAGCCGAGACCAAGAGAGATGCTGGACACACACACACACACACACACACACACACACACACACACACGGACACACACACACACACACACACACACACACACACACACACACCACTCCTTTAAACACTTCCATCTTCTCCTAAAAGGCAGAGAGACAGTGGTTGCCTCTGCCCACAATAAGGAGAAAAATCCTACATGGGCCACAGAGCCACAATTCTTGGGCCTTTCCTGGAAGACTGGCCTTCCCAGGCCTTTTCCTCCTCCCCAGCAGGATGCGCTGCCCTAGAAACTCACAGGAGGATCCAAGGAGGAGGGACCAGGGAGGGCAGCCCGCCCACAAGAGGAGATAGCTGTAGTTCTAGAGATAAGTAGATGGAGAGAGAGGCCAGCATCCAAAAGAAATCCCAAAGTTGTCACTGGTGCCACCAGTGTCTGTCACACGATGCCAGATGCTCCATGAACCACATGGGCAAAGAATCAAAACCCAGCACTGCCTGCGCTTCAGCGAGAGCACAGGAAAGGAGTCTGTTTGGTGGCTTAAGTCCCCCAATGTCCCCTCCCTGAGGCACAGGCTAACAAAGCAGGCCCAGGGGAGCCTTCCCCACAGCTGTGCAGTCCCCACTGTGTGTCCTTGGGAAATTCCCATTTCTCTCTGAGGCGTAAAGGCGCAGAGTCTATTCTATGTCTGATCTGCACTCTTAGAGGTCACTGAGTAGCCAGCGGGTGGGAATGTGGCTTCATTTGCAGTGTGCTCCCCTAGCGTGCACAAACCCTGGCTTCCACGGCCAGCACCTAACAGCTGAGCCAATGCATCTGTAACCCTAGCACTTGTGAGATAGAAGCAGAAAGATCAGAAGTGCAGGGCCATCCTTGGCTACACAGTGATTTCTAGGCCAATCTGGGCTACATGAGACCCTACCCAAAAACAAACAAACAAACAAACAAAAAGCAATCAAACAAACAAAACACCAGAGAGAAGCAACACAAGAATAAACAAAACACCTGAAAGTAGCAGGAGAGAAGAAAGGAGCTAACAGCTCCCTGGCCTCCACCCCCAGTGCAGGCTGTTGTGGCAGTATAGCTGTCATGGTCACCTCCGTTGTTCTGGCCCTGGCCTGCCCCCAGCCTTGCTGACCAGTCCTCTGGAAACCAGGCCACCCTCCACACATCAGTCTCCAACACAGAACAATGCAGACTCTAGAGCTGCAGACTCCCAAAGTCCACAGAGGGGGACACGGGTCTACAGCAGCTCAGAACGGACACGCTCCAGCCTTTCCACTCCTTGCCTCCTAAGTCCATGTGTGTGCGCACGTGTGCACCTACACACGCATACACAAATACACACATACACAAGTACACACATACACAAGTACACACACACACAAGTACACACATACACACATGAGCACACACACACATCCATCAATGTGCATGCACACACACTTTGCTTCTGGGGAATCCAAGCTCTTTTCCATCCCTTCAGTGTCCTGAAAAGATAACCTAGAGAACTGTCATTCTGCCATTGCCCCACGGTTTCAGACCTGCCACAGAATCACCTGTCCCCACCACAGCTGGCTGAGGCCACGAGCTGCACAGGCTCCCTATGAGGGACCCTCAGCACATGGCAGGTGGGCAGGTGGGTACCTGCCGTGGTATGGCCAGGGTGTAGTCAGCTGACTGGAGAAGACAGAGCTCTGGACAAGGTGACGGCTGTGCTGTGGGCTTGTTGTGTGACCTTGTACAGTTACTCACACTCTGTGGCCTTCAGTGCGCTCATCTCCCAGAAAGCTGTGAGGAAGGTATCGATGGGGACGTGACTAAGGAAGATCTGTGTTGCCCTCTCAGGCGAGCGAGCAGGTGTGGGCTCACCTCAAGTGACCTGCTTGCAGCATGCTCTGGGCAGACCAAACCAAAGGGGGGTGTAGGTTGAGCATCGCCCCTCTGCTCCAGGCAGGGTCACTCTGTCCAATGTGTCTGAGAGGAAGGACAACATGCGCCTCGGCCTGAGCCTTGCCACCAACCCCAAGGACAACAGCTTCCTGGTAAGAGGATCAGCCCCACAGCTGTCCCCAGCCTGTCTGCCTGCACAGACCCACTGCACTGGCTGTGGAGAGGCCCAGCCAAACAGTCCCTCTCACATGCTTCTGCACGCATCCTCTGCATGCATGTCCCTTCTACCCTCCGGACCAATAGGGACCCATCCGGCATGGGGGTGGGTCTTTCAGTTGGCCCCACCCTTTATTTCAGTGATAGACCAGGATGGTAAAAGGATTGAGTCGTCTTGCGTCTGTACCTGGGGAGTAACACAGAAGCCGGGCTCCCTTCTCGGTGGCCTTGCCTCCCAGCGAAAGTCATCTTTGGCTCTTAGCCAAGGGCCTGACACAGTGGCTTTGGCAGCAAATTTCACACAGTGGAAGCATTCTTTTTCTTCCTCTCCTAGTAAAGCCTAGAGATTTGCCCAGTAGAGGGCCTTTGCATACAAAAGCCAGCCTCGAGACTCTTGGAAGGGCCACTCCTACAAATGAAAGGCTTCCTTGGGTCCCACGGGGATCTGTGGAGTGGACAAGTAGAGGGAGGAAGAGCCACCATCCTAGATCAGAAGATGGAGAAGGGGACAGAGATCCGGGTTCTACCGCTCCCCACTACACCTGAAGCCAACCAAGGGCACTGCGGCAAGAGAGAGTTCAGTCAGACTCAGAGACCTCCCATGCTAGCAGTGCCGGCACTCAGATAAAGAAGTCAGACTTGAGTCCTGGAGGGTGGGGGCGGGGCTTGGCCCTGTCTGAAGCCCTGTGACTGGGCTCTGTGCTGTGCCGGTTCACAGGCCTGCAGCCCTCTCTGGTCTCACGAGTGTGGAAGCTCCTACTACACCACCGGCATGTGTTCAAGAGTCAACGCCAACTTCAAGTTCTCCAAGACGGTGGCTCCAGCACTTCAGAGTGAGTACCTTCGAGTACCTTCCAGCCTGAAGGCTCTGCCTGCACGGGGCAATCCAGGAAGGAGGGTTAGGACTCTGCTCACCGCTACCGTGTACCTAGAAAGCTTGCATGTAGATTCTGTGACTGCTTCCGCCCTCTGGGATGATCTGAGAGGAGTCACTTCCAGCTGGTTCCCTGTATGAGGTCCTTGTCCCGGGCTGCCCCTCTCCCACAGTATGACAGTTGATAACAAGTTCACTCTAAATGTGAAAACCGTCCAGGTGTCCGTGTAGGTTCCCAGTAGAATCCCGAGCATGGAGGAGGTTGCCAAGCCACCACGTACAACAGGCCAGGCTGGGGCAGCATTCACTTAGACTATAGTGTGAATGGTGTTCCTTGACATCCTGGAATGAAGAAAGGCCGTTGAGTGGAGAGCCGAGGAGAACAGAAATAACCTGCATGATGGTTACACCAAGTCATCTGTCCTGGGCAGCTTGCCCAGAGCCTCATGGACACAAGACCTCCCCCTCCCTCCCAAGCAAACGTGGGGAACTAGAAGCCTAGACTACTTGGCTTGGAGCCTCAGTGTTTAAGCCTCCGGATTAAACACTCTCAGCAAGCAGCTGTTGCCTCTTTATGGAGGGCAGGGGATTAGCACCTCTGGCTCAGGCAGCCTCCCCTCAACAGAGGAAGGAAAGGGCAAACAAGCCAGAGAGCTGTCCTCTATAGGGTGGGGAGCCATGGGGTCCATTCACACAGTATCCCTAAAGGCAGCTGCAGGACACAGGGGAAGGTCAGGGCACTTGTGGAGTTTCTCAGGGGGTGGGTCACCACAGCGCTGACACTGTCGCCTACTGCTGGCTGAGATGCTGCCAGCTGGCCTCCCCTGTGGTGGACCCTTCCTCCCATGGCCCAGGGTGTCACTCCCTTAGGACTTGGCAAGTGAAGATACCAGAGGGGCTTGGAAAAGGCTGAGGGGCGGGGGGCTTCCCAAATAGAACATTCAGCCATGTTATACACATGCGCATACACACACACACACACACACACACACACACACACACACACACACACACACATCAAAAGCCCACAGATCTATAAATAGGTTCTTTCCAAGGTATCTTTTTTTAAATTAATTTATTAGATTGATTGATTAACTGGCTGAGTAATTTTTTGTTTGGGTTTAGTTGTTGGTTTTGGTTTTGGTTTTGGTTTTGGTTTTTAAAGACAGGGTCTCTCTACATACTCCTAGCTGTCCTAGAACTTACTATGAAGACCAGGCTGGTCTCGAACCCACAGAATTTGACCTTTCACTGCCTCCAGATTAAAGGTGTATACCACCACACCCAGCAAGATTTATTTATCTTTATTCTATGTGTATAAATGTTATGCCTGCATGCAAGAATGTGTCCGTGTACCATGTACATGCCTGGTACCCATAGAGGCCAAAGATGGCATTGAATCTCCTGGAATTGGAGTTAAAGATGGTGTAAGTCAGTATGTAGGTGCTGGGAACTGAACCCGGACTCTCTGCAACAGCAACAAATGCTTTTAACCACTAAGCCGTTTCTCCAGCCCTCTCCCAACAAGCTGTCTTTAACAAAACAATGAAATTAAAAGAGAAATCAAAATAATATATCGGTGAGCCTCACCTGTTAGTAAGAGACTGAGACTGTTTTGAAATACAAAGTTGATGGCTTTGCAAAGGAAAGATACCCCAGGTTGACCTATGCCCCTAGAGAGAAAGTGAGACAGAGACAAAGAGACAGACAGACAGAAACAGAGAGAGACAGAGAGAGAGAGAACAGACTGGGCACAGTGTCACACACCTGTAATCCCAGCCTTGGGGAAGTAGAGGCAGGAGGATCAGAAATTCCAAGGTTATCCTCAGCTAACAAGCTGATTCCAGGCCAGCCTAGGCTACATGAATAGATGACGCCTTATCTTTAAAAAAAAAAAAGAGGAGTGGGACAGTAAAAATTGGATCAGCTAAGACTTACTGCTCTTTAGAAACATCTTCTCGTTAACCCTTAATGGTAACTCTTAGTTACCATGCCACTCTTAAAATCCAGGAAACCAGGAGCAGCAAAGTGACTGCCCTTGGGTCGCACAGCCAGTCAGTGGCAAGGCCAGGAGTCACAGGCTGATGCCAGAGTGCACATCCCTTTCTTTCCGTGACGACTCCCCCGTAAAACATGAAACCCACTCACCCCAGGTTGCTAGTGGAAGATGCCATCGGCCCATGGTGGTGAAGCAAATTGCCCTAAGGTCTTGGTTCCAGCAGAGGCAGCGGCCTGGGAAGCGCTGATCAGTTGGCAACCATCAGTCTCTGGTGGGGAGCGGAGTAATTTCAGCTATAATGCAGAACCGGAATGTCCTAGCTGCCTTGCTCTTGTGGCTCAGATAAATGGCTAGCCTGAGGATAAATCTCCACGCGGAGGATGACAGGCATTAGCAGTCACTCTTCACTGGTCTTGGGAAGATCACTCCGAATATGAGAGACTTGGGGCTGAGGACATGGCTCAGCTCGGGAAGTGCTTGCCGTGCAAGCCTGAGGCCTCAGTCTCCAGGACCCATGACAAAGCCAGACATGGCGGGCTGGAGAGATGGCTCAGCAGTTAAGAGCATAGACTGCTGTTCTAGAGGTCCTGAGTTCAATTCCCAGTACCCACATGGTGGCTCACAGCCATCTATAATGTGATCTGGTGCCCTCTTCTGGCCTAAAGGTGTACTAGCGGGCAGAAAACTGTATACGTAATAAATACATAAATAAACAAACAAATAAATAAATAAATCTTAAAAAAAATAAAAAAGCCAGACATGGCGATACTCAGAATCCCACCACTGGGGAAGCCAAGACAGGACAGATGCCTGGGGCTTCCTGCCAGCCCATCTAGCTTACAATAATAAAAACAAGAAAAAATGAGCTTTAGGCCCCAAGGAGAGACCCAGTAGAAAAAGAAATAAGGTGAACAGCTCCTGAGAAATGACTCTCGAGGCTGACCTCTGACCTCAATATGCACACACATACTCGCCCACACACACCAACATATAAACACAAAAGAAAGGTCTCTTTAAGTGAGTAAGAATGTTGGAGGTTTATGGACACTGGTTCCTTGATGGCCCTGACTGTATCTCTACTTCCAGGGTGCCAGACCTACATGGACATCGTCATTGTCCTGGATGGCTCCAACAGCATCTACCCGTGGGTGGAGGTCCAACACTTCCTTATCAATATCCTGAAGAAGTTCTACATTGGCCCTGGTCAGATCCAGGTGAGTGTCTCCAGGGCTCGCCTCTACTGAGCAAGATTCCCTAATCGCCACAGCCTGAGTGACCCTATAGCACTGGAAAGCATCTTCCCACCAAAGGGTAGGAGCTGGCAAGGTCAGTCAGCACTGGGACCTGCTGCCTCAGATGCCCACTTCTGGTGGACACAGCAAGGGTGTCTTCAGGGGTAGACGCCACTTATGAGGATGACCAGCCAGAGAGTCAGAAGTCAGGGAAAAAAGAAAGGACACATAAGGGGGTGCAGAGAAGCAGGGGAGACTCAAGCATGTGGACCCCTGAGGAGAAATGACTTGGAATAGACCTCAGCTGCCAGTGCAGCTGTGACACACTGACGGATAAGGGAGCACTGTTCCCTAGTGTTCTGTCTGGACCAGGACCAAAAGACAGGCATGCCAAAATAGCAGGTGTTGTTGACTCTAAAATTCTTTCTATGCCAGAGAAGTGACCCATTTTCCAGAATGAATCCGTGCAAAAATGTCAGGCTTGGCCGTGTGTGTGTTTGTAATCCCAGTGCTGGGAGAGAGAGGCCAGTAAATTTGGCCTAACTGGCGAGCACCAGATCAGAGACAGGCCCTGTCTCAAAGGAGGTGATGGCAGTCCTGAAAATGACACCTGAGAGTTTCCTCCACCCTCTCCAATATCACACATACACATATACGATAGTACACACACACACACACACACACACACACACACACACACTCCACATACCCCACATACATATACCACAAATAACACACATATACAACAAACACCACACACACACACACACACACATGCACGCACGCATACACACACACACAAAGGTTTTTTTTTTTTATAAGAAAATTTCTAACAGGTAGGGTTGTTAAAAACGGAACTCTTACAGTGATAAGCCCTCTCCCACCAGAAGACCATCTTTTGGAGCATTGGGGTAAGGACCCAGCATTCGAAGGATTCCTGGGCCCAGTAAACTTGGTGAGCCCACCCAGCACTAGTTCATGTCACGGAGTCCCTGATACCGGTCTCTAGGGCTTGGTGTTTATTTCGAAGCCAATAGTAATAAAGCATTATCCACCTTAAAAACACTAGACCTCTTCTCAGACTCCTCACTGTAGAGCAGTGGCTTCTCAACCTGTGGATTTCTACTCTCTGGGGGGTCAAATGGCTCTTTCAGAGGGGTTGCATATCAGATATCCTGCATGTCAGATATTTGCATTACCAGCCAGGTGTGGTGGCGCACACCTTTCATCCCAGCACTTGGGAAGCAGAGGCAGGCGGATCGTTGTGAGTTCAAGGTCAGCCTGGTCTACAAAGTGAGTCCAGGACAGCCAAGGTTACACAGAGAGACCCTGTCTCGAAAAACCCGAAGACAAAAACAAAAACAAAAGCAGGTGTTTGCATTACCATTCACAACAGTAGCAAAGTTACAGTTAGGAGGTAGCAATGAAAATAATCTTGTGGTTGGGGGGTCGCCCCAACATGAGGGTATTAAAGGGTCGCAGCGTTGGAAAGGTTGAGAGCCACTGCTACATAGTTTGGCCAGCAGCAGTGTGGTCCTCCCCACACAGTGCTCCTAACAAATTGTGACATGTGGGGATAAAGGTCGGGGTTGGAAGTGGGGTGCAGGGATATATGTGCATGTGTTTGTGTAGATCTGTACATATAAGCGTGTGTGTGTGTGTGTGTGTGTGTGTGTGTGTGTGTGTGTGTGTGTGTGTAGGCCAGAGGTTGCTGTTGGGTATCTTCTTCAATTGTTCTCTGTATTTTTTTGAGGCTGGGTCTCTCACTGGTTTGACTAGGCTGACTGGCTAAAGAGCGCCAGGGATCCACCAGTTCCTGCCCCTGCAGATAGTTCCACACGTAGCTTTTACATGGCCTCTGGGATCTGAACCCTCCACCTGCACGGCAAGCCCTTTACCAACTAACCCATGCCCCCACCCCCAGCCCTGGCCTTGGTGGTTTAGATCTCTAGTCTGTGTTCACTCTCCATCTTATTAAGGAAGACATTTAACCTAATGGGCCTTCCCTTTCATCACCAAGTCCCTTGCTTTGTGTGCCCCCAGTTTGTCCTATCAAATCATCTGTTTATTCTCAGAGCAGCCTGTGTCCCTTGGGCCATGGTGTCCTCTGGGAAGAGTGACTCCTCACAGAGGGGCACCCTCACAGGTGGAGGTCTGAGCTTCAGGGTTCTGCCGCCCTCTGCTCTGCTCTGCAGGTGGGGATAGTCCAGTATGGAGAAGACGCAGTCCACGAGTTCCATCTCAACGACTACAGGTCTGTAAAAGATGTGGTGGAAGCTGCCAGCCACATCGAGCAGAGAGGAGGAACGGAGACCCGCACGGCGTTTGGCATTGAGTTTGCACGGTAAAGCGTGTGTGTGTGTGTGTGTGTGTGTGTGTGTGTGTGTGTGTGAGAGAGAGAGAGAGAGAGAGATACATATACTCAGCTACTCAGTTCTCTCTTGGGTCCTCTCACCTGGTTATCATCTGGTGTCAGCTAGAACAACTGTCATCTGAGAGTTCACCTAGGCTAGACGTACAAGACAGCACACTCATGTCGCCATCAACAAGAGCACAGTGGGGACTGGTGACCCAAGTACCCAACCGTGGCCATCTGGCTTGGTTTTCTGGTGTTATTAGAGTGGTCTCTCAGCTCTTGTCTTCCTGAAGGAGAGAATGTGACCCTACCTCTTCAGATATGATTGGCAGCTGATGACCAGCCCATACCCCCCAAGTGTCTGATCTCATGGGTCTGGATAGGACCCAAGCATCAAAAAAAAAAAAATGCTTAAACCTCCCACCAAGAGATTCTAATGTGCAGCTGGGTTTCTGAGGCACTGAAACCCACTCAGGGTTTGCCCACCCAGGATCTCCCTCCTCCCTGCCCTTCTGCCTACCAAAACAGCAGGGCTGGGGCACCAGAAGGCCTCACACTTCTTAAATGCAGCAGATCCAGAGCGGGGGGAATGGCTCAGTTGGTAAAGTACCACACCAGCATGAGGACTGAGTTCAGATCTCTAGCAGCCACAGGGCACTGGCTGCACGCCTGTAGCCCCGGTGCTTGGGAAATCGAGACAGGCAGATTCTAGCAGCTACTGACAAGCTAGCCTTGCTGAGTCTGTGAGCGTCATGTTTAACATGTGACTCTGTCTCAAAAAGATAACGTGGAAAATGATCAGCTTGTGTCAACCTCTGGCTTCTGTACGCAAATGTTCACTCACACACACCAACTTTGTACACACTCGCACATACACATGCACATGCATGCCCAAGGCCCAGCTGAGCAAATGGTGGACGATCTTGAGCTGTTGGAGTCCCTACAGGGTGCCTACAGCCTCAGTTGTGGCTTCCGTGGCTGCCCCCTAGAGAAAGGACATTATTAGGCTGTCCCATCCCCACAGTCCTCTTCTGACCCACCCTTGCGTCTGCTTCCAGCTCAGAAGCTTTCCAGAAAGGTGGAAGAAAAGGAGCCAAAAAAGTGATGATTGTCATCACGGACGGGGAATCCCACGACAGCCCAGACCTGGAGAAGGTGATCCGGCAAAGCGAGAAGGACAACGTGACCAGATACGCTGTGGCCGTAAGTCCTGCCCCTGCCTGGGGGTGGCTGGCTACCATCAGAGGCTCTGCCCTCACACCCCCAGAGACTGCCGCAAGCTGCTACCCAGCAAAGGCACAAGCTGTGCCTTTCTCTGAATAACAAGTTGAGCATGCAGGAGGCCCTGGGTTCCATCCTCAGCACTGTATAAAACCAGGGGTGGTGGGGCACACCTGCAATACCAGCACTAGGAAAGTCAAGGCAGGAAGAGCAGCTGCACAGAGAGTTGTTTGTTTGTTGTTTTGATTTGGGTTGGGTTTTTTGGAGACAAGGTTTCTCTGTGTAGCCTTGGCTGTCCTGGACTCACTTTGTAGACCAGGCTGGCCTCGAACTCACAGCAATCCACCAGCCTCTGCCTCCCAAGTGCTGGGGTTAAAGGCATGTGCCACCACACCCAGCTGCATGGAGAGTTCTTGAGCCAGCCATCTTGACGTTGTACACATGGATGCAGAAATATGTGGCGTTGTATTTTCCTTCTTTTCCCAGGGAGTTTCAAAAACATAGAAAATACCCCCAACCCTCCCAGATTCCAGAGCCCCAGCTAATCTGACGGGTCTTATCTGGGACCCCCCCCAAAGAATATCTGTTTCAAAATGCCAGTGGCACCTTGAGAACGGAACATGGCTGCAGCCGCCTTGGGGTTCTTGGGGTCACGGGGCCTGCGGGCATGTGGAGAAGTCAGTACTATGTCCTGATTTGTCGTCCCTGCCCCTGTTCTCTGGCAGGTCTTGGGCTATTACAACCGCAGGGGAATCAACCCAGAAACTTTTCTAAGTGAAATCAAATACATCGCCAGCGACCCTGACGACAAGCACTTCTTCAAGGTCACAGATGAGGCTGCCCTGAAGGACATTGTTGATGCCCTCGGGGACAGGATCTTCAGCTTGGAAGGTGACTGGCTCATGGGCTTATACCTTGGTCCAAGGACTATAATTTCACAGAGCACAGTGGCTTAGCAGAAACCATTGCTTCACCCAAACTGTACTGGGCACCACCCTGTTGGATCTGAGTGGGCTGGGTTTTCTGAGACTCTGTCTGACTGCTGAGGACATTTCGAAGGGGAGGGGGACTGAATTAGAGTTGCCAGACTCAGAAAGCATATAATAGAAGTGCTTATGACAGACTCTTACACTGAAAACTTATGCATTGTTTCTCCAAGATCAGATTTCACTGGGCGCCCTCTATTTTATGTGTCAAGCTCTGTGTGAACCTAGCAGGCTTGGCTCCGTTCTCTGATACAGGCCCTACACACCACAGGTTCTCACTCTACCATTTCTGTGTAAATCAAAACCATTGTTTGAGACTGGGGCTGTAGCTCAGTTGGGAGAGTGCTTACCTAACACACATGAAGCCCCCCCCCCCAGTTTCAAGCACCAGCATTGCATAAGCCCAGGAAAGCACAGGGGTGCTTGCCTGTGACCCCCAGTACTCAGGGAGCAGTGGCAGGAGTTGCAGAATAAGATCATCCTCAGCCACATAGTGAGCCGGGATTATATGAAAGTTGTTGTTCAAGAAACAACACCGTGATTCAATTCCCCCGGTAGAGCAGCATCTGGGAGAGCCCCGCAAAGAATCCCGTTTGCAGAGACCTTGTTCTTGCCGTGTGTTTCTGTGACTTTCGTAATGGGGCTCTCGGCATCTGTGGGGACTATGGAAAGAGATGATGGGCGACGAGCATCCCAGAGCCTGAGAGGTCTGCAATGTGTTGACCCCACCCTGGAACTAGCTCAGACAGTGAGACCGATGGGTCCCCTCCCTCCTTCTTCCCTCAAATGGTCACCTTCGGCGATGAGAATGTGGTCTTGATGGACTTATTCAAGGGTCCCTCTGTGGGGTGGGCTTTCAGCACATGTGGCCTTTCTTGTGTGAATCCACAGTGGTGACAAGCCTTAGGGACCAGCAACCAAATCCTTTGACCAATGGAAACGAGCAGCAGAAATAATGCTTCTCTCCTAAAAAAACATGGGAATTTCACACATTTTCATTTGACACCCCCCACCCCACTACACACACATTCTAACAGTCATTTGTAGTGCACGTGTTCTGCAACATGGCTTATTCCAGGCTCTTTGCAGAACTGAGTAACTGTGCAAGTGCACACAGGCACATACACCCCACACACAGAGGCAGGCACACACACGCACACACACACACACAGCCACATACATGCTTGCACATACTTACACGCATGTGCACACACAGACAACACACAAATGCACACACACTTCAATAGTCACACACAATAACAAGGATATGATGAGGCAGTGCGGGCCTCAGGGTGCCTTTCAGAAAAGAACCCCAGTTCCCAAGATGCTTGAGAAAACAGGACCCGAGGGCTAACCAGCCATGCACACAGCTAACGCTGTCTCCTTCCTGTTTTAGGCACCAACAAGAACGAAACCTCATTTGGGCTGGAGATGTCACAGACGGGCTTTTCCTCACATGTGGTAGAGGTACAGGACCCTCTCCTTCCTTCTCCCTCCCCTCTCTTTCTTACTCATCCAGGTCTGTCTGTCATTCCAACTTCTATGGTTCTTTTGCCTCTTTCTTGCTGTCTCTTAGCCTCCTAGAATCTTCTAAGGACTGGAATGAGGGAAGTTAAAGTCTTCAACTTCTTTCTATTGTCTCCTGCTTGCTTCCGAAGCTAGCTCACTATACATGTTAAACACACCCACCTGCCCACCTGCAAGCAGCAGAGTCCCTCCCGCGGCAAAACCATTCAGTCCATACAATCCCGTGCAAAAGTCAGGTCAAGTGTAAAGACCAACAACAAGTACTTGATAGCACCAGGATGCAAGGTGACGTGTGCAAGCTGGGGCAGGGAAGATGTGTGCAGGTTCCAGCTCCACCGGGCGGCTTGCAAAGCCCATCTCTCTTCAGACTCTGCATTGGACTACACCAGTCCCACAAAGAAAAGGCTACAGGTGTCACTAGCAATGTGGTGTGAGGGGCCATGATCACCTGAGGCTTGGCGCAGAAGGGAGCCTGAAACCTCACAGAGGGACAAAGTCAGTGTTTTTGGAAACATTTAATGAAGTGTCAAGCCCTGGGAGTTCCATGTAGGGAAGTATGCCAGCCCCAAGTGTCCAGATATGCTGCAGACGGCAGATGTCCTGTGTGTGTGTGTGTGTGTGTGTGTGTGTGTGTGTGTGTGTGTGCGCGCGCGCGCTTGTGCATGTGTGTGTGCATGTTTGTTTGTGCATGTGTGCATGCGTGTGTGCACGTGTGGTATGTGCGTGCATGCATGTGTGCATGGGTGCGTGCGCGCGCGCGCGCGTGTGTGTGTGTGTGTGTGTGTGTGTGTGTGTGTGTTTACACTGTCTAGGCTGGCACTATATGATTTTCCAAAAGAGGCCTGCAGGCCCTCTGTCATCCCACCACATCCTCTGAAACCTTCTATGATGTGAGTAGGGCAGGGCTCCCACATCTTGCATGTAAAGAATGGATTCACAGCAAGGTTAGGCAAGCTGAGCCTAAAGCGAAGTGATAAAGGACTGTGTGAGCCCTTCCTCCTGTGGCCAGCAGCTGCTCCAAGAGAGGGACTCCCAGGGTGTCTGAGTCAGATAGCCCAGATTGAAAAGGGGGGCTCTTGTACACAACAAGCAGCGAGCAAGATTCTGGGAAATGCAGCTTATGCTCAGATTTTTCCAGGCCGTATCTGTACACTGTCAAGTCCAGTGCTCTGAATGCGACAAGATGAGAGTGTGATTGTCGCATTGTCCAAGCAGCCCCGACCAGGTGTGCAGCACTTTTCCCAGAGGTCCCTGCACCTCACTTCATGCTCAAGAGAGCACTTTGAGGTCTTCAGGTGGCTGGATCCACCAGTCTTTTTAGTGCCTTCTTGCTACTAGGATACAGGAGGCGCTGGGGTGTAGCTGACCCCTCCCATACCCCGGGAGATAGGAACTTATATTTGCGTGAGGTCAGGCAGCCAGTCCCCTGTTGTGCTGTCCATGGAGACAGGACAAGAGTGAGGACCAACACCATTTAAAAAGGCAGGCATGGGCCAGGCAGTGGTGGTGCACACCTTTAATCCCAGCACTTAGGAGGCAGAGGCAGGCAGATCCCTGTGAGTTAGAGACCAGCCTGGTCTACAAAGCAAGACCAGGACAGTGAAGGCTACACAGAGAAAACCCTGGCTCAGAAAAAAAAAAAAAAGCTAGGCATGGCTGCATATGTGTGTAACTACAGCACTGGGAAAGAGAGGTAGGTAGGTCACAAGAGGTCACTAGTCAGCATTCCTAGCCAAAATGATAGACTTCCAGGTCAGTGAGCGAGCCCTGCCTCAAGGCAGTGCATGGCAGAGGAATACACTGGATATCCTTCTCTGGCCTCCAAATGCACATGCACAGACACATGCATGCACTCCTGCATACCCACATGATGCACCCACCACACAGAAAAGGGCAGAGGGGAAAGCAGCACAGCAAGAAAATGCAACTGCATGAAATGTGGAGGGCCATTGATTAAAAGCAGCTGAAGTGCCAAAAGCAATCAGAAATGACTCTTGCCATCCAAAGTCAGCTTGAGAACTATCAAAACAGCAGGATGGAAAGAAGCACGGCTGTCTCCTGGGAAACCCTGAACAAGCCCAGGAAGCCATCCCTGAAGCTCCGGTTAAGACTATGTGTATGCACGTGCCAGGCATGTGCATCCAGTGCCTATCATGGCAGTGTACCATCCTGTGTTGTCAGACACTGTGGGTGAGAGCTAAGGTGCCATTTTAGGGGACAGCAGTCAGTCCCCTGACTGTGGAGGAAGCCTCTGAACTAGTAAGTTCATACTCCTCTCTCTAATACTGTGCCTATATGTTCCTAAGAGCCAGAGGGGGCACAAAAAGAAATAGAGGCTAAGATGTGTCTTGAAGACTCAGGGAGCTCAGACTGAGCCCTAGCAGAGACCTTGCTGCATGGTCAGTGCCTGCGGGACCCGTGGGTATCCCAGCCACATGGAGGGGAGGCGGTGGGCAGGGATTGTCAGGATCTCAGAGCCCCGGCCTGTTCTTTGATGAGTCAGTCAGTCATGACTGCCCTGTGAAGTCCATACATATGCTCCCCAAATTTCTGCTCCCCAATTCAGAGGGAACTCCATATCCTCTATCACCCCTGACTGCCTGGGTCTTGTTTTTGTGTCAATCACCTGACAGGTGTGTAAAGAGAGGATCGATACATCTGAACCTGAGACTCTAGAATTATAAAAAAGCAAACCTTCTAAATCTAGAGGAATGGTGCTATGGTGGGCTGCCAGGCCCTGGCCCAGCTGTGGGGTTTCTATTTTAGAGAAGAGGGTTTTCCAGAGCCAGGGCCGCTGATGTCATGATTGCAAACCATCCTGTCCCAGGAAGCCAGTGCCTCTGCTCTCAGAGTCAGCCAGGTTGCTATAGGGACTGGGTACCAGGTCTTGAGGGTCAGCCAGGCTGCTCTGTGTTAGGTTTGGAAAAGAATGTCGAGGCCACCCACCAGGAATTACAGTAGCCCTAATGAGTGGTAAACTAAGCCCCTGACAGCTAGGGAACCTAACTGCATGGGTATGCCAGGAAACTTCCAGATGGCATCCCCACATCCAGATGGAGACTAGACTCAAGTCTAGGACTTCAAGCTCTTGGAGGAAGGCCTAGAAAATTATAAACAGTTGACACCCACTTGTGGGAGGTCCTAGAGAATTCTTCCTACCCAGGGTTCTATGGGAGGAGCACCCTTTGACCCCTGCAGTAACACCCTACCCCCACCCTGAACTAAGATGGCCAAGAATGTTTCCAGATACTGCCAGGTTGTCACCCTGGGGGACAGAGCCACCCTCCGTCAAGAGCCAGGCGCCTTTACATTCTCTGGAATGGTCCTTACAGTTAAGGCCACCTAAGTGGAGACACATGGGGCTGTGTCATGGAAGCTCAGTGGCCCCATAAATCTAGGGTGGCTAAGAGGGCCCATAAATCAGGGGATCCCAACAAGCCAAGGAAGAAACATGGGGCACCAGATGCCAGTCTTCCCCAGATGACTGACTCGCTGTCACTTCCTAGCTGGGCCACATGCCTGGCATCCCCAACCTAAATGCTGGCCCTTTGCCAGTGGATCTTCTAGACTTATTTTTTTTCATCAGATTTGGGAAGTCTGGAGGCCCCTCATCTGGGAAAAGGCTGTAATGCAGGGAGATTTGTTTGGATGACCTTCCTAGTACACCTGTCCCCAATAAGGCCATTTGGGGAAAGGTCTTCCATTGAGAACTCTGTAGCCAGGGTACCATGGCATAGGTAAGATGGGGGCTCCCTTGCTCCTTGCTCCTTGCTCCTGAGGTCTAAGGTAGTTCTCAAACTCCGCTCATGGAGAGCGGAAAGGGCCTCTCAACAGAATCAAGCGCTGGGTGGAGCTGGCCTTTCCCAGCACACCAGAGGTCCCCACTGTCAGCAAAGGCACAAGCACCTCTTCAAAAGTCTCCAGAAGCCAAGGAGTCTAGCACACAGCCACAAAGTTGAACTCAGCAAAGAGACAGAAACAAAGGAAGGCCCTCCTCTCCAAGGGGCCCAGGTAGGAAACCAGAAACAGAGGCCACACTGAGCTTTGGGAAACCAGTGGAGACTTTCCTCTCTGCCTCACCCACCCCCTGGCTAAAGACTCAACCCTGCCTCTGACTTGCTGTGTGGCTTTGGGAAAGCTGCTGCCTGTCTCTGAACCTCAAGTTCAGATAAGGAACAATCTGCCCCATCACAAGGCCCCTGCGGGCTCCCATGGGACTGAATGAGAAAGTGCTCCAGAAGAGAGGAATGTTGGCAGCGGCCATGGATGACAGGAATTTGAGTTCCGGACCTCAGCCTTGGCTCTTGCCCACTGTCGGTGCTTTCCAGCTGCGTGGAGCAGGGAGCTAATTAGAAAGCCTGACTTTTGAGAGCATATATAGGGGGAGGAGGTCTCCTTCAGTCACAGACATAGGGGAGGAGAGAAGGGGAGAAATGGGAGAGAGGGAAGAATGGGAGGAAACAGGGGAAGGGCTAACAATCGAGATGTAATTTCAATAAATTAATAAAAAAAAAATAAATATTAAAAAAAAAAAAGAAGAAAGCCTGACTTTGAACTTGGCTGAGCCAGGGCAAGCTCTCCCCAGGACAGCTTATTTATAGTCTCAATAGCATTCCACAGAGGAAGTTCTCCCTCCAGAGAACGGGACTTTTCAACTGCTGTGCAAGATCAACTTGCCGCTTTAAAATGGCAAGCAAACTTTGAACCCAGCCACCAGCTTGGCTCATGGAGGGCTGTGGGGTGAGGTGGTGGGGTGGGTAGGGGCCTTACCTGCTGCTGGCAGAGTGCTTGCCTAGCACAAATCAGGACCAGAGTTATATCCCTAGCGCAAGAGTGCACGCATACACGCATACACGCATACACACATGTACATACACACGCATGCATGTGGGGGGGGGGTGATTTCATAGAGTCCAGGCTAGCCTCAAAGTCACTATGTAGCCAAGGATAAACTGGTTTTAGATTGCTCTGCTTCCACCTCCATAGTGCTGGAATTACAGGCATGCACCAAAGTGCCCATTTTATAAGGTGCTGAGGGTGGAACATGGGGCTTTGTGCATGCCAGGCTCTACCAGCTGAGCCACACCCTGTGTACAGTGAAGCCAGAGAGCAGCTCCAGATGGATGTCCACATTTTTTTGTGTGTGTTTGTTTGTTTGGTTTGGTTTTTGGTTTTGAGGCAGAGTCTGCCACTAGCCTGGAGCTCACGAAGTAGGCTAGGCTGGCTGGTCAGGAAGCCTGGACCACCCACCCACCTGCTTCTGCCTCCCCATCGCTGAGCCTGTGGCACATGCCACCACGCTCAGCTCTTTTTCACACAAGCCCTAAGGACTGAACGCAGGTCCTTGGGCTTGCAAAGCAATCACTTTACTGCCTGAGCCATCTTCCCGGACCCTTAAACAAGAAGAAGCCCTTTTAGTAAAAGAAAATGAAAGCCCAAAGTTAAGATACAAAGTAGCTGGCCCTGCCCCTGCCCCTGCCCCTGCCCCCGATCTCTCAAGTGGAGGGGGCTCTGATGTCCAGGGCTTGTTGCTGCTTTCCTGTGACTGCTAGTCATGAGGGTTGTACACAGTAGGCATGGGGAGGGTACAGGGACCCTTTTCTCAAGAAATAACCAGATAACGGGTAGGGCAAGACACCCTCCAGTGAGGAAGCAAACTCATGGCCCTGGCTTATCTGCCCAACCCGGCTTGATCCACTCTGCTTCCACTCTACCAAACAGCTGTCAGTTCCTAGAAAGTGAACCTCGGCCTTCACTCTGACTTGGGGGGGGGGGGGCTTTGCTTGGTCACTATAGAGGAGGTCACCTGTGGACAGCAAAGCTTGAAAGAGTATGGGGGTCGATAGGTAACAAAAGACAGTTTAAAAGCCCAAGGAAATGCGGAGAGTTTGTCCTGGGTTTGGGTTTTATTTCTAGAATGTTCCTTTTTCTGTTTTTAAATCCGTGCCCCAGAGATCAGCTTGACCCATTTCGTGCTTAGGATGGGATGAGGCGCAACAGTCTCTCTGAGGCTTGTTGATATGGCAAGAGCCCCAGTTGGAAGCTGGGTTTCTATGTCATCACCTCTGGCAAAAGTACCCAGGGTTGCTAGTGGTACCTCAAAGGTTGTAAGACCCTCGGGGTGTCTTCGGTAAGCGGTCTCTAGAAACAGGGTCTGATGCCGTGTTCTCTCCTGGTGCCAGGATGGGACCCTGCTGGGAGCCGTAGGAGCCTATGACTGGAACGGGGCTGTGCTGAAGGAGACAAGTGCAGGCAAGGTGATTCCTCACCGTGAGTCCTACCTTAAGGAGTTCCCCGAGGAACTGAAGAACCACGCTGCATACCTAGGTGAGGCCCATGGGAGGGGGGCTGGCGAGGAGGGTGAGGAGAGCCCCCACATCCAGGGGGCACATCTGTGCCTATTGACCATTCCAGGCCTAGCTACAAGGGTGGCTTCCCCTAGCTGCAGCCCACATCCCATGCCAGCTTCTGAAGACATAGAATAAATGACAGACAGTTCCCATAGCATAAGCAGGCTTCAGTGGAAGCTTCTAGGCTCTCCGTCAGTTGTCAGGGTCCTTAAAGGCTCAGGCCTGGGCTGGAGCTACATCACACTGGGCCTGCCTCCCCTAGGGCAAAATGCAAGTCTGGTCAATACCTACTCTTCCTTTTATTAAATAATTCTTTATACATACATATATAAATATATATATATGTATATGCATACATACACACATATATATACATAAACACATGTGTGTGTGTGTGTGTGTGTATTGCACAGGGCCTTCACAGGTCAATCACACGCCCCCACTGAGCCACGCCTCCAAGCTCTTTTTATTTATCCTTGTGCACAAGGGAAACAGAACTCACTCTTCAGGCCTGGTTGAGGCCCATGTCAAAACCTGGTAAGGCCTACTGAGCACCTAGCACCAGAGACCAGCCTGGTTCTTCCTTCTGCAGGGTACACGGTGACATCAGTCGTGTCCTCCAAGCAGGGGCGAGTGTATGTGGCCGGAGCTCCCAGGTTCAACCATACGGGCAAAGTCATTCTTTTCACCATGCACAACAACCGGAGCCTCACCATCCACCAGGCTCTTCGGGGCGAGCAGGTAATGGAGGGCAGGCTGCAGAGGGCAGGCTGCAGAGGGCAGGCTGCAGAGGACAGGCTGCAGAGGGCAAGCTGCAGAGGACAGGCTGCAGAGGACAGGCTGCAGAGGACAGGCTGCAGAGGACAGGCTGCAGAGGGCAGGGTGTGGGCGAAGATTATGGCCTGACCTAGGAAGGATGAGTAGAGGGGCTTTTCCCTCTCAGCAAGAAGGTCCCACATCCACATGCGCATGCGCGCGCGCACACACACATCCGTCATGTAGGGGGCACACATGCAATTCTCTCTGTGGCTGAAGGTGCCTGCAAAAGCAGTTACCACCCTAAATAGCCATAGAACCTGCACTGTCCCCTCCCCTCAAAATCAGGCTGATTCCTGAACTACATCAGGTAATTTCTTCCCTCCATCTTATAGACTGCTTGCCTCTAGAGGACTAGGTGACCTCTGCTGCTGCTACCCAGTCCCATCAGCCCCTGCCTTGTGTGCACTGGAATAGAGGATATAGGCTGCATGTGTGTGGAGCTGCCTGACCTGGGATTCTGCTGTTCCTGGGGTACCCTGAAAGGACAGTTAAGAGCTGCTTTGTTTGTGTCATCCCTTCCCCCCACAGTGAGACCCACAGGGACACCAGCTTCCTTCCTTTTCCTGGAAGTAAAGCTTACTGCAGATGCCACTGTCTCATTTGGCATGTGGCTAACACCAGACTGTGTGGTAGGCTGTGCTGGATGGTTATGATGCCAATATAAAAAAGGCTCTGGTGGGTGAGCCCTGGTGGCAGGAACAAAATTAATCAGGGCAGCAGCCAAGGAAGCTGCAGTCCTGGGAAGCAGCACCGTTTCTCTGAAACCTGAGAGCAGGTTCCTGAGCAGATCAGGTTAAGAACTCAGGATCTTGCATTATGTCACCTCTTGACTCCCTAGCAGCCCCTAGACCAGGCCTTGGCATCTCCTCACTGACAGCATCCTCTGTTACCTTGGACCTGGGCATCTCCTCACTGACAGCATCCCCTGGTACCTTGGACCTGGGCATCTCCTCACTGACAGCATCCCCTGGTACCCTGGACCCAAGCTAAGCCCCACCCAGGTCCTGACTTGCCTTCCCTCATTACTTGGAGCCTGAGGACAGGCTCGTCCTACATCTCCTCCTGCCCATAGCCTGTCACCAGCGGACACACTCCTCTCATTTCAACCTCAACACTAACTACAGAGAGTCACAATTCTGCCACTCCTCTTCCAGGCCAATGGGTCACTAGTACGCCTCCTTGTGATCACATTGGCAAACTCTGCCCCACCCCCGCCTCCATCCTGCTCCACTCCATTCCACCACCCACCTTCACTCTAACCCCCCTCCATCCCCTTAGCCCCATCCCCAACCTTCCCACCCAGCCCCATCCAGCCCCACCCAGCCCCACCCGGCTCCAACCCGCTCTAGCCCACTCAGGGCCAGCTCCTTAAGGAGACAAGGCCAGACCTGGGAGCTGCAGGGAACTCACTGGTAATTAATGACTCTTTCCTGCCCGGCTCCAAATAAGGGATCATAGTGTTGAAGGCAGCAAAGCTAAGTCGATTCCATGTGGATTATTGTGTCCCACACAGCTGAAGCCACAGATTCACAGATTTCACTGACGTTTCCTGTCTGCCCTATAGCTACTTTCTGGAGACACCTCTCTCTCTCTCTCTCTCTCTCTCTCCCTCCCTCCCTCCCTCCCTCCCTCTCTCTCTTCCCCGCCACAGCCAAAGCTCATTATTCCTTTTCCCTTCTGTCTGTCTGTATTTGTATCTTCCTCCTTAAAGTTGTTTTGTTTTGGCTTGGTTTTGAGACAGGATCTAATGTAGCCCAGGATGGCCTTAAACTCACTATACACCTGAGGATGGCCTTGAACTCCGGATCCTCCGGATCCTCCTGCCCCCATGCACCACCACACCTGGTTTATGCGGTGCTGAAATTCAGACCTGGGCCTTCAGCATCCTAGGCAAGCACTCTACCAACTGAGCGGAATCCACAGCTAGCGTTAAAGTTTTCAGACTTAAGAATAGACTTTTGGGGCTGGAGAGATGGCTCAGAGGTTAAGAGCACTGGCTGCTCTTCCAAAGGTCCTGAGTTCAACTCCCACCAACCACATGGTGGCTCACAACCATCCATAATGAGATCTGGTGCTCTCTTCTGGCGGGCAGGTGTACATGCAGGCAGAGCACTGTATACATAATAAATAAATAAATATTTTTTTAAAAAAAGAATAGACTTCTGAGCCGGGCATTTAATCCTAGCACTCAGGAGACAGAGGCTGGTGGGTCATTGTGAGTTCGAGGCCAGCCTGGTCTATAAAGTGAGTCCAGGATAGCCAAAGCTACACAGAGAAACCCTCTATTGAAAATAAAGCCAAAGGGGGAAAAAAAATCAAAAAACCTGGTGACCCAGCTCCATCCCTCTCCCATCCGTGTGCCGCAGATAGGCTCCTACTTTGGGAGTGAGATCACCTCGGTGGACATCAATGACGACAGAGTGACAGATGTCCTGCTGGTGGGCGCCCCCATGTACTTCAGTGAGGGTCGAGAGCGAGGCAAGGTGTACGTGTACAACCTGAGACAGGTACTGTGGTCAGGAGGGGCCGGGCAGCTGTGCAGGGCATCAGTCCTGTTCTGACTTGGTCAACCTCAAGGAAACCTCCCAGGGTTCCAGGATGGCCAGCACCACCTGCTGGAGCCAACTGGGAGAGACAGGCGCCTCTCTGCCCTGACCTCCACTCTTGTCACCGGAGGGTCTCTGAGTGGAGGCAGAGGGAGTCAAGATCTCAGAGCCTGTACCCAGCCTCACGAGCCTCTTCCCGGCCTGGTTTTGCAGAACCGGTTTGTTTATAACGGCACTCTGAAGGATTCCCACAGCTACCAGAACGCCCGGTTCGGGTCGTGCATCGCCTCGGTTCAAGACCTCAACCAGGATTCCTACAATGACGTGGTGGTGGGAGCCCCTCTGGAAGACAGCCACAGAGGGGCCATCTACGTCTTCCATGGCTTCCAAAGCAGCATCGTGAGGAAGCCCATGCAGGTGGGGTCTCTGTGGAGGCCGGGTAGAGCAGAAAGCGGGGGGGGGGGGGGGGGGGGGGGGGGGGGGCGTCTGTGCGGCACCGGGCACTCCTGTGGTTCAGTCTCCTTTTATGCAGTCCTGCAGGAAGGATCCTGTCCGTCCTTGCTGTGCCAACCTCAAATAGAAATACAGACGTGGGCACACTGTATATCCATGTCCCATCCTATGTATAGGAATACATTCCATCCTCTCAAAAGTCCAATGAAAATCCCAGGCACCCAGCACCGTCACCCCAGCGGGAACCCTGAGGTAGAAAGCTCCCGCCAGGGTTCCATTTTTACTACAAATAAACCTATCACATCTCAGCCTCTCACCCACCATAACTTTCGCTTTTTAAAAAGAATTATATTTTATTTTATGTGTATGGATGTTTTGCCTGCACAAGTGTGTTTGCAGTGCCCAAGGAGGCCAGGAAAGAGCACTGGAGCCCCTGAAACTGGAGTGATGGGCCATTGTGAGTTGACACTGGGGCACACGGAACCAAACCCAGCTCCTCTGCAAGGGCACCTCGTGTCTCTCTTTTTTTTTTTTTTTTTAAGATTTATTTATTTTATGTATTAACGATGCCTGCACGTATGTACGGTATACCATGGAAGTCAAAAGAAGGTGACAGGCTCCCTACAACTGAAGTTAGAAACGGTTGTGAACTGCCACGTCAGTGCTGGGAATCAAGCCTGGGTCCCCTGTAAGAGCTACAAGAACTCTTACTCACTAAGCGGTCCCTCCAACACTATTTTCTTTTTCCTTTCTTTTTATTTATTTATTTTTATTTTTTTATTTTTTTTCAGATTGACCTTGTGGCCCTTGCTGGCCTCAAACTCACAGAGATCCACCTACAACCTCTGTCCACTACACAGACAAACACACACACAGACACACACACACACACACACACAGACATGCACACACACATGCAGACACACATAGAGACACACGCATGCACACACACGCACGCGCGCACACACACACACACACCTCTCACACATACATGTCTGCTCATTTTGTTTTGAGAAGCACCGCTAAGATTAACCAGAGCCATCTGCATGACCGTGGGAGCTACATGTTAGAGCCTGGTGGTTCTGCAGTGAGTCCACAATGAGTCTCTCTCTCCCAAAATCTATCAATAGATAAAAGTGCAACAGTAGAGGATAGCCTCCCCCTCCTCGTGCCCCTCCCCTGCCTGATCGCTAATAGAGCCCAGTGCAGGTAACTACAGTTGTGAGCTAATGATCTAAAGAATTTTGTCTCATCTAGAGAATTTGCCTGCACACTTTATTAGCGAAATAGTCTAATAACCAGGGTTAGAGATGCCAGTGGGTTTGTTATCTGTCAGGTGGCACACATGGACATTGAACAAGTACTTTATTTTATTTTTTATGGTAATGAGGATCAAAGTTAGGGCCTTGTGCCTTCCAGGCAAGCACTCTACCACTTAGCTACACCGTCAAGCCCTTGGTTTTTCGAGGCAAGGTCTTGCTGTGTAGCCCATGCTGGTCTTGAACTCATGGTCCTATTTCCACCTCTCAAGTACTGGGATTGTAAATGTGAGCCACCAAACCTTGTTGAGGAATATTCGGAGACATCATATTTTCACCTAAAGCAGTGACTTTAAAGGTAGGAGTTTGCCAGCTGCCTTGCCAGCAGGTTCTCAGAGCTCAGGTTGACTCTGTCCCTCCTAGAGCTAACCTGGGCTCACAGTACACAAACTTTTTCTCTCCTCTCCCTGCAGAGAATCGCAGCCTCAGAACTGGCTCCCGGTCTGCAGCATTTCGGCTGCAGTATCCACGGACAACTGGACCTCAATGAGGACGGGCTCGTGGATCTAGCAGTGGGCGCCCTGGGCAACGCGGTGGTTCTATGGTGGGTTCCCCTGCTTCCCCTAACCGGAGGGTTCTCCTGAGGGCTACCTGAATAGAGTGTGTCAAAGTTCTGCTTCAGGGTCTTGCCTCTTGGTTCTAACTACTGTCATTAAAATGAACCCTGAGCCTCTCCCAGCCCTTGTGTTCTGGGAGCCCTAATCTATTCTTAGTAAAGTCTTAGGACTGGAGACTACTTTCTGCCCCCAGCCCCAGAATTTTTCCTATGTTCTGGTCCCTGCAGCATCTCTTCCACTCCTGGCTACTTAGAGGGAGCATCGCAGGGGACCCCTTCCCAAAGGCATTTTTCCTCCCCTCCAGTGCCAGAGAATAGATGTGGAATATAGGGTTTTCTTTCTTCCAGCCCCCCTGACCTCATCTCCTTTTTGTGTGTGACTCCACATCAGTGTTTTAGAAAAGCCTGTGTATTTTCTTGTGCACTGCTACTTTAAGAATATAGACCTTGGGCTGGAGAGATGGCTCAGTGGTTAAGAGTGCTGCCTGCTCTTCCAAAGGTCCTGAGTTCGATTCCCAGGAACCACATGGTAGTTCACAACCATCTGTAATGTCTGTAATGTAATCTGATGCCCTCTCCTGGCCTGCAGGTGTGCATGCAGACAGAACATTGTATACATAATAATAAATAAATAAATCTTGAAAAAAAAGAAAAAGAATATAGACCTGGTTACCATGAAACTCGCTGTGTAGACCAGGCTGGCCTAGAACTCACAGAAATCTACTTGTCTCTGCTAAGATAAAAGGCATTCTACCATGCCCAGCTGGCTGGAGCTTTTTAAGTATGTGCTGATGAGATCAACTTCATCATTTAGGTTTTTGCATTAACTTAAAATTTGAAGAAGAGGGCTAGAGAGATGGCTCAGAGGTCAAGAGCATGAACTGCTCTTCCAGAGGTTTTGAGTTCAATTCCCGGCAACCATATGGTGGCTCACAACCATCTATAATGATATCTAATGCCCTCTTCTGGCCTGCAGGTGTACATGCAGGTAGATCACTGTATACATAAAAATAAATAAATCTTTTTTTTTTTAATTTGAAGAAAAAAAACTCAGCCAACTTTCCATCATCTTAACACTGACACTCTCAGCTTCCTGTTGAACTTGCAGTCTTTTCCCCTCAATTGTGCTCCATGAACCAACCACTCAGCCTCACTCCAGGGCTCATTAGAGTCTGTGCCAACTGACTGCATGCAGATCTGTGGTACAGCAAGGTATCTGCAGGAGGTAGTGGTGCATGCAATTAACACTTGAGAGACACTTTAGAGCTCGCTCTTGTCTCCCTCACTTTAGTGTGACCTAGGGTACAGCCTTAGCCTGGGATTTCTTTTTTGTTTGTTTGTTTGTTTGTTGTATATTAACTCCCTGTGAAGCTGAGGATGACTTTGAACTTCTGGTCTGCCCAGCTCCATCTCTCCGTCACACCTTGTGTATGAGGTACTGGGAATCAAACCCAGAGCTTCATGTCTTCATGTGTGCTGGGCAAGCACTCTACCCTCTACACCTGGCATGGGTTTTCTTTTCCTTTCCTTTTTTTTTTTTTTTTTTTTTTTTTTTTTCCTTTGCTTTGCTCAACTGTTCCTTCCTGACCTGGGCCAACAGGTTGTTTTTCAGTGATGGGTCCTGAGAGAGAGAGGCAGGGCATGAGAAGATGAGGAAACAGATAAGTTTGGGACCAGGCAGTCTTGCACAAGCTGTGTCTTAATATGAAGCAAGCTTACTTAGAGGCACAGTGTGTTCAGGGGAGAAATGGGACAGAGTCAGCAGAAACAGTCACACAAGGGGATGGACTCAGCAGGAAGCTAACCAAGCAATGATGCACACAGGGTACGCATGGTATCTCAAGCGCATCAGTGCCCATAGCATCCTCAGGACTGGTAACTCCAGCCTCTTCAGAGGGAAAAGCCAAGTTCCCAAGAACCGAAACCCTAACTCCTTCAAGCTCCGGCCTCAGTCCCAGCCTGGCTTTGGCAAGGCCACAGAGCTATGCTCCTTCTGCACTTTGCTAAAAGCCTCTGAGCAAGCTCCGGATGGGTCCAGCTCTCAACACTTCCTTTCTTCTCTTTAATTTTTACTTCATGAATGTTTTATCTGCATGTGCAGACAGTTGCCCATAAAGGCCAGGAGAGGGTGTCAGATCCCCTGGAACAGTAGTTCCAAGCGGTTGTGGGCTGCTACATATGCTGGTACTGGGAATTCAGACCCAGGTCCTCTGAAAGTGCAGCCAGTCTTAACCCCTGAGCCATCCTCCTAGCCTCCCTCTTTCTGGCTGCTTTAAATATATCTTGGACCTGATATGAAAGGTAAAGGGAAGTCAATAGTCTTCAGCAGGAGCAACCCTGAGGAAAAGACGAACAGGCTGCCCCAGAGCCCTGAAGCTGCTGAGCCCCATCCACCAGCTCTCATTGGCCAATCAATCCTGTAGCTTCCGGAACTTTCTCTGTCCCATACACCACACCCTCTAAGGGGATTTTACAGAGTCCATTCTCATCTGGGTCTGTACCTCTACCCCAGCGTCCCAGACAGGCAGTCAGAACTCCAGCCCTGCCCCGGCTCACCTGCCTTTTATTTCCAGGGCCCGCCCCGTGGTTCAGATCAACGCCAGCCTCCACTTTGAGCCATCCAAGATCAACATCTTCCACAAGGACTGCAAGCGCAATGGCAGAGACGCCACCTGTCTGGCTGCCTTCCTCTGCTTCGTGCCTATCTTCCTGGCACCCCACTTCCAAACAGCAACCGTCGGTAAACCAGCCTCCTTGGGCCGTCAGCTGAGCTCCAATCTCTCTGTGGGCTTTGTGATTGTTCTAGTTCTCCCCAAACGGGTGCTAAGTACCAGGCCACATCCAGAGGCACCTTTGATGCCTGCTGGATTCTACTCTGATGCTCTCCTTCCAAGGGATTCCTGGCAGGACAAGAGTGGTAGTGGGCAGAGCTGATGGGAAAGGCCAGGGACAGAGGAACATCCCTTGTTTGTGTTTTGAGCGGGATGAGAAAGGCAGACAGTACACTACAGAGAAAAGGCCAAGAGTCAGCCAGACTCAGAGAGCCAAGCTGAAGCCAGCAATGGGGAGCTGGGGACCAGAGGCTAGGCACGTGGGCCACAGTTGCCACCCAGCAGGGCCATGAGCTTGGGATGGGTCCTCTCCTTTTACGTCAGACTGGATTCAGGCACCCACTCCCTGGACCAGGCAGCCTGGAAGTGACTGGTGCAATATAGACCACAGGTAGTGTCCCTTTCAGTGATAAGGCAAAAAAAAAAAAAAAAAAAAAAAAACAGACAAAGAAGAGACCAGTGTACAGGATGGGTGTGAGGGAGATAAGAGAACACATGCCAGCCTAGTGGCTGCACACTTTTCTTGGATGTCCCATCTATGACAGGACAAAAATTCAAGGATACGGACACCAGTGGGCTGCATGGGGTTCAGAGGACACTGTGCCTATTTCTGAACCGTCAGATTTTTGGAAGCTAAAGGGAGAAAGGCTGAGGGCCTTGAGCCACAGAATAAAGACATGACACTGAGGAGCACCCATAGCATGAGTGAAGCTCCCAGGAGAAGTTCCTAAAGGCCCAGAGCACTGCTGTGCGGCATGGTGTCAGAGGGAGAGCTGAGGAGGTCGTGTGTGAGTGGGAATGAGCAACACTGGCCTCATCCCAGTCCCTCTCCATTTCACAAGGCCTGCTTCCCTCTAGCATTCTCCCTCCTGCCACTCTCACACGTTTCCTCCTTCTCTTTGCTTCTTCTTCCTTACCTATCTCATGCTCCCAATACGGAAGCTGTCAGATGCCAGCTGCCTGTGAGAGATGAGGCCAGCCAAGAGATAAACAGGTGAACAGTCTAGGATGAGGATGAAGACCCAGCTTGGTTTTGTCCTCTCCCCTCTTCCAGGCATCAGGTACAACGCCACCATGGACGAGAGGCGGTACATGCCGCGGGCACATCTGGACGAGGGTGGAGACCAGTTCACCAACAGGGCTGTCCTTCTCTCCTCTGGCCAGGAGCACTGTCAAAGGATCAACTTCCACGTCCTGGTGAGCAAGCCCTAAGCCTTACAAAAAGGGTACAGAGTGGAAGGGACACCTGCAGGAGAAGCGAGAGCAGCCCCATGGGTGCCAACCCAGATCTGAGCTCCCAGGGGATAGCCAGGTAGCAAGCATGTCCGACCTTGGCCAGTACCCCTCCTCAGGCCTCAGGTAGAAATCCTCATGGCTATACTGCCCACCATACCACAAATCCCTGTCTTTCCAGATGGTCACTCAGGGAAGTGAGTTCATCTGGGAAGATGAAGGGGAGAGTGGACCACCACCCATGGCTAGGAAGGGCAGAATAGCGAGGTGGTAGACTGGATAATGCAGCAGAGGCGTGGGCACATGGCCAGTGGTATCCCAAGCGAGGTGGTGGTCTGGTGCCCATCACTGAATGAGAAAGAGGTTTTCCATGTGTGTGCTGAGCACATTTCTAGCTGACGCACAGGTGCTTTTAGGCAGCTTGAGTGCCCCAGTCATTTGTCATCCATAGTTAGGACAAACTGAATCTCCTTGCCTTGTTCACATGTTCATTCATTCATTCACTCATTCATTCATTCACTCAACATTATAAGGCCATATCCCAATGGTTGGGCTACACTCAGAGGTTTCTAGACTATTCCTTGCTGGGAAAAGAAAGTCAGGCAAACAGGTGGGTTTTTATCTGGGCATGTTAGTACATGCCTGTCGTCCCAGCACTCAGCAGGCTGAGGCAGGAAGCTTGTGTTTGGGTCCAGGCTGGGCTATAAGGTGAAACAAAAACAAAACAAAGAGAAAAAAAACCAGTTAAGTACCTTCAGTGCCATGGGCAAGGCTGATGAAACAAATCTGAAGGGGGGAGGAAGGTGCCTGCCAGGCTTCCTAGAGAACGAAAAGCATCTGAGCTACCAGACTTGAGCCTTGAAGAAAAGACAGGACTATGGTGAAACTTCAGGACACCAAACTGGCATAGGCTTTTCTACCTGGCACACACTTTTCACCTGCAGACCTCGGCAGGAGCCATTGTCCACTTGGGGGCTTACCCTGAGGTCCACAGGCTGCTGCCCTCCCAGCTTAGAGGGCGGGACTTCTATGCGCTCTCTCCTCTCTGAACTCTGCCCTCCTCTCCCCACAGGACACTGCCGACTACGTGAAGCCAGTGACCTTCTCTGTGGAGTACTCCCTGGAGGACCCTGACTATGGCCCAATACTAGACAATGGCTGGCCCACTACCCTCAGAGTGTCGGTGCGTCCTGCCCCTCTGCCACACGCCCACTCCAGACCTTTGGGAACCCTTCCCTCACCCTCCTGCCTCTTGTCCCCAGAGACCCACAGCTAGGACAAGCCTCCTTTGGGCAGTTCCCATGTCCTCTGCACAGGGAAGCACTGAGGGGACATGAGGAAACACAGTGGCCCAGAACAGACCCGTGACCTCTGGTTCTCGCCTCCCCCATTTTCAGAAGAGGACTCAGTGGCTTTGAGTTTGCTCTTGTGTTTGTTGAGTGACTTAATTCAGTGATGGGCTCTCCCTGCCTACTACTTCAAAGCAAAGCCTTCTCTTTGCCAGGGGCAGTAACCCTGCCCCTCGATATCTTCTGGCCTCCAGCTCTAGGGGCACTTGGATCCTCTGTTAATAACTTGGGGTGCTTGTTCCCTGAAGAGTCCACTCAAGAAGGTCTCTCCATTTCTGTCTTAAGTGGGTTGGGAGAGCAGGCGGGATTTAGAGAAGGCGGCATTGGATCCTAAGCATTAGAAAAAGGGCTTAATTACGTCAAGGCCACTCAGAAACCTAGAGCTTCTGAGGCACCCAAGCAAAGTCCTGGCCACAGCCTCAAAGTCACTCAAGTGCTTGCTTGGATTTCTCCAGCTCTGTGATAGGACTATAGCGTCTGCAGCAGGTTTGGACTGACCCACCCACACTCCCACAGCCCCTTCCACCCTGCACAGCCCCTCCCACCCTGCACAGCCCCTCCCACCCTGCACAGCCCCTCCCATCCTCCACAGCCCCTCCCATCCTCCACAGCCCCTCCCACCCTGCACACCCTTCCAGCCCTCCCCACAACAGCCATCTTCCCTCAGCCCCTCCCAGCCTCCTGCCAAGCTGGTCCCTTGTCCCTTTCCTCCTTTGTGAGTCACTGGGCTTGAGTGGGGGGAGAGGCGGGGCGGGCGGGGAAGCTGTCTGTTCCCAATCACTGGCTTGCCGAACACTGTAATTACAAAGCCTGTATGGCAAGGGAATGAGTGCACGCTGCTTACCCATGAAGCCTGTGAGGCAGATTCACATGCAGTCCCCCATGCCAGGGCCCTGATGCCCCCAGCATCCTAAAGCCAGGTAGAGATGGAGGACACGAGCCACCCTAGATAGTGGTCAGGGAACTTCCTGCCGGAGGTGGCTTTGGGCTTGGTTTTAAAGGACAAACTAAACCCAGGGCTGCAAATCTGGCGGTGAGGGTACCTGCTTTAACGCCTGGAGAGCTGGCTGTGTCTCCAGGGTAGGGGAGTGAGAGAAAACGAGGTAAAGGTGAAAGACAGAGCCAGAAAGAGTCATGAGTGTGTTTTGGCAGTACCACCTGAATCCTGGGATTACCGGACTAGACCTAGTATGTGGGACGCTGAGGGGTGGAGGATGTGGCTTCGTTGATTGAGTGCTTGCCTGGCACGCTCAGCGCCCTGGGTTCCCTCTCCGGCATGGCATAAACTGTGTAACAGCACCCGCCTGCAATCCCAGCACTCAAGAGGTGAAGGCAAGAGGCCCAGACGTTCAAGGTCATTGTCAGCTACATAGCAAATTCAAGACCAGCTGAGACTGCATAGCACTCTGTGTTGAGCCAATCTGTGACACGGGTTGCAGTAGCCACGTCCCCCCATCACCTGGCTAGAACTTCTGGGGATTGGCTCGGCCCTCCGCAAGTTTCCCAAATGGCTGACTGGAGACTTGAGCCACCAGGGCCCTGGCCTGGGCTTAGTGAAGTGTATACAGTGTCTTTGTAGACTGGATCCCTTTAATAACGTGTCTAAACTGAGGGCCCAGTCTGTCTTAAGAAGAGCTAAGAGACCAGGTCCTCCTGTCCCCGCCCTGACATAAACTCCACCGCTCCACCACCAAGACTGCATCCGTGCTAATGGCCTTGACTGCCACTGATGCACTGAGCCTGGGCTTCAGTACCCAGGCCCTACCCACAGGGCACACCCCCATGCTACACACACACACACACACACACACACACACACACACACACACACACACACACAAGGCAAGCTTCTGAACTGTATGTTAGGGTTCTGAATGCATGGTGCTATATCCAACCTTCCAGACAACACCCCAGGCCCCTCCCTCGGGCCCAAGAGCTTCTAGGTCCTAGTGACCCCTCCTCTGAGACCTTAGGCAAGCCAATGGCATCCTCATCCCTCCCAAGTGTTGCAGCCACTTCCCTGGTGTCTCTGCCTCTAGCCTGGCCTCTCCCAGTCCATCCTCCCATCTCCCTCAGCCTGCTTATCTAGCAGGGCTCCTGTTAAGGCACAAGGGATGACCCAAGGCCATGCAGGAACTGACGGCTGTGTGTCTTTTCCTCTGCTCTGCCTGGCCTCTCTCTGCATGGCGCTGAACTGTGGAGTCATGTCCCTACATTCTTCAGCCTCAGAACCTTTGGAATATCCCAGCCTTCTCTTGGATTTCCCACTCCTCCCTCCTCCCGCTGCATCCAGCCCGCTGGGTCGTGCTTCAGAGCTCTGACCCACTGTCACCACCTTGACATTTCCTCCAAATGCCCACAGACCCAAAGACCTAATCCTCCTCCTGCCTCTTCTGGTCCCAGTGTTTCTGCTTCTTTGCACATTTCACCCTACCGCGGTTTGTCCGCATGTCAGTCAGCCCCACAATCTGAGAGCAGAGGCTGCATCTCTCTCAGCCTACGTCTCCAATATTACGCTCCTTATACACAACAGATGGGCAGTTCCTGTTGACTGGAACTGTGCTGCTGGGTGAGGGAGCCTGTGCTGCCAGCCTGGCTGAGCTCTCTCTCTCTCTCAGAGCCCTGTCTGGCGTGTAGTGACAAAGGCTGGGGGGGGCGGGGGAATGCTGGATTCTAGCATTAGGGGCCATGGTCCTCTCTCCAGGCACCCACACTGGCTCTCCTTGCAGGTGCCCTTCTGGAACGGCTGTAATGAGGATGAGCACTGTGTCCCTGACCTTGTACTGGATGCTCGGAGTGACCTGCCCACTGCCTTGTGAGTGACTCCTTGACCCATACGCCTTGACGCCTCTCTGCTGATGGCCTAGACTGCCCTGGTGCAGCCGTTTCACAGGCAGCATGGTTCTGATACTCATAGAGCCTGAGATTCTAACTCCCTCAGGCAAGTCCCCTCTCCTCTGCTAGCCTCAGTTGCTCTGTTGAAATGAGCATCGAGACGGGGTTTCTCTGTGTGAATTCTGGCTGTCCTGGACTCACTTTGTAGATCAGGCTGGCTTTGAACTCACAACGTTTGAGAATGGAATTCTTCCACTGGAGCTCAAGCTACTAAGCAGATAGGACTAGAGCCAGGGAGCCAGAGATGTAGCTCAGTGGATAGAGTGCTTGCCTAGCAGGCACAAAGCCCTAGGTTCAAGCCCAAATACAGCATAAAGCACAGGTGATGGCCCATACACGGTGATGGCACTCAGGGAAGTGATCAGAAATCCAAGGCATCCTTGGGAGCTGGTCTACACAAAACCCTCTCAGAAATGGGGGAGGGGAGCTCAGGTGTGATAGCACACACTTTTAATCCCAGCACTTGAGAGATACGAGCTCTCTGTGAGCTCCAGGCCAGCCAGAATAAGATGAGACCTTGTCAAAAAAAAAAAAAGAGGGGGGGCTGCGCAGATGGCTCAGTGGCTATACTTCCAGAGGACCCAGGTTCAATTTCCAGTATATAAATAGGGGCTCACAAACATCTATGACTCTAGTCCCAGGGGATATGATGCCATCTTCTGGCCTCCATGGGCACAAGGCATTCACAGGGGATGCAGATATACATGCAGGCAAAATACATAGAAGTGAATTTAAAAACAAACAAGCAAAGAACAAGAGGAAGCCATAGAAAGCAGAGACAGATGACCCAGAGTCCACCAGCTGAACACCAGGGCTTTCTTTTGTTGTTGTTGTTGTTGGGGTTTTGTTTTGTTTTGTTGGTTTGTTTTGGTTTTTTGAGACAGGGTTTTGGCTGTCTTGGACTCACTTTGTAGACCCAGCTGGCCTCAAACTCACAGTGATCCACCTGCCTCTGCCCCGCGAAGTGCTGGGGTTAAAGGCTTGTGCCATCACACTCAGCTTTCTCGTTCCTCTTATGGAAAGATCCCAGTGCCGGTGAGATAGATGGTTCAGCAGGTACAGATGCTTCTGATCATCTGAGTTTGAGCCCTGGGACTCACATGGTAAAAAAAGAAAACCAACTCCCACAAATTGTCCTCCGACCTCCACACGTCATGGCTGCACACAGCCCCCACAATCCCCTGGAGGAGACAGACTAGCACACCAGGCAACTAGGGTGTCGTGCTCATGAGCACATATTTTTGACTTAGAGAATGAACTTTACAATAATTTTTGTTTAACTGTTATGCAACCAGATAAAATGTAAATAATAGGATGCAGACACCCAACCCAAAGAGCACATCCAACCAGTACAGAAGGATAAAGAAATAAATCTTCTACCTGTCTAGGGAAGTAGTCAAGATTTAGTGCTGAGCTTCCCAGCAGCCAAACCCAAAAGGGAAGTGAAGAGATCAGCCGTGACTAACGAGGTGAAAGGAGAGAGCTGAGCTCAGAGGCAGGTGCAGCCCGTGACTGGAGAGCACATGGTGGGCTGGAAGCACGACCCTCTTTGCAGGCCCCTCTGTCCACCTCCTTCCCTCGGTGGCTGGGTGGCTGTTCCCAAAGGCAGTAGCTAGCCAGGCTCCCCAATCTCACGTCTCTATGCCAATCCTGAGGCTCAGCTCCGCCCCTTCACCCACCCACCCCCACATCTCACCTGCCTGAGAGCTGGCAGCCTCTTCCCGCCACAGGGAGTACTGCCAACGGGTGCTAAGGAGGCCCGCACAGGACTGCTCCAACTACACACTGTCCTTCGACACCACGGTCTTCATCATCGAGAGCACGCGTCGCCGCGTGGCAGTGGAGGCCACGCTGGAGAACAGAGGAGAGAATGCATACAGCACCGTCCTCAACATCTCACAGTCAGAGAACCTGCAGTTTGCCAGCCTCATCCAGAAGGTAGGGCCTCCGCTGCTCACCCAGCAGACCAAGGCCAAGGGCCGAGGAGTAAAGGAGGTACTGACCGAGCTGTGTCCTGCGCCTCCTCTGGGGGGTTCTCAGTGGGTAGTCTACACGTAGGCTACTTGGAAAGCTCCTTCTGGACCTCAGCATGCATCCAGAGCTCGGGATCATGGGTATCAGGGAGTCGGCATCTTTTGAGACAAAGAAGCTGCCACTCTGCTTAGGAGCGGGCATGTGTGTGCCACCAAAGCACTCATGCCTACAAGGATCAGACCCCCATTCCTCCTACCTCCTTGACTCCCAGTATACCTTGTTCATTCATATCTGCATCGTCTGCATACTCTGTGGGCCCGCCTGGGGTTCCCTCCACTTGTGTGCTGCTCCCTCACAATCCTCTGCTTCACGCTGACACTAAATACACGTTCAACACAGAATCCTTGGGAGGAAGTGGCAGTATGGCCGGGGAGGGGGTTATCTCCATTTTACAAGGGAAGACTGAGGCATGGAGAGAGCTGAGGTGGCTGACGAGGACCACAACAGCTAGTTAGTGAGTGCGAAGTCCATAGCAGTCACCCCTCTGGACTGTATTTCATGACAGAGCTCTGAGGAGCATCAGCTCTTTGCATGTCTTTTCCCAAGGAGGCCCTCCGCCATACATTGCTCCCTGGCACCTGTGTATTCTCTAAGGATGACATAACAGGCAGACAGTTCCAACACTGAAGACTTGCGTCGCAAGCACGGGGCCCTGAATCCGGTCCCCAGAGCTCACATGTGAAAATCAGGCACTTGTAGCTCCAGCACTGGGGAGGTGGAGACGGGAGGATGCCTGGGGCCAAATTAGCTCCATGCCAAAGAGAAACCCTGACTGAAAAGACGAGGCGGATGGCTCCCAAGAGATGATTCACAAGGTTGTCTTCTGGCTACCACAAGCATGCGCACGCACATACGCCTGCCACTCATGCACTCACATACCCACATGAGGAAAATCTCAAACTTTCTGAGGACATGTCCCTGTCTCAGACACATCTTCCCTGGCATTCCTCCAAGCTGGGCAGCACATAAGTGACTAGAAGTCCCTAAACTCACAGCGATCTGCCTGCCGCTGCCTCCCAGGTGCTGGGATTTAAAGCGTGTGCCACCACCGCCTGGGCCAAGTCTAATTTCTTATAGCACCCAGGACCAGCATCCCAGGGGTGGCAGTACGCATCATTGGCTGGGCACTCACACATCAATCACTAATGAAAAAAAGGGACTGCAGACATGCCTACAAGCTGATCCTACGGACACATCTTCTCTACAGAATAGTCTCTTCCCAGATGACTCTAGCCTGTGTCGAGTCGACATAAAACTAGGCGGCACACCAGCACATGCACTACTGTGCAGACCCGTGCCCAGGTTGCACATGACGCACACTCGTGCTCACATGTGGGTATGACAGGCATAGATGAGTGCCTGCATCTGATTCTGAATCAAGCCCTGCCTCAGAGGGATCATCGCAGAGCTGTGGGGAGAGCCCCGCCACTGGCTGTTTTTCTGGGCCACAAATAATATCCATTACTTTTCTCTTTGCTGTGATCCAGCCCTGGACAAAAGCAACTTAAAGGAGGAGGAGGAGGTTACTTTGGCTCACGGTTTAATGGTACCGTCATCCACCATGGCAGGCTGACGGGGGTGGGGGATGGGGCGGGAGGATGAATGCTAGAGTTCAGCCTGTTTTCTCCTTTTATATCCAGTCTGAGACCCTAGAACATGGAATAGTGCTGTCCACACAGCATTGCTGGAGACCAGGCAATATAATTCCAAGGCTTCAGGGTTTCCCTTGGGTGGGTGGGGGTGTGGGGTGCTGCATGGCCACTCAGAGGGCCTCAGGATCTGAGGAGACAGGGAGATCAGAGCCTGGGGAGTGGCTTCCAACCTTTAAGTGGACCAAATGTCCATCCCAGCCTAGCCACTGTCCACAGCCTGTGTGAGGTGTAGACTTCAGAGACCCTCTTGCAGCTAGCCAATTCCCCAGCCACAAGGGGACAATCAGTGAACACCCAAGCACTTACCGACCAACCTGGCCTTCGAGCAAGGCCCTGTCCTGTGAGACCTCATGCCTGTAGTGTGAACCAACTATGCCTGGCCTCAGCCTCGGGGGAAAGTGGCATTCCAGATGTTTAATTCCCATGGCCGGTGGTGAGGTGGGCTCTGGGGTGGGGCAAAAGGCTGGCTGTGGTGAGCTTGTAGACCCAGGACTGGAGCCTTCCTGATCACTGCCTTGCCCATGCCAGGATGATTCAGACAACAGCATCGAGTGCGTGAACGAGGAGAGGCGGCTACACAAGAAAGTCTGCAACGTCAGCTACCCCTTCTTCAGGGCCAAGGCCAAGGTAGAGTCTGGGGGGGGTGGGCAGCAGGGAAGGACAGAAACTGGGACCCAGAGAACAGGGAGCAAACAGAGGCCTAGGGAACAGGAGGAGGTGTGGGGGTGCTTCTAAGTATAGTTTCTTGCTGGGCCTGTAGCTCAGTTTAATAGAGCACCTGTCTAGCATGCACGAAGTCCTGTACAGGTGGGGCACACCTGCAACTCCAGCACTCATGAGGTGGAGACAGATGGTTAGAGTTTAAGTCTACCTTCAGCTACACAGCAACTTTGAGGCCATCCTGGGCTACGAGACACTGTCTCAAAAAAAGGGAGAGAGGAACATCCCCGGAGGGAACTGCTGTCTTTACACCCATGGTGGTTGGAAGTTCTACAGCACCCTCCCCCTCCCTCCCTCCCTGTCTCCCTCTGTGGGGTTGCTGGGGGTGGTAAGGCAAAAGCAGACCAGAACCGGCACACCTCCAGTGCCCCCACTCTTCTCCACAGGTGGCTTTCCGACTGGACTTCGAGTTCAGCAAGTCTGTGTTTCTGCACCATCTTCAGATCCAGCTGGGTGCCGGCAGGTCAGGCCTGCTCCCCACCACACACACACACACACACACACACACACACACACACACATCCTGTGCTCCCCTATTGCCACTGGATCCCACCAGCAAACCTGTTCCCTGACCCAAGCTTAGCGGAGGGGCCCGAGGGACTGCACCCCTACTATCCTGAGGCTTACTAGCTGTCCCTTAACCTGTAGAGAGAGCTTTAGGCAGCAGCCAGTTAGAAGCTCTTCAGGCCTAGCAGTCCACAGAGCGTCCCCTCACAGCCAGCAGAGACTGTGTGGGGCCCCCGACAACACAGCACGCAAACAGGACAACAGGGAGCTGGACCCTTAACCCCACTGCTCATCCGAGGCCCCTCCTGTCCTGGTTGCCTCGCTCTGTATTCGTTACTTCCTTGTTGCTGTAACAAAACGCCTGACACAGGGAACTAAAGGGAAGCAAAGGGGGAGGGGCTTGAGGAAGTATTATGGGGGCTGTGCTTCAGGCAGCTGGTCCCATGGCATCTGCAGCCAGGATGCAGAGGTTAAGTCTGTGCTCAGCTCTTTTTATTCAGTCTGAGAGCCCAGCCCAGGGGATGGCGCCGCCCACATTCAAGGTGGGTCTTCCCACCTCAGTTAAGCCAGTCTAGACAGAGGTGACTGTCCATCTTGTCTGGCCAATGTTAATATGAACCACCACACTCGCCTTGAGCACTGCGCCATTTTTAAGAGAACTTTTCTTCCGCTGTGTGATTTGTATATCTATCCCTCAGGCCTCTTGAAGGTGGCTTGCCCCAGGTTGACTCCTGAATCTCCCTGGGCCAGTTTCCTTTCTCACAGAATCCCTTCTATGTGAGACGGAGGGAGAGAGGGAGGGAGGACAGGCTGGTTTCTGTCTGGTCAGGAGCCAAAATCCTTCTCTTAGAGGTAAACCTCCAGGCAAACTGAATATTAGTGTTTTCGTCCCGAGTCACAGGTGGGCTGGGGAACCCCGGACACAGCCAGTGTTGGCCACAAGCTATCCTTAAACAAACCCTACACATCCACAGACACCTCACTTGACACACAGCTGAGTTTGTGAAGGGTCTCGGTATGTTGAACCCTCCTGGCTCCTCCCTGGGGCAGAACGCCCTCTTCTCATGGAGAGTGGACACACTTGCACAGCAGTGGTCACGGGATGGGCAAGAAAGAGGCATGGATGCCAGTCTCTTTCTGGGGACCCCTTTTCTAGCCCCACTTGTTATCCTGGAGAGTAGACCTTAGCTGACATACAAGCTGAAATTGAGAGTTTGACCTCTGTGGGTACCTGCCTGGCATTTGAACACTCACTGTTAAATGAAAGTACTATGCTCCCTCCAGGGGGCTCTAAGCAGCACCCATTGGCTTCTCCTGGCACAGTTACCCATTGTCTTTCAGAGGAACGGGGATCAGTGAGGCCCCCCACAGTGAACCCCACGATTCTTCCCAGGGCAGAGTAGGTAGCTGTCCTCAAGGGTCATCTTTCTCCCCACCTCTAGCCCTTCCTCATCTTCAGCGCAGCAGCTGGGAGGCTTATCAAGAAGGTGGCACAGCCAGGCAGTGACTATAAACTACCCAAAGGCCTCCCTGGTGGCTTGGCCACAGAGAGAGCTGGCACCCATCCCCACCTACTGGCTCAACCTCTGGGAGACACCTCAGCTTTCCTTGACAGCCTGATCATAACCCAGCAGCCTCAAAAGCCAGCACATCTTCCCTTTAGTTTCTAGAGTCCCTGTGCCAGTGTCCTCTCTGATCCCAACTTCCCTTGTAGTGACAGTCACGAGCAGGACAGCACCATAGATGACAACATGGCCCTCCTTCGATTCCACCTCAAATATGAAGCGGATGTCCTCTTTACCAGGTGGGTTAGCTATGTATCTGAGAAGGGGAGATGGGGGGTAGGAGCAGAAGAGGATGGAAGTGGACTGAGCTAGCAGGGATAAGCATGAAGGTGGGCAATAAGATAAGTGAAAACCAGAGCTCTTCAAAGTCTATCTGGCAGGCCGGAGAGCTGGCTTGGTGGTTAGGAGCACATGCTGGTCTTCTGGAGGACCTAGGTTCAGTTCCCGGTACCCACAATCAGATGGCTCACAGCCACCGGTACTCTGGTCCCAGCAGATCTGATATCCTCTTCTGAATTCTGTAGGCACTGCATTCACATAAGCACACACAGACAGACGCATGTGTACACGTACTTTAAAATAAAAATAAATCTCTATTTTTAGATCAATCTGGGTGGGGCCCATGAAGCGGCTCTAGCAACCTGAGTCCAATTCCTAGAAGCAGAGGCAGGAGAATCATCTAGAAACCCATGGGCTACCTAGCCTGGAGTATACAGTACCGCAGAAACGGGTACAGCAGAAGGCCAGACCTAACTCCCAAAAGTCTGGGGAGTAGTAGAGTGCTGGCCAAGCATGCGTAAATCCCCATTCCATCTATAGCACCATATAAACCAGACATAACCATAATCCCAGCCTCAGATCCCAACATACTAGGGGTGAAGGCAAGAGCATCAGAAGTTCAGGGTATCCTTAGCTACATAGGGATCCAGCCTGTGCTACATGAGACTCTGTCTCCAATTTAAGAAAAAAAAAAAAAAAAAAAGGAAGGATGGATGGAAGAGAGGAAGGGATGGAGGAAGGAGGGCGAGAGGCAGGGAGAGAAGGCGGGAGGGGGGGTACTTAATCTGTTCTGATTACCACTGCACCAGCAATCTCCAACAGCATCACTTGTTACTGAGAAGGAACTCAGGGCCCAGGCCAGACTGTACTTGACCTTTCACTCCCTCTTAGAGGAGCTTATCCACTGGAAGTCCCCAGCCACCAGCAACAGAGAAAAGAGGCCATAACAGAAGCATGAGATGGTAGGGCGCCAGAAGGCAAGACTGGAAAAAAAAAAAAAAAAAGCAAAAAAGCAAAAAAACCCAAAAAACAAAAACAAAACCGTGCGGTGAACGGAGAGAGGCACTCACAGGGCAGACAGCAGTCTCTGCCCCAGCACTCATTTCCTCCAAGACTCTGAATCCTCAACACAGCGCCCCTAGCGGCTGCATAAGACACAGGGTCCCGGGAAGCGGACAGAAGCCTGTTCCTCTGGTCCGCTTTGACTCTGCCCATACACGGTTTTTCCTTCGCCTCTGCAGGAGCAGCAGCCTGAGCCACTACGAAGTCAAAACCAACAGCTCCCTGGAGAGATATGACGGCTTTGGGCCTCCCTTCAACTGTGTTTTCAAGGTAAGGCTGGAGGGCACCTGGGAATGAGTGAAGAGGCAGAACTGAGAAGCCCACGCCCATTCGTTAGAATCTAGATCACTGCAGGCCGGAGCTCAGCCTCGGCTCTGCCACCAGCTCGCTGTACGGCTTGTAGAAAATTACTTCCCCTCTCTGGGCTTCATCTGAAAGACATCCAGGCTAGAATGGATTATTAGCATGTACCAAAAAGATTTTAAGAGAGGGGCAGTGGTGGCGCAGACCTTTAATCCCAGCACTCAGAAGGCAGAGGCAGACCGATCTCTGAGTCTGAGGAAAGTCTGGTCTACAGAGCTAGTCTAGGGCTACACAGAGAAACCCTATCTTGGATAACCAAATTAAATTAAATTAAATATAAAGGCTGCCTCTAATCCCAGCACTTGGGAGGCAGAGGCAAGCAGATTGCTGTGAGTTTGAGGCCACCCTGGTCTACAAAGCAAGTCCAGGTCGAAAACAAAACAAAATTAAATATAACAAACAGCAGTTTAAACATCCAAGGATTACTTTTCTCAAAAACAAAAACAAAACTGGAGTCGTTCAAGAATTTTAACAACATTGCAGACAGGAGATGGCCAGCTTCATCTCTGAGCCCAAGATGGCTGCAGCTTTACCCATCACACTTTCAGCAGGCTGCAAGGAAACCGAGAGGAGCTGGCTCCTTCCTGCTAAGATGCTTCCCTGGGGGATGCCATCTCACAGCTACCTCTACTGTCCACAGCCCGGTGTGTAGCTGTGAGGGAAGCTGGGAGAGCTGGCTTTTGACTCTTGCTTCTGTCACTAAGTGAGGAAGCAGAATAACAGCAAAGAAGCAGCTGAGCAGCCTCTGCCACAGAGTACTCCAGGTTTCCCTCACCCCTCAAAACAGCATCCGCTTCTCTGAAGCTGTGTGAGGGCTGGAGTAGGTTGATGGCTAGAAACAGGGCTTCACCCTGAGACCCTCATGGTTTGCCTTGCTCAAGGCCACACAGCTAACGGGGGAGGGGGCTCAGAGCCCTACACCTCAGCCTCCAAGACCCCAAACGTGGTCCCAGCAGGAAGACAACACATACTCACTTAGACACCCGTCCCTGATTAGTGACCGCAGCACGTCCACTCCTGGTCTCCACCACCTAGTCTTCCCCCTGACAAGAAGACTCTGTGGTCCAGCCTTGGTGCCCTCAGAACACATTCCAGGGTCACAGGACCCATCCTTTCAGTGCTGGCTTGCTCCCATAATGCAAACACGCGGGGCCTGCTGAGGCCTGTCCTCAGGGCTGTCTGGTCCCTGTCCCTCTGGCTGCAGGTACAGAACCTAGGCCTTTTCCCCATCCACGGGGTGATGATGAAGATCACCGTACCCATCGCCACCAGGGGTGGCAACCGCCTGCTGATGCTGCGGGAATTCTTCACGGACCAGGTAGCTGTGTTCCCTAAGGACCAACTAGGGAGAGAAGGAAACAGCAAACCCCTAAGCAACGCCCCTCCATCAAGGTGTTCCCTGGGTATGGGGTCTGTCTGGGTGGAGGAAGAAAAAGAGGATCTGGGGGTGAGGCTCAGGGTTGTGTGTATGTGTGTGTATGTACACCCTCCATGCAGGTCAATACATCCTGTAACATCTGGGGGAACAGCACAGAGTACCGGAGTGCCCCAACTGAAGAAGACCTGAGCCATGCCCCACAGAGGGTAAGTGTCTCCAAACCAAGAGCCAAACGGTGAGGTCAGAGTGCCTCCCCCCTTCCAGGGGCTTCTCTCTTAGCCAAGCATGTACCAATAAGAGTTTAATGAGGAGTGAGTGGCCATCAGTGAGATGGCCCATGGGATAAAGTACCGTGTCACCAAGCTGACCACTTGTGCACCATCCCTGGAACAGACACACACACATGTGTCTTTTAAAATGTAACTTAGAAACATATTATTGATCTGGAGTTGGGAAGAAGGGTTTATCAGGAGTGTTAAGAGGGCAGGAGAGGGAAACAGTGTGTGACTATGAGCCAATATGTTGTGTACATGCTGTAAAGGTCATAATGAAACCCAGTGTAATACATAGCTTATGCATGCTAGTGATATAGCTCAGGCTGTCCAGGGACTCACGGTGTACACTAGGCTGACCTCAAACTCACTAGGCTGCCTCTGCCTCCCAAGTGCTGGAATTAAAGAAGGGGGCGGAAAGAGGGACTGAATTCCTATGCGTGCTCAGCGCTCTGTTCAATGCCTTATCTCTCATTTCTCGAGACAAATTTCTTATGTGAAGCACGTGTGTGTGTGTGTGTGTGTGTGTGTGTGTAGGTGTACATGTACTATGGCACCCAGGTGGAGGTCAGAGGACAGCTTTCCATTATGTGGATCCCAGGGTTCAAACCCAGGTCATCAGATTTGGCCACTGAGCAATCCTGCCAGCCCCCCACACAGCAGTTTTGAAGCTGAGCTTCACCCACGATTTGACCTTGGTAGCTTTGGGAGGGCACAAGACCACCTCAGAAATAACTTTACCCTAATAAAGTCCAACTGCTCCAAGACTGTCCATCCACCTTTGTCACTTTTCCCACACAATCTTTACAAGTTGCTTTTGTCGTATCACTCTGGCTCCGGCCACAGGGCAGTGGCGGCAGAATGGATGGCAGGGCCGTCAGAATTAGCTTGATCCTGACTTTAAAGGATATGGCACTTGCTCTGGGTATTGCGTGAGTGTACACATGGATGGAGAGAGGCTCAATGACTGATTGGTTGGTTGGTTAAGATGCTCTTGGAAGTCTGCATCAGGAAGTCTGCCTCCTTGCATTACTTTTCTGCATCTACCATGGTGACAGTGTCATTTATCTTCTCACCTGCAGATACGGCAATAATGCCAAATCCTTACTGTTGAGTTCTGTTCCTGGGACACTCACTGGTCATTATGCACAGCTTCAAAAGGAACTTCAAATATAGCCCTCCTTGATTTGTCTCTCACGGGTCCCTCACGTTCTCACACACATCTCCATCCTTGTTCTGGTCATGTGCTTCCCTCTCCCAGTTGGTCCAGCCTTGGGTCTGTCTGATGGCCCAACCTCCTGCTCACATTCTAGGTCACAGGCCTTGTCCCCCCAAGCTCCCTGGTTACCCTGGCAACTCTCTTCCAGAATCACAGCAATTCCGACGTGGTCTTCATCGTCTGCAATGTGAGGCTGGCCCCTAACCAGGAGATCGGCTTCTACCTGGTGGGGAACTTGTGGCTGAGGTCCCTGAAAGCAGTAAGTTAGACCCCCCCGCCCCCATCCAGCAGGGCTGAAAGAAAGGGAGGAGGAGGCTGTGGGGAGCCTCCAACTGGGGCTACCTGGGAGGGACAAGGCTCCCAGAGCTGCCTCTGAGGAGACCCTGGTTGTAAAGCTCAAGTACAGGTCGATGAAGATCACAGTCAACGCGGCCTTGCAGAGACAGTTTCACAGCCCCTTCATCTTCCGAGAGGAGGACCCCAGCCGCCAGGTGAGCCCCAGGGAGCTCTCCTCTCTGGAAATGGGGTGGTGGGGAGAGACCAAGGTGGGATCTGGAAGATACTCTCTGTGAACGCATGAGGACCTGAGTTCCATGCCCAAAATCCAGAAAAAAAAAGCCAAGTGTGGCGGTTTGTAACCCTAGCATTCGGGCAGTAAAGACAGTTCACCAGCTAGTCTAGCTCCAGGCCAATGCGACACTGTCTTGTTTTGTTTTGGTTTTTCAAGACAGGGTCTGTCTGTGTAGCCTTGGCTGTCCTGGACTCACTTTATAGACCAGACTGTCCTCGAACTCACAGTGATCCGCCTGCCTCTGCCTCCCGAGTGTTGGGATTAAAGGGGCGCGACACCACGCCCGGCCTCAAGACACTGTCTTAAAAAGCATGCATGCACACACACAAACGCATGCACACACACAGGCATACATGCCCTAGCGTTGCACACGTGCCTGGAGCCTCAGCTCTAGTGTAGTGTCAGCAATACTGGATGGGGTGGGAGTGGGGGTTGAGGCTTCAGTGCTGGGCTCCTTTTTAACTACAAAAAATCACATAAGCCCAGATTACCTTGACTTCAAGGTAGTGGAAAGGAGGTGAGTGAGACTCAGGGGAGATAGCCGTAGCCTGTCTTAACCAAGCTGAGTCTTAAGAGAAAAACCAGGTCTTGTGGCAACAAAGCAGCTGGGCATAGGACTTTGCTGCCCCCCACTGGCCATATCTCAGAAATGCTCACCTGAGCTGTAGGCTCTTGTCCCCTCACTAACACATCTAGGGGGAGAAGCTAGATTACAAACAGGCAAGATTATTAAGGGGACGAGGGAGGTGCAGGGAGGGGAAATGGCTTTAGCAAAGGGACACCATCAGACCCAATTTCAATGAGGTGCAGCCTTCTAGGCACAGGCAATCAGGCGCCAAACCTAGAAGCTGTGCTCAGTTCTCCTACGGAACTGTGGAAAGTGAGGCCTCCAGGGTAGAGTTAGTTCCACATCCTGGAGGTCTGGCCCACCCGGGGGCCCCAGCCTAAGCCCTGTGTCCCCTGCCACCTCTGCCTCCCCGAGGGAGTGGGCACTAGCGGCCTCCTTTGCATCCATGTGTTCATGCATTCTGCATCTGATGGGCATCCATCCCTCTTCCTATGGCTTAGACAGTGGAGCACAGTGGCAATCGACCAGGAGGGCAGTGCAGGAAACACAATGGCACTGAGGGAAGGAGAGGCACAGTGTGTCCAGGAACAACATTCTGGAGACGGCCCTGTGAAGTAAATCTTCAAAGTCGTGTCAGTTTTCAAGAAAGTGCACACACACACCCTTAACCATGCCTCTCCCCACATTAGTGCGTATGCTTGTTTTTGTTTGTTTTTGTTTTTGTTTTTGTTTTTGTTTTGAGACAGGGTTTCTCTATGTAGCCCTGGCTGTCCTGGAACTCACTCTGTAAACTGGCTGGCCTTGAACTCAAAGATCCTCTTGCCTCTGTCTCCTGAGTGCTGGGATTAAAAGCATGTATCACCACCACCAAGCTGTCTTTTAGGTGAACTTTCTTCCCAGCCCAAGGGTGCCCTCCCCCCCACAAAAAAAATCTGAAGAGTACAAAGGAAGACAGAAGTAGGAGCAAAGTCACAAACATGTGAGTGCCACCTTACTGGAGAAATTCACCAGGCTACTAGTGGCTCCCATGGCACCAACATAACTCTTGGGGGCTCCTCCTTCATTTGAAAAAAAAAAAGCATTTTTTAAAATAACTGTTGGTATGAAGAGGAGTGAAAATAATCCAGGCTGAACTATGTTTTTTTTTTTAACATTTATTTTTCTGTTTAAGAATATGTATGTGGCTGGGCGTGGTGGCCCACACCTTTAACCCCAGCACTCGGGAGACAGAGGCAAGCGAATCACTGAATTTGAGGCCAGTCTGGTCTACAAAGTGAGTCAAGGACAGCCAAGGCTAAAAGAAAAAAGAATGTGTGTGTGTGTGTTCATGTGTGTATATGTTCACACACATGTGTAAAGGTGCTTGTAGAAGCTAGAAGTGGATACCAGATGCCCTGGAGTTGGAGTTACAAGTGGTTGTGACCTGCCCAAAGCAGGTGCTACGAACCAAACTTGGGTCCTCTGCAAGAGCAGTATGCACTTTTAACAGCTATCTCTCAGGCCCAGCTTTTTTCTTTTTCTTTTGTTTGTTTGTTTGAGACAAGTTCTACGTAGTCCTGTCTGTCCTGGAACTCGCTATGTAAACACCACACTGGCCCAAACTCTGCTTCCTTAAGTGCTAGGGTTAAAGGTGTGCACCACCATGTCCGTATTTTTTTTTTTTTTCCTTCCTGTAAATTAAAAGCACTTGAGGGCTTGGTGTGTAGCTCAGTTGGTGGCCTGCTTGCCTAACACACACAAATTCTTAGGTTCAACCCTCAGGATCACGTACATCAAGAGTGGCGGTACACATGTTAATGTCAGCACCTAGGAGGTGGAGACAGAAGGATCCGGAATTCAAGGTCCAGGGCTAGGGAGATGGCTGTTTGTAAAGTGTTTGCCCCACAAGCATTTCGTATGTAAAGCAGCTGGTCAGAGCATGGACACATGTAAACTCACAGCTGGGAAATCAGAGACTGGAGCTTACTGGCCAGGCAGTCTAGCCAAGTCAGCCAGCTCCAGGCTCAGTGAGAGAGCCAGTCTCAAGCCTGTCCTGGTGGAAAGTGACCAAGGAAGACACCCAATGTCAGACTCTTCCCCGTACATGTACGCATGTATATGCACACTCACACACATACACCCATATGTGTGCACTCACACACCCACCCAATAACAAATGATGTTTACAAAGCAGTTCAACGATAACAAGTAAAGAAAAAGGGTTCATGACTTCAAAAGAGAGCAAGGTAGGCACAGAGGAGGGAGTAGGAGAGGAAAAGGAGGGCGGCAATATAATTTTAATTTTAAAAAATTTTTAATTTTTGTTAAAGGTAGCTCAAGATCATCCCTGGTTACATAGCAAGTTTGGGGTCAGTGTGACCCTGCCAAAAAGAAAGAAAAAAAAAGGAAGGAAGGAAGGAAGGGAGGGAGGAAGGAACAGACAATTGAAACAGCTCCCCAGGCTTCCTGTGCACAATCCTGAGTTTCCCAAGTGTCCCTGGGGCTCAGAAACCACACCTGCAACAGATCAACCCTAGGACATTTGGCAGAATGAGGAGCTGCCAGGAGGGCTGACAAAGATTAGCTTGTATGTAGGAGAATCGGGGGGAGGGGGTGGAGCAGACAGCTAATGCCAAAGGGAGCATGGCTCATGAGCCCATACCCCCCTCCCGTTCACCCCGTTAGAGGCCACTGGGCAAAACTAGCTGTTCTGAGACCTTGGCCAGCTGTTCTACTTGTCCCTCCCCACATCTCCCAGAAGAACAGGTGCAGCCCCTCCTGCAGGTGTGCCACCTTCTACCCTGGGCTGCCACCCAAGCCCTGCAGCGATGACAGTATCGCCCTGGCCCTCCCCCCTTGCAGGTCATCTTTGAGATCTCCAAGCAAGAAGACTGGCAGGTCCCCATCTGGATCATCGTGGGAAGCACGCTTGGGGGTCTCTTGCTGCTGGCCCTACTGGTCCTGGCACTGTGGAAGGTGAGGCTCCTGAAGGTAGGGACAGGGACAATACCCCCGTCTGACCTCAAAGTCCTAGGCCCTGTGCTTCTTGTTCCATTCTATCCCTAGGGGCTGGCACTGCCCAGCCTGCTCCAACTGCTTGCCTGTTCCTATGACGCCGTGCCCCTTCCACAGTAGGCAACACTAGTCAGGGCTCGCAGAGGCTACCCACAATACCTTCCAGGCTTGTAGGGTTCCTCTTACCAGAAAAAATAAAACTAGTATTCAGCAATAAAATTGCACAAAATCTTCATCTGTAAACTTCTGGCTAAGAACTCGGGGCTCAATCTCTGTCTGCTTCAGATGAAGTAGGGGAGCTCCAGAGAGGGGTGTTAACTAGAGCTTGGTGACCCAGTTTGACTTCTTGTCTCCTGTCCTAGACTCCACCCATCTGTCTCCAGTTCGGGAGTAGGGGTACTAAGAGTGAGCTGGGGGTATCTAGGGATGGTAGCTTCTTAGGGAGCAAATATGAGGGGCTAGTAGGGGAACAGCAGGAAGTGACACAGCATTGCCTACTCTGTCCACTCCTAAGACTTTCCTCCTTTGCCTTCCTACAGCTTGGGTTCTTTAAAAGCGCCAAACGCAAGAGGGAGCCTGGACTGGGCCCCATCCCCAAAGAGCTGGAGTGAGGGTCCAGTGAGAGCTTCAAGTAGATGGGGGCCAGACACCAGTCCAGGGGTGTGCAGGCCCAGGCCTGTGGCCCCACAGAACCAGAGTGAAGAGGACACCTGTGGACTTTGCATTGAGCTCATCTCTGGAGCGATGGCAACTGATCCCTGTGGGATGGACCTCAAGCCTGTGTTCCAAGCAACTTCTCTACTAGAGGTTGAAATAACCTCCAGTACAGATCCCTATGGACTTAAAGGGACTCCTCCAAGACCCACCAGAAGCCACCAGGGAATCTGCTGCCCCAACACTAAGGTGCTAGGATTTTGTTGTCTTGCCCACTTGAAGAGGAAGCGGGCAAATAGAAGGCCACTGTGCACACTCCATCTGGATCTCTAGTTTCAGGACTCCATGGCCTGGCAGCATGAACTCCCCACCTCTCACCCTTGCACTCGGTTCCCAAGCCACAGCCATCCTTTCTCCACAGACAGACCCCAAAGTTCTCCATGAGCGAACCAGAGTTGTGTGGCTTGAAGTGACAGCTGCAGGCCAGCGGGGAAAACAGACATCTGGGGACTGTGCCAGATGGACAGGTGGGAGCCAGGATGTTGAGTACCTCTCAAACATCAGACAGCAGCCAAGCTCTCCAGCAGGAACCACCACCCACACACTCCCCTCTTGCCTCCCCTGCAGCTCCTCCCAGCTGTTTTGGTTGCTAGGCAACACATGTGAATGGTATATATCCATGGCTCTCCATACTCACTTGTCTTACAGCTGCAGCTTGTCCCTGGCACAAATGCACTGCAGTAGGGAGCCTCTTTTCCTTGCATCAGTGCCTCCCAACACACACACACCTCTCACCCACCCTGTCCCTTGTATCACACACACACACACACACCTCCCACCCACCAATGTGTGAGAGAAGGGCTCCAGTGGGGCACTGTGGAGGAACCCTCTTGGCATGCACTGAACAAAGCCCATGCAAGGCCCCTCAGAACGTTAAACCTCAGAGGCAGACAGACATCTCACCCACCAGCTCTTGGGACAAGCCCTAAGGACAAGGGGCATGCTGGGTGCCCAGCAGAGTAATTTATGCCTTAACCCTTTTGTTGAGATGGAAATGGACATATCCAAGTCATCTGTTCCCCTGTGCAATACAACCTTTACCGTCAGAAATATATTTAAGAAAATGTTCTAAAACGTGTTTTAAAAGTCATTCCACTCTGTGACAGAGCAAGGCTGCACTTGAGGAGGAAAGGGGGGAGGGCATCTGCTGGTATCTCAGCGTTGGGGACAGTCTTGTCCATTGTGTAGCCATCTCTCTCCCAAGACCTACATAGCCTCTCTTGCTGTGATGTCTTTGTGTCTTGGCAGTGGTGCTTTACTTCTCTCACCACCATCACCCACCCTATCTTTGGCCAGATACTTTCCCCCTGGTCCCCCCAGGCTGGGCCTTTAGTGTTGACCCATCCCACCCCAATGCTGACTCGTTCCTCTTTAGAGAGGCTACTCTCCAACCAAAGCATCTCCATGTATTCTCATGCCATTCGCTTTTCACAATCCTAGCAAATAATTTAGAAAGTATTTGGGGTTTTTTGAGAGAGAGAGAGAGAGAGAGAGAGAGAGAGAGAGAGAGAGAGAGAGAGAGAGAGAGAGAGAGAGAGAATTTGTGTGTGTGTGTGTATGCATGCACAAGTACCCAAGTTCAGAAGAGGGCACTGGAGCCATTCTTCACAGCAAAATCAAGACTCCAGCCAGGAATGCTATCTCCCCAGCTTCAGAAAGGCTAAACTGAAAGCCAAAGGTAAACCAGTGAAATTAGACCCTGGACTCCTAAGCCCATACCCCTCTAACAAGTATCGGTGGTCACCCTATGAGTGTGCACACTAGTGAAGAGAGTAAACAAATCCACACTCCGAAACACATTACCTGACTCAACATGTCTTCTCTCTCCAACACTGTCAGATCTCATGAGTGCTGCGATGGAAAACCTGATGTCAACAGGTTGGCATATTTTTGGAAACTGACACCTGTACTATGACGTTAAATGGCTCCAGTCACAACCTCTGGATTCAAAAGCAGACAGCCTCAGGATTCCCATTGTGGCCATGTCCCCTGCCTACCCTCAGACCAACTAAACAGCCAAAAGGCAGATGAATCAGGCCCACTTGTACCTCCTTGGCCTTAAGCCTTTATACTCTTTTTCTTAGTTCTACCTTCCGGAATCTGTCCTTTTTTAAAAATTTATTTATTAAATATGTATACAGTGCTCTGCCTGCATGTGCACCTGTAGGCCAGAAGAGGGCATCAGGTCACACTACAGATGGTTGTGAACCACCATGTGGTTGCTGGGAATTGAACTTGGGACCTTTGAAAGAGCAGGCAGCGCCCTTAGCCACTGAGCCATCTCTCCAGCCCCTGAATCTGTTTATTCTTAAGCAGAAAAGTCCAACCCTGGCCGCAAAGAGCACCTGCACTTCAGTGGGAGCAAAGCCTCATCTAGGAGGCAAGGGCCATGGTCCCTGGGGATTCTGATCCAACGTCGCAGGGATGGGCCAGGGCATCACCTGGTTATCAAAGCCTTTGTGGGTGGCTTATGCTCAGCTGAGCTCCAAGTGGACATGACAGACAGCAAAGCAGGGGATGGGGGAGTTCAGCACAAACAGGTGGCTTTCTGTGAAGAATACTGTGACTGTTTCATGCTCAAGGTTGGTCTCATTAATGCAACCCTAGCCTAATCTGGAATGTCCTGTGGTTATTACAGACCATCTTAAGGGTTGTTTGAGGTAGATTTCACTCCAAGGTCCTGGGAACCCCTGTGACACTGAAAGGGGTTGGGCTCATCTGCTATGACCTGGCGGTGAGATGACAGCCATCATTAGAGCGACACTCCTTCAAGTGCAACCTCAAGTCAACAATGAAATTCCCTTATAATGACACGGCAACAAAACACCTAACATTGTGAAGTGAAGGCAGGAGGATCATCATGTCAAGGTTACCCTTATTTACAAAGCAATGCAAGGAGGACCAGAAATTGAAAGAAGGTAGGTTTAAAACCAGCCTGGGCTGTATAAAACCCTGTCTCAAAATGAAACACTGAAGCCAGGCATAGTGGTGCACGCCTTTAATCGCAGACCTCCATAGGTAGAGGCAGGTGGATCTTTCGTCAGTTCAGGCCTGGGCTACAGAACAAGTTCTGAGACACCCAAAATTATGTAGTGAGACCATACCTAAGTGTGTGTGAGAGAGAGGAGAGAGAGAGAAGAGAGAGAGAGAGAGAGAGAGAGAGAGAGGAGAGAGAGAGAGAGAGAGGAGAGAGAGAGAGGAGAGAGAGAGAGAGAATGTGTTAAGCAAAAAAAAAAAAAAGGAAACACTGTAGCTCTAAGTATGAGTTAATAACTATATTCTAGCTGCTAATTCATTATAATTATTTGCAGTCAGGGGTGGGTGACACACACCTGTACTCCTGGCACTTTGGAGGCTGAGGCCTCAAGTTCAAGACCATCCTAAACAACACATTGAAACCATCTCAAGTTGTTTTTGTTTTTTGTTTTGGAAACATTGATCATATAGCTTGGGGGTAAAGTACTTACCAAGTACATTCAAGGCCCAAATGCAATTCTTCAATACACACACACACAATCAGATGAAGTTGACAGAAAATAAAACTAACCTAAAATACAGAGAAACCCTGTCTCGAAAAATAAAAACCTAAAAATGGTTCTTTGAAGGAAGACCATTACATGTCCAACATGAACAACACTCTAGTTTGTGTTGTGTTCCTGTGATCATTGGATGTGTAAATAAGTCTGCAGTAAAATCAAGTATGGCTGCAACACCAAATTACCATGGCTGCTGTTGGGGTGGGGCATAGAGCTGTCAGGATGTCTGAGATCTCAGCTTGTTGCCTGGAGAGGAAACAGCTACAAGCAGCTGAGAAGCCAAGGGGCAAGACATGCCAATGGGGTGGCCTGAAAACATGCCCGTCATGATGGAGAAAACCCTGAGAAGATGCAGAAGTAGAGGGTCAGCCCTGGGTAGACTTGGGGAGAAACTCTCGTAATGTTCTGGGGAGTGGGTACCATTTAGCCCCTTTCCTGGCATGATGAGTCACTGGCAATTTCATCTACCAGACAAGGGATAGCAGGTCTCTCCCTCGTTAAGACACCTCTGTAGTTAGTGGGTCCCTATTGGAGGAGAAAAGTCCATCTACTATGACGTATGAGCACACCACACTTTAACATAGACAGACTGGAGGGTCCAGCTCTATCTAACCCTGTCCCAAAGTGAGACTTTATGACCTGAGTTTTGTGTCACACTGTGGTCCTCTAGAGCAGGTACTGCAGTTGACCCTAGTCCTGTCATGTCAGTACACAAATGTTACCTGGAACAAAAATGAAAAAAGAAAGAAAAAAAACCATGCTCTGAATTCTCAAAGCTGTCTGGATTCTTTAGCCTAGTGGCATAGCACACCACCATAGAAGCATCACAGAAAGCATCAGGGGACTCACAGTTCCACAGGTCAAGAGACACGGAGGTCACTTCCAACCCTGACAGTCTTTGTGACCAGGGATGAAGTCATTTCTGGGCCTGAATCCTCAATTACAAAATGAAGGGCTGTTGGGACTGGAGAGATGGCTCAGCAGTTAGGAGTACTTACTGTTCTTCCAGAAGACCCAGGTTCAATTCCCAGTATCCACATGACAGCTCATAACTGTTTGTAATACCCTCATACAGATATACATGCTGGCAAAACACCAATGCACATAAAATTATTTTTTTAAAAAATGAAAGTGGCCAGACTAGTGGCACATGCCTTTAATTCTAGCACTTGAGAGGTAGAGGCAGATGGATCTGTGAGTTCAAGACCAGCCTGGTCTACAAAGTGAGTTCCAGGACCAGGATACACAGAGCATTCACACACACACACACACACACACAGACAAACATACACACGAAAAGAAAATGATCTTTTCAGATCTCCATAGGCTAGGATGGCCACCCCAAATCTAAGTCGGAGCCTCTAACATATTAACATTTAGCAAGTATATATATATAAAATTATAATAAATGCAATATATGTGTTATGCCTAAGAGAGACAGGGAGAGGAGAGGGATGAGGAAGAAGAGGCAGAAGAGGTAAAGGAGGAAGAAAGAGGAAAAAGAAAAAGGAACGAAGGAAGGAGGAGGAAAGAAGGAAGGAGGAGGAGGAGGAGGAGGAGGAGGAAGAAGAAGAAGAAGAAGAAGAAGAAGAAGAAGAAGAAGAAGAAGAAGCAGCAGCAGCAGCAGCAGCAGCAGCAGCAGCAGCAGCAGCAGCAGCAGCAGGGCCTAATGGCACAGACCTGCTATTCCAGCTACTCTGGAGACTGAGTCAGGACAACCTAGTAAGACCATCACAAATAAAAAGCAAAAAGCTGGAAATATGGCTCAATGATAACCTTGCCTACAAGCATGAGACCCTGGGTTCAATACCCAATCCTGAAAAAGTAAAGAAATTATAAAGCAAGTTTTTAAAACTTCTGTATATAAGGACATTTTATGACTACACTAAAGGATGTTATCTGTGGTTGGGGGAAAAGGACTCGTAACTGAGCCAGGTATGCTGTGTTATGTATCTATAATCCCAGTCTTCAGAATGCAGAGGCAGGAGAATGGAGCTATGTAAGAAGGCCCTATTTCAAATACAGAAGCGGAGCACCAGAGAGATGGCTCAATTGGTTAAGAGCTCTTGCTGCTCTCGCAGAGAACTGGGATTTGGTTCCCAGCATCCACACTAGGCAGTGCACCATCACCTGTAATTCCAGCTCCAGACGATCTGGCACTCTTATGCAGTCCACGGACACACACACTAATGTGCGCATACCCATATACATACACATAATTAAAAATAAGTACTTTTTAAAAAGTAGGGCTGGGGATGTGGCTCAACCAGGTGCTTGCCTAGCATGCATTATAGCTGGGATTCAATCCACAGCACGCACAAACTGACCAGATGCGGTGGCATATACCTTACCATCTCACTGAGTAACAGCTCAAGGTCATCCTCAGCCACTCTGAGTTTGAGACCAACTGGGGCTACCTGAGACTCTACAAGAGTTGTGGAGGGAAAAGATTAGAATTACAAACACATCTTTCTAAATGAACCCATTAATTCAATACTAGAAAAAAAAATGGTTTTGTTTTGTTTTTTTATTCAAGACAAGGTTTCTCTGTGTAGGCCTGGCTGTCCAGCAACTCACTCTGTAGACAAAGCTGGACTTGAACTCACAGAGATCTGCCTGCCTCTATCTCCTAAGTGCTGGGTTTAAAGGCATGTGCCACCACCACCCAGCTAAAATGATACTTATTTAAGAGTTATTTTATGTATATGAGTGTCTTGCCTACATGTATATGTGTACTATGCATTCCTGGTACCTTTGGAGGCCAGGCTTTGGGTCACCTGAAAATAAAAGTACTAAGGTTTATGAGCCACCATGTGGGTCCAGAAACCAAATACAGGTGCTCTGCAGGATCAGCATGTGCTTGAAACTGATGAGCCTTCTCTCCAGCCCCAACAAAATCTTTAGAGGTCACTGAAATGGCTCAGCAGGTAAAGGAAGACGCCAGGCGGCAAGCCTAACAACCTGAGTTGGATCCCTGGCGCTCACCTGGTGGAGTAAAGAGAACCAGCTCCTCTTGCAAGCCATCCTGCTTTCACACACAATAAACAACTGTGAAACAGTTTATATTTAACACATAAAATGACATCAAAGTTCATGTGGAAAAATAAGCATGTGACAATGGAAAAGCTGCCTGTCCCTCCCATTCACACACACACACACACACACACACACACACACACACACACACACACACACACAGACACACACAGAGAGAGAGAGAGAGAGAGAGAGAGAGAGATGAAGAGATACAGCCTATCTAAAACCATTTGGCATTTATCTGCCAGGCATTCTGTCACTGGATCAGCCCCGCACACATTAGATAATATTATTGTCCCAATTCACAAAACCTCCCAAACGGCCACAGCAGAAGTGAGTCCTCAGAGCTGCCTGTGCTTCCAGATCAGCAAGCAGAAGAGGAGCCAAGAAGACCCAATTGTATTGTGGGGATTTGTAATTCATATCTATGGAAAACATTTCCTTGGTTAGTTGGATACTTGTATCGAATTAAATTCCCGGTAGGTTAAAATTTAAACCAGGGAGCTGGAGAGATGGCTCAGCCATGCTCCTGCAGTAAACCTGGGTTTAGTTCCCAGCACCCACACTAGATGGCTCACGACCATCTGTAACTCCAGTTGCAGGGGATTCAATACCTTTTCTGGGCCTCCTTGGGCACCTATATGAACATGGTACACATAATTTGCACAGGCACACACACATACACATAAAAACTCAAGAAGTCAGTTTCTCTTAAAAATTTAAACCAAAGAAAATGAGGAAGTAGAAAAGCCATAAAAGCTTATGTATTTCAAACAGAGAAAATATACATTAAAAAGATGTTCTGATCTTGGAATAAAGACAGCCTGACAGGCAGGTTACAAATCCCAGAATCCACTAAAAACAAAACAAAATAAAAAACTAAGGTAAGTTTGACAACATAAAAATGTAAATTTTGGGCCAGTAATATGGCTCAGTAGGTAAGGACATTTGCCTCCAAGGCCCCTGACCTGAGCTCCACCTTCACATGGCAGAAAAGAGATTAACTGACTTCTGAAAGTTCCTCTCTGACCTAACACACACACACACTTTCTAAATGTAAAGTTCTGATGTAACTTTTTCAAAAAATAACTGAGTAAGAAAATTCCTTTTAAACTTCCACAAATTTTACAATAAACACTAAGTAAATGGCCATTGCCCAAACACTAAGAAAACACAAATGTTAAAGGAGCACACATAAAAATCAACCGAAACTGCTCTTCATTAGTCATCCTGGCAAAAACTACCTGAAGTAATACCTGGTGTCTATCAATACAGGAACAGGAGAGAGGGCAATTTAACAATCTGTCTGAGTATAGACATTTAAGACAGAAGATCCAAAGCTAGCAATGAGCTTATTATGTGGCTCTAAATCACGTAGATGTTCATTAGAATATTGAAAATGTAAATGATCACCAATACAAATCTAGGTACAGACTTTAAGACCATCCATAGAAGTGCTTTGAAGTTATAGCCTTTAAATGAATATATATATATATGAAACATGTTTGATACATTAAATAATAAGCATGAAACCCATCCAAATTTTCAAGTGAAAAGAAATGATATGCCAGGCAGTGGTGGCGCACGCCTTTAATCCCAGCACTTGGGAGGCAGAAGCAAGTGGATGGATCTCTGTGAGCTCGAGGCTACCCTGGTCTACAAACTGAGTCCAGGACAACCAAGGCTAACCCTGTCTCAGAAAAAAACAAGCAAACAAACAAACAAAAAAAGAGATACATAAGTGCTCAGAAACACATGGGAAGCTACTCAAAAACTGTTTTGTAAGTCAGGGGCACACTTATAATCCCAGCACTCTGGGAGACAGGCAGGCAAATCTCTGCGAGTTTGAAACCAGCCTGGTCTACAAAGTAGTCCAGGACAGCCAAGGCTACCCAGAGAAACCCTGTCTAGAAAAACCGAGGCGGGGGGGGGGGGGGAACCCCAAGTGTTATAATGACTGTCTCTACAGAGTCCAAATGGGACATGGGAGAGCTTGGCTTTACTATTTAGGCTTTTCTTAATATAGGATTTTTTTTTCCCCATTCACACAAATAACTTCAACAACCCTTTTAAAAGGAACTCAACGAAAGATCTCACACCGAACAATAAAGACACAAACTTCAAGATACTTTTTTCAAACATTTACTGAACACAACACCATTTTTCCTTTTACACAGCAAAGTTGTTAGTTTCAAATTAGCTGAGCCATTAGGACTGTCAATTGCCATGAAATCAAAAGTGATCCTACATGTCAAACTCAAATAGAAGACATCATGCAATATACAAGTCACTGATAGGCCTCGGTGCAGTCAGCACGGTTACTATGCTTATTAAAGTCACATAAATGGTTTGACAAGAGTGCACGATAGAACGACATCACTGGCTCATAGTAAACCACGGTGAATTACTAGACTACAGCTATGTAGTGCCTCTGCACCGAGGACTGCAGGCTGCGGTGAACATTACAAAGGACAGGGTCTTGCCAATAGGTTAAGGCCAGACTTTCCTCCCCAGCTATGTACCTCTGAAAAGACTGGTTAGGAAAGCTTAGAGGGAGGGGTCCCCTCATCTTTTCTCCTTTACCAATTACTGAGCAACAACATAAAAGGCCATGCACACGTTTTACAATACCTGATAAGAAATAGATACAAAGACTGTCTGCTTCCTCATCTAGCAGGCCTGCATCTTCATGCCTTCATTTCTGATGAGGGTACTCATCCCATGACTCGCCCCTAAAGGAAAGCTGTCAGTAATTTAGAAGTACTCACCCCTGTGCACACGTCAAAGATATACTCCCCACAACCATCAAGCCACTGTCCCTTCCCGACACGTTAACACAAAGGCGCACTCCACAAACCTAGGACTAGAGACCACACTTACTTCACGTCTGTAAAAGTCAACGTATCAGCACTGTTACTGTAGGATTTGTTCCTGATCTCAGAGTTGGAGAGTGGCTGCTAAGGAAGCCCCCTCAGTGTATGTACATAGTGAAGGGCTGTCAGATGACATCCAGAATAGAGCTGAGCACTTTCAAAGTGGGTGTGGGCACAGCTTAGAATCTGGACTAGTATCAGTTCACAGAGCAAAATGCAGAGTTGTGGGTTTTACTCCTGCTATTGTTGCAATAAGTGTGAGAAGGGTGCGCTTCTGCGAGCGCTGACATCTGGGTAGCTGATTTTTACAACTGCCATGAGGTATAGGTACATACTTTCATCCACATACTCATGAGGCCAGCCACTGGCTGCTTCTCATCCAGCAAAGTACAAACAACTCAGTCCTTTGGCTTTGCTATTCCAAGAATAAGCAGCTCCTCTGCTTGAATTGTCCAAAGCGACCTGAGGCACTGCAGCAATTACAACAAAGAACTGTTCTCTGGAACTTAGATTTTCAAAAACATTTGCCTAATACAGTGCTGCCTTTAGTTTACATCAAACAATGCTGCCATGGCTTAAGTTCTCACAATCACTATTTATCAACTATTAATATAATGAGATCAAAACCCCTCTCAGAAACTAGCAAAACCAAAGCTTGGCAGATGGGCCACTCTTTGGCTTATGTGTTTAAAGCTCTCACAGCAGAGAACCTCCAGATGGTTGGGCTGTGAGAGCAATCAGGGTGGACTGTGAAAAGCCAGTGTCAGAGTCACTGTACCCTTTCTTCAGCAAGTAAGATGGGTTTGCTGCCCAGACTGGGGTTAGTTACTAAAGTGTTCAACTCCTAACTGCATGAAAAATGAAAAGTGCCCTCCTGCACTCCTGGCTCATTCAAACATGTGACAATTTACACGACAGAAGTGTTCTGGGGAAATCATTAACACTGCCAAGGAAGAGTTACAATTCAAAGGATGATTCTATCAATAACAAATATCAAACCACAGACATGGCTGCAACAGAAGACAGCCCAGTGAGCTAGCTACAGAGCTACCACCTTTCACACCTACTTATTTTTCTTTAAAAACAAAGCTTATAGAACATTTGGCTGAGCTTATTTTCAAAGAATTCTACAAAAAACAAATAATGGAAAAACCAGGCATGAAGATCACTTCTTCCAATAATGGTTTTATACAGGTGTTCCACAATGTACATCTGGAGTGACGGTACAGACAGCAAGAGTGCAGCATGTGCAACTACACAGTAAACAAACCTAGCAGGTTTACCACCAGCGTGGTTCAGTTCACTCCACCCTAGCCAGCACTATCTTCCCTCCTTCACGAGCTGTCCTTAAATTCTATGTCTGGATATGCACATCTTATTAGTCTCATATATAAATAATGTCTGGAACAGTGTTGGTCCTGGGTAGTGAAGGGGAAAAAATGTTTTTAAAACATGCAGCATTATCTGATATTTTAGGTTTGGGTGCTTAAAAACCATATACATTTTAAAATGGAACCAACAGAACACTAAGTATCACAGTTACTCCTCACTGTCCTCATCGGTGCTCATAGTCTGAAAAGGAAAGTCCTGACCTGAGCCTGGAAAGCGCAGGGCTGACTCACCTTGTGCAGTATGTCCTATCTTCCATGCCACTGTGAGCTGCCAGAGCCAAGGTGAGACAGTTATCTCTGAGTCACATCAGGAGGTTCAAGCTCAGAAGTTCCCAAATTAGGGTCATTCCCACACCTCCCTTTAAGCCATCAGAAAAGCCATCCTTGTAAACTCTTAAGAAAATAGAAATCTATTACCATGAAAGAATTCACCACCAAAACATTCCTAACTAAAGCAAACACACACACACACACACACACACACACACACACACACACACACACACACACACACACGCGCGAAGCACAACTACAGCAACTGTGTCTTAAACCCTTGGAGCAGGAGACTTTTCAAGTCTCCTTTCCTACTCTCCCAACTATTTCATGTTGTGGGGTATCTCTGTTTAAGGCCCTAGGTGCTGGTTTTGGCTTGGTTGCTTTATACCGATCCACCGGCAACCGTTCTACACTTTAGAAGCTATATCCACAACAGGTAAAATGTTTGTGAAATCTTACAGGTTGTTTAAAGTTTGTTTCTGATGTTGTATCATGACAATGCTTTTCACTAAAGGAAAACAAGAAGCTGTGGGTCTCCACTTACGGTACCATGCACTAGGGGTAGCTCAGGCATTCATTTGGCACTAGAGAAAATTACAGAAACAACTAGTTTTACTTTCATCATCATTTCCAGCATCAACAGAAGCTGGTGCTCCTTCAACTTGAATGTCTGTGATGCTTAAGAGAAAAACCACAGAATACTCTTGAGAGTTAAAATGTTGCTGATAAAAGAAAACAAAAAACAAAGATCTCGGCACCATATCCTATGGTAGAAAGTCTACAGCTGAGATATACCTTTCATGTGGCATTGACAATCATTTTCCTCATCAAATACTTAATTTCCTATACCCTACTCCTGGCTTTCCTACATCTTAAAATGGACTAAGTAAAAAAACATCAGAAGTGTGTCCTCATTTCTTTTCATCTTACACCTAATTAGGGAGACAGAAATGCCCTCTGGGAAGGCAGTTTCCAAATTTTAAAGATACAACACAAGAAAGGGCTAGAAGAGGACAAAATATAATGTCTAGCTAGACTATGACAATGATTCATAATACAGCGTGCTCCTTATTTAGGTCTGTGAGCCAAATCAAATGCATGACTGCAATTTAGATCCATCATTACAACAGAAACTGGGAGACTTCCAGCCTAAGGGTGAAATCTAGCAATGTCCACAAGGTTGGGCTAAGATCACCAGTACAAAACACTACCCATCAGAATGCGATGGTCTCCATGAATTCATCTTTTCAACAATAACTGCACATAATTTTCAATTAATCAGTAGCTAAGTGTTTCAAGTCCTCCTGATATAAAATATGCTGTATCACTCTGCACATACAGGGAGAGTGAGAACCATCCAGGCAGGGCTCCAGCATCTCCAATGCTCTCAGTGATCAGTTCATTTTCTTCATGAAATCCGCAAAACTGCTGCACGGATGGCATGCTGACATCAGCTTAACAGGAATACTTTTGTAGGCAGCTGTTTAAAACATCATCAATTTTAAGTCACAAATGCTCCCTATTACACAAAATCTCTTACATTCATTCCTTTAAAAAAGAAAAAGAAACAAACAAATGTCCAAACACCTTCCAGTTACACCTGAACAGCGCTGCTCTGTTTAGTGTCCTGAAATCAATACCATGTAAGAAAAAAGTCAAACAGAACCCAGGACAATGGCTAAAGGATAGTGGAAAGAAAAGAAGAATGTACCAACACAAAATTCTACTGTCTGTGATTAAAGTCCTTTACTTTTTAGCACCACATTAAACGATTTTACACATCCAGTCACTTAATGAAATCCAACAAACTCTTCAAGAGTCCGGGGGATCTGGTCTTGGTAGTTAATGTCATTAGCCCGAACTGCTCGGGCAGCCAGGCACTTGAGGCTCATCTTCATTTGAGTTTTAAGTAGTATTTCAGACACTCCAGTTGTACTTTTGTCTAATGGAGTCTTATTCTGCTTGTTTGTCATGTCAGTGTGAGCGCCAGCCTCCACAAGGCTGATGATGATGGAGTGCAAGGTCAGAAAGTCACTGATGGGCCTGTTGTACTGGACGATAATGTGGAGGGCACTGTTGCCTTCATTGTCCACGGCATTCACCTCCGCGCCACAGTCCAGCAGGAGCTTTGTGACCAGTGCATTGGGAAAGCTGCAGACATCGTTGGTGTGGAAATCATCAACTGGTGTGTTCGAGTTGACAGCTAGGTGTAGCAAAGTGAACCCTTCCCGTGTTCTGGGGTCCAGGTGAATCAGGTTGTAGATCTGCTTGTTAATTCTGCACTGGTCTTCTTCGCTACACTGTGTCTTGGTGGAAATGCACACCAGGTACAGAAAGGTGTAGAGGTTGCACTCATAGTTGTCCATAGCACTATGGACATCAGCATCCGAGATATTTTTAACTCTGTTCATGCTCTGCTCTATTTCCAAAACACTGCACCTCAGAACGCATTCTATGTCTGGGGCCTTCACAGCTTCGTTGAGGTGTATCATCTGTGAGAAGACTTGAGCAAACCGAAGCAGATCCTTGTGGGTGTTCCTATTACCTTTCTGCCTGAGGTGCAGGGCATGAAGCCACAACTTGATGCACTGCTCGAACTCCATGTTATCAGCATAGACAGCCCCTCTGTAAATGATGGGGTGGGAAACATCAATGTTGTCAGCACCTAAAATCCGTTCCCGAACGATAAGGCCCTCCATGTGAAGAGCATCTCTGTCTTGCCGAATGGCCTCCAGTTCCTGGGGGTTCCTACACTCAGTTCTGTTCCCGTAAGCATGGATGGGTGGAAGAACCTCTTTTTCAAGAACAGTGTCACCATCCTGAAACCTCTCCAACATGGCTAAATATAAGTAGTGGTAGGTCTTCATGATGTCATAGTTCTCACGGTCATTTGCAAAGGAGGCACCCAAGAGCTCCAAGGCTTCAATGCGGCTTCTGCGATCACAATCAGCATGAGAGAGCAAGAGTTCTACAACATCAGCTTTACAGCTTTCGGCAGCCACCTTCAACGGTGTCATCCCATGGCCGTTCACCACTATTGCAGCTCGCCATTTTATCAGCTCTTTCACAATGTCAATGTGACCAGCTTCGGCTGCAAAGTGCAATGCTGTGGCTCCACAGTGTGCTTTGGCATTGGGATCAGCACGTTGTTCTAAAAGGTATCTGACCACATCAGTGTGCCCCTTATATGCTGCGATCATTAGGCAGGTGTTGTCATACTTGTTGGCAATGCTGATGTTGGCATTATTTTCGACCAAATATTTCACAATGTCCAGTCTGCCATCGAAGCATGCTGCCCGCAATGGGGTTGAGTTAGTGACTGTGGTGTGGTTCACATTGGCTCCATGGCTGACTAGAAGTTTAACGACTTCAAAATGTCCGGCTCCTGCAGCACACCAAAGAGCAGTGGCACCATCAATGACATACCTACACACAGAAAGAACAGTCCGTCAGACAATGGGTTCATGGGCCCTGACATGTTTTAAAGGGTACATTCACAGGCACTAATCAAAAATCCACTCTCTCAAACATTAATAAAGTATCAGTTTGGGTAAAAATGAAAACAAGTAAGCCAGGTGCGGTGGCACACACCTTCAATCCCAACACTCAGGAGACAAATGCAGGCAGATCTTTGTGAGTTCAAGGCCAGCCTGGTCTATAAAGCAAGTCCAGGACAGCCAAGGCTACACAGAGAAACTCTGTCTTGAAAAACCAAACCAGGGGCTGGAGAGATGGCTCAGTGGTTAAGAGCACTGTCTGCTCTTCCAGGGGTCATGAGTTCAATTCCCAGCAACCACATGGTAACTCACAACCATCTATAATGTGATCTGATGTCCTCCTCTGTCTGCAGATGTACATGCAGACAGAGCACTGTATACATAATAATAAATAAATAAATCTTAAAAAAAAAAAAACAACCAAATCAAAAACCAAGTAATTTCAGCAAAGCACTTTACTAGTACAGGATCAATAAAAGTATTGCCATTGTTATTTTAAAGTATATTTTTTTAATCTGAAGAATACTCTCTTCTGCCAACAATACACTCCAGAAAACACAAAAGGCTAGGAAGATTGGCTCTGTGGGGAAAATAAAAGCTGTGCAAGCATGAGGGCCTGAGTTCCTGTCGCCAGAACACACTTAGTGCCAAGAGTGGCAAGTGCCTATTATCTCAGTGTTACTACTGTGAAATGGGAGGTGGAGACAGGAGAATGCCCAGAAGCTAAAGGGCCAGCACGTCAGGTGTAGGCACCATCTGACAAAGTAAACTGTATCAGGGAGGTAGACGAGGACCAATACCCAGGTGCACACAGCTCTAAAACCAAAAGCAAATGCAGAAGAATGTCTGGTGATCTATATGGGGTTCACCAAAGGCATGCTGACTTTTCAGCGCACAGTATGACTTGCCTCTCAGTAGACCAGAGACCCTCCAGGGGCCAGTTTTCCCATTTAAGGAAACAGCTCCAGTTTCTACATAGTTTCTGTTAGATGCAGCTTTAGGGAAAATAAATAAATAAAGAGCAGATGACAGCAACCCTATGACAGTGGTTCTCAACCTATGGGTCACAACCCCTTTGGCAACCCCCTATCTCCAAAAATATTTGCATTATGATTCATAACAGCAGCAAACTACAGTTATTAAGTAGCAACGAAGCTGGGCATGGTGGTGCACACCTTTAATCCCAGCACTCGGGAGGCAGAGGCAGGCAGATCTTTCTGAGTTCCAGCCCAGCCTCGTCTACAAAGCGAGTCCAGGACAGCCAGAACTACAAGAGAAACCCTGTCTTGGCTTGGGGGGGCAGGGGAGAGCAGCAACGAATATACTTTTATAGTTGGGGGTCACCACACCATGAGGTTCACAGTGTTAGAAAGGTTGAGAACCATGGCTCTAAGATTACCTGAGCTACAGCATCAAGAAAGAACAATCACTGAGCCATACTGCTTTCCTTTGGGAAAGGTACTGGATGGCAGGACGCACATGGAGACTTACTAAGCAAATATGCTCACCATGTAAATATAATGCTGCATAAAAATGTGTTTGAGCATGCTATGTCCCAAATGAAAAGATAAGATGTGTGTGTACTGTGTGTCTGAATATATATATATATATTCATTCCTGAAGCAAATCATTACGGGGCAGCAACAGCAGGAAATAAGCAGCATTTGAGAAACTACTCAGGAACCTCTCTGACTGGACACTGTGGACACAGTGTCAGTGAGCCTTTGTTACTCTACAAAGTTAGTAACTTGGGCTGGAGAAATGGCTTAGCTGTTGGGAGCACTGACTGTTCTTCCAGAGGACCAAGGTTCAATTCCCAGCACCCACATGCAGCTCACACCTGTCTGAAACTTACAGTTCCAACTGAAATCCTCACATAGTCATACACACAAGCAAAACACTGATGCACACAAAATAAATAAATTTTTAAAAAAATTATTAGCTCTACAAAGTTAGGCTCTTCTGACAAGTCCAACCTTTCCCACTTTCCCCTGTCTCCTTTTCCTAATTTTAATCCTACTGATAATAGTTTCATGGACCTAAAAAGATTTTTGCTAAAGATATTTAGAATTACTGTGCTAAAACCAGTAAGTATACCTGATAGCATTAGGGCAGAATGATAACCAAGTAATTATTCCCTAGGACAATTAAGCACACCAAGAATTTATTAATGAGCTTCTCGCTGCATACCTTATGTTTTGACACAGATCAAATTACAACCCCCACAAATTAAGAGTACAACTCCCATAATGCCTCTCCAAAAGTCAGGTGTTACCAACGCAACTAGGGCACCTCCCTGCCTCTTCAAAATTACAGTGCTTATGAAAGAGGCTTAGCTCTTGGCAGTGGCAGGCTGACCTGCTGTTCTGCCTTCTACCATGTGGAAAGACAGCATTCTTCTCTGTAGAATTCAGCCCTTGCCAGACAACCAAACTTCCCTTCATCGGCTGTCCAGTCTTCATGATATGGGAAATAAATTTCCACTCTTAAGAATCACCCAGTCTTATTTTGTTAACAGCAGCACAAAATGTGTATGTGTGTGCACGTCCTGCAGATGTGCGGCAGCATCTGAAGTGACAGAACAACTTGAGTGAGTAGGTTCTCTCCTTCCAACAGGCGGGTCCCAGGAATGGAACCTAGACAATCAGGTCTGGCCACTGTGATTTTTAGTGGCTGAGCCAACCCACCGGTCCTCCATTTATTTTGATACAATGTGTTAACACCAGTCTGAAACAGTCCTTTTGAAATCAAAACAAATGTTGCTGTACTGTTTCTTTGCAGTTGATACTTTTTATGATATTCAAAGACCTTTTGATGTATCTGGTACTCAGTAAACCTATTAGTTACATATCTGCCAGATGGGCATGATAACAGTATCTACCTCATAGGGCTATTGGCAGGTTACCGTGAAGATTGAGTTGTTATTGCATACTAAGTAGTCACAATAGTACTAGAGACACTGAAACATTTTGTATGGATTTGGTGTATTTGAGCTATTTTTCTTTAAAGTCAGTTGTATTCCTTTAAATCTATAAAGCTTAGTCATAACTACAAACCTTGTAGAATCCATAAGCTTTTAAAAATGTAAATGTATACTTACTGTATGCAAATACCACAGGATGCAGGAGGAAGTCAGAGGACAATCTGTGGGAATTGGTTCTCTCTCCTTCTATGTGGGTTCTGCAAATTAAATGTGGCAACAAGTGCCTTCATCCCTGAGCCATGCCCGCAGCTATGAATCTCAGGTATACCTCTATGGACTCACATTTCCATCACTCTAACTGTTCTCCGTGTGCCTCTTCCCAGTCAGTTCCTCCCTAGATCACTTGCCTGCAATGTGAATTTCAATTAATGAAACCACGAAGCGCACTCCTTCCTATGTGTTGTTTCCCACTATCTGTATCTGTGAGATTCTTCCGTGTAGTTAGGTGTATCTGCAAGTTCTTTTTGAATGCTACCTAGTATTTTGTTGTCTGAGAACTCTACAGTTTACGTATCCATTGTCCTCTCAATGGACATTTGGGTTTCCAGGGGTTGACTTTTATGACTAGTTATTCTACACATTCCTTTTTGGTTTTGTTTCTTTGAGACATTAGTCTCAGAATGTAGTCTTTTTTAGGCGCTAATCACCCAGATCCTCTGGAAGATCAGTCAATGATCCTAATGACTAAGCCATCTTTCTAGGCCCTAATAGTTTAAATTTTATGCATGTGTGAGTTAAAACAAAGACTGATTTTCGCTCATACTGATTGTTAATTGCCCCAGCACTGTTTATTTAGAAAGTGTGCCTCCTACCTGAGTTTCACTGGAGTTTTTCTTTCCTTTCATGGTGCTGGGGACTTGAACCCAGGGTGCCATGCTCCTAGGCAAGCATTCTACCACTGAACTAACATTCCCAGTCCCTCTGGAGCCATTTTCTTTAGCCAGTGACTCCATGTATGAGTTTACTTCTGGAATGTTCTCCTGATACATTATTTTATCCTTGTATCAGTGACATAATTAATTATTAGTTTCTTACTTTCCCTTCAAAATTATCTTAGTTACTTTCCTACATACTAGAGTTAGCCAGACATACGTGCCTATGCACATGTAGCCTGATAGGGGTATGGTTTGGGTAAGAGCAAATGTAGAGAGAGAATGTATACAACTTATACTCAGAGACTACTGAGACTTCTAAACCATGAACTTGGAGTATTTCTGTTTGTTTTGTTACCTTCTGTTTATCTCAAAGATACTTTGTAATTTTCAGTACAGAAATACATTATTTCATTTGGTTTACTACTACAGTGATTATTTTATAATAGTATTGCAAATGGCATGTTGTGACAATGAAAAAATTTTTAATTGAACTCTACATATTAAGTGAAAATTTAAATACACTAATTTTAAATTAGAATGAATTTTAATTAGACAATTATTGGTATTGCTCATCTAACATTTACTGACTCCTCTGAACTCCTTTTTTCTTTTGGTACTTTTTCTACAATAGGTTAGCCTAGAAATTGCTGGCCTTAAACTGTCAACCCTTCTGCTTCAACCTCTTGAGTATTGGGATTACAAGCATGTACCATCAGCTCAGTGGTTAAGAGCACTGCTTGCTCTTCCAAAGGACCCAGGTTCAATACCCAGACAGCTACATGGCAGCTCACAACTGTCTGTAACTCCAAGATCTGACCAACGCACATAAAATAAAAAATTAAATAAAAATGTTTTTAAAAAAAAAAAAAGCATGCACCATCATACCTAGTCCTGATTAATTCCTTGGTTTACAAACAAATAGTGAAAATAAGAGTAGTATTTTAAGCTGGGTATGGCAGCATATCCCTAAACCAGAGTCTGAAGCAGGAAGATCCTAAGTCTAAGGCCAGCCTTTACTGTACAGAGAGTCAGTATTATCCTTCTTCCCTTAAAAAAAAAAAAAAAAAAAAAAAATGCCATGCATGGTGGCACATGTCTTTAATCCCAATACTCAGGAGGCAGAGGCAGGCAGATCACTGTGAGTTCAGGGCCAGTCTGGTCCACAAAGCTAGTCCAGCACAGCCAGGGCTACACAAAGAAACCCTGTCTCAAGAAACCAAAAAATAAAATAAAATAAATAATAATAAAAATAATTATTTTGTATTTCATCTTTGAGACAGGGTCTCACTATGTAGCTGCTATCTGGTCCGGAGCTTATTATGTTCCAGGACCCAATTGGCCCCTCTCTGTATCTCTCAAGTGAGAAAAGGTAACTTATTTTAATTGCTAGTATTAAAAATAATCATAAAGGACCAATTTTAATGTAACACTTCTTTTGTGTGGGGGGTTTCAAGACACACTCAGTTTATGCAACACTTCATAAGATATAAATAGCCTATATTCGTATTCCTAGCGTATAGCAATTTCATATTTTAAAACCAAACACAGGGCCCAAGAATGCAGCTCAGTTGTAGAGTGTCTGCAGAACATGTGCAAGGCCCTAATTTAACTTCTAGCACCAGCCAGGAGTGGTGGCGCACGCCTTTAATCCCAGCACTCGGGAGGCAGAGGAAGGTGATCACTGTGAATTCGAGGCCAGCCTGGTCTACAAAGCGAATTCAGGACAGCTAAGGCTACACAGAGAAACCCTGTCTTGAAAAAAACTTTTAGCACCAACAAACAACTTCCTAGTACTCACACACTCACACCAGTACAAAGACACACTGTAACTAGCCATGTTAATATCAACGTCTAGAACTATGCATTTGCTTTTTATTACATTATTATATTTATTTCCAAGTTGGGTGAAGGTGTCTGTGTTCCCTATATTTAAGCACTACATGAGTACAGGTATCCATAAAGGCCAGAACAAGATATCCGTTCCCTTGGAGCTGAGTTAAAAGTGGTTTAGCCACTTCATGTAGATTCTGGGAACCAAATCTGGGTTCTGGGGAAGAGCAGTATAAACTCTTAACAGCTAAGCCATCTCTCCAGCTCCATCTTTTAAGCATTAGGAAATGAAACAAAAAGCAATTAGAATATTTTCTAGATAGGAATTTTCCCAAAATCCATGGTGAAAATCAAATTTCAAATACGTATGCACCTCACTTTAATTTTTTAAAAAAGATTATTAAGGTAGTGGCACACACCTTTAATCCCAGCACTTGGGAGGTAGAGACAGGCCAATCTCTGTGAGTTCGAGGGCAACCTGGCCTACAGAGCAAGTTCCAGGACAGCCAGAGATACACAGAGAAACCCTGTCTTGAAAATAATAATAGCAATAATATCTTTTGTTTTGTTTTGTGAGACAGAGTCTCACTAGGTAGCTTTGTTTGTGCTGGAACTCACCATATACACCAGGCTGGCCTCGAACTGAGCAGAGAATCCTTCTGCCTCTACCTCTGGAGTGCTGAGACTAAAGGCACGGTCCAGCATGCCCAGTATTATTATTAAATTTTAATTTTCAGTGTATATATGCAAACCCATGCATATCATGACATGAATGTAGAAATGAGAGGACAACTTGCAAGAACTGGCTCTCTCCTTCCACCTTGTTCATTCCAAGGATTAAACTCAGGGCTCTGGCTTGGTGGTAAGCACGCTTCCCCACGAAGCCATATTGCAGCCCTTCACTTTTTATAACAGAAAGTACTTGATCACTTTACCATTCTTGCTGGTATAGTCCAGGAACATCTATTTTTTCCTTTATTCATATAGAAATGTGACAGGGACTATAGAACAGCTCCAATCACCTACTCTTTTGTGTATTGCTTTACATGTGCATGCGTGTATGGTGTGCGTGTATGTATGTATGTATGCTCTTACTGAGCCAACTAAAATCCAAATATCTTCTCACAAAAAAGTGTCTATGTGCATGTGTATATATGCACATGTATGTGTAAGTTATAAAGCCCTAAAACAAAAATATCATTTTTTGTTTGTCTGTTTTGCTTTTTCTTTTCTTTTTCACCTGTCAACTCCAGTGTTCACATCCTAGGCCATAACAAAATAATCTCAAATATTACTCCAAAAAGTATGGACAAGGATTCAAATTATTGACATGAGGCTTAATCCAAGTAGTGGTCACTTTCCTGAGAACAAAATAAAAAGCTAGGAGCTAGAGAGACGGCTCAGTAAGAACACGAACAACTCTTCAGAGGCCCAGAGTTCAGGTCTCAGAAGCCACACTGGGCAGCTCAGAACAATCTGGGCACCTTCACTCACGTGTGTACATACCTCAAACATAATACAAAATAAATCTTTTTTAAAATTAATAATAATAAGCTAGCTGGGGGCTGGAGCAATGTCTCAGAAGTTAAGAGCAAAGGCTGTTCTTCCAAAGTCCCTGAGTTCAATTCCCAGCAACCAGATGGTGGTTCACAACCATCTATAATGACATCCGGTGCCCTCTTCTGGTATGCAGGTGTACATGCAGGCAAAACACTGTACACATAATAAAAAATTGGGGGGGCGGTTTGAGACAGGGTCTCTCTGTGTAGCCTTGGCTGTCCTGGACTCGCTTTATAGAGCAGGCTGGCCTCGAACTCACCTGCCTCTGCCTCCCAAGTGCTGGGATTAAAGGCGTGCGCCACCACGCCCGGCCTAATAAATAAATCTTTAAGGGAAAAAAAAAAAAAAAACTAAGCACAATGGCGCATGCCTGTAATCCCAGCACTCAGGGAAGCAGAGGAAGAAAATAATAATAAACTAGACTTTGATGCATGAGCTTCATGTTGTTACCAGCACTCAAGCTAACAGGCTCTAAATGTCTGAAATTAGTGTAGTAAGAAACCATCACATAAGCTGGGTGTGGTGGCGCACGCCTTTAATCCCAGCACTCGGGAGGCAGAGGCAGGCAGATCGCTGTGAGTTCGAGGCCAGCCTGGTCTACAAAGTGAGTCCGGGACAGTAAGGCTACACAGAGAAACCCTAAAAACCATAAAAACAAAACAAAAAAGAAACCATCACATGTGTAATCACCATCTTTTTCTGGTTCTCAAATGTCAAAATCTCTGAGATAACACAGAGAAACCTTGTCTCGAAAAACAACAAATGAGTAAACTGCAAAATCATCCCAGAGACTTGTAGACCAGCTGAGATGTGGTCATGAACTCAATCCTTCTTTCTTATTAATTAGTAAACTTGTCAAAATAAACCTTCATTTCCTGCTCCACAAAATATGACTCAGGATTGGACCTATTACAGGGATTTAAAAAATAAAATACCAGGTTGGGTGTTGGTGGTGCACCCCTTTAATCTCACTACTCAGGAGGCAGAGGCAGGAGGATCCCTGTGAGTTCAAGGCCAGCCTGGTCTACAGTGAAGTCCAGGACAGCCAAGGCTACACAGAGAAACCCTGTCTCAAAAAACAAACAAACACAAAAAAGAAATAAAATACCAAGATACTTTAATACAGCAGTTCACAGCTATAACAATCCACAGGCTAAGTAGACATAGTTTCCAGAAGCCTCCTGCAAAACTGCAAATGGTTGCAGTTTTACCAGTCTTGATTAAAGTTTGATATGAACATCAAAACCTGATTGCTGCATCTTCTCAGTACACTCCACTCTCTGAAGTCTCTCCACCCTCTCAGTATTTCATGCTCTTTTAATTGTCCCAGCTTGGATCTCTTCTTGCAATAGCACTGAAACATTGAAGTACACCAGACTCATGTCTCCTCTTCGTGTCTCATTCTTCTTTTTTTTTTAAAGATTTATTTATTTTGTATACAGTATGCATCAAATCACATTATAGATGGTTGTGAGCCACCATGTGGTTGCTGGGAATTGAACTCAGGACCTCTGGAAGAGCAGTCTGTGCTCTTAACCACTGAGCCATCTCTCCAGCCCCATGTTTCTCACTAGTCTTTAAAGTCCAGCTCTAATACTACCTCCTCTGTGAAGCCCTGATTCTCCACCACCACAGGGCTGAGTACTTCCTCTTCCTCTGTTCTCCCTCAGCAGGCTCAAGGACTCCTACAAGCCTAAAAGGCAGGGCATCTGCAACTACTAACCCTTGATGCTCCGCTCCCTTCGCCCGAAACTGTCAGCCTCTACAGTGGGACAATCTCATATGTCTCTGAATATAGATCCCTACCAAAAGCTTAGCACACAGTAGGTATCTGACAACTGTGTGCTTTAGAACTCCTTAATCTCACTAGTTTGTGCAGAATGCTGAGCAAGATATTCAGGTACACAGGCTCAAAACTGCATTTCCAATTGCTTCAGTAGTTAGAGGAGAGGTGCTTGGTTTTTGTTTTTGTTTTTTGAAACAAGGTCTATGTAGCTCTAGCTGGCCTGGAACTCACTTTATATACCAAACTGACCCCAAATTTACATAATTTTCTTACCTCTCAATGTTGGGATAAAAGGTGTGCATCATCACACCTATCATCAGGTTCTTTTAATTATCACCTCAAAATAGCTTTCACTTTGATGATCCAAGAAGACAGCATTAAACAGAGCCTTCTAAATTCTATTTTTTTTTTTTTTTTTTTTTTTTTTAAGGCAGGGTTTCTCTGTGTAGCCTTGGCTGTTCTGGACTCAGCCTGACCTCAAACTCATGTGGACCCACTTGCCTCTGCTTCCCTGAGTGCTGGGATTAAAGGTGTGTGGCTGTGGCAGGGATTCATTCCTAACCTAATGCATACAGGTGTTTACATAATGGGGCCATCCAGCCTCACTCCTCTAGGTGCAAGATTATGAGATGCTGGAAACTTCCAGGACACAGAAACCAAAGGGGAAAAACAAACATGAATCAGGTTATCATCTTTCTCAACCCACCTTCCTACTATCTACAGTAGCACCAAAGATAAGCCATGATCCAGAGCTGGCGTTTCATTAGAATACTACAGTTCAACTCGGTTTCCTCTCATTAAAAACAGAACCAAAAGTTTTTATTGAGAGGAGAAGAAAAAAAAACAAGGCAGCCAGACACCATGGTGCTCTTCTGTAATCCCAGCACTCCTGGAGGCAGAGGCAGGTGGATCTCTGTGAGTTGAGGCCAGCCTGGCCTACAAAGCGAATCCAGGACAGCCAAGGCTACACAGAGAAACCCTGTCTCAGGGAAGGAAAAAAAAAAAATTAAAATTAAAAAAAAAAAAACAAACCTTTAAAGCCCACAGCTATAATCCCAGCATTTAGGAAGCTGAAGCAGGAGGCTAGGCCCAGGCAGCCTGGGATATGGAGCAAGACCTGCTTTTGAAAACCAGAAATAAGCCGGGCACAGTGGCTCATCCTTTAATCCCAGCACTCCCGTGGCAGAGACAGGCGGATCGCTGAGTTTGGGGCCAGCCTGGTCCACAAAGTGAGTCCAGAACAGCCAAGGCTACACAGAGAAACCCTGTCTCAAAAAAAAAAAAAAAAAAAAAAAAAAAAAAAAAAGCCAGAAATAGCAAAAATAAATAGATGACAGATAGGTATGATATGATATATGATAGACAGACAGATAGAAAAACCAATATAATCAACAAAGCAAAATTCAGGCAGCTGTACGGTGCCAATCACTCAGCACAGGAACAAAACAAACAAACAAAAAAAAAAAAAGATAACGCCAAACAAGGTGTCTCTGTTATCTTGCCCTCCCCCAAATACGTACATTTAACCTCAAAGGATAAAACCTGACTAGAACAATAATCATTTTTGGACGATAGTGTTTGTGAAGCCTTCCCGCCACATCACCCTGTAAAATGTAATTTAGCAACGGCATAACTTCTACCCCAGGTCCAGAGCCACCTGTGCAGCCAAAAATACCGGTCAATAATATGGGATGGTCAGGATCGTGTCTAGAGATGCCCACTTGGATGATGAACTCGTTCTTGGGTCTTATTTTCACCAAAAGCCCCACAGATCTTCTTGAGGCTCTCGATCCGACCACACGGGGTATTAAAAAAAAAAAAAAAATACAGAGGTTAAATAAAACAATTTTAACTACTGATCTCGTTAATTTCCGACCTTGGTTACAACACCAGTGCTGACAGAAAGGTATAAAAACCTAGATGGGCAGCCACCACTCTGACACTGTGTTCGCTGACTAATGGAGACTATAGATCTCAAGACCCAGGGTGTGGCTACCACCTACAGGGGGAATAGGGTAAGAGCCGGGAAGAAAAGACAGCAAAACGTAGCCTTGGAAGATGAGGTGGGCATCAGTGATGCTGAGGGGTATACGAGAAGGCAGAAGGGAGTCCACACAAGAAGAGTGGGTGAGGGAGGGGAGGAGGAGGAGGAGGATCCAGGACTTGGGAAGGCTGGAGGTGGGATGTACCTACCCGTCGAAGCGCACGGTGCCAGTCTGCTGGGTCTGCACACGGTAGTGTTCTAACAGCAAGCGCACCACCTTGGCGTGCCCATTGCGGGCTGCGATGATGAGGGGTGTGGAGCGCTGTCCCCCCTGCTGGCTGACATAGCCCAGCAGGTAGCGGATATCGCTTTCCGACCGGTTAAGGAGCAAGGCAGCCAGAGTGAGCACCTTGCCCTCGCTGGCCGCCTTGTACACATAGCCAGCCAGGCCCTCCATGGCCGCCGCCAACTCCAACACCCGTTTGGTCGCCACCGCTGCTGCTGCCTTGCGCCCCCGGAGGCCGCGTCCGCCAGCACTTCAGACCCGGGCCCTCACAGCCCATTCAACAGGGCGCCGCCGCCGCCGCGCCTAAGGCAGCAGCGCGACCCAGCAAGGGCGGAGACCCAGAGGTGGCCGAAAGCCGCCGGGGTGCACAACTGTGACCCGGCCCGGGCGGGGAGGAAGACGATCAGGGCCGCCCCCGAGGCCCCAGGCACCGGCCCTGGGCCGAGGGGATCTCCATGGCGGCCGCCGCCCCGGGCCTCAGGCAGCCTCCTTCCTGCCGGCTGCGACAGGCGCGCGCCCGAGCTACGGGTCGCCGCTGGGGTCTCGAGAGGCCGGCGCGCGCCCCGGTTGGCGGGCGATGTGCACGACTGCCCCGCGCCCCGGGATGGAGGAGGGTCCCGAACGGCCTCCGCTTCGCCCCCTCGCCGCAGGGAAGCCGCGAGCGCTCGCCCACCGGCAATCGGAAGAGTCGGGTGGCGAGGAGGGCCGCCGCGAGCCGCGCGTGGGTGTTCGCGGGACGCTCCCGCACCACCGGTACCGGAACTTAGCGCAGGAGGAAGACAGCCTCCACAGACCGTGCCGAAGGGAGGGAGGGAAGGCGGGAGTGGGAGGGACGTTTAAGTAGGACTCTCTTCCTAAACCGACCGGCGGGCAAACGAGGCTTTCCTAAAGAAAGGTTCCGCTGTGTGTAGTTAGCCGAGCCCTGATTTAGGCTTGAAAGTCCCTAGTGCCCTTGACGCAAGGAGCCATCTCCGCACACCCATAGGACCCTGGGATACTTAGTCGAGAGTGGGGGTTGGAGAGAAGGCTACTGAACCTACGGGATGGATAGAGAGCACACCCAGTTTTATGAGTAATAGTGTGGGATACTGTCTGCCTGGGATGCGCGCGGGGGCGGCGCGGGGGGGGGGGGGGGGACACACAAGGAAAGGGTAAGAGCACCCAAAAGATCTGCTTTTGAATAAGGGCTGTATGTCTTGGAGATTCCGAGGGCGTGAGAGCACTGAAAAGAAACTGAAAGCCTGACCAGAGTTCCCAGGAAAGGTGGATTAAGTTTGCAAGATAAAGAACTAGGAGGAAGCAGTCATAACCAGATTGAACCAGTGTGTGGTCCTGACCATGCAGAACGTCCGTTGTCTCACAGGCGTCACAGAATTGTTAGGATTTGAAAAGAGCATTTATCCCAAGAATGCTATTGGCCATCCAAGTACCAGGCTTTGCTTAACACCAGGGATTTCTTGGTATGGGCCGGTCAGTTCTTTCCTGAGGCTTGTGTGGTTGTGTGGAGGAAAGCGGACAAATACACGGTGTTACAGCTGTTGGATTCACATCACTGCCATTTGCCGTGAAACAGGGATGTGGGTGTGGGCTAAGAGACCTCCATGACAGGTGACCAGAACAGAGGCTAGGATCCTGAGCGGAGGACAGATGGTGAGCTTAGGAGCAGAAAGCAGTGCAGCTGCTGGCTGTAGGAAGACTTCTAAAGGATTAAGTCAGCAGGATGCAAGTCATGTGGGCCCAGTGACCTATGCAAACGGTTCGCTTTACACTGTGGTGACATTTGGAGAGTTTAAATAGGAAAACGACAAGATAGTGCTTTTTTTTTAAACATCACGTTGCATGCCGCCTGATGTGTGAAAAGCATTACCTCAGGAAGCAAGAGTTTAGAAGCACAAAGGCCAGTAAGGCAAAGCTGGGGTTACAGGTAGTGGAGAACCGGCCACTTCTCAAATTCTCTCCTACAGCACAACTTTACAGATCCCTATGCAAATGTTGGGCTTGTTTCTCCCCTTACAATAGTAAACAAAAACAGCCTGAGAAATATGTTTTGTTTGGTTTTCAAGACAGAGTTTCTCTGTGTAGCCTTGGCTGTCCTGGACTTGCTTTGTAGACTAGGCAGGCCTCGAACTCACATCGATCCTCCTGCCTCTGCCTCCTGAGTGCTGGGATTAAAGGTGTGTGCCACCACACCTGGCTTGAGATTTCACTTTTTTTTTTTTTTAAGATTATTTAATGTATGTGAGCGCTATGTCTGCATGTATACCTGCATGGCTTTTAAAAGGAGGATCAGATCCCATTAAAGATGGTTGTGAGCCATCATATGGTTATTGCAAATGAATCCAGAGCCTCTGGGAGAGCAGCCAGTCCCTGATGATGAGATCCCTAAGGCTAACATCTCTGAAATAGCTGGTGGGAAGGTAGAGGACACTGGCTTGTTTTGCACTGGGGCTTCAGGTTGTAAGAAAATCAAAATTTTGACAGGCTGTGCCAGTTAGTTGTGTTGGGAGGGAGGGGTGTTGGTTTTCTGTTTGTTTGATTTGCATTGTGTTTTGTTTTATGGTCAACTTGACCCAAGTCATCTGGGAAGGCAGAACCTCAGTTGGAAAAAAAAAAATGCCTCCATCGAATTGTCCATAGAGAAGTTTGTAAGATGTTTTCTTGATTGCTGATGTGGGTAGGACTCAGCCCACTGCAGGTAGTGCCACCCCTGGGCAGGCGGTCCCGGGGTGAGCCACCACTGGGCAGGCGGTCCTGGGTGAGCCATGGGTAGCAAGCCAATCAGTATTGTTCCTTCATAATCTGGCTTCAGTTCTTGCCTCCAGGTCCCTGCCTTGAATTCTTGCCGTAGTTTCCATCAGGGAGGGACTGGGACCTGGAAGTGTTTGCCAAACAAACCCTTTCCTCCTCACGCTGCTTTTGCTCACAGTGATTATCACCGCAACAGAGAAACAAGCTAGAACAGCGGGCTTAGCGCTGCATCTCAGAAGTACCTTCTGTGACTCTAGAACACACAATTCTCCTCTCCTCCTCTCTTGTCCTCTCCTCTCCTCCTTTTTCTTCTCCTCCCCTCTCCTCTCCCACCATCCCTCTCTCAAACTCACAACCTGGGCAACAAACTAGCAGCCATGAAAGCGTGCCTGCCTCTCAAGTAAAGGCCACTTCACGGCCCTTTGGCCCTGCAGCACCCTTACATGCTTTTGACACCTAATTAGGTGAAGAAAATCATTTTAAAGTCTTGCCACAGGCCCCCTTGATCTGATTTTGTTTTCTACGGGAGACCTGGCTCATTCCAATATCCACTCTGAGACTTCCTTCTTCCTTTACGTACCCTCCTTAACTCAGTTTGGTACTGTAACAAGACCAGGAGTGATCCAGGAGAGGGGGTCCTGGAGCTGCACTAGGAAGGCTCCCCCCCCCCCCCCCCACCCCCGCCCCAGGCAGGAAAAGCTTCTGCTCCGACAGGCCCTGGTCAGGAGTCCTAAACCACTTAAACAGTTCAGGGCTCTGGGCTCCTATGGTTACTCAGCGGCCATCCATCCACTGCTGGAGACGATTTGGTTGCCTCTGTTTACCTGGCCTCGGAGTGTGACATTTCTGTGGTCAGGCTGTGCAAATCTGGAGAGAGGATGTGTAAACAGGATAAGGCTGCATAGCCAAAGGCCAGAGTCCAGAAATAGTTCCTGTGCTTCGGAGCTCTCACCCTCTCCCTAGATAGAAAGCCACGGAGCAACTGAAAACAGAAAAATACAAGCAGTTACATACTCGCTGGTCCGCTAGTGGCAGTGAGGCTGATGCTTTCTCTCTGGACAAAAGCTAGCCTTTGCCAGCCCTTTGCTTCCAAAAGAGTATGGCTCTGCCTGCCACGGAGCAGACAGTCCTTTCTCCATATTAGGCTGCCCCAGTTCTGAAGCAATGGGGGTTCCTCGGGTTTTTATAGAAAAAAAAAATCTCACATCATTTTCAAACACCCATAAAGATACTCATTTTAATCCTGTGGTCTCCTCTTGGTATCGAAGAAGAGAAATGGATTCCCATATCTGCAAGCTGACTGTGGCAAGTTTCACTTACGAAATGGGGTTTAGAGCATTCCTTTCGGGACTGTGTGATGAAGACATGCAGGCTCCTTGGCCACGTCTGGTCCCATGGAGGGGATGTCTGTCAACATATGTGTTCTTCCTTTCTCTCACCCTGGCATGCATCCTTCCACTGTGCCATTATCCTCCTCAAAAGAGGAATGCCCACAGTGTGTGCATTGACTGTAGCTGCAGGAGTGTATCTGTCTCTAAGAGCACCACCACGTACAGGGCTGGAGGCAGGTGGGCAGAGGGCTCGTTCACAAGGCTTCAGAGCTAAGCATAGCAGCTTATGCCTATGAACACAGCACTTAGAAAACTGGGGCGGGAGAATTAGCTAGCCTCCTGAGCGTGAAGCTAGTCTGAACTGATTCTGTTGAGAGAGAGTGTGTGTGTATTCAGATATGGCCAACAAAGCTACAGAAGGAAAACATCAGAAAGTAGAGTAACCAAGAAATGACTGCTGAGGGCTGGAGAGATGGCTCAGTGGTTAAGAGCACAGCCTGCTCTTCCAAAGGACCTGGGTTCAATTCCCAGCCCCCACATGGCAGCTCACAACTGTCTCTAACTCCAAAAATCTGACACCCTCACACCAACACACATAAATTAAAATTAAATAAAATATTAAAAAAAAAAAAAGAAATGACTGCTGAGTACCATGTTAGCCCAGGGTCACAGGACGAGCTGCCCATCGCTTTTGTCTCCCTCTGCTCCTGAGTCCTGGTTTTTCTCTGAAAACCAGAGCTAGTTATGGGCAACACTGAGGCAGTGGAGAGATGGCAGCCAGCTCAGCGCTGCCCGAGTGCAATCAGGAAACCAGACTGATGGGTGAGGCTGCTGTAGTCAAGCAGCCAGGTGTCCAGGATTATAATGATGACAGTGACAATAATAAGCTCTCACTGAATGCGTCTCTGTGCCAGGGTCATAGTGGCCACTTCACACAGGCTGGTTGAGTTACACACGCTACGTAAGCGCAGACTATTATTTGCATCCTAGCACCGAGGAACTCAAGAAGAACCTGTGGAGCAGCCTGCCTGTGACCTCCTAACTAGAAAGTTCTAGAAAGCCAGGGTTTCGATCTGACTCTGATTCCTCCCTAATCTTCTTTATCTCCTCTCATTAGCCCCATCCAGTCAGCTCTGGATTTAGTTGCCTAAGGCTTCCTGAGGTCCTAGCCACCCCACCTGGCCAGGACATCAGTTACCTTATCTGTACATTTAATACTTCTAGAGGAGGGCTCAAAGAAGCCTGAATGCCCACCACGCCCCATCATCACCACATGCTCCAGACACTTCCCATCCCCCCACCCCCAGAAATACAGGTCCAGATTTAAGCACTTGTCTCCTGCTAGAGATCTTCCTAAATTTTCCCTGAGCCACACCACTTCTTGACCCCCTTACCTCTTCCTGATTAAAGCTTGTGTCTGCACAGCACCCCCACAGTCGTGAGAACACCCACTCACCCACCTAGCACAACTTCATCTCAGCCCTCCTAACTGCCCTCCGGAGCTGGGCTGGTACCAGCAGAATCACACCCTGGGATCCACTGTGTTGAAACCCCAGTGCCATCACTTACTAGCTGCGTGATGTTGGGCAAACCGTCTCAACATCATGGTTTCCCTCTGTATGAAATGAGGGTAGCAGCAGCACCTGCCTGTCGGCCTAGAAGGCTGAGCAAAGCAAACACTACTGTTTTTATTATCTCGCTGAGTCTTTCCCCCAAACCCTGTGGGAATAAGAAGAGCAAGTCTGTTCTTTTCATCTTCGAAAATGAGTTTAAACCGCATGACCTCTAGGCTGTCTTCCAGCTCTACCTAGCTATGATTCTGCCATGAATCAGTTATTTAAGGCACTGTCTTTGCTCCTTATGCTGTGACGATCTCAAAAGACCCAGCCCTTTTTCCCACAGGGCCGTGTGTATAATCGGCCTTCCTGTCAGATCAATGTTAACATATAACAATAGTCCCTGCCTGGGCCAGGCAGTGGGAAGAGCAAATGAGGAAACTTCTAAATAGCACTTAGCACAGTGCCTGGCATTGAGTGAGCCAATAAACCATAGTTACTGTTAGGCATCTTATAATAGCATGCCCCAAGCCTATCATTAAAAACACGACTCACCAGGCATAGCGATGCCTATAATCCCAGCACTTGAGAGGCTGAGGTGGGAGGGTGGCCTGGGCAACAGAGCAAGACCCAATCAAAAAAAAAAAAAAAAGGAGCGTGGACTCCAGACATACTTCCCGTGACCTCGAAACAAGTTAACTACCCTATGCCTCAATTTCCCCATCTATAAGACAAACATGACGACCCCGCATAGCCACTTATGATTACATGGGTCCAGTGAGCCCACATAAGAAGGGTAGAGAGAGCTGCTCCTGGCCTAGGCTTGGCATGTTTAAGTGACTGGCTATCATTTACAGATGAGGCCCCACACTCACTAACATCAAATAGCATCCTCAAGCTGAGTGAAGCTGGGATCCAACCCAAAGGCAGCTGGCCCCAGATCTTGTTTTCATACAAGGGTACACAGGGGCGCCTTAGGGTCCACGCACGCTTTAGCAGGATTCTGGATACAGCCTTTCAGATCTTCCTACTAGCAAGGAACCTTCTCCAGTGTGGAGATCTGGGAAGATCTGCATAGAGACCTCTGAGGTGGGAGGACCACAGGACCCTAAAGTCCCACCAAAAGAGAAGTAGGCTTCTGCTCTCTGGTGTTTGGCCACATAGCTTGAGCATTCATGGGGCAAGCCTTGGTCCCACAGTCCAGAAACAGAGCAGCACCCACACCTGCCTTCCATCCTGAAACCTAAGGCAAAATCCTTAGTATGCACCTTAATGTCACCTTGGAACTGGGCCCCAGCTCCTCAACAGAAATGGGCCCTGGCCTCCAGGCCTTTTCCATTTCTGAGGGATGAGTCATCCCAGCAGACGAGACCAGACAGACTCTTATCAGCAGAAGGAAGAACTGAGAGGCAGATCCAGAGTTTTTTTTTTTTTTTTTTTTTTTTTTAAAAAGCAAAGCAAGCCTGTGTAAGATCTGGCCTGGACTCACAGGTGCTGGGGCTGCAAGGTGGCAGTAGAAGCAAGCAAGGGAAGAGAGCCTCCTACTTAACCCTTAACCCGGGGAGTGTGATATCTGTTGACTAATTTATCTTTCAGGCAGCCAGTCTCATTGATATCCACATGGATCCAACTGTGATGGCAAAGGGAAAATGCTAGTGATGTTACAGGTTAAGATCTGCAAAGACTTTTGTAAAAACAATAAACTGTCAGTTCCAGTTGCTTTTTAAAATCATTTGCTTCTCAGGTAAAGTCCTTGTTACCAAATCCAACAACCTGCGTCAGGATCCACGTGGTGGAAGGCTCTAGAACAGATTCCTACAAGGTTTTTTTTTTTTTCTTGACCTCCACATTTGTGCCAAACACACACATTCACACAAATAAAGACATGTTTTTAGAAAAAAGTGTTTTTTCTGAGTCGGGCACGGTAGTGCACTCAGGAGGCAGAGGCAGGCAGATCTCTGTGAGTTCGAGGCCAGCCTGGTCTACAAAGAGAGCTCCAGGGCAGCTGGGGCTACTACACAGAGAAACCTTGTCTCACAAAAAAAAAAAAAAAAAAAAAAAGAAGTTTTTGCTTTTCTCTTACAAAATAGCATGTGTTTACTGACAAATACTGAGAAGAATGTGCTTGTTGAGAAATGCTGAAGAAAATGTTCAAATGTAATTTTTTAAAAAATTCCAAATGTGTATAAAAAATTCTACCAGAAGCTGGAAGAGTTTCCATAAGTTGCCAGCTAGTCTTTCCCCCACCCCCTGCCACCCCTAAACTCTTACACATATTAACTACATTTAACAGAACTGGCACTCAGTGGCTAGCTTCGTCCAGGTGAAACAATCTAAAATCACCAGGGAAGAAAGTCTCTGTGAGGAACTGTCCAGACCAAGTTGGCCTGCGAGCCTGTCTCTGGGGGAATACTTGTAACTAAGCAAACTGAAGGAGGAAGAGAGACTTCAGGTGCCAGCAGCACCTCTTCTTGGGGAGCACTGGGCATTTCACGTGTTCTCTCAGCCCCTCACTGAGCCTGTGACCTGCTGCTTCTGCTGCCCTGACTGCCCGGCGATGATGGACCATAACCTGGAATTTTGAGCTAAAAATAAATCCTTTATCCCCTAAATCACTTTTGTCAGTGTGTTTTATGGCAGCTACAGGAGGAAAGGAAACAAAGAGGAAACCGTACTAAAAAAAGATACATGCAGAAAGAATTTTGTATCCTTTCTTCATTTAGCAAATCCCTGTATTTTCAATGTTGCCAAACAGCTGGAAGTAGCCAGATTGGTTGCTGTTTCCTATCTTTTCTTTAAACAACCTGCTAGCTTAGGGGAGATGGGTTCTTCCTCCACCTCTCCAGGACTAGGGCTAACAGACCAGGTATATGTGGTGGGGCTCAAACCCAGGACCTGCGCAAGCTGGGTACCCCTCCAACTGAGCCACATTTCAGCTCCAGGAACATCATTTTTACTTACATTTAAATAAGTCTCTAGATGTACATAAATGTATGAGTGTTTTGCTTGTATATATTTCTGTGCACCATGTACATCCCTGGTGCCCGTGAGGTCAGAAGAGCATGTCAGAAGCCCTGGAAGAGACGTTAGGGATGGTTGGGAGGCACCGTGTGGGTGCTGGGAATCAAACTCAGTCTTCGGCAAGAGCAGCCCGTGCTCTCAAGTTCAGAGCCATCTCTCCAGCCCTTTCTGTACATTTTCCTGATCTGGTTATATCTCAAGAATAAATGTCTAGTGATGGATTTGCCAGCTCAAAGTGTTAAGTGTTCTTGTTCGTTTTCCTTCCAGTGACAGGATGTCACTGTGCTACCTAGGTTGGCCTCACAGTCCTGAGAGCAAGTGACTCTCCTGCCTCCCCCTACCAAGCAGCTAGTACCACAGTCACATGCTGCCATCAGGTTTGTATATTTTTTGAGTTATACTAGTATGTTTAATCCATGGTTTCATTTGCCATCAGTTCAGCTGTTTTCAAGACAGAGTTTCTCTCTGTAGCCCTGGCTGTCCTGGAATTTACTGTGCAGACCACGCTGGCCTTGAACTCACAGAGAGCTGTCTGCCTCTGCATCCTAAGTGCTGGATTAACGGTGTGTATCATCATGCCAGGCAGTTTTCTTTCAGGAGAGACCACACTCTGTTTGTTTGTTTGTTTGTTTGTTTAGCCTTGACTGTCCTGAATGCACTTTGTAGACCAGGCTGGTCTTGAACTCACGGAGTTCTGCCTGTCTCTGCCTCCCTGAGTGCTGGGATCACAGGTGTGGGCCACCACACCCAGCTCACACATACTTTTTATTGCAATATATCATTTCAATTATTCAATCTTATTGTTGTTCCAATCTCTTACTGTGCCTAATGTTAAAACATTTTAGAGTTGTTCATTTTGTATGTTTGTTTTGCCTGCATGCATGTATGTGCACCACATGTGTGCCTGGTGGTCGAGGAGGTAAGAAGAGGGCACTGGATCACTGGAACTGGAGTTATGGATGGTTGTGAGCCACCATGTAGTGCTGGAAATCAGACTCAGTCCTCTGCAAGAGCGCTCAGTGCTCTTAACCAGTGGGCCATCGCTCCAGCCCACTGTGCCTAATTTGTGAATAAGTTTTGTCATAGGGACATATGTAGCTGAGTCAGGCCTTGGTACTGTTTGGAGCTGTCCTTAGGAGACTTGGAATATGTTCTCTATGGATAAGGGGACCTGTGTGCTCACAGATGACCTATTACCCAAAAGACGCACTCAGTTCATACTCCTGCCCACAGAGTGTGAGAACACACCTGTTGCACGGCACCATCCTTGAAGCCAAACAGCTGTTGTCTCTGGGGGAGATCCACCTGCTTGTGCTGCCTTGCAAAGGCTTATCCCAGTCGGGCTTGTTGACAGTTTTTCCAGCCACCATACCACCTGCTAGATGCACTTCTTCCCTAATTGCTTGTGGCCTCAGGGAGGGGCTAGATTATATAGGCCAGAAAGATTAAATGTGGAGGTGGGGGTGGGAGTGGGGAGGGCTCTCCATCTATGTAGCTATGGGAAAGCCAGCATCCTTGATGAGGAAACAAGTTTCTATACAGGCTTTTGGGGAGAGGGAGCACCCACACTCCTGTAAGTAATCCCTTACCTATGCTTTTCTTTTTTTCTCTTTCTTTTTCTTTTTCTTTTCTTTCTTTTTGTTTTGTTTTGTTTTGAGACAGGGTTTCTCTGTTACACAGAGCCCCAACTGTCCTGGACTCTCTTTGTAGACCAGGCTGGTCTCGAACTCACAATGATCCACCTGCCTCTGCCTCCCAAGTGCGAGAATTAAAGGCGTGTGCCACCACCACCTGGCTTAGAGTTTTGTTTGTTTGTTTGCAATGACACTTTTCTCTGTGTTCCTGTCACCTGGCACTTTATATTGCCTGTGCAACACAAATAGCACATAAGTCTGGCTGCTATTTTTGCTCCTTTTCACCTTTGTTCTAGAACTTTCCTTCTGTATTGTCTGTGAAACTGGCAAGGGAGAGCCCGAGCACCTCCCCTGTCCCGTGCCAATACTTTAGAGACTTCAGAGGAGTGGCCAGCCCCTGCAGTGCTTTGAGCTTCCCCAACACTCACAGCTTGTTTGGGGACTATGTTCCTGGGTGGTTTTACAGGCATCACAATGTACTCACACATGCACCATAGGTGGTTTCTGTGCACGTACATGGCACACTGTTTACAGTAGACTTACAAATGATGGTAAATGGCAGCATGGTCAACGGACAGACCGTCATTCTTATCACAGTCAGGCAGTACACGCTGTATGGCATTGTGTGTGTTGACATTGATTATTCTTTGTTTTTGTTGTATTTTATTCATTAACTGTTTGAGACAGGGTTTCTCTGTGTAGTCCTGGCTATCATGGACTCACTTTATAGACCAGGCTGTCCTAGAACTCACATCGATTCACCTGCCTCTGCCTCCAGGGTGCTGGGATTAAAGGTGTGTGCCACACGCCCAGCTATTCATTAACTTATGTTGAGTCGGGGCCTCACTATGTAGTTTGGCTGTCCTAGAATTCAACCTGTAAACTAGGCTAGTCTCACCCTTACAGAGATCCACCTGCCTCTGCCTCCTGAGAGCCGGGATCAAAGACATGCACCACCATGCCCTGCTTTATTAAAAAAAAAAAAAAAAAAAAAAAAAGATAGCTGGGCATAGTGGCGCATGCCTTTAATCCCAGCACTCGGGAGGCAGAAGCAGGTGGATCGCTGTTAGTTCGAGGCCAGCCTGGTCTACAAAGTAAGGCCAAGACAGCCAAGGCTAACACAAAAACCCTGTCTTGAAAACCAAAAAAAAAAAAAAAGATTTTTGTTGTTTGTACATGTGTGTGTGTGTAATACCTGCCTGCCTGCACACCTGCCACAACACAAGTTTGGCAATCAAAGGACGCCTTTAAGGAGTCAGTTTTCTTTTTCTATCATGCGGGAACCTGCAGTTAAACTCAGGCCCTCAGGCTTGGTGGCAGATGCTGTATCCACAGAGCCCTCTCACCACACCCTTTTTTTTTTTTTTTTTAAAGACAAAGTCTGACTATGTGTCCTGGGCTAACCTTCAACTCGTGATCTCCCCGCTTCACTCAGCCCCTCTAGTCCTGCCACGGCAGCATGGACCACCATGCCTAGCTGCGTGCTGTGCATTTTAAACTGTAGCGCAGCAGGTTTGCTCATGCTAACTGCACAAATCCACAAATCACTGGTGCAGAGGCAGGTGTGACATCACTCACTGAGTAATTTTACAGATCCATTTTCTTCTGATGGGACCATGCATAAGATGTGAATCCAACTGTTAACCACACGTGCACTGAAAATAACCATAATCTTTACTGATGACAAAGTTACCATGTGTTTACATCTGAGTTTCAGAATTAAAGCAAAGAATATGTTTCAGTTAGAAGTAGGGGTGCCCCCCCCCCATTCAGGTCTTCCAAAGAGCACCAAGAAAATCTGTTGACTGAGCAAAATCTGAACACCTACTTTAGTGGTGACAGTGGGTGGGGCCTGATGTACAGATGGCTACAGGGAGGCGAACACCCTCTGGCGGGCCCTGCAGTGTGCCAGACAGTGAGCTTCCTACCTCTTTTTTCACTGGTCACAGAACCTACAGAAGGTGAGTCTGAAGAATACTGTTCCACAATGTTAGCTACAACCCCCCCCCCCCCTTGAGACAGGGTTTCTCTGTGCAGCCTGGCTGTGCTGGAACTCACTCTCAAAGGGGGAGGGGACTGGTACAGAGAGGAGAAAGAGAGAGAGTCTTCTAATAGAAGGCCCAAGTGTCTGAGTAAATAAAGGAGCCTATTACACCCACCAACTGGGAGACTAGTGCTGTGAAGATGTCAGTCTCCCCTCCGCCCCTGCTGATACAAAGCACTCCTGCTCAGAAGTCCCTTTCCTGCCTCCTTGTAGAAATGGACAAGCCCAGTAGGGTTTATATGGACCACAGGGACCCAAGTACCAAAGGAGGAGCTCAAGGAGGAGCAAGAAGCGCACAGTGAAGATGGAAGGAACACTCATCAGGATGGATTGGAAAGCCACCGCCGCTAAAACTGTGTTGGTACAAGGATAAGTCACAACCATAGAAGAGAGAGAGAGACAGGAAAGTCTGGAAACAAGCCAGACATGTGATCTGCCAATCCATGACCAAAGCCTTGTTAAAATACAGATGAGAAAAGTCTGTCTGTCTGTCTGTCTGTCTGTCTGTCTCTCTCTCTCTCTCTGTCTGTCTGTCTGTCTCTCTCTCTCTCTCCCTCTTCCTCTTTCCCCTCTCTCCTTCCCTCCCCCCCAGTGACTTGGAGAGATGGCTCAGTGCATAAGAGCTCTTGTTGACAAGAATTTGGCTCTCAACACACACATCAGAACCTGAGTTCATTTCCTAGCACCTACATGTGTGTGTGTGTGTGCAGGGGACTGAAGGAGCAAGGTCCTCGGGGGCTCCCTGCTATTCCAGGTATCTTGTTATCTTGTTCTAACAGTCAGAAAAGACCGCAGGTATCAAGGGCCCACAAAGGCCTGTGATGCAGGACAGCGTCCCGCAGCAGACTCCAGAAGTGGCTTCCAGTTACCCAGGCTGGGTATGCCAGAGTTGTCAAGGACCAGAGCTTGGTCTAGAAGAGAGGTGGTGGTGGCGTGGGGCGGGGGGGGGGGGGGGGGGGGGGGGTGTGTGTGTGTGTGAGGGGGCTGGAGAGATGGCTCAGTGGCTCAGAGCACCTGAGACAGGTTCCTATCATCTACACTGGGTGGCTCAAACACCAACCACCTGTAACTCCAGCTGCAGGGAGTCTGGCTCCTCAGGTTTGAAGAAATGGATGGAGTCTGGAGAGATGGTTCAGTGGGTAAAGGCACTTGACGCTAAGCCTGACAATCTCTCTCTCTCTCTCTCTCTCTCTCTCTCTCTCTCTCTCTCTCTCTCTCTTTCTCTCTCTCTATATCTCTCTCTCCCCCTCCCCCTCCCTGCCTCCCCCCTCTCTTTCTCTCTTTCTCTCCTCTCTCTGTGTATGCATGCATGTGTGTGTGTGTGTGTGTTTGAGTAGGCCAGAAGGCGTTGAATCCCCTGGAGCTGGCTTCATCACGGACCCTGTAAGGACCTTGCTCCTTCAGTCCCCTGCGCGCGCGCGCGCGCGCACACACACACACACACACCATACACTTTTTTTTTTTTTTTTTTTTTTGAGACAAGGTTTCTCTGTGTAACCCTGGCTGTCCTGGACTCGCTTTACAGACCAGGCTAGCCTTGAACCCACAGAGATCTGCCTGCCTCTGCCTCCCAAGTACTGGGATTAAAGGCGAGCGCCACCACTGCCCAGCACATACACATTTTTAATACCCTATTTTATAGGTCCCTATAGGAAAGTAGAACACCACTACGTAGGTTCCTGTTCTTTTAGCTATATTTCTGGCTTCAGCAGCCTTTCCTAAGCAGGATTTACTTTTCCTAACACACTAAACTGCCACGTAGCAGTGAAAAAGAGAATCAACAGGCTCCTTTTAAATGTTGATATGTAATAGTCAATGTATGGAAAGAATGAATGCAGATCAACTGTTTACACTTGGGGACGGTATGGTAGCACACCGCTTTAATCCCAGCACTCGGGAAGCAAAGGGGTAAATCTCTGTGGATTTGAGGCCAGCCTGGGCTACAAAGCGAGTACTAGGCCAGCCAGAGCTAACACGATGCGACCTTGCCTCAACAAAACAAACACTCAGAGACCCAACTTAAGAGCTAGTACGTGACCAATGGCTGTACCCTCCTTGCCTGTCGTCTTTCTGTGCCTCCAAAGGCACCTGGCCCAGCAGGAGAAGCCATTCCTTCCCCCAGAGAGGCTTTCCAGGATCCCTTTGAAAGGCATGGTGGATCCCAACACTCAAGAGGCAGAGGCAGGCGGATCACTATAAGTTCAAGGCTAGCCTGGTCTACAAAGGGAGTCCAGGACATCCAAGGCTACACAGAGAAACCCTGTCTCGAGGAAAAAAAAAAAAAAAAAAAAAAAAAAGGAAAGGAAAGAAAAGGACCTGAGTCAGTTTGCCCGTTATCATATAGCAGATTCTAAAAAATGAGCATGGAGTTAAAAAGCAAAAAATGGTCTTTAAGTACTAAGTACAGAAAGTTCGGGGCTTAGAAGATCTTCAGGAAGGCTGAGGTAGCAAGGCAGCTTGAACCGCAGCTCCAACGTGGAGCACCCAAGTGGATGAGTCTCAAGGCCCGAAACCACAGTAACATGATTAAGCGCTTCGGAGCAGCTCCCACGCCTGAGCGCGGGCTGCAGCGCCCCTGCAGGCGGTCATTAGAAACACACTCGGAAGCTGCAGGGAGCGCCTTTCAGCCTATGCAAGGGCCGGTAGCACCTCTGCACACGCAGACCGCTCCCTCCCTCTCACGTGACAAACCTCTCAGTAGAACTTCCCTTTTGCAATCCCTGGGGCTGACCGCTCACATGGCCAAGGATTCTGGGAAATGTAGTTCCTATCTTTTCTGCGCTGAAGAGACTTCAGAATGGGAACCACAGGTCCTTTCCTTGGCCCTCCTGCCTCAGCTCCTTGGTTTTTATTTGATTTTAGCGGTGGTAAGATAATTTTGCTCCTGTTTTTGAGAAAAGGGCTCAGGCTGGCTTCAAATTCAGTACACACAAATGCACAAAAACAAAAAACAAGAAAAACCTGTTCTCAACTCCTCCAAGTCCGATTGGTACACGGAACAATCCTAGTTCATCAGCATCCTAAGGTACCGGTTTTCTCTCTTACAATGCGAAGGATCAAACCCAGAGCCTTGCATACTCCCACCCACCCCTTACTCCTCCTCTAGTAACGTGTGTTGGTTTGGTTTGGTTTTGGTTTTTCGAGACAGGGTTTCTCTGTGTAGCCTTGGCTGTCCTGGATTCACATTGTAGACCAGGCTGGCCTCAAACTCACAGGGATCCACCTGCCTCTGCCTCCTGAGTGTTGGGATTAAAGGCGTGCGCCACCACTGCCCGGCACGTGTGTTCTTTTTATGTGTGTGTGCGCACAGGTCTGTGCTGGTACGTGTGACTATAGAGGCCAAAGGTCAACACTAGGCATTTTCCTCCATCATTCATTCCTCCAGGAGAGCTTACCCATGAGAACAGAGGCTGGCTCCCAAGCCCCAGAGATCCTCCTGTCTTTGCCCCCTCAGTGATGGAATAATAAGTGTGTGCCACCGTGTTCAGTGTTTATTGTTTGTTTTAACCTGGATCAGAGGTGTCAAACTCAGACTCTCATTTTTGTGAGGCATGCACTTTACTGACTGCACTGTATCAGCAGTCCACCTAGACTAAGTTTTAAAAGAATGATTACCAAAGTACTGGGTGGTACATGCCAGGGTTCCAGGTATTGGGGGATGTGAGGCAAGAAGACTGGGAGATCAGGGCGACCTCGCCTGCATGATCAAATGTTATCTCAGGAAGAAGAAGTAAAGAAAAAGAAGAAAGCAGGGCGTGATGGCGCTCGCCTTTAATCCCAGCACTCGGGAGGCAGGGGCAGGTGGATCGCTGTGAGTTCGAGGCCAGCCTGGTCTGCAAAGGGAGTCCGGGACAGCCAAGGCTACACAGAGAAACCCTGTCTCAAAAAACAAAAACAAAAAAAAAAAAAAAGAAGAAGAAATGTGTGTGTGTGTGTGTGTGTGTGTGTGTGTGTGTGTGTATTTGCATGAAATCTGTCAGGGATATGACCTGTAAATCTTAAAGCATATTGTCTAAAAAATATCCCTGACCCCTACTGTGGACCTGTCGAGAGAGAGAGAGAGAGAGAGAGAGAGAGAGAGAGAGAGAGAGAGAGAGAGAGAGAGAGAGTCCAACTCTGACTAAAAATAAATAAATAAATAGGAAAAGAAAAGAAAAAGGCATAGTAAAAGGTCACAAGACAAAGATGGTGGCAAGACCATTAGTTTGAAGCCAAGCATGGTGGCCAATGCCTTTAACCCAGCACTTGTGAAGCAGAGACAGCAGAGCTCAGAATGCAAGGCTAGCTGGCTGACATGGTGAGTTCCAGGCCGCTCTGACCCAGTGTGAGACTCAAAATCTCAGTAGATCTCAGTTCTGTTTTCATAAAGAAGCAAAAGCCATTAGAGTTCTTCTCCCAACATTTTGTAAAAGCACACTGTTAACTACTGTTTGCCTATTAGGTTTAAGTTGTATTAAAGAAATAGTAGCTAGGGGTACAGGTCAGTGGTAGAGCATTTGGCTAGCATCTGTACACACATACTCAGAGAGAGAGAAGAAGAAGAAGGAGGAGGAGGAGGAGGAAGAGGAGGAGGAGGAGGAGTGCACATTTATTGTCTTACATTAAAAATACTGCCATAAGGGCTGTGGAGATGGCTCAGTGGTTGAGAGCCCTGTTGGTCCTGTGGATGACCAGCATTGAGTTTTTAGCACCCACATGGTGGATTGCAAGTGTTTGCAGCTCCAGTTCCCGGGGATCTACTGTCCTCTTCTGGCTTCTGTGGGCATTACACACACACACACACACGTAGGCAAAATAATTCATACAGAATTTTTGTTAAAAATTTATTAAGTATACAGTATTCTGCCTGCAGGCCTGAAGAGGGCACCAGATCTCATTACAGCCGGTTGTGAGCCACCATGTGGTTGCTGGGAATTGAACTCATGATCTTTGAAAGAGCAGTCAGTGCTCTTCACCTCTGAGCCATCTCTCCAGCCCCTCATATAGAATTTTTACAAACTTAAAATAATAAGATTTAAAAATACTGCCATAGCTACACAGCTTTCATGCCAGCACTTAGGAGGCAGAGGCAAGGGAATCTCTGTAAGTTTCAAGACAGCCTGGCCAATATAGAGAGTTCCAGGCCAGCCAGGGTTACACAGTGAGATTCTGTCTAAACAAAACAAACAAAATCAGAGAAGCTGGGCATGGTTTTATAAATCTGTAATCCTTGCAGTCCAGAGGAGGAGGCAGGAGGATCAGGAATTCAAAGTCATCCTTAGCTACATGGTAAGTTTGAGGAGGCACATGAGACCACCTCTCAAAAAGAGGTGATGCACACCTCTAGTCCCAGCACTCAGGAGGCAGAGGCAGGCAGATGTCCATGAGTTCAAGGCCAGCCCAGTCTACATAGGAAGCTCCAAGCTAGCCACGGTTACGTAGTATGATTCCCTGTCAGGGGGAAAAAACCAACAAAGCAGGAAGGGGAGGGGGGTTCTTGGGAGATGGCTCAGTCTGTAAAGTGCCTGTGACACAAGCATTAGGAGCTGCATTCAGCTTTCCAGAACCCACGTACAAACCAGGTGTGGCAGCACGAAGCCTGCACTGGGAAGTGGGGGGACTTCGCATCACTGAGGCTCCTTGGCCAGCTAGCCCAGCCCAACCGATGAGCCTCAGGCTCTGTGAGGAACACTGGCTTACACAATAAAGGCAGAAGACCCCTGCTGGAGACACTGGGCCTCCACACCAGCGGGTGAGGATTGCCCCAGTACACACACCCATATCACAAGTACATACCTCACACTACGCCACATAAAATAGAAACGGAAGGAAGAAAGGGAAGGGGAGTCCTGGCCTGTGTGCCTCATCCTGCTGCAGCCCACAGAACCTTATTGATTGACAAGTACCTGAGAACGGTCTCCGGCTCATTGTCTAGCTGGGAAGTTTTGCCTGCTGGGCCCATTAAGAATTATAACTTGCTTAGTGTTCGGTGGGGGATCTTGTATCCAAGCCAATGAATAGTTAATTTAATGTCCAACAAGGAGGCTTTTCTGCATTGGGTGGAAAGTTAATTCTCAGGTCATCCATGTATTATGCATAGATTGCTTTGGCCTGATTCTGCTTTTGGCGCTGAAGCCCATCCCAGGAAGATCAGGAAAGACAAAGGAAAAAGAGACAGAAATGGAGGTAAAGGACCCTGTTAAGAGCTTCTCTCTTAAACTTCAGGCATGAGGAACCTTGAGGCCAAAGGAGTTAAACTCAGTGTGACTTTCCAGCAGGCTGATGATGCTACAGTCGGTCACCCGCTGCTCTAAGCTCAGAACTAGTCAATCCCTCATGCCTCCCACAAGATGGAGCATCTCGGAGGCTTTTGGTTTTGGTTTTTGAGACAGGGTTTCTCTGTGTAGCCCTGACTGTCCTGGACTCACAGAGATCTTCTGGCCTCCGTCTCCTGAGTGCTGGGATTAAAGGCATGCACAACCTCTGACCCGCTCAGGTTTTCAAGATTTTATATAGTATATTAGATACACTTGTTATTAGAGATCCCTTCTACAACAATTATGCATCACTTGAGTTGGTACAGGTATTTTGGAAAACAGTTCAAATTTTCTTAGAAAGTCAATTATGCGTTGGCAACATGACCCAGCCATCCCGTCTTTAGGTGTCTTTCTAGCATCTGTCTACACAAAGACCTATGCTGGACATGTTCCTAGCAGCCTTATTGTAATATCTCCAAATTCAAAACAACATAAGAGCATTCACAGTTGCCTGGATTAAACTCGCTGTGAAACATCCAAGTAATGGAGGCTAGTCCCTCTCAAAAGCAGCTGAGGCCCTGGTACAGACAGAGCATGGCTGAATCGCAAAGCTGTGGCACCATCGAAAAGCTCCAACACAAAATTCTGAGCCATTCCATGAAATTTAAGGAAAGGTGAAACTGTGATGGCAGCAGGCAGTTGCTGTGGTATGGGGCTGGGAATATGGCAAGACGGGGCCTGGGGAGGTGGCTCAGAGGTTAAGAGCACTGGCTGGCTGCTCTTCCAGAGGCCCTGCCCTCTTCTGGCCTACAGGTGTACATGCAGGTGCAACACTGTAGACATAAGTAAATTTGTTGTTGTTGTTGTTGTCTTTTTTCTGAGACAGAGTTTCTCTGTGTATCCTTGGCTGTCTTGGACTCATTTTGTAGACCAGGCTGGCCTTGAGCTCACAGTGATCCACCTACCTCTGCCTCCCGAGTGCTGGGATTAAAGGCGTGCGCCACCACTGCCTGGTGTAAATGTTTTTTTAAAAAAATTATGGCAAGGGGGGCTGGAGAGATGGCTCAGAGGTGAAGAACACTGACTCTTCTTCCACAGGTCATGAGTTCAATTCCCAGCAACCACATGGTGGCTCACAACCATCTATAATGTGATCTGATGCTCTCCTCTGGCCTGCAGGTGTACATGCAGGCAGAGCACTATATGCATAATAATAATAAATAAATACATCTTTTAAAAAATTATGGCCAGGCATGGTGGCACATGCCTTTAATCCCAGCACTCGGGAGGCAGAGGCAGACGGATCACTGTGAGTTTGAGGCCAGCCTGGTCTACAAAGTGAGTCCAGGACAGCCAAGGCCAAGGCTACACAGAGAGACCCTGTCTCGAAAAACAAAAAAACAAAAACAAAAACAAAAAAAATTATGGCAAGGTGGAGGCTGGAAGATCAGAGTTCAAGGTCGTCCCTGACTGCAAAGCAACTCAGAGGTTTGCAGTAAAACAGAACAACCTAAAGCAAATAAACCCTGGGTGCAGTTGGCATTGGAAAGGAAAAGCAACGTCGGTCAAAGAAAAGCCTAACTCAACCAGGCAATGGTGGTGCACGCCTTTAATGCATGACACGGGGAGGCAGAAGCAGGCAGATCTCTGTGAGTTCGAGGCCAGCCTGATCTACAAGTGACCTACAGGCCTGGTCTTGGCTTCCAAGACAGCGAAAGCTACACAGAGAAACCTTGTCTTGAAAAACAAAACAAAACAAAACACCAAAAGGAGCAAAAACAAACAAGGAAAAGCCCAGCTGTGCTCATGATAACCACTAAGGGCTCCTCTACAAATTCGATGGCTGGCCACTGAAACTAAAGCTCTGAGAACTGACACCAACATTTGCTGTGGAGAAATCATGTCCCTTAGAAAGTCACAAGCAAGACCCTGAAGATGCATGCCCCTCGGTGCCCAGGAGCTGGCATTCACTTTACCATCCACAGCATATTTCCATTTCATCTAAGAGCTGAAGGAAATGGTGTTCTGCAAGGAAGCTGATGAGTTGGGAAAGTGTGAGTCCCATCAGACTCGGATTCAGGGCTGTGCTTACACAGGAAAGCCAGCCCAGCAGCCTGGGCTCCTCCTCTTGCCGGCTGATTTGTTGGTACTTAAATAAATGGGTCACAGGCTCCCTCAGCCACCCCCCACCACCACCACAGCATACGGCCTCATCTCTGATGACTGGAAGCCCACCAAAGGGTTATTAAATTCATGGTCACATTTGGGTACTTCAGCCCCCTCCCTTTGCAGCCCAGTAGCATTGCCAGGCCACAGAGAGATTGGGAGAGATTGGGGTCAGACTGGGGAGGCTACACTGGCATCAATCTGCAGATTAGATTCCTGAGAATTAAACTGAGGGCCCAGCTTGGGTGTTGTCATGTGAGAGTCTTTTTTTTTTTTTGGGTTTTCCAGACAGGGTTTCTCTGTATAGTCCTGACTGTCCAGTACTCACTCTGTAAACCAGGCTGGCCTCGAGCTCACAGCAATCCACCTGCCTCAGCCTCTGCTGAGTGCTGGGATTAAAGGCTGCGCCACCACACCTGGCTTCCAAGAGCCCTGAAACTGAGCAAAGCACCCAGGAAGCGGAGACAAGAGCATCAAAAGTTTAAGGCCATCCTAAGCTATATAGTAAGTTTGAGGCTACCCTGTTTTACATAAGATCCTATTTAAAAAAAAACAAAAACAAAAACAAAAACAAAAAATGAAACAAAACAAAGGAAGGAAATAAAATAAAAATGCATCAAAATAAATGTACCACTTGGTAGAGGTGGCATAGCAACAACCTAGATGTAGCCTCTGGATTGATGGAGATGGACCTTGAGGCACGCAGCCCCAGCCTCCCATGGTCAAGCAGTCCATGAAGGTCTGACTGAAGCAAGGAAAAGTCATCTCAATAAAACTCCTCCAGAAACAAACAAACAAACAAACAAACAAACAAACACCAAGGTCCACCCCTCCTCCAGTGCCACAGAGGAAGCCCCCAGAAGAGGCTGATAGAAATAACCAGCCCAGAGCAGGACACACAGCTCTGTCTGCAGAGTGGACCTACACAGGCATGAGGACCTGAGTCTGGGTCCCCAGCCTGCACTTGAAAAGCCAAGTGTATGGGGCACATTTGTTACCCGCTGCTGAGAAACAGAGGCAGCTGGACGAGCTAAAAAGGGCTAGCCGGGCTGTATTACTGAAAGAGTTGTATCAGGGATGGAGATATAACCTCCTAACCCCCTCTTGCATCTCTCCCTTACACCACCACCACCCTCCACTGGATGCTGCAGACCCACCCTCTCAGTTAGTCCAGCACTGGATGCTGCAAGGGAAGAAGCGGACCCTGGGCTCTGGGACAACAGACAGGTAGATCCCTGATACTACTCATTGGCCAGCCAGTTCAGCCAAATTGATAAGCTCCAGGCCCAGTGAGATGCCCTGTCTCCAAATATAAAAGAGAGAACAACTAAAGAAGACACCCAAGGAAGACCTCTGGCCTCCACATGAACCTGCTTGATGTGCGCACATTCAAGAACACACACACACACACACACACACACACACACACACACACACACACACTTCAACAAAACCAGTCTGATGGTGTCAGATGGTCTGCAAGGAGCTCATGCATTCCTTTACCCACCATACTCTCAAACCTGTAGATGACCTAGCTTTCCCCACCAGGCATGGAAGCATTTGCCTTTAATTCCAGCACTCGGGAGGTGGATCTCTGTGAATCTGAGGCCAGCAAGTCCAGGGCTATTACACAGAGAACCCATGTCCTAAAATGAAAGAAAGAAAGGGCTTTCCCCTTGTTACAGATGAGCGAACCGAGGCTGGGAGGGGCTGAGCAATTTATCTGAGGCACTGATAGACTGGACCTTAGGCAGTTGTGCCCTGCAGTTGGTTGCTGTCTTTTCTCATAGGGACATAATCTCTAGGGTTTGGATGCCATCTATGTCCCTGAGACTCACAAGTCCATCTGCTAGGCTCTGACCAACATGTTGCCTGAGCTTCCAGACCCAGGGGTCCAGCTGCATCTTGACCCAACCCAACTTCGCGTGCCCAAAGATGATGCTTCATTTACCCTGTGCTTGCTCTAACCCACTTCCAAAGGGAGATTGCCCCGCTCCTTGCAGCCACGCAGCCAAGGACACTTCTCACACCATTCCTTAAGCCTCACATCCCTCCATCCACCATTACTGTTCCAGTCCAGGACCCTCATTAGAACCTGGTCCCTTACAGGCTGCACCTCCAGTTCTGCCTCTTCTCACCCATCTGAGAATGCAGATATGTGCCAGTTTCCTGCCAGTGTGCCCTCCAGCTGCTTCCGGTGGTCCTTAGGGATGGAGGAGGTCCAATCTAAACCTGTCCCTCCCCCACCCCAGACTCTGTCATTCATTTCCCTGAGCAGGCAGGCAGTGTGGCTCTCACAGAACTTTCCATTCCAAGCCAGCCTCTGGAGAGGGGACGGGGAGGGGGGGGACTATAGGTGTAGGTGGGTGAGTCATTCTTTTTTTTTTTTTTTTTTTTTTACGATTTTATTTGTTTTATGTATATGAGCGCTCTTTCTGCATGGATGCCTGCATGCCAGAAGAGGGCATCAGATCTCAGTGTAGATGGTTGTGAGACGCCATGTGGTTGCTGGGAATTGAACTCAGGACCTCAAGAAGAGCAGACAGTGCTCTTAAACTGCCGAGCCATGTCTCCAGCCCCGGATCATTCTTGCTGACCCCTCTGCCAGGAGTTCTTTCTCACTTCCAGTTCACACTTGCCTGTCCCCTCTGTGTCTACACAACCCTCATGTCTCCATTACTAGCTTTGAGCAGGGGCACTTCTGAACAGGGTTCACTGGTTCCTCCTTACACAGAACTCACAAGGTAGGTAATACGTTTGAATGAGGGAGGGGTGTGTGCCTTTCCCCAAGCCAAGCTAGAATGACAAAGCCAGGACTGGATTCAGAACCACCTCATTGCCACCCCAAACGCGAGAGAATTCACCACTTTTCTATACTCTTCACCTATCAAAGCTGTTAGGAATCTGCTTCAGTCTGCCTACCTATGATGTCATTGCCTACCTGCCACGGGGGGCGTGGCCCTGCCCAGGGCTATATAAAAGGACAGACCCACCTAGCCCCTCTCTCTCTTACCCCCTTACTCCCTTCCCCTCTACTTCTTTTTGTCTTCTCCTGTCTCTGTCTCTCTTTCTCTGGGGGGCCCCTCCCTTCTTTCCTTCTCTCCCCATACTCATTTAATAAGCCTCATATAATATAATATCTGAAGCCGGGCGGTGGTGGCACACGCCTTTAAATTAATCCCAGCACTTGGGAGGCAGAGGCAGGCGGATCTCTGTGAGTTTGAGGCCAGCCTGCTCTTCAGAGAGCGTTCCAGGACAGTTAAGAGCTGTTACACAGAGAAACCCTGTCTCAATAAAACAAAAATAAATAAATAAATAAAATTATACATATAATTAAAATACACATACACACACATATATGTTGCCTGGCATCTTATTCTATTATTTCTTATTTTCTAAATAATTACAAAAGCACATAGTTGACAGTTTATTGAGCAGTTTTTAATCTGAGGAGGGTGGGCTCTCAGCACAACTTGAAGGGCTCAAAGACCTCAGGCCTTTTGGTGACCTCACGGCTTGATCGTTCCGGGTCTCCAGTTCATCTCCATCCAGTACTCTCAGCCTAGCTAGGCGAGGCTTTCTTCCTGAAGAAATGCAGAGGACCCAGAAAACAAACAAGCAAACCACCACCCAGGCGCCAGGCATCCTCAAGCGTGTGCAGATCCAGCTCAGACCAAGACGTAGGACATAAATTAAGCCCCTCCTTCTCAAGCCGAGATCGCCCTCCTCTAGTCTTCTACTCCACCCTTACCAGTCATTCTCCTTCCTTCTTCCCTTTCTTCTTCCTCCTTCAGTCCCTCCCTACTCCTCCTTCCGACCCTGTCCTCCTCTCCCTTCCCTCCCTAAGCCCCTCCCCATCCTCCTCCCTCTACGAGTTTCTCCCACAGCTCTTTCCTCCCGCCTCCGCGCCCCCCTTCTCCGGCTCCTCCCCTCCCCTGCCCTCCCGCCCGCCCCGGGACCTAGCCTCCCGCCCAAGCTTACCCGCTCTGGGTGCAGAAGCTCCGCGCGGCCCACGCAGCCGTCACTCCCCCGGGAAGGCGAGGTCGAGCGTGGCGGCCATGGAGGCAGCGGCCCGGAGACGGCAGCTCCCGGGAGCGGCGGGAGGCCCCGGTGCCGCGTTCATGCAGGCCAGGTGCGCGCGGAGCGGGGACAGGGAGGCCGCGTGGGGCCCCAGAGTTTGAGAGACCTTGCTAGGATTAGGGGAACCATTGGGGCTGGCTACTCGGAGGTCACCCAGGCCAGATCTGCTGAGTCCCCGTGCCACTTGCAAGTTTTCGGGAGCCTCCTGCTCTGGCCAGGACTTTGACTCTGTTCTGAACCAGGAGGCTGGAGGTTGGAGTGGGCTAGGAGAGTGAGCCGGTTAACCGGGGACAGCGGGCAGTGACACGCTCCCTGAATGAGAGGATCCTTCCCTCAGAGGGGAGATGTTTGGGGTTTATCTGGCTAGGTGGGACAGAGCCAGAGACACAAAACCCGCCCTTTCATCTTTCCCTCCAGTGCTCCTTCATCCGATTCACTGACCATAAGCATTCCCCGCATGTCATCTGTGTTGATTAAGCACCTGTTCTGCGCCCAGCGCTGTGTCATGTGGGAAACAGGAGCCAATGGAGGTGATTGCTAATCCTGGAGGGCTTTCTGGAAGAGATGAGCAGTGCAGGACTCTGCAGAAGAGACACTTAAGGCTTTTAGGCCCTACATGGTGGTTATGCCTTTAATCCCATCACTGAGAAGGCAGACGCAGATTTCTTTCTTTCTCTACCCGCCCCCCCCCCCCCGTCCCCGCCTCCCAAGACAAGGTTTTTCTGTGTATCCCTGGCTGTCCTGGACTCGCTCTGTAGGCCAGGTTGGCCTTGAACTCACAGAGACTCTGTCTCCTGAGGGCTGGGATTAAAAGGTTTGCGCCACCACCGCCTGGCTCAAAAGCAGATTTCTCTGGGGGTGTATATCAGTCGGTAGTGACTGCATAGCATGCAGGAAGCCCTGGGTTCAATCCCCACCGCTGCAGAAACTGGACATGGTGGCCAGTGGAAGCATGTGAGGAAATGCAAGGAGTACGCTGGTATTGGACAAGTCACAGGTGTAAGAGAAAACGACAGGGCGGGACCGACTTCGGAATGCCCCAATGCCCCAGAGTTGGATAAGAAGGCCGCAGAGTCCGAAGTCTGAAGAGGTACCAATCCTTAAAAGAAGGCTGCTCAGTTCTTGAACAGTCGTCCTCGTACTTTCTTCACCCTAAATGACCTGTTAAAAATGTGTATCCTCCCAAGCCGGGCATGGTGGCGCACGCCTTTAATCCCAGCACTCGGAAGGCTGAGAGGCAGGCGGATCGCTGTGAGTTCGAGGCCAGCCTGGTCTACAAAGTGAGTCCAGGATGGTCAACCCTGTCTTGAAAAACCAAAATAATAATAATAATAATAATAATAATAATAATAATAATAATAATAATAATAATAATAATAATAATAATATAAATAAAAAATGTATACCCTCCCAAATGTATACCCCGTATCCCACAGGTACCAAAGAGCCACGGAAGGGTTTTGAGCACGGGTGTGTGCTCCAGGTGGATTTTGGAAGCTGCTGGTGTGATTTGGGGGAAGTTTTGGGAGACTGGGCTCAAGCAGGCGCTTTTCATTGTCCCTGAAGAATGTGCAGGCTGTTCAGTTTCTGACTTGGAAACTATCCTCTGAGCATGCGCAGTGCTGGGCCAGGCACCGTTTCCACCTGATGGCCAGCCTAAGATCTCTCCGTGGCTTAGTAACACTGTAGCCCTCTTAGTTTGTATATACACTCTATCCTGCTTGCACTGGGGCAGATTGGCCTGTAAGCACATTACTGAGCAGCGTGTCATGTCATGGCCTTTTACTCCTCTCTAAGTATTACCTCATCATCTCCATTAAGGAAACTGATCCAGAGCTGAGCCGGGTAGGGAGTCTCACCTGACTGAGGCTAGACCTGTTCAATGCACAGAAACGTTACACAAGTTCAGCTGCCCATGCGCCGGGGGCAGGGGGGGGGGGTTGTCAAATTCCCTTCACACTTGCAGCTGACACCGTTGTTTTCTTTCTTTCTTTCTTTTCTTTTCTTTTCTTTTTTTTTTTTTTTTTTTTTTGGTGTTTTCGAGACAGGGTTTCTCTGTGTAGCCTTGGCCATCCTGGACTCATTTTGTAGACCAGGCTGGTCTCGAACTCACAGCAATCCGCCTGCCTCTGCCTCCCGAGTGCTGGGATTAAAGGCGTGCGCCACCACGCCCGGCGACACCGTTGTTTTCTACCTGTTATCTGTGGCTTCATTCTCAGCGTTGGAAGTCAGGATACCATGTTTACAGTATTTAAGCTGTCTTTGGCTTTCTGTTGTTATGTAGCCCTGGCTGTTCTGGAACTCTGCTCTGTAGACCAGGCTGGGCTAGCACTGACAGAGATCCACCTGCCTCTGCCTACTGAGTGCTGGGATCAAAGATGTGCGCCACCACTCCTGGCTCTTAGTTATCTGGGGTTTTTTTGTTTGTTTGTTTGTTTGTTTTTGTTTTTGTTTTTCCTTTTTGTTACTGCACTTCCTCATCTTTTATTAAAACGCTTCTGTCTTACTATGTCTGGTATTTCATCATCCATTATAAAGAGCTCAAAGTCAGTCTCTATATCGCCCCCATTCACAGTTCTCTGTTTACTTCCCTAAAGAAGCTCTTTTCTTTTCTGGCGATGTCCAGGCTTGCAGATGCTGCTGTGTGGTACTGGCTTCCCAGCTGTCGTGGTATCAGCTTCCCCCATGCAGTAGACTTGGGGGAGCTGTGGAGGGGAGCAGGAGCAAAGGCTGGCCTTGTTTCAGGTTACCTGGCATTGTGCTTTCATCACTGTCCAGGATTGCTGGTGATGGGGACCTAGGACCAGCCCAGCCCCTTGGGGGGGCTCAGCCTGTGCAGTCTAGAATCAGGAACTTGGGGCAAGCTTGAGGTTACTCATCTTTCTGACAGAAGCTTTGGGTGGTGGGGGTGAGGGGGGGGGTACCTTTCCCTTGTGTGATCTGCCTTCACAGTCAAAGTCCCACAGAAGAAAAACCCTTCGGATGTTTGTCAGGCTTTTGTCTGTGTTTTGATGGGAAAGGAAGGCTTTTATCAGTGTGAGGGAAAGCACACAGACAGCAAGCTCACAGAAAGACCTGCAGAGCAGAGCGGGGATTCCAACAATCCACATTTATTAGTCTTGAGTCCCACGCCAGCGTCTTCCTTTCTTCCTTCTTGCTTCCTCTTATCCCCACCTGCCCTACTGAGCTAGGCTGGACCCATGCCAAGGTTCCCACTGGCTGAAGTGTTTCCTGGGATAGAGGAAGAAAGTGTTGCTGAGCTTCTAGTGTGAGCCAGGAACTTCTAGAGGCAAGCACCAAGTGCCTCCCCTTCCCTACCTTCCCCGTGGGCCGTCAAAATTCCTTTATTTTATTCTATTCTTTCTTCTTTCCTTCCTTTCTTCGCCCCCCCCCCCATCCCCCGTTTTTGGTTTTTTGAGACAAGGTTTCTCTTTGTAGTCCTGGCTGTCGTGGCTCACTCTCTGTAGACCAGGCCACCTGCCTCTGTCTCCAGGGTATGAAGATTAAAGGTGTGCAGCATCACCTCCTGACCCCTTTATTCTTTTTTTTGTTTTTGTTTTTTTGTTTTTTCGAGACAAGGTTTCTCTGTGTAGCCTTGGCCATCCTGGACTCACTTTGTAGACCAGGCAGGCCTGGAACTCACAGCGATCCGCCTGCCTCTGCCTCCCGAGTGCTGGGATTAAAGGCGTGCGCCACCACGCCCGGCTCTGCCCCTTTATTCTTTATACTAAACATCCCACCTCTGATTGAATTTGGGGTTTCAGAATGAAACACTGAGGGCACTCTCTTCCTCCCTCCAAATTCTGCATCACTCGCTGCTGCTCGTTCGAGGCCTGTTCTGACGGGCCTAATGAGGAAGGAACAAACAGGGACTCTGTTGAAGGCTCTCACTGAACTCTGAGCAGTCTGTGTACTTAACCTGAATGTTGCCCTGTCTTCGGCCTGGCCAGCCTCTACCATTTTACCCCGATAGGCCTGGGATTTCTGCGGTGCCTTCTCTCTTCCTCCCTCAGGCCTTTCCCTCCTGCTCACAGGCAGCTTTTCTTCCTGGTTAAAAGTGCCCATCCCCCACCCCCCCCCCCCTTTAGAGTCCCCTTCCTTTTTGTAGGTTCTGCATATAGTTCCTAGCTCCACTGATCTGGGTGGACCTCAGATGTCAGCTGCCTTATTTTAGTGATCGGAATAGAAGGCCATTAATCGCATAGAGACCCTAGATTATCCAGAACTCCCGCATCTCAGTGGCAGTTAGGACGAGCTCAGTACCCCCAACAAAAAGGAAGGTGCCAGCACATATGGCCTGAGGCAGCCTGCCATGGGACACAAGAACACTGTGCATCTGCGCATGCCACTTCATTTGCTCTTTGCTGTCCCTGGAGGGTGGAACCTTGGCCACTGACACTCTGGAGGCTTGCATCCTAGACAGCCACCATCAGAAGGAGCTCAGTCCCCAATTGGCCAAGCCTTCTTTGGGAATAAGCAAAAGTTGGGAAAGAAGTGATAAAAGTAGTCACCACAGCTCTTTACTGTGTGGGCAACAGTGGCTAACCTCTGACCTCAGAACCTCAGCATCTTCAGCTGAAAGCAGTAGGAGAACAGCTCCTGCCTCCGATGCCACTGCCTGCCCTTAGCTGAGATGCTAAAGGTTGTAGCATCATGCACAGTTGGTGATCAGTGTGTGTGGGGGCCACTATGTCCGGGGACAGAAGCTATGCTGACTTGGGAAATGCCTACCCTACCTGCCTTGCTTTCTACAGGACCCAAGGGCCTGCCTCCCTCGCTGGGGACCACCTTCCTGGGCTGCTCAGCTCACGTACTCATAGGGGAGGGCTACTGAAGTGGCCACAGTGACAGCTTTAAGTCAGCTCCAGCCAGGGACAGAGCTGAGAACTCTGGGGGTTGGGGAGCCGTGTCACCCCATGCCTGCTGTGGCCACACACACAGGACAATGACATTATCTCCATCATCTTAGGAGTTAGTAGTGGCTCGTCTGGGCAGTAGCACGCTCTAAGAAGACTCGGACTCTGCTGGCGGGGTGGGGGGGGTGGTTTGAAGACTTGGGGAGCCTTAATGCTCTCCCCTTTTGGGCTGCTGCTATGGCTCTGTGGGTCGAGGCAATCACTCAGATCTGAGTTTGATCCCAGGACCTACATGGTAGAAAAGAGAGGAATTCTGAACAAAGCCTTCTAACCTCCACATGCATGGCATGGCATGGCATGGCACGGGGGCATGCTCATATGGCCAAATAAATAACTGCCTTTCTTTCTTTCTTTTCTTTTCTTTTCTTTCTTTCTTTCTTTTTTTTTTTTTAAATAAAAGCTCCTCTCTTGAAAGCCTAGAAGGAAGAGTACAACCCAGGCCCGTGCAGCCACCACCAGCCCGAGTTAGTGAGGAAACGCTCGCCTCCTGTACGGATGCTATGGTTTGGAAAAAGCTTTCTCAGAGAAGCCCTCCCATAGGGAGTGGCAATGCCAGGCAGAGGGGGCCAGCCTGGTCTACAAAGCAAGTCCAGGTTAGCCAGGGCTACACAGGGAAATCCTATCTCAAAATAACAACAAAAAACAGTACATAGCAAGTAAACAAAAGAGCTCACACAAGCAGACCCATGGTTCCTGAGAGACAGTGGGTGCTTCCCGAAGGTTGCCTGCTGCCACAGTCTCGTCGCCCTGATGTTTTGCCCTGTTCTCCCCTACCGTTTTATAATGGAAGCGTGACTGTTACTTTGCCCATAGGTAAGTTACTTCCTGAGTCACAGAGCAGTTAGGACACCTGAGGCCCACCAGTTTTCAGCCCTGGATGACATGTGTGTCCTGCCTTTAAGTGCCGGGACCTCTGCCTTTCTCTTGGGTTGATGGCCAGAGGGCTGACGCTAGCCTCGTTCCTTGCCAGGCACGGCTCCGTGAAGGCTGAGGAGACAGACCGCACAGCCCCCTTCCACTTTGACCTCTGGCTCTACTTCACACTGCAGAACTGGCTTCTGGACTTCGGCCGCCCCATTGCCATGGTAAGTGTGAGGCTGAGTCAGAAGGGCGTGGGAAGGAGGCACAGCATGTCTGTGGCCTCCCTCACTGTCACTGTCCTGGCATGGCACTGTCACCTGGAGGTGGAGCCTGCCAGCTGGTTTTGCATATTGCAACTGACCAGATTGTAATAACTAAGGTAAAGCCAGTTCCAAGTACTGAGAGGAACAGTTAGAAGTCCCAAACTAAGGAAGTGTCAGGCTTTCCTGTCCCGCCTCTGAGGGCCTGGGGCACACCTGTCCACTCCTTTCTCTGTTTGTGTAAACATATATAGAAATTTCTTTTGTTTTTTCGAGACAGGGTTTCTCTGTGTAGCCTTGGCTGTCCTGGACTCACTTCATAGACCAGGCTGGCCTCGAACTCACAGCGACCCACCTGCCTCTGCCTCCCGAGTGCTGGGATTAAAGGCATACGCCACCATGCCCAGCTGAAATTTATTTTTTTAATAGAACCAAAGGAGATTTTGTTTCATGCCTTATATCCTGTGCCTTGTTTTACACTAGAATATACCTCTACAGCAACGAATGCAAATTGCTGTTCCTATAAATGGCAACTTAACCTTCCATAGTAAACGTGTGGTATAAGGGCCTGTCACAAGACAAAACAAACCGAGCTGCTAGACAATTCCAGCAAAGTGGCAGGTTACAAAATTAACATACCCAAATCAGTAGACCTCCTCCATACCAGACACAGACTGAGAAATACGAAAGACAGTCCCGTTCACAGTAGCCCGGAAAACAAAACGAAATTCCTCGAAACAAAGCTAATCAGGAGAGTGAAAGACCTGCACAGTGCGAAGTTCAGAAGAGTTTGGTGCTATGGGCATTCAGTGGAATGAAAATGATGTAAATATGATAGCATAGTTTTGCTTTAAAAATGGTTAGACAGCCCGGCGTGGTGGCGCACGCCTTTAATCCCAGCACTCGGGAGGCAGAGGCAGGCGGATCGCTGTGAGTTCGAGGCCAGCCTGGTCTACAAAGTGAGTCCAGGATGGCCAAGGCTACACAGAGAAACCCTGTCTCGAAAAACCAAAAAAAATAAAAATAAAAATAAATAAAAATGGTTAGACAGGGCGGAGCATAGTGGTGCTCGCCTTTAATCCCAGCACTCAGAAAGCAGAGGCAGGCTGATCTCTGTGAGTTCCAGGACAGCTTGGTCTACTGAGTGAGTCCAAGACAGCCAAGGCTACACAGAGGAACCCTGTCTCGAAAAACCAAAAAATAAAAAAGGTTAGAGGAAAAAGATAGGATTTCAAATTAGGAATGATTTTAGATTATAAATGCGTGTTTACATAAAACAATAAAAACAAAACAACTATCATGTAGAGAGCCTAAGAAAGGCCCTGGGTTTCTGTGTACCATACATGACAGGGACAATCAGTCCATTTACTGTCTATGGGACTCAGTTCCTCTCTCTGGGAGCCCTTTTTTTTTTTTTTTTTTTTTTTTGCCTTGGGGCTCCTAACAGGGTTCCCAGAGAACACAGGAAGAGCTCAGTGTCTGTGAGGGCTGGTGACCTGTGGCCTGTAGGCCTTCCTGTGAGTGCACACTCTCTTCCCCAGCTGGTGTTCCCGCTCCAGTGGTTCCCTCTCAACAAGCCAAGTGTTGGGGACTACTTCCACATGGCCTACAATATCATCACGCCCTTCCTTCTGCTCAAGGTACAGACTGGCCTGTCTCCTTCCCATTTTTTCTGTCTGTCTCTCTCTCATACACATACACACGTGTACACACACACACACACACACACATACACACACACACACACACACACACACACACACGTGCTGGGAAGCTGGTTCAGTGGGTCAGGTGCTTGCTGCCAAGCCTGACACCCTGAATTTCATCCCCATACGACAGAAGAGAAATGACTTCCACAAATTGTCCCCTGACCTATGTAATACATGTGCACCTACGTAAATACACATAATATATACATAGGTAAATGTTTCTTTAAAATATTTAAAAATGGAAGGCATTTCAAGTCTCTAAATTTAGAAGAAGCACAGCCTCAGAATACAGTTTCTGTGGTTTTGGAACACCCATCCCCATTTTGCACTTCCTGACATTTTTCTTTCTGTTTACTGGGGACCTGTCACCTGAAAATCAGACCCTGCAGCATGCTAGCCCACCCAAGGCACATACTGGACACCCTGGGGTAGTGGAAGGGTCTGGCCTTGTCAGGACTCCTGCCTTGAAGGTCTGGTACCACCTCTAACACTGCTGCCTAGCCCATCTTCCTAGAAAGGAAGGGTGTGTTCAGCTGGCCCTGATGGCTTTGCCCCACACCTTGTCTGGAGCTAGGTGGCTTACAAAGGAGCCCCCAACCTCCAGAGGGACTTTCTATCCCATTTTTCTGAGGGAAGGGAGGCAGAGCTTATCACACTGTAACGGAGGCAGGGGCCTCATTTTTCACCGTCAGCTTATCGAGCGGTCCCCCCGCACACTGCCACGGTCTATAATCTACGTCAGTATCATCACCTTCATCATGGGAGCCAGCATCCACCTGGTGGGCGACTCAGTCAACCACCGCTTGCTCTTCAGTGGGTACCAGCACCACCTGTCAGTCAGAGAGAACCCCATCATGAAGAATCTCAAGCCGGAGACTCTGGTGAGGCTCCCCCCCCCCCGCCCCAGTCCCTGTCTACTCTACCAAGGCTGCCCCTACTGGGGATCTTCTGTTCTTGGGGGCTAAAGAGGGTTCCCCCCCCAGTCATGCCTCAAGTAGCCAAGGCTGGCCTTGCCTCTGCTCCCCTGGAATGCTGAAATTAAAGCATACACCTAAGTGAGGGTACTGTTGTCTACCCAAGCTAGCGAGCTCCTAGACTGCAAAGGGGCACAGTGTCTGTCTGGACGTGGTGTGCACATCTGTAACCCCAGCACTCAGGACACAAAGAGAAGACAATTGCTACAAGTTCAAGATGAGGCTGCTTTATTTAACAAGGCCCTGTCTCATCAACACCAAAACAGTGGTGCAGGGACTGGGCTCTCCGTGGCCCCTCTGCCACCCTAGGGAGGGAATGGGAGTGGTGTGCGTGCTGGGGGCGGGGTAGGGGATGTGAAAGGGGCAGGAGCGGGCTGCGGTGTTGCCTGGAGTCCCAGCCTCCCTCACTCTGCCGCCCCTGTGCCTTCTTAGATCGACTCCTTTGAGCTTCTCTACTACTATGACGAGCACCTGGGCCACTGCATGTGGTGAGTTACGGTTCCACCCAGGATCCAGGCGCCAGGAGATACTGCACAAGGCCTGCTGGACCCAAGTATTGAGGGGAGCATCTGGTCAGCGAGCCTGGGAGACCCTGTCCCTTTAGCCCTAAGGGGGCCTCCTATTGCCTCCTTCCTACCCGAAGTTTCCACAGTGGCCACTAGAGGGCAGCAACCAGGTGTTTGTTCGCTTTAGCCATGCCTGAGCCTGGGGTTGGGGAGGGAGGACGGTAGCCCTGATAAACACACACACTAGATGCAGGAGTCAGACGGTGATGTAGGGAGCTGAGAAGAGCCAGCAGAGCCAGGTTTGGAGGGACAATTTGTGTTCCCCATCTTAGAACTCCCTGGGGAATCTCCTTACTACCACTACTGCCACTCAGGAAAATCTCAGACTGGGGTCAGAATCAGTGATTCTGGGCTCAAATAATGAGGGTTCCTCTGCTACCCTGGATAAACTAAAAGCAGAGGGAGGAGGGGAGAGTGGCTGTCAGCTAGCCATGCACTTGGGTGCCTCATCTGGACTGAAGTGCTTCCCTCAACACACACCCAGCCCTGGTGTCTGTGGGTCTGTCTGAAGCTAGGGAGATTCATCCTCTTGGTTTGCACGGTCCTACCGTCCTCAGAACAGGCCTCCTGCCAGCTCTTCCTGACTTTGCCAGGTGACTCTGCATTGAAAGCTGGGAGAGGAGGAGAGAGAAGGAACAGCCCTGGGAATTCCTGAGAGGTGGGAGGCCACTGAGTATTGAGGGTAGGGGTGTCACATGACAGAAAAAGATTGTGTGTGCAAGAGCATGACTGTGTGCACACAAGCGTGTGTGTGTGTTTGTGTGTGTGTTAGAATGAAAAAGATAGCCCCTATGTGGGGAGGCGACAAGCCATGCGCTTGGATGAGGTGGGGACTGGTGGCTGAGTGTGAATGAGGGCTCCACAGCTCTCCTTGGGTTCCTCCCGCGTGCGCTGTGTTCTCTCCTACCTCAGCCTTGCTGGGTAGGGCTAGTGTGGCACTTGACTTGCTGGTGTTTGAGGCACATGGATGAAACAGCCCCACATCCCCTCATCTCCATGTAAATGAAGGACAGGATGGGCATGGGTCCAGAGAGGGAAGCTGGGCAGGGTGTGGTTGCCATGGCACCCACCCCTTCACTTCAGTTTTAACACAAGGAGCCTGGGGCTTTTCTCCCTGTGAGCTCCACCTTTTAGTTTCTATTCCTCCCACCTTGACTCCCACGGCAGAAAAGACTGGGTGTAGAACAGTGTGCATTCCAAGGGTCTTATAAGCCACATGGTGACACCCTACGTGACAATGCAAGGGACCAGTGGAAAGATGATGGGGCTGGTCCCTGGTCAGGCCTGTAAACCCGCTGCCTCTCCATCACAGGTACATTCCCTTCTTCCTCATCCTCTTCATGTACTTCAGTGGCTGTTTTACTACCTCCAAGGCCGAGAGCCACATGCCGGGGCCTGCCCTGCTTCTGGTGGTGCCCAGTGGTCTGTACTACTGGTAAGTAGACATTGGCACCTGGGGTGGGACAAAGGGCACAGGCACTGAGTGAGCCACTACAGTAAAAATCCACACACAAAGTGTTGGGTGTGATGGCCCAGCCCTGTAGTCCTAGCGTTTGGGAGGTGGAGGCAGGGGGATCAGGAGTTCAAGGTTAGCACTGGCGACTTAGTGAGTTTGAGGCCATGTTGGGCTACATGGAGCCTGTCTCAGAGAGAGAGAGAGAGAGAAAGAAGAAAAAAAAAAAAAAATCACTCTTGACCCCAGGCCTGCAGTGTGACCACAGACCTGCAGTGTGACCCCAGGTAGGACTTGCCATCTCCAGGTTTCTGCTTCCTCCTAGTTTGTGAGAAGGCTGTGCCTTGTAGTGGCTTCTCTCTTACCAGGGTTCTCAGCACCAAGCAGACTGTGGAAGATGGCAAGGCTGTTCCTTTCCTCTGTGTCCCGCTCCCAGCACATCAGAGCCACCTTGAGGCCAGGAGTCTACCTCTAGGTCATGTGCTGTAAATGCTCCTGAGCCTCAGTTTACCCCCTCTGAACCTGTCCTCCTCTGAGGAAACGTTGGGATCCAGTGGGGGAGAGAAGAGCACTGGGTGATAAGATGACAAGGACAGACCAGGGGGAGTTTCCCAGCCTGGTGCTGCCTCTCCTGTTCTTTTGTTCTCCTGAGGTCCCATTGCCCACTCTAGACTCCTCTCTCAGGCCTCAGCCAGACCCTTATCTTCCCGTCATTTCTTCCTTGGCAACAGGTCTTTCTCTCACACACACAGGGCTGTGGGATCACAGGGAGGACCCAGCAGGACCCGGTCCTTCTTAGATGGGAAACCCTTCACATGAAAAAGGCCCTTCGGGGCTGGAGAGATGGCTCAGAGGTTAAGAGCATTGTCAGATACCTTGAGATGTGGGGCCCTTTATGTTCCCCACATAAGGGAGAAAACAGCCTTGAAGTTGTTCAAAGTTGCTATGTGACGTCCCCGAGGTCCCAGGCCCCTCGGTTGTGGAGCTGGAGTTCGTTAGGTGAACAGGTGAGCATCAGCACCCTGAGAGGCAGTAGCCGGGTAACCCTGCAGAAGCCTCTGCGTGCGTCTGTGTGCTCTGTACTCTGGGGTGCAGCGTCTCTACATGAAAGTGGCCCAGCCTCCAAGGGGACAATGATGACGACAGCCTCTGTGGATTGAGATGGCATCCCCAAATTCAGATACCCTAGAAACCCAGCAGGCAGCAGATGAGGTCCTGGGGAGTGTGAGAGCTGAGGGCATGTGTCACGTGGTGTTTTTGTTCTCTTGCTCCTCCAGAGCCAGTTTCTGTTGTAAATGTCCTAATGTGATGAGAAAAGGCAAAAGCCAAAGCCCAGACATCCTGTGACTCTCAGTGTGTATGCGGCCTTGGAACTTGCTGTGTGGACACTAGAGACCTACCTGCCTCTGCCTCCTGGGCATTGCGTAAATGTGTGTGTTACCACACCCAGCTGCTGCTGCCGCTGCCACCGCTGCTGATTAAACATGGTTTCTCTGTGTAGCCCTGGCTGTCCTAGAACTCACTATGTAGACCAGGCTGGCCTCAAACTCACAAAGATCTGCCTGATTGTGCCTCCCTAGTGGGTAAGGGTGTGTGCCACCTCATCCAGCCATCCAGCAGATTTTTTTAAAAGGGATTTGTTTGTTTGTTTGTTTATTATGTATACAATGTTCTGCCTGCATGTGTACCTGCACACCAGAAGAGGGCATAAGATCTCATTATAGATAGTTGCGAACCACCCATGTGGTTTCTGGGCATCGAACTCAGGACCTTTGGAAGAGCAGCCAGTGAGTGCTCCTAACCTCTGAGCCATTTCCACTGCCCTTAGCAGAGTATTATTAAACCATGCAAAGTCAAAGCAGTGTGATGCTGCCAGGCTGTGGTTTAGACTGTTCTGGCACATGGGTCCACTCACTAGGTGAGCCATTCTGATTTACTGGGAAGGCAACCTAGGACTTGGTCCAGAAGGATGCCAGGCAGGATGGTGTTGCCATGGCACCCACTCCACCTCCATACCTGTCCTCTTTCTCCAGGTACCTGGTGACTGAGGGCCAGATCTTCATCCTCTTCATCTTCACCTTCTTTGCTATGCTGGCTCTCGTCTTGCACCAGAAGCGCAGGCGCCTCTTCCTGGACAGCAACGGCCTCTTCCTCTTCTCTTCCTTCGCCCTCACCCTCTCGCTGGTGGCTCTGTGGGTTGCTTGGCTGTGGAATGACCCTGTACTCAGAAAGAAGTACCCTGGTGTCATCTACGTCCCTGAGCCGTGGGCCTTCTACACGCTCCATGTCAGCAGTCAGCACTGAGGCCTACTGGGGACACCAGGACATGGTTATTCATAATGGGTGCATGCACGCACCGAGGTACATGGGCTGAGCATTGTGCACAGGCATTGGCAGAGTACAGTGTTCTGGTCAGGGATTTTTATCTTTGTTTCTGTTTTTTGCTTTAGACTTAAGATGGAATTGAGTTTGGGGAAGTATGTAAAGGCCAAAATCCTGGCCCCTGCCCTCCCCTGCATAGTCCACTACTATTAGGGGGTGCCTGGATAACACCCCTATCTCTCAAGACTGGGCTGGCCTTATGGAGATGTCTTCTGGCAGCTGTGCAGGTTTGTGAGGGCCGGGTGGGACAGTAGCAGGAGACTCTGCTACCCACCTGGCACCTGGCTCACCCTGAAGCTGCCTGCTGGGCCCCAGGTTTCTAGGTCACAACTTTTAAACTTTGAACAGAGCAATTCCATCTCTGGGCTCCATTTGTTCCAGAGGGCCCCATGCTCCCCAAGTGGCTCTGTGCACTGGAGGTTACTGATTCCTTTGGGGGCAGCCTCAGCAAGGAAGAGGGGTTCTGTCTGTTACTGTGTCCCCACCCTAAGCTTAGTGGGGTATGTTCCTCCCAGTCTTTTGTCCAACCTCACACTCCACTCACATGCTAGTGAGAGCCCAGGCTCCAGGGAGCCAGAGGCCCAGCGCCACTATCCGCTAAGCTCCTTAAGCTGCCTGAGCTTCAGCTACATGGACGGCAGAATTCTCAAATCCTTGTTTTATAGATTCCCTGAGGCCCGTTGTAGGGGTCTAGGACATTACAAGTCGACAGCACATCTCATCCTGAGTCTCTAGCCACCTGCCGGTGCCTTTGTTCCCAGCATGGTGGCTCCTGCCTTTCCCCGGGCCCACCTCCTCCCAGGCTCAGATGGAGGTGCCACCACCTCATTTGGCAGCCAGCACTACCCTGTGCTGTGAGTGTTGGGGACACTCCATGCATGGACCTGCCTCTTTCCTATTGCTCTCAGGGAACCCTGGGCCTCAGTTTCTCCTCTTTTGGTGTGGTCCTTCTCTGGACTAAGCCATGCTGGGTGGTGAGAGCTCTGAATAAAGACTGATGTGAAGCCCAGCCTGGCTGGTGGCTGTTTCTAGCTTTGGGTGTGTGATGGGAAGTCAGGGGGGAGTTGTGGACCAAGGGGAAGGCTGGCTGGTCTGGGGCCTAGGCTGCAGGGTGCAGGGCTTTCTCTTGGACAGACCTTCAGAAACCTCTCCCTACCCTACCCCGACCCCTGTCATCTGTCTATCACTTAAAGGCTCATGAGGCTGTGGGCAAGGACCTCTTGCCAGTCAGTACAGTGTCCCTTAGAGGAGCCTAGGACAGTGAAGGGAAGTAGAGCACCTCCAAGCTTGTCACTGGCAGTGTCCCAGCAGTCTTCCCCTGTGCTGGGAGGTAGTGAAAAGTCAGGCTGTGGGAGGTGGCCCTGAGCCTCAGGCAAGTTGACTGTACCTGGGCTCATGGTAGCCAAAGTTCTCAGCCTGGCCACACCTCACCAGAGATGTGGGCAACATTACCAGGAGGCACAGAGTGAGGACCATGGCTCCACCGAGCCTCGGTCCCTCAGTTACCCAACACAGACATTCCTTGCCTACCTCAGGACGCTGCCATTTCAGGACTGTAGTCAGAAGGTCTAAAAGCTATCTTGAAAGCAGGGACAGGCCTGGGCTGTGGGACCTGAAGACTACCTGTTATGGGGAGCTCTTAGTAAGAAAACAGTGGGAGGAATGGGGTGTGGGCAGTGTTGGACAGAGGACAGCCTCAGGTGTCCTTAAGGAACACAGTTCACCTTATTTTTCAGATGTGGTCTTTTGTTGGCTTGGAACTTGCCCAGTAGGCTCAGCTCACTGGCCAATGGGCTCCAGCGACCCAGCGTCTCTATCTCCCCATGCCCATCATACAAATGTGCCACCACAGCTGATCTTTTTTATGTGGCTTCTGGGAATAGAACTCAGGTCCTTTTGGTTGCAAGGCAAATACTTTACTGATGGATCCATCTCCTCAGCCCTAAGAAAACATTTAAAATATTCACCAAAGTGAGTGAGTATTTAGGAAAAGCAAATTCCTGGAGCCTTGGGTCATCGTGTGCCTCTTAGACAATTGTTTAAGAATGCCACTGTGAGCTGAGCAGTGGTGCCTCTAATCCCAGCACTCGGATCTCTGAGTTCTAGGCCAGCCTGGTCTACAAAGTGAGTCCAGGATAGCCAGGGCTATCTTGGAAAAACAAAGAGTCACCCTGGATGGGCTAGAGAGATGGCTGAGTGGTTAAGAGCACCAGCTGCTCTTCCAGAAGACCCGGGTTCAATCCCCAGCCCCCACATGGCAGCTCACAACTGTCTGTATCAGTTCCAGGGGATCCGACACCCTTACACCAATATACATGCAGGCAAAACACTAATGCACATTAAAGAAAAAAAAAAAAAAGACTGTCACCCTGGAAAACTGGATGGAGCCTGGCTTTATCTCCCTGGATTTCTACCAGCAACCTTCTATAACATACTGGCTTCCAGAGTCTGCCAGCTTGTAGGAGAAGCCAGAACTAATGAGAAAATGGAAGGAGGCCCGGCAGGCCACTCTGATGAGGGTTCCTGTGGGGACCACCAGTCCAGGCCCTGGCTACTCAGTGTGGCCCCAAACTGCAGCTACCGCTTCTTCTGGAAACTAGGGGCAAAGGCATCTTGACCTCCCTCCAGAGTGTACCTGGAAGGACCCTTGAGATCCTTGCAGTCCAGGTCCAAGTGTGCTGATGCTCTGTGATTTTGCTAGGCAGCTGTAACGCTGCCGTGAACATGACGGCTGAGAACAGCAGGTGTTTCTCCACTCGCTTCTGAGGGTGGGGTGTTGACAGAGCTGTGTTCTCATGGGTTTTAGAGGATGTTTCTTCTCTGCCTCTCCCAGCCTATGGCTATCCTGGGTGTTCTGGGATGTGGACCTATTAGTCATGGCCTTCGCTGTGTGGTGTCGGAATCCCCCTCCATGAGTTAGGACCTACCTTAGTCTCCCAGTATGACCGCATCTCACCTACATCCACAGGCCCTACTTCCAGATGCAGTCCCATAGGCTCTAGGTAGACATGTCTCCCAGGGACACTAGTTAGCCCAGGAGAGGCCTGAAACAAAAGGGCACATAGGATGGAGGTACACATAATTAAAAGTATATTCTTTAAAAAGCACTTTTCTGTCTGGTGGCAGCCATCAGGTGAGTCAAGGTGGGTACATATAAGTAAAGATTAGAGCAGCAGTTCTCAGCCTGTGGATCGTGATCCCTTTGGGCCTTTTACAGAGGTCACATACCAGCTACCCTGCAAAACAGATGTTTACATTCATAACAATAGCAAACTTATGAAGAAGTAATGAAAATAATTTTATGGTTGGGGGTCACTGGCACATGAGGAAATGCATTAAAAGGGTCACAGCAGCGATGCACTTTCTTCAGGGGTCCACTGCTAGCTGTATCACCACCTCTTTACTCCACAGGGCTCCCCCACCCATCTGGTCAGGTAAAGCAAACAGCCTGCTTTACTGGGCTAAGCAAACCTACATCAGACGCAGGACTTCATGTTTCCAGCAGAGGCTGCAAACAGCTAGTTCCTTAGAGTGCAAGCCTGTCCATCACGGCTTTAACCAGCTAACAATTGTCCAGTCTTTTGTGGAGAGAGCTGGGCGCCATTATGGAGCTTTCTTTGAGAGTCCTGAATTCTTACTGGCCTGAAGGTTTCACACAAATTCTTTGAGGTTCTCCTCAATGATCCACTCCAGATGTTACCAGAACAAATCCTAACACCTCGTGGACCACCATGAATGGGGGTGGGGGTGGGGACCCTCGATGGCTGAGCTGCCATCTGCTGGCCACAGGAGTCTCTCTCTCTCTCTCTCTCTCTCTCTCTCTCTCTCTCTCTCTCTCTCTCTCTCTCTCTCTCTCTCACACACACACACACACACACAGAGACAGACAGAGAGAGAGAGAGAGAAGGGGGAGTTGATGGGTGTCAGGATGCCCTTAGGGGCATATGGTTGATCCTAGTACCCACTTACTGAAACCCAAGAAAATGCTTTACCTGCCTTTGAGCAGGGTGTTAGGGGCCTCAGCTCTGTGCCCACCTACCAAAGTCCTGCCTACCTCCCTTACTCTCCCAAGGCCACTGAACTTCAGCCTTCAGCCTTCCCCACTCCCACCATACCTAACCCCCAACCATACCTCCCCCTCCCCCAACCATAACCTATCCTCACAGAGTGGGGTCAGAACCTCAAGATTCTCAAGTCTACAGCAGGTGACAAAAGGTGACTTGAGAAAAAAACATTCCACATGGAGAGTCAAGACCAGAGGCAGGCCACGTATCCATGTGCCTCATATGCGTTAACAGGAGGCCATGTGTCCCTGTACCCTCTTATGTATGGGGCAGCATGAGACCTCCCCTCTCTGGCATCTGCAGCCTCCCCTCCCCCTCAGCCTGTGTGACTACACACAATGACCAACAGTTGCCAGCCTGGATTTAGCGCCTTGCAGGCAAACCAGCCCCCAGGTATGGATGAAAGAAAGGAGACCTCCAGACCAGTCTGAGGATCTAGTCATGCCCAGGGCCCAGCGACAGTTCTGGGAGCCACCCATCTTCCTACCTCAGGGGAAGAGGGCAGCATAAAGTGCTGAGAAATTAAGTCAGTGGTTTCTACAGGAAAGGGTGAGACAAGGAAGGAAAGGAGAAGAACTTCCGGCTTGGGAAACTCAGAGGTCAAACTGCAAGGTCCTTGAGGGCTGGAGACCAGGCTTTAGCGCCCACAGCCACTCCAGCCTCCCAGAGGTAATATTGTTTGTGCACCGGTTACCGAATTCTCCAGCAGCCCATAATGTGTCTGGTGAGGAAACTGAGGCACAGAGGAGAGGAACGATTTGGATCCCAGCTGAGGACAATGTCCTCAGTGCATCCCCAGCTGCAGTGCATCCCTAAGGCCCGTGGATAGCTTCTTCTGAAGAGACAGCGTGGGTGGTGTCCGGCTCCAGCAAAGAGACCAGCTTAGCCTCAGGAGAGAGAAAAGGGTCCCAAGACAGGCTCAGACCAGGACACAGAGTCAGCCCCACCCAGGGCCCTCTTTTTAGAATCTAGGCTCCTAGGAAGGGATTTGGGCATTTGTCCTGTTGCTGCAGAGCCCCAGGCTCCAAGGGCAGGGGCCTCCGGGAGAGTCTGTAATGGTTTCCTCACAGTCAACCTTCTCTGGATGGTGGGGGCATCCACTATTGAGAGATAGCTGGAACCTGACACTCATGGCATTGGGCCCAGTCTCCATGGCAGCAGAGGATTTATTACCAGGCCTCCACCCAGCCTGGTGGACTTTCGACTCCAAGGCAGAGGAGAGAGAACCAAACACCCTCCCAGGAGCAAGGGGTGCCTGAAGATGGTGAGTGAGGGGCTGTTCCGGGGGTAGGTGGGAAGGACCCCTGCTGAAGGTCCCTGGCCCCTCCTGACTTGTTTTTGTTTTCTCTCCCGCAGGCCAAGTTCCTTTCCCAGGACCAAATTAATGGTAGGTTGGGTTTGTTCTTTAATTAGAAACTTCCCACAAAATGTGTGTCTCATTAGGCAATTTGCTTTGCTGGGTTTTGTTGGGAGGAAGGAAGGCCTGAAGAGGGGAGAACTGGCCCACCCACAGGCTCGGAGCCAGGTGCTGTGGGGCAGCTGGTGACCTGTTTGGGGGTGGCCCTGAGATGGGCTTACTGACTTTCTAGGGCTTGTTATATGTCAGCGTGATTTTCAAGGTGGGTCATAAAAGAGAGCTTGCTAGTGCTCCAGAGAGCCTGAAAGTGGGTCTGGGGAGGAAGCTATCAGCGCAGTAAAGGAGCCACAGACAAGGCGGCGGGGCTTTGCAGTCAGTGCCGTGGGGAACAGAACCCAGAGCTAATATCCTTGGACAGGATATTTCTTTTATGGGTCTTGGCCTCTGTAAAACTAAGGGCTCGCCTGGCACCCCCTGCCTAGTTCAGTGTGGGCACTTTGCTCTTAGGCTTCCTGCAGAGCACAGTTCTGTTTCCCCAAGACCAGAAAGGCAGAACTGAGTTACAGCGAACTTGGCCGAGACTTGGTCAGGTGTCTGGTGGCTGAGTCCCTGGCAGAGAGGCCCAGGGCCTTGAGGAGACAACCATCTTTCCGAGAGTCTGTGCCCCTAAACCTGCCCTGACAGAGGATGGAAACAGCCCCGGTAGCTCACTTCTCATTGCTGCTGAAATGACACCTTGTCAGTGTGACAGAACCACAGGTACACAGGGCCATGGAGCTCCGGTGTACGACAGTGCCCGGAAGGCCAAAGGGCTGGCTCTGGTTATCCTGGCAAGGATCGGTCCCAGAGATGCAAATGACCAGGGCTGGGTGTAGAAGAGGAGGTGGCAGGGATGTGTGCGTATAGCCAAGTAAGTACCTTCTCCCAGAATCCTTAACTGCCTATCCCCCAAACCACGGACAAGACCAGAGGGGACAGAGCTTTAGAGCACAGAGCCTCGCTCACAGTTATGGGCTGGCAAGATGACTCAGTATGTCAGAATCTGAACTGCTTTTGCAGAGGAGCCAAGTTTGGTTCCCAGCACGTATATAAGGCCTGCTCACAAGCACCTGTAACTCTGGCTCCCACGGCATCCCACACCTCCGGCCTCCTTGGGCGTCTGTATTCGTGCACGCGCACACAATGGAAAACAGTCCTTGAAAGGGGACCTAAGCTAGAAGCTACCTGTCAGCCACAGCGGCCCCCCTACCATGCCCCGACAACAGACTCACTGCCCATCTCTTCCATGGCCTTTGAAACTACTAGAAAGGAAGGGTGCCAAATTCTCCTTGTATCCCAGTGTCTAACACCAAGAAGATGGCCATTGATGTTTAGGAATTGGAAGCCTGGGTTGGGAATCAGAGAGGAACAGGGCTTTGAAGGCTGCCTGGCAATTCATCCGTGAGCCTCTGTTCCCTCATCTAAAAAGGAAGGACAGTGATGTCACCTTATGGGTCTGCTGTGAGCAAGGGACAGAGGAGAGGACATCCCTCACATGTTGGACATTGGGCATGGGAAGGATACATCTAGGAATTTTATAAGCTGATGTTATTTAACAGGGAAGGTGTAAACTGTGTCCAGTGTGCATGGAAAGCTAAGACAGCCTTGCTGTACTGGCAGCACTGAAGACTTGAAAGAAGTTTTAGTTTGGGGGCTGAGGATGTGGCTCAGTTGGCAGAGAACTTGCTTAGCATGTACATGGCCCTGGGGTCAACCCTTTACCCCACATTAACTGGATACGATGGTGTGCCCCTGTAGTCCCAGCACTCAGGGAGACAAAGGATCAGAAGTTCAAGGCTAGCCCAGGCTTCATGAGATGCAAGAAAGCAAGAGGAAGAGGTTTCAGTGTAGTGAATATAATTTATACCATGGTGAGAAACAGTTTATCAAAGAGTCACTTTAATGACAACACAATCTCAAGTCACTGGGAAAAGAGGTCATTCTTTTGTTGAGTCAAAGCTGTGGGTTAACTATGAATACAAGAATGGGCAACATTCACTTGTAATGGTCAGTTGTGTAGATGGAATTTATAATGGAGAACATTGCATATTTTATTGTGTGTGAGCTGTGCACTGTACATCCTTAATACCTGTAAGGTGCATGCTAAACATGTATTAATGTGTTGGCACAGCTGTGAAACCATTTTATTTATTGATTTATTTATTGATTTACTTACTTACTTACTTACCTGTCTAGACAGAGTTTCTCTGTGTAGCTTTAGCTGTCCTGGACTTCCTTTGTAGCTCAGGCTGTCCTTGAACTCACAGCGATCTGCCTGCCTCTGCCTCCCGAGTGCTGGGATTAAAGGCATGTGCCACCACACCCGGCAAGGGATTCTTAATTTGATGCATTTACCTCACTTATTCTTTCTTGTTTGGTTGGTTTGGTTTTTGTGTTTTGGTTTTTCGAGATGGGTTTCTCTGTGAAGCCTTAGGCTGGACTTGCTTTGTAGACGAGGCTGGCCTCGAACTCATAGAGATCCGCCTGCCTGCCTGTCTCCTGAGTGCTGGGATTACAGGCGTGCGCCACCACACCCAGCTCACCTCACTTATTCTTTATTTCAGCAGAGAGTCCTTTTCCTGGGCCAGCCCTATCCCAGATGTTAAACATCCACAGTGATCTGGGAGCTATCTGCCCTCCCCCATTCTTGGGATTACAGTAGAAGAGAGTGAAAGGCAGGAAGGAAAGTAGTGAAAGACGGGTGGACTATCTTAAGAGGACGAAGACGTGCGGGCTGGGGGCTGTGTGTGCAGGGGACTGAAGGAGCAAGGTCCTCGGGGGCTCCCTGCTATTCCAGGTATCTTGTTATCTTGTTCTAACAGTCAGAAAAGACCGCAGGTATCAAGGACCCACAAAGGCCTGTGATGCAGGACAGCGTCCCGCAGCAGGCTCCAGAAGTGGCTTCCAGTTACCCAGGCTGGGTATGCCAGAGTTGTCAAGGACCAGAGCTTGGTCTAGAAGAGAGGTGGTGGTGGCAGGGTGGAGGGGTGAAGGGGCTGGAGAGATGGCTCAGTGGCTCAGAGCACCTGAGACAGGTTCCTAGCATCTACACTGGGTGGCTCAACACCAACCACCTGTAACTCCAGCTGCAGGGAGTCTGGATCCTTGGGTTTGAAGAAATGGATGGAGTCTGGAGAGATGGTTCAGCGGGTAAAGGCACTGACGCTAAGCCTGACATTGGGTAAAGGTACTTGCACTAAACCTGATAATCTGAGACGCATTCCCTCTGCCTCCATGTGGTGGAAAGATGAGAACCAACGCCCTTACTAGATATCCCCTGACCCCCACACATATACACACTACAGAGATAAAATGTATTAAAAGGTTTAGGAAGGCTGGGTGGTGGTGGCACGTGCCTTTAATCCCAGCACTCGGGAGGCAGAGGCAGGTGGATCGCTGTGAGTTCGAGGCCAGCCTGGTCTACAAAGTGAGTCCAGGACAGCCAAGGCTACATAGAGAAACCCTGTCTCGAAAAAAACAAGCAAAACAAAACACAAAATAAAATAAAATAAAAATAAATAAATAAAATGTTTAGGAAAAGAAAAAAAGAAAAGGTGGCTCCGTTGAGGCTGGGAGAGAAAACACACACCATTTTGTTGTTGCACCTTGCTCTAGACGCAGTTACCAGCATGAAGGAATGCGGTGTGCCTGTCTGGGCAGCCGCAGATCCTGGGCCCCTCTCATGGAAGGGATTAGGGCATTAGGGCAGCTCAGCCCACGAAATCTCCATCTGCAGATCTGGGATCTTTCCCAAGCTCCTTGGAGGCTCGCCTCTCCCCTCCCCTCCTCCCTACCCCCCCCCCCCCCCCCCCCCGCCGCGCCCCACCAGTGGCTGCAGGAAGAGCAGGGACAGCGCCACCAGCTGTGGAACTGCAGCAGCAGGCGGAGGCTCCTACGCAGAGGAGGGAGGACTGCAGGGAGGGAGGGCTGTGGTTGTGAGGCCCTGGGCACACTTCCCAGCAGTTCCATGTAGGGACCAGGTCCTGCCAGAGGACAACTTGAGACCTCCGGAACCAGGGCCTGGGGCTGGATAAGTGATCTGAACTATCCCATAGAGCCATCACAATAATCACCCCTACCTAGGAGAGCATCAGAGAGCCACTGTCCACCACTTGCTCCCGGAGGGGTTCTACAGACAGAGGCAGGACAATTGCATCAATTTTGCAAGTGTCCCTGGGAGTCTGGGAGTCTGGCAGCCCTTCCAGGCCCTCCTGCACTTCTTCCTGTGGTGCAGATACTGGACTTGAAGGAAGGAATGAAGCTTTGCCGGGTGGATGGGTTAAGTAGGATCTCAGTCTGGCAGTGAGTACAGGGGTTGGGGTGAGGGTGGGGAGCCTGCTCCAAGACAGTTTTCAGTGAAATGGCTCTCCTTTATTGGGGGCATAAAGGATATATAAACCTTGGGGAAGTGGCAGGGGTTTTTCTGGGTGAGTGTACATCATTGGCTAGGGCTGAGGTGCTGGCAAGGCTTCATTTGCATGGAGAGGAATTCCAGGTGCAAACTAAACAAGTCCTTATAAGGAAATAGGAAGGTTTTCGTTGTTGTTGTTTTGTTTTTTGGTTTTTTTTTTTTTTTTTTGAGACAGGGTTTCTCTGTGTATCCCTGGCTGTCCTGGACTCACTTTGTAGACCAGGCTGGCCTCTAACTCACATCAATCCGCCTGCCTCTGCCTCTGCTTCTGCCTCTGCCTCCCAACTGCTGGAATTAAAGGCATGCGCCACCACACCCAGCGCGAAATAGTACGTTTTAACGTGAAACCTGGTCACCAGGGTACATGACTACCTCTGAGAATGGGGGGAGCGGGGGGAGGAGGTCCCAAGGCTAAGTGCACTGGGGCATGCAGGCCCAGAACAGGGAGGGAGTGGTCCTTACTCCTGCCTGCCTCAAGAGGAGATTTTCACTCTTGCTCTTGGCTGGTTCCCCTGGTCCCATGGCTCACTTGCCCTTCAGTCCTGAAAGACAGATTTTGAGTAAGCATCTTAAAGAGCAGAGAATGGCCAGGCGTGGTGGCGCACACCTTTAATCCCAGTGCTCATGGCAGAGGCAGGCGGATTGATGTGAGTTCGAGGCCAGCCTGGTCTACAGAGTGCTCCAGGACGACAGCCAGGGCTACACAGAGAGACCCTGCCTTGGAAAATAAAAACAAAAACAACCCAAAAAGGAAAAAAACAAAAAAACAAACAGAGAATGAAAGGAGGGGACGCTCTGGCTAGACGAGCTACAGGATACCCCATGAAATTTGGATTTCAGATAAACATTCTTTTTCAGTCTAGTATAGCCTGTGGAAATTTTGATATATGGTTGGTATGTGTTTATACTAAAAGCTAATTCGGCGGAGGAGGCTGGAGGGATGGCTCTGTGGTTAAGAGCACGTGCTTCCCTTTCAGAGGACCTGGGTCAGGTTCTCTGTACCCATGTAGGGAGGCTTACCCCACCTGTAACTGTAGCGCAGGGACAGCCAACCTTCTGGCGTCTCTGGCACCTCCACACATGTGGCATCCACTCAGAGTCATACACACAAAAGCACATCTTCAACAATTAACTCAACTTTCTCTGAATTCGGTTTAACTCGGTAGTTTTATATTTGCATCACAATATTTACGAATTGTGCATGCCTGCCTGCCTCTGTGTGTGTGCACATGTACTGTAGATGTCAGAAGACAACTTGGAGGAGTTGATTTTCCTTATACCACATGGGTTCTGGGCATCAAATTCAGGTCATCAGACTTGGCAGCAAACACCTTTACCTATTGGTTTTTGAGCCGGTGGCGTCTCACACAGCCTAGGCTAACCTCTAACTGCTGCATCGTGGAGGATAATCTTGGGCTCCTGATGCCCCTGCCTTCACCTCCCAAATACCGGGATTGTAGGCACATGCCATCACACTCTTGTTTCTATGGGTTTCCGGATATCAGGTGGGGCATAAGAAGGGAAAGAGGACAGGGAGTCGGGGAGCTCAGTGTTAGGGCGCCTACACGTGCAAGGTCTCAGTTCATCACCAACATGGGTGGGGGAGGGGCAGAGGAGAAAGGGATGAAAGAGAAGAAGGGCAGGGGTGGTGGAGTGACCACCTGCTACTGACTCCCTCCCGCAATTGTGTGCAGAGTGCAAAGAATGCTTCTCCCTGCATGACAAGCAGCAAAGAGGGAAGATTAAAGCCACGGATCTTCTGGTGTCCATGAGGTGCCTGGGGGCCAGCCCAACGCCAGGGGAAGTACAGGGCCACCTGCGGACTCATGGGATAGGTGAGTGGGCAGTCCGGGCGGGCTTATGAAGGGTCTAGCTGGGAGAAGCAGGTGGTGGTGGTAGAGGTGGAGAAAGCTCAGAAGTCTGAGGTGCTGGTGGTAATGGGACCAAACCATAGAGATAGCTAGCCAGGGGTGCTGTGTTTCATCCTACAGGGACCCTGGTCTGATGCCACACTCAATATGTCACACCCCCTGGGAAAGCACATTACAAGTGGTCCTGATGTTTTTGCTTTGTTTTGTCTTTCTCTGTTTTTATTTTGAGATAGAGTCTCATGTAGCCCAGGCTGGTCTTGAACTCACCCTGTGCTAGCCCAGGGTGATACTGAGTTCCTGACCCTTCTATCTTCACCTTCTGAATGCTAGGCTTACAGATGTGTGCCATCACCCGCAGCTCCTATATTCATGGAGAAACAGCCTTTTGCAGGGCTGTTTGCATGTCCTTGGTAAAAACAGCTCACTCGTGTGGGCCCTATCCAACCACTTCCTAAATAAAGATGGCAGGCACCCAAGAGGCAAGAAGGTGCCTGGGCTCGGCAGCCAATGGTGGACTTAAGATCAGAACTCAGTTCTTCTGAGGTCATAGACTGATCTAATAACTGTAACAAGGCTGCCAAACTGACAGGAAACCCACCCGAGCATTGCCAAGCAGCTCTCTGCTGCTGTCATTAAGGGTGGTTTTCTTTCCTTTCTGACCAGAACATATGGGACCTTTATAATCAAAACCAAATGTTGTTTCTTTATTTTTTGGAATTAAAAACTCAGGGACTGGTGTCTGACACCAGGTGTCTACACTGGGAACTAGACACTCAGGAAGGAGGGACTAGCCCAGAGACAAAGGTTGCTTAGAAAAAGCATTTGACCTGGAGCCTGAGTCCACCCCTCAGCATCTGGACCTCAGTGTTCTCCTCTCTCACATGGGTTCTCATGATCTGCTGGGGTCACTGGAGGGCATGGGAGCATCTTCTGCTACAGGCTGAACCCTTGGCCAGAGCCCAGCAAGCTGAAACCTGAGCTCTCCATTGCACGATCTGAAGGGCCGGAAGAGTAGTCAGGGGGCATCCTATTTGTTGCGGCAGGTTGGCTCAAGGAAGGTGGAGACTGAAGGCCATGGGAAGGTAGATGGAGTCGGGAGGTAGAGACCAGGGCTTAAAAGACTCCTGCATCTTTGATGGATCAGGTGGCTGCTGAGGGAATGGACCAGGTTCCCTACACTTTGGAAACATGGTAGGGGCAGAGCAGAGGAGGAGGCTCTGTCTGGTCCTGTGCCATGATCAATACGCTGGATTTCTGTCTCCTTAGCAAGCAAGACTGAGGACAGGATTAAAAACCATGGTGTCTTAGTTGTGGTTTTTTTCCTGTTGTTATGATAAAATACCATAACCAATGCGACTTAAGGACAGAAGGTTTTATTTTAGTTTACATGTCAAGGTAAAGTCCATCATGGCTTGAAGCACCTGATCACACAGTCAGAAGGAGGCATGCATGCATGTTAGGTGAATGCTAGGGCTCAGCCCACTTCTCCACTCTGATATAATTGGGGATCCTCTAGCCTAGGGAATGGTGCCACCCACAATGGATGTGTCTTTCACATCAGTTAACAAAATCAGGATGCTTCCCACAGGTATGCCCCACAGGCCTTTTACCAAGATTCTAGAGTCTTGTCAAGTCGGTATTGCATGTGATTATTACCAAGGACTGCTGGGAACCTTTCCATCCTGTGAATGGGCTATGGTGGGATCAGGAGGAGCTTCATCCCCCTTACTATGACCACTGCCTTGAGAACTAGGCAGCCCTGGAGCTGGCTCCTCTGAGAGCCGTTCCCTGCAGCTCACTGTGCTGTGTGGGGTTTCCTAGACAAGCACGGAGAGCTGGATTTCTCCACCTTCCTGACCATCATGCACACGCAAATCAAACAAGAGGACCCGAAGAAGGAAATCCTTCTGGCCATGCTGATGGCAGACAAAGAGAAAAAAGGTTACATCATGGCATCTGAGCTGCGGTCGAAACTCATGAAACTGGGAGAGAGGCTCACTCACAAGGAAGGTAAGAGCCTGATGGGCTCTGAGCCATCTGGGGAGGGCTAGGGGATTATGGGGAGGGCAGTGTTGTGTAGCCCACCCACAGCTGTGCAGATGGCCAATTGATGAATGACCCAGAAGCTTGTGAGCACAAGTCAGGCTGGCCGAATGCTGGACTGGGGTTCAACGCAGAACCAGAGGAGAGAGGCAGAAGTGGGCGAGGGTAGAGGGTCAGCCCAGATGGAGTCCTACAAACAGTGAAGGCTGTTTTCATGTGAGCATCTGGGGCATCTGCTTGCTTTGTCAAAGCCCTGGGGCCTTTTTTATTTTATTTATTTATTTATTGGTTTTTTGAGACAGGATTTCCTTGGCTGTCCTGCACTTACTTTGTAGACCAGGCTGGCCTCGAACTCAGTGATCTGCCTGCCTCTTTCTCCTGAGTGCTGGGATTAAAGGCGCGAGCCACCACACCTGGCTCTTTATTTTAGTTTTTTAAAGATTTATTTATTTATGTATATGAGTGCTCTGTCTTCATGTAGATCTGCATGCCAGAAGAGGTATCAGATCTCATTATAGATGGCTGTGAGCCACCAAGTGGTTGCTGGAAATTGAACTCAAGACCTCTGGAAGAGCAGACAGCGCTCTTAACCTGAGCCATCTCCCCACGGGTCCTAATGTGGCTCATGATGGCTAGGAATGCAGCCCAAGACAAAATCCTGAGCTTACTTTCAACGCTGTAAATTTTATTTTGTTTTTAGAACATTATTGTGTGGTTGTCAAACATCAACTTTGTAGGCGATAATACTGTGTCCCCATGTCAAAAGGCCATGACATGGGCTAGAGAGATGGCTCCTGGGTAAAGTTGGCCCTCTAGCATGAGGACCTGAGTTTGGATCCTGGGAACCTATGTTAAAAAAAAAAAAAAGAAAGAAAAGAAAAGCCGGACAGGTGTGTGTGGCTGCCTGTAAAGCCAGCTCTCACCCAGGAGGCAGAGACAGGATGTAGCTGGCTAGCCACACTAGTCTGAACTGCTCCAGGTTCAGAGAGACCTTATCTCAAATGAAAACAGAGAGCCACAGAACAAGACAGCAGATGTCAACCTCCGGCTTCCACATATAGGTACGGGTGCACCTGCACACATGTGCCTCCACACAAATGAACAGGCAATACACATGCGTACGCAAGCCACACACACTCAAAGCTATGGCATAGGACACACTGGCAACACAGGTGCCCAACTGATAGAAGGGGCAAACTAAGTAGCTTTTGAGCAAAGCGGAGGCTGCATGCAGGGTCCAGGAGCCCCTCATTTCCAGGGCCATCCTCTCAACACAGCTGCTTCTGATACAGCCATTGATGTTTCCAAATCGAGAGGCCATGCTGATGTGGCTCCCAGCAGGGCTAGGAGGTTTTGCTTGCCACATTTCTTGCTTTGGAGCAGGATGAGGGCCTGGGCCATTTTCTTTCTTTCTAGCCTGCTAGACACAACTGTGGGCCACAGCCTGACCCTAAGTTAGCATTACTGATCTCCAAAGGCAAGGTTTTCAGGTTAGCTGGCTAGCCTGCCTGGGTTCTGCTGGAGGGCTCAGCTTAGGGACAACGGGTTGAAAAGGTCCCAATATCCACTGATTATTAACTTTTGGTTGGATTACAACGAACAGTGTAGAGGTTTCAGGTTGTAATTTGAATCCAGGCCCTTCCTTCAGGGACCCTGGGATGTGTTTCTTCCTCTTGCTGTAAATGAGGTTGCAACAGGTATTTCTGGGGTCCTCCAAGAGCTAGCAGTCTAATGGACCAACCTGCTCAGATTTTGGGGGGTGGAGTGGGCAGGGTGTCAAGATAGGATTTCTATGTGTAGCTGGCTGTTCTGGACTTGCTCTGTAGACCAGGCTGGCCTTGAATTCAGAGATCCACCTGCCTCTGCCTCCCAAGTGCTGGGATTAAAGGAATACACCCCCATGCCTGGCCTGCTTGCTCAGATTTTATCTGTATTCATGAAGGTACTGAGCAAAGCCTTTAAAAATGGGGCCTGGCAGGCAGATTCATCTTCAATATCTCTCAGCTGGCAGCATTTGCTGCAACTGTGTTTGTTTTCTTGTCTTTGAGGTTTTTTGAGACAGGGTTTCTCTGTGTAGCCTCGGCTGTCCTAGGCTAACTTTGTAGACCAGGCTGGCCTCGAACTCACAATGATCCGCCTGCTTCTGCCTCTGCCTCCCTAGTGCTGGGATTAAAGGCACGCGCCCAGCTCTACTGCAACTGTTTTTTATTGTGAAGGGGGAAAACTGGGCCTGCCTTTGCCTTGGACTCCATGGCAAGGATAGTGGTATCTTTTCTGAGGTAACTAACAATCTCAGTGTGCAGTGACAGTTAGGCCTCTAGACTTCCCTCAGATGTTAACCAGCAAAGGACACTGGGAAGGAGCTGATGCAGAGTTTTCCCTCCTGGCTGCAGTGGAGCATAAGGGGATTCAGAAGAAATGTTTGGAAGTATCCTTGGCACACACAGCACCCAGCCCAGCTGTCATCAGGCTGTGGTGTGCTGCCCTCTTCTGATCTGTCAGTGATGCTGGCGCTGATACTTGGCCTGACCTCTGTGCCTGGCAACCAACCAACTGGCCAGAGGCTAGCAGCTTTTCCATGAAATAAGATGTACCTGTCTTCTCATGCTCAGAGCACCTACGGATTTAAAAAGAGAAAACTACAGCCTGCCTGCCTGCCAGGATTCCACAATATAGCCCAGGCTAGCCTCAAATTCAGAGATCCACTTGTCTCTGACTCTAGAATTTAGGGATTAAAGATGTACACATGACCATACCTGGCTAATTAGTGTCCTTGAAAAAGCAACTCTGCTTTCAAAAAGGTTTTATTTGGTAGGTGTAGCGGCACAAGCCTTAATCCAAACACATGGGAGGCAGAGGCAGAGGCAGGCTGATCTCTGTTCCAGGTTGCCAGTCTGTTTACACAGTATGTTTTAGGTAGTGCTACTTTCCCAAAACAAACAACTGGTAGAAAAAAAGGTTTCATGTATATACAAGTATATGCCACATATGTACCCACGCTGAGGGAAGAAGATGGGCATCAGATGCACTGGGACAGGCATTTGTGAACCACCTACACATCCACTGGGACTCAACTAGGGTTCTCTCAAGAGCATAGGTGTTCCTAACTGCTGAGCCATCTTTCCAGCCCCTGAGCAATGTAGTTTGGTGCTTTGAACTTTAGATGCAGTTGTGTTTATTTCAAATTAGTGCTAGGGATCCAACCCCCAGGTGCATGCTAGCCAAGTGCTGTTGTCATCCCACCCTTTTTGCAGTGAGGCTCTACTAACAGACCATTTGTCACTCAGCATTTGTGGGCAGGTGGGCAGCGAGGGAAGAGGTGAGCTTCTGTGGAGAGGGGCAGGGCCAGTGTGACTGTGTCTGGAGCTGTGGGTGATGCCCATGTGACTGGGAGGTTACAAGGGTGGGCTGTACAGGTAAAACATCCAGGCTAAAGGTTTCTTGAGAGACAGACACAGAAGTCAAGTGTTTTTTTTAAAAAGAAAACTCAGGGCTCAGTGCTGGCTGCCAAGCTTGGTAACCTGAGTTTGATCTCTAGAACCCACATGGTAGGAGAGGGCTAACTTCCACAAGCTGTCCTTTGACCTCCACACATGTGGCATGCACAAACCCCTCCCTCAATAAACAGATGCTTTCAAAAATTAAGCTCAAGTACAAGGCAACCTCAGTTACTGAATCCCAACCAGTGTACTCTCCTCGTATCCTGGGCCCTGTGGAAAGCAGGGAAGTTCTGGGGTCTCTACCCCCCACTCCCCTGCTCAAAATTTTTACATTTTATGTATATGTGTGCTCTATCTGCATGTACACCTGCATAGCAGAAGTAGCTATCAGCTCACATTGTAGATGGGTGTGAGCCACCATGTGGTTGCCAGGAATTGAACTCAGGACCTCTGGAAGAGCAGACAGTGCTCTTAACCATTGAGTGGTCTCTCCAGCCCCACGTTCTGGGGTCTTGGAAGCAAGTTATTAGAAGGGTAACTTGGAAACAGTCAATCAGATTCTCAGAGACGACTTCTGGGGACCCCTAACCTCCAGTAATATAAAAATTGAAACATTAATGTGATTTATTGCAGTGGATGATCTTTTCAAGGAAGCAGGCATCGAACCAAACGGCCAAGTGAAATATGACACATTTATCCAGAGGATCACCCTTCCTGTGCAAGACTACTGAGGGAGCTGAGATCAAGAGTATTGGAGGCTCATGGGCCTGAAAACCTAGACTGATTTATTTTTAAGGGAAGTCTAAAAATGGCAAACACTGCAATAAGACCAAATGGCATAACAAGTACAGGAGATAAGCAGCAATAAATGATGCAGCCATGGTATCACATGCCTGTAATACAAGGTCTGTATTGATTTTAGTACTAACATTAGTCTTGTTCTTTGTAGCACGGGAGTGCCTATGATTTGGGGAGACTACTGTACTTCTCTAAGCCTTTGAGCCTTATAAGGATGAAGATCTTGTCTTGAAAATAAATGGCTGACAACTCTGAGAGAGCACTGGTGTTTCCATGGTACTGGTGTTTCTCCAAAAGAGCAGTCTGCCAGAAGGCCAGTCTGCTTTTGGGTACAAGAACAACCTTCGACATTTCCAAGATAAAACCAGGGTTGGCTGGGAACCAGCAATAAGCACAGAGTGCATGCACACACACATACGAGCAACAAGCAGTGAGCGTGCACACACACACACACACAGGACAAGAAGCACACACTGCATGCGCACACACAGATGCACATCTATTTCTTATAGCTCTATAATCCATCTCACCAGCCAGACCAAGAGCAGGACGCTTTTTCATAAACAAGTATAGGGTGAAAACACACATTAGAGTGAGCGGAGGATCCACTGAGTGGTGGGAAGTGACCCAACTTTATATCCCACACCAAAGGAAGCGGGAGGTGGGACCACACACCACCTTAGCAGCTTTGCAGAATAAAGCAGGCCTCTCTGATGCTCCTGGCAGGGTTTGCTGAGTCTGTGCCCTGTCTATTGTTAGGTTCCAGGAACTAGGATGGTCTTCTCAAGTGACCTGGGGTAATCAAGACTTTAAGCCACTCTCTTGGGACTAACAGAAGAAGGGAATGTACCATGTCATGGCCAGAATCTGACAGGCCCTGAAATCGACAGTTGGAACCAGTGCCCCAGCTGGGAGACCCAGGGGTACAGCAGAGGTAGGGTGCAGAGCTCTGATCACAAAGACCTTCATTTGTTTCAGGACTGGCTGTGGCTCTGTTCCTTAAGTAAAAGCAAGAAGACATCAAGGCACAGGCATCTCTTGGGAAGGTAGACCAGCCACATCTTTTCCTAAGGGCTAGGCTCTGGAAACATTCCAGGGGACCAAACAGGGCAATCTTGATTCACCTACCTCACATATGCTGAATCGCTCAGACCAACAGAAAACCTGAGGGGGGGAGGGAGGGAGGGAGGGCCTCATTTTCCTGGGAGAGATACCATGTGTTCCCTGAGTAGCTTTATTATAAGCAACCTGGCACATTTCTTTAATACCAAAAACCAAAACCAAAACAAGACAAAACAAAACAGAGGCATATTTCTTCAAAGAGGACTTTTTTTTTTTTTTTTTTTTTTTTTCATTTGAGGCCAGCATGAGACACAAAGCAAGAGTCTGGGAAACACAAAGAGAAAAACGCAGCATTTCTGGGCTGTTCTAGGGAACCTGAAAGAAGCCAGAGAAAGTGTGGGTAACATCAGTAAGATCGTCATGACTCTCAGGGCAAGTCCTTCAGGGAGGCCAGCCCTCCAGAGAGAAGGCTGCATTTCCCTACTGGGTTCCAGAGTCCAATACCAATAGCCATGGCTTTAGAATCACATTTGCTTACCAGTTTAGAATACCAGAGACCTGACAGGTGTTTCATGTGGACACTGCACATGGGAGAGTGGGATAGGGTGAGGAAGTCTCGGCCCCTACAGGAGAGGCACTTTCTTAAAGTGTTCTGATGTCAGTGACTATTCTGTTTGTTTGTTTTTTGTTTTTCGAGACAAGGTGTCTCTGTGTAGCTTTGGCTGTCCTAGACTCACTTTGTAGACCATGTTGGCCTCGAATTCACAGCCATCCACCTGCCTCTGCCTCCCAAGTGCTGGGATTAAAGTCGTGCGCCACCACGCCCGGCTCTTTTTTATTTTTTATTTAAAGACAGGATCTCGTGTATTCCAAATTTACCTCAAATTTGTGAGGATGCCCTTGAACTTCTGATCCTCCTGCCTCCTCCACCTGAGTGCTGAGATTACAGGTGTGTACTATGCCTTTTATTTGATGCCGGGGACTAAGTCCAGTGCATGCCATACAAGTGCTCTGCCAAATACCCTAAGCCTTCCAGCGTAGGATCTGTTTGTTTTTGGGTTTTCTTGGCTTTTTTGAGACAGGGATTTTTCTCTGGGTAGCCATGGCTGTCCTGGAATTCACTCTATAGACCACCAGGCTGGCCTTGGACCCACAGAGATCTGCCTGACTCTGTCTCCCAAATGCTGGGATTAAAGGTGCGCACAAACATGTCCAGCCCCCAGTGTAGTTTTAGGGCACATTATATGTATCTTATTTGGCTAAGTGGAATCTCCAGTACAGCTTGAAAAGCGCACGCACCTAGGAGGTAATCTGCATAGCCTGGGCTGCTCTTTCCCACCCACTGCCCTAGTCATGGGTGGCAAGCTGAGCTCAAACAGCTACACCAGGAAAGGCTCTGCTGCCTCAGGGTCCCCTCTATGCGATCCTCAAATTCCAACAAGTTGACCTAGCACCTGTTGCTCACCATAAAGGGAGGTGTTTGCACAGCAGACAGACAACAAGTACCTTTAAAAATTAAGGTGAGCTATATAGACCAATAAGGAAAGATCTCAAAGCAAAGTAGCAGTTACTTGTCATGCTTTGAAATTGTTGGATGACAAGGGCCCTGGAAACATGTGGCACCAGTACTTTTCTCATGGGGAGTGTTCCCTTATACCCAGTAGTAGTATTTTACAGAACACAAATTAACTGAAGGCTTTTCCTTTATTACATCTAAAGAGCTCTACATAAACAGGTAACATTCAATAGGGAAACAACTTTTCTCCAATGCATGTAATAAATATTTTCACTTGGTACTTTTATACAAACTGACATTGGTCTATTATACATTTTTAAAAGCCATTTTACTGGTTTGGCATGCGGTATGGAAATTCTAAGAGAAAGTTTTAAGGCAATGAATCACAGATTTAAGTTCATGGAATTTATGGTAACGTTTATCTATTTATATACATCTTCCCCTTTGTTAATAAGACAACAGCAGCACACCCTGGGACCACCAGCTAGTCTTCCTCCCTCTCTGAAATCTGTACTTTGTGTTTAATTAAAAAACAAACAAACAAAAACAAAACCGAAAACAAACCAAATTCAACATGTATCCACAAAACAAAGTTCTTACCAATATAAATCTGAATGTGCTTTTAAAAGTCCTGAAGGTTCTGGAAGTTTTATGTATTTAAAATTGAAATTGCTTTAAAAACTAGGTTCTTTCTACACTTGCTCATTTACAATTGGGGTATGTTTTCATTCAGTTTCACACACTTGTCTCAAAGGAAAATTGGCGAAAAAATAAAACAAACCAAAAAACCAAACCAAACAAAAAACAACAACAAAAACCCCCCAAAACCCCAAAACCCCACATTTTTCAAAACGTGACTAAGTCAGTAATGTATTTCATCTAAATTAGCAATGGAAAAACTGCAATACTTAAAATGAATTGGTCAACCAAGTATGTATGGTTAAGTTTCATATTTAGAACTTGTGTCCAGTAGTGCCCACATAGTAAATTAAAAGCCACCTCCACCCTGCCAGTTGAACAGCTACTTGACTGATGCTGTGTGCTCATAGGTACACGGGGCACGCACACAGTACTGTACAGAGCACACATGTACATGCTAGTAAGAAAGACTAAGAAGGGGCTTCTGGCAACTTGCTGAAAGAAGCTGAGAACAGTATCTGTCTGCAGCCTATCAAGGTTGGCAGGGCTTGGGAGAGAGGGTGGGCTAAGGAAAAACGACAAAACAAAGGGGCAAAGTGACCATGCGCTTTCTTCTGTTAAATGTATGAGATAAAATAGTGCAAGACTAGTAATTATAAAGGATTGTGAAAGCCTCTGACTGAACTTGACCACATGCAACATTTTAGGAAGTCAACAACTGAAGAAATGAACTCCTTACAAAGTGGAACAAACTAACATACACAGACAGCCAAATGGTCCATTCTCCCATGGATGATGAAAGCCACAGGACATGTATTTCTCTCTATTACCCACTCTTCCCTTAGCTTGACACAGTGCAGGATACAGGAGAGTGCCCGCTCCACAACTGGGCTGAAGAAGGCAGAGGGCTGGGTTTTCAGCTGACAGTTTGTAACTCAGCATCAGACACAAAAACCCACTGATCAGAATCCTAAAACCACTAACAACAGTAACTAAAAACCAACAACAAAACCCAAAACAAAATCAAGAACAAAGCAAGCTCAGATAGCTAAAATAATAAAATTATTTTATATTGCAATGTTAACAGAGACAACCAAAATTTTAGTGATTCCCACTTTAGAAACAAATTATGACCTTACCTGAAATAAGCCTAAATTAATACAGCAACGAGAAACTGAAGATTGTGTACTCACCAGAACACCAGACGAATTTAAAAACATAGCTATTTCTGGTTTGAACTGACAACAAATGCCTTGTTTTATTGCGAATTGTTTTGTGACTCTAACACAGCCATTTCTGTGTGGAACACACATGCGTAGGGGAAGACGATGTTACGCACACGCACTTGTTTATAAATACATATATACACACACATATACATATCAACACCAACTTTTTTCTAAATTCAAGTCGACAATTTAGTAGCAGAAAGACGCTATAAAACAAATATTATTTTTAGATGCCACACTGTCATGTGAACCACTCACGTTATCATACAACTGAAGACGCAGCCATCGTGACGTCTACCTGGATTAATACCGGTCCTTCTGTTACTGATGCAAGGTTTGAAAACAAGTTTACTACACACAAAGACGGTGCTTCGCCAACTCTGAGAACACGAAGCTGTAACATAAAAGGCCAGCCTGGGACCTGGCAATGGCGTGCCCCTTCCTCTCTGCTGTTAAAGCGCACGCAAGCTCGCCAACAGCTGCCACTTACTTTCCACTGTAAGAACACTGCTGTCTTATATGCTGACTCTGAAGTATGAGAAGCATTTTTTCCTTCCTTTGATCCTTAATTATCTCCTGAAGAAATTCTAATATATTTACATATTCTACTATCCAGAGTAGGTGAGACCATGAAAAAAAAAAAAAAAAAAAAAAAAAAAAGGCTTCCTATGTTGTGTTTGCCACTAAAAGGTGAAGGAAAAAATAAACAAAGCTAAGAAAGGAAGTATACTCAGAGCCAGAGAACCAAACTAGCTAAGGTTATTTTTGAGTTTTAACTGTTAGCAAATAGATTTGCTATGGGTCCACATGAGGGCTGCACTGTACTGTCTACTTTGGGGTTACTGACTTTTCTTCCTTCCTTTTTTGGGGTGGCACAATGTCCTCTGCTAGCTGCACATGGCACCCCATGGAGCTTCTGGGGTTCTTTCACATTCCACTTTAATATGAAGACCTTCAAGAAAAACCTGTTACCCTGTGACCAATATGCCGGTACTCACAGACTTGGCTTAAATTCAGATTTCAAACCAGCACAAGTGTACCGTCACTCCCCAGCCCGCCCACTGACTGTGTCTGCAGGCAGCTTTTGTTCTAGCACTTCCGGGAAACACTCTTACGGGGTAGACAGCAGATCAGAGAGAACCTGTATGGAGAACATGCATCTGGGAAAGCAGAGAAAGATGCTCACAGGAGAGTTCAAGACCTCTGAAGCACTTTGAAAGAAGCAGGCAACTGATAGTAACTAAATGCAAAGTCAGAAGGGGAGGAACAGTGATGACAGAACAATACACACAGGCACACAGCAGACACACCCACCCACAGATCTGTCCTGAAAACTAAGGAATGCAGCGGGACAGGTGAGAATCATAACTTAAGGCTGGTAAAATCCACACACACACAAACAGAATCCAAGTCTGTTGCTTTTAAAAAATGGAAATCAAAACTATCCCAACCCCCTCCCCACAACAAAGCCCACAATTTAAAACTTCGTACATGCAATTGTTTCTGTTATTGCAAGTAAGATAATGCCATTGAAGTGAAATAAAACCCAAACCATAGGACAAATGGTGAAAAGTCTTCAGAATCCAGAAAAAAATGAACCGAAGGAGGTTTGTGGGTGCTTGTTTTTTCTTTTCTTTCCTCTTTTTTTTTTTAAACAAGTGTTTTATCAGGCAGTCTTAGATTTATATACAAAAGTAAAACTGAAAATATAGTTTTGTTCTCTGTACATTTCTTTTAATTTTTTTCCCTAAAAAAAGGAAAAAAAAAAAACCACGCTTGTGTACTTTTCTAAACAGGATAAGGTAAAACAGAGCACAGTGCTCTCCTGCCAAGTCAGTTAACGTGGGGCGGGGTGGGAGCAGCAGGGCGAGGGCGTCAGTCCAACGAGATAATGTCTGGTATGATGCCAAAGATGGATGCTGTGTCCGCGCTGCTCCTGCTGGCCACGCCATGGCCATGGCTCTCCCTTAGACTGTTGGAAGACACAAGGCTGCTATTGCTGCCACTACTGCTTCCATTGGTAGCTGGCAGAGAAGTGCTTCCTCCCGCACTTAGCTGATCGAGAAACATCTGCGAGGAGGTATACGGAAAAAATCGAGAGGAGTGCAGGAGGTCCTGGTCATCTGAGACCGCTGCTGCCGCTGCAGCAAGCAGGGACGTGTTGTAATGCTAGGAGGGACCAGAGACAAAACACTCTGTTAAATAATCAGATGTACCTCTGTGTACTCTTCTCAGCAGACCTAGGCCCAGGTTAGCATGTCCCAAGTACCTGGCTCCTCAAGTGACAACACACTCTGCAGTGAAATGACTGGTCACTGATGATGAGAGCACTTTGGCATGGTATCCGAAACTGGAATAACATTTTTGATTGTGTGCGCCAGTGTTTTGGTTTGTCTTGTGTGCAGTTCTGAAAACTCTATTTCTGAGGTGTTCAGAAGTTACTAGTAGGAAGGAAAACAGCTGCCCCTCTAAAGATACACCCCGGATTCCCACTTGCAAGTTCAGCCTGAGACCTGCATCACAGATGCTCAGCAGCAAGTGTGCCCAGGCTATGGGCTCTGTGCAGCCTGTCTGTGTTCTCAGCACTACAGGCACTGGGCACAGTGTTTGTGCACACAAGCACTCTTGAACTGGAAAGGGCAGGAAGAACTTGCTGTATAAAACAAGCGATGGATGTCATGTTTGTGTGCAGCACTTCCTGAGCAGGGTGTGTGGGGCTGCAAGTCTCGCTGGGTCAGGGACTGCGCTGAGTGGCTGGAAGGCTGAGGACACACTGTGTACTACCGTGGGCTCCACCAGCACTCTATGCTTAAGCTAGTCTACATTTTTTTTTTTTAAATCCCAAAGCTTACTTTTTCTTTAATTAACCACAGTCACATAACAATTTGGCTTTGCTTTAAAACCTTTTGTAAGGTATTAATTATCCACAAGAATAGGTTTCATTATAACACTTTCACGTCTCTGTCTTTTGATCATAACTACCCTCTACTACTTTCTCCTGATCCCCTCCCTCTAGCTGATCTCCTTCCAGTGTGTGTTCCCAATGAGTTTACTTAGTGTTTACAGAGCACAGACGACTTGCCAGTGGCTCCACCACTGAAGAATATGTCTGACTAACCATTGACTGCCTACAGATCTTTAACCTCTGACTACTTTATCCTTTGTAACACTTAAAACATGAATACACCATATGGCTGTGCAAAACATTTTCTTTCTTCATACCTACATCCTATAAAAACTAATGATATTTTTTTGCTAAAAAGTAAGGCAAATATATATAAATATGTACTCTCTCTCTCTCTTACTCTCTCCCCTACCCTCAGGTCTATATAGGCCAGGGGTTAGTATCACTGTCCACTAGGCATATTTTGTTTCCTAAAAGGTTTTTAGGGCAGAACAAGGCCTGCTTCCGGATCCCTGAGGCCCACTAGGGTTCATTCTGAGTAGGTGTCATTCTTCAGGAACACGCTGTGGTGCTTTTGCTTGGCTTGGCTTGTCCTGTCCATCTGAGATGCGCTTGTGAGCAGTCGCCACATCCACTCCTGCCTCTGATGTTCATGCTCTCAAGTATCTGAAGGGGCTGCTGATGTCTGTGAAGCTCCCGCTAACTCCTTTTTGAAACTTCTTGGGGACTCATTCTTTCCCTGGGAGTTCTTGTTCCTCTTGCTTACTTTTCAGCTCCAAGGCTTCCATACCAGTTTCCTCAGGAACCTCTCTGGGGTCTCTTCAGTGTCACACACGCCATCTTGCAGTTACTTGCCACCACAACTACAGCCTTGCTTTGCAACTGCCTCACCTTTGGCAGCTCCTTTGCAATCAGTAGCAATCTCTGCAGTGCCTTCTCCAGATGTTGTCAGCTCTCAGTTATCGCAGTCCAAGCCTACACAACACACAAGGCAATGGAACAGGCCCGGTGCTGCTGTCCATCCACAGTCACAGGCATGTCTCCTCAGCGTCCCCATTTCAGCAGCAGCTTGGACAAAGGTCCTACTCAGTGCACCCCAATGGCTGCTACATCTCCTTGATCTACCAGTAAGATGGCTCATCAGGTGAAAGTGCTTGCTGTGTAGCCCAAATGTCTGGAACGAATTCAGAGGTGGAAAGGACTGACTCCATACAGCTGCTGTCTGCTGCCCTTTGACTTCCAAACTTGTGCTGTGTCTCACCAACACACATCATATCATGGTACAAAATAGTAATAAAAAATAAAAAATGTATATCCGGAACAGAAAGGGGCCATGGGGGAAGCTGAAAGAGGGAAAGGGATGGGTGGAAATAATGTAAAATACAGTATTTTCATGAATGAAATCCTCAAGAAAAAAAAAAAAAATCTGGTTTTATTCTCCAGGTTGGAAGAAGAACAGCACTGTTGACACTGGAACAAAGGAGGATGTACTTGAGCACCGTCACTAAGCCACAGCAACTTGCAAAGTCTGCTCCTCTCCAGTGATCCAGCTGCTGGCGTAGAACTCAGGAGGGCGTCCTGGAGAGCGGCTGGGCTATGGCATTGGCAGCTGACAGTCACAGTACCAAAAGGGACGTACTTCTGTGTCTGGTCCTTAGTCCATGTCCTTAGTCACTTCTCTATGGCTGAAGCAGACCCTTCTCAATCCATGATTGTCTTACTGTTTCCAATGAGACTTATGCCTCTTTGTCTTGCTCTTCAAGTCTGTAGCTCTGGTGCAATGGGACAGCCTGACTGGTGAGTAATAACCACTGACTTTCTCCTTCCATACTCCATGACCACTTTTAATTTTGTTTCCAGGTCACTAGTTATGGCCTTTTAGCAACTGATTTTGTACATTTAGGGTCTGAGATGAATAAAGCAACATGGAGCCTGAGTCAAGCATGGGAGAAGATGAAGCAATTAGAGCTGCAGTAAACACAGTGCGAGGAAGCACAGCATACTATATAACTGAAAACCAACAGTCATTTGCTTTACTGTCTAGTACTCACAGACTAAACATAGCTGTATGTATCAAGCATACCACTGGCAATGCAGTAGTGCCACAGGCTATAGCAGGTACCATGTCCTGGGCAATAGGTCACTCTCACACATGTGGCCTAGACTGAACTCTATCTGTCACCTGGCTCACTGCCTGTGTCTTGATATAACAGTACTGAGAAACCAACAGGCAGACCCTGCCATTAGCCTTCACTGGGGTGGAGGGTGCTGATGGATGATGGCTTTTATTTACTCTTACAGCCAGAGCAACACTGGCATGTGCACTCCATCATCTAAGGAAGTGTGTTCTTTCTCCTAGCTATGTATTAAGTTTTTAGATATTTAAATATACAATTAAAGGAGTGGATTGTTTTCACATTAACATACCTGATTGTCTCCTGATAAGAAAGGAAAGAAATCTAAACCTGTGGAAAGAAAAAATAAATAGCTCAGAGGAAAAACAAACAAACAAACAAACAAACCACAAAAAAGGAAAGCAAACCTTTCTAAACATCCAGCACTTCAGTCTTACACCCTATACCCTCTGTATTCCCATTTAAACACAGGAATGCTGGACCGTGGTGGTGCATACCTTTAATCTCAGCACTTGAAGGAGACAGATCTCTTAGTTAGAGGCTAGCCTGGTCTACTTACCAGGCCAGCTAAGGTGACTGTCTCAAACAATAAAAACAAAAAGCAAAACAAAAAACTCCCCCCCCAAAACAAAGAACAAAACCAAACCATGAAAAGTAAGCTGGATATTCGATGGCGTTTCCATCTGTAGACTATTAAGGATAAAGCCCAAGTTTTGGGAACAAATACCTTGCTCTTACTTATTCCTAATAATAACCATCTACTTATCTGCCTATCTGTCTGTCAGTCTGTCTATTTAGATGACATCTCAAGTGGTGCAGGCAGGCCATAGACTGAGGTGACTTGAACTTCTTAATCATGCCTTCGCCTCTTGAGGGCTGGGATTGCAGGCGCACATTATCATGTTTAGTTATCTAGTCCTGGGGATCACAGCCATTGCTTCATGTGCACACTACACACTGAGCTACGTACTCAGCCCTTCTGCAACCTTCCAATCTACTCTACTCCACAGCGCCTTTGCTTTTGCTTTGATTTTATAGGTGAAATTTTAAGAGGTCACACAAGTTGTAGCAAAACTTTTAATTCTCCTTCTCAAAGTGTTCACTTCTCAATGTCTAGAGCAGATTAAAGGCCAAGGATGTCTGTATGGCCAACCATAGCAGCATATGCCTTTAATCCTGCATTTAGGAGGCAGAAGCAGTGGATCCTGTCTTTAAAGAAGCAGGAGATGCTGTCTTTAAAAATAAGTCTCACAGAAAGCCTGGCCCTGATTCATGGCTACAGGCAGACCCTAACTTATATAATGGTTTACATCCCTGACATAACAAAGAGCAAGAAATCCAATGGCTTCATGCTGATGTCTAACCTTGAGGTACATAAGCAATACAATATTCTGGCAACCACTCCTATCCACACCACAAGAGACTAATATGAGGGCCTACACAATGTATCTCAATAGTGATACAGGTGTGGAAATAGATAAAGAAAGCTGTCTAGGGAACTGCTGTGAGTAACTAACCTCTGGGAAGTGAAATGACTAGTCCATCAGCCACTAAATTATAAAGATACACCTAGAGTTGAAATTCTTTTTGAGGCCAATCAGGACTACATAGAAAGACCATCTTGAAAAAAGAAAAGAAAGGAGGAAGGAAGGAAGGAGGAGGGAGGGAGGGGGTTAACAGGATAAGGTTCAAAAGCAACAAATTTAAAAATTCAAATTGTCTCAATTCATCACTATAAGACAACTGGTGAGGTGTCTCACTTGGTATAGGTGCTTGTCACCAAAGTTGATGACCTGAGTGTGAATCCACATGGTGGAAGGAGACTGAATTTCTGCAGGCTGTCCTCTGAGCTCCACATGTGGCATGGCACGCAGCACCTCCACACTATGGTGTGTTTAAAGCTCTAGTTCTTCAGAGGCAGAGGCAGAGGGTGACAGCACAGCTGAGGCCAGTCTGGTCTACTATATGGGGAGCTCTGGGCTAACATCGGGGCCACACAACAAGGTCAAGTCTCACACACAGTATCTGTCACATTTTAGCCACAATCAAAGAGCAAACCTCAACATTCAACCCCATCAAACTAAAGGCCACATACAGGAATTATCCCAAGAGCCTACAGACTACTGGGAAGCTCACAACACCTCATGACCACTGACTGCTTCAATAGCCTGGCAGTCGTGAGTTCTGGTTGCTGAGAAAGGTGCACCAAGAACCAGGCCATTTTTCCTGGGATCCAAGCTCTGTTTCCCCTACATCCACTTCTTCCTTATACTCCCATCCCCAGACTGCAGCTACACAGAGTGAAGGCATTCCTTAACCTGTGACAGCAGCGAAGGACCAGGAACTCACCTTGTAAGTCGTAAGGCATGGGGGTCATGTGGAAAGGATGCCTGTAGTCCTGGATGAGGGAAGTGTTGATGTAGCTTGTATCTACAGCAGGAAGGCTGGGGGTGCGGGACACAGGTGATGCTTGATGAGGAAGACTTAAAATGCTGTAGGAAAAGAAATGTTCCGAAAATTTAATGGTTACTTTTTAACAGTTTAGCAAATGAAGCTATCTCAGGAGTCCTACATTTTATGATAAAGAAATTCAAAACAACAACAAAACCAAACAAACAAAAGCAAAGCAAATAGTAAGAAATAGCTTTGGTATGTAGTAGCATTTGCAGAGGCTATAAGGAGAATCAGAGAGATGTGATGGTAGCATCATGGAGTCCTTAGATGGCTATCCTCCATGTTGACACTGTAGGAGCAATCCATAGCTGGGTCACTATAACAGGACACGAGTGAAAGGTACCCACAACAAAGGAAACTGCGGTCCTTTCCAAGCAGGTCCTGAAGGGGTAGGTGGTGAGAATTCTAGGGAAAGCCTTGTGTTAGATAGTTTCATGCCTACTTGACACAAGCTAACACCATCAATTAGAGGAGAGAACTTCAGTTAGGAAAGGACCCTGCTGTAGGCAAGCCTGTAGGGCATCTTCTCAATTAGTGACTGGTGTGGGAGAGCTTAGCCCATCGTGGGTGGTACCACCCCTGGACTAGTGGTCTTGGGTTTTAGAAAAAAGCAGGATGAGCAAGCCAGAAAGCAGCGCCCCTCCATGGCCTCTAAATCAGCTCCTGCCTCCAGGTTCCTGCCCTGTTTGAGTTCCTGTCTTGACTCCCTTCGATGATGAACAGTGACATGGAAGTGTAAGCCAAATAAACCCTTTCCTTCCCATCCTGCTTTTTTTGTCATGGTGATTCACTGCAGTGACAGGAACCCTGATAAGGACAACACAAATAGAACTAGGGGAATGCAGCAAATGAGCATTGAGGAGAAAGCAGACTTAGAGTAAACTTTGGGCAGTGACTTTGGTGTACCCAATGTCTAGCTTGGCTATCAGTACAGTTCAAATAATAGTGCTGTTGAAGCCAATAAAAGCAGCGAGAGAAGGCAGCAATATGTCCTGATGTGAAAAGGAGACAGAGGTTTTAAAGGGAGAGTGGTAGAACTGGAAAGGAAACAAAGGAACTCCAGAAAAACACTGCCATGTTTCATTAGCTAGAGGTCAAACCTTTCTCCTTATTTCCTTTAAGAAAAAAAAGAATGCCGGGAAGTGGTGGCGCACGCCTTTAATCCCAGCACTCGGGAGGCAGAGGCAGGCAGATCGATGTGAGTTTGAGGCCAGCCTGGTCTACAAATTGAGTCCAGCATAGTGAAGGCTACACAGAAAAACCCTGTCTCGAAAAACCAAAAAAGAAAAAAGAAGAAGAAGAAGAAGAAGAAGAAAAAAGGAGGATACCAGGTGGTGGCCCGTCGTTAATCCCAGCACTCAGGGAGGCAGAAGCAGGTGGATTGCTTTGAGTTGGCCACCCTGGAGCAAGTTCCAGGATAGCCAAGGCTACACTGAGAAATCCTAGCTCAGAAAAACAAACAAAACAACAACAACAAAAAGAAAAGAAAAAGGGAACCCTCCCCCAAAGGATGAAGAAAGAAATAAAGGATTTTGAAAAAGAGTTCTGATAGTCCTAGGAAGGTTTATGCATCACTGCACGGGACCCCACCCGTGTAAGGCTAACAGGCACAGAGGAAAAGAATGCAACGAGAAAGGAAAGAATAAAGACATCTTTCACTTTGAATGTACACATGTGTGGTGTGTCTGTGCACTACTGTAAGGGCGTGGGTGTTACATGGATCGCATGGAGGACAGAGAACAAGCTCCCGGGTCAGTCTTTGTCTGTCCCTCATTGGACCCTGATGTGTGGGCCAGCTGCCTTATGAGTTTCCAGGGCTTCTCCTGTCTCTGTCTCCGTTCTTGATGCAGTAGCATTGGAATCAGGCATGCCTGCTACTGTATCTGGCCTTACATGGGATCTAGGGGTTTGAATTCAGGTTATCAAGTGTGTATAACCAGTACTTTAGCCAATGAACCACACCCCAGCCCGATCTTTTGCTTCTAATACTCTTTGTGAAGTATTTGCAGGTGGGGGTACAATTTCAATGGTACAGAGAACTTGAAAAGACACCAAGGTTAAATTTCCAGGAACAGAATAAGCATACGACAGTCAAAAGTGCTACACAGAAGTGTTTCATCCAATGGAAACGCAAATGCCATGTTCCTTAGCTGATTCCTTGTCTATGTTCAGGAAATTGTGACAGGAAACAGCAGTTGATTGCTTATCTTCACATACATCCTAGTCTGGAAAACAGTATGGAACTTCTGGGTGAGGGGAACACTCAGTAAGATGTTACTTAGTGCTTGACCCTTCTAGATATGGATCTTGTCTTTCAATTCTGTGACTGCTCTCAAGTGTACTTCCAAGATACAATGCACAGCAGCAAACAATCTGTCAGGCTCAGGTTCTAGCTACTGTGAATAGCCACAGTGCTGCATACGCAGGCATTCTTCTAAATATGCTGGAGACATCCATGTTTAATCTACATATCCATAGAGAAAGGTCTGGAACTTGCAGAGCTGTATCTAGGCTCAATTCACCATGGGCAAATGCAGGGATATAGTTAATACAACTAATATAATATTCTAAACATAATAAACAGCTATTCTGAGAGGAAGTATAAAGTAAATATGAAAAGAAGAAATATTAGGTCTCTAAAGACTCCCAAGTTTTCTTGATTAAAAAAAAATATTACACACACACACACACAGAGAGAGAGAGAGAGAGAGAGAGAGAGAGAGAGAGAGAGAGAGAGAGAGAGAGAGAGAGAGAGAGAGAGAGAGAGAGAGATGGCTCAGAAGTTAAGAGCACTGGCTGTTCTTCTAATCCTGAGTTCAATTCCCAGCAACCACAGGGTGGCTCATAACAATCTACAATGAGATCTGGTGCCCTCTTCTGGCCTACAGGCATACATGCAGGCAAGCACTGTATATATAACAAATAACTCTTTAATATATAATATATATTATTATAGTAAAAATACTGCAGAGTTCATATATGACTATTCTGAAGAGTAGAGGGCAGCCATAAATCAACTCTTGAGCATTTATACACCTGTTTTAGAAAGTATCTTTTAATTGTGCAATTATGGCACAAAAATATGACAATATAGTTGTCTCCTGATACCTGTGGGAGCTGGTTCTAGGACCACCTACAGATATCCAAATCCAAGGTTGACTTTTGTCCCTCATGTCATAGATTTATGTGTCACCTAAGCATCCCCTCTGGGTCTCTAGGTTCCTCAGGACACTTTTTACATTGAAATCTTTTTGTTTTTGTTTTGGACAGGAAGTCATCTAGTACAGGCTAGCTCCAAACTGGTGACAGTACTACTGCCTCGGCCGTATGAGTGACAGTTTTAAACATATGCTACAAATCCCAGCTCCAAGGTACAGCACGATGGGAGACTCCTGGGAAAGAGACAACAAATCTTCAAAAACAGGGCTCCTGTGAAGGAAAGCTGAAGTCACTGCTGATCTCTCCTGGGAACCCACATTGTCTTCAGTCAGCCTCAATGCCCTGGTGTGCACAGCCTTCTCCTGTAAGGGCTCTACTTACACTAACGTATAGCTAGTAGGTTCTTTATAGGCAGTGTTCTAAACCCTACAAGCAGGCCAAGATGAAGCCGTATCCTCTGTGGCCTCTCACCCAAGCAGGAACTGTGAAGGGCATTTCAATGCACCTCCTCGCACTTGAGGAAGATCGGTTGTGCCCTCATTCCCAAGAGCTGAGACAGACATTGTTCTGTCCACACACACCTAAAAGGGTGGAATCTGGGCTGTGTGAGGACGCATGAAGGTCAGCAAAGTGGCAGAGCAGTCTGAGCCCATGGGAAGAAATGTATTATCTACACCTAACAAGTGCAGTGGGAAAAGGCTAGTGGCTTAACTGCCCGTGTTGACACTCTCTCCAACAAGATGGCTACCAGGCTAAAGCTGGACAAAAACTGTAAAGATCCTGGAAGAAAAACCATGCCTCAAATGTGAGGAGAGGATGCAGGAAAAGAGCCTCCCCCCACCAAATCTCTCTCTCTTAATATTTTTGGGTTTTTGAGACAGGGTTTCTCTGTGTAGCCTTGGCTGTCCTGGACTCACTTTGTAGACCAGGCTGGCCTGAACTCACAGTGATCAGCTTGCCTCTGCCCCTCCAAGTGCTGAAATTATAGGCATGTGCTACTGTGCCCAGCTTCTCCCCTGCCACCTTTTTTTTTTTGAGACAGAGTCTCATTATATATAGACCAGGCTGGTCTGGAACTCACAGAGATCTACCTGCCTCTGCCCCCAGCGCTAGGATTAAAGGTGTATACTGCCACACTTGGTCCAAGAGTAATTTTATTTACAATATTAGCCACAAATTGGTTAAATGAGGGCTGGTGAGACTGCTTAGCAGGTAAAGGCACATGGTAGAGGAACCAATTCCTGAATGTTGTTTTCTGTCCTCCACATACACATAAAACAAATGAGTCTTTAAAAAAAGGGGGGGGGGGCTGGTTAAGTGCAAACAAAATCCTCGTAATCCTTATGTATATCAGAACTACTGTACATACCAGAGCCATCTTTTAAAAAATGATGGGGGTGCACATGCATCCTTGGAGGCCAGAAGTTGGCATCAGATCCCCTGGATGGAGCTGAAGGTATAGGCAGTTGTGAGCCACCATGTGGGTGCTGGGAACTGAATTTGGGTCCTCCCCAAGAGCACCAAGCACTCATAATTGCTGAGCCATCTCTCCAGGCCCAGAGTGTCTCTTGATATGATGATTTCTATATTCAAACTCTTACAGTACAGTGCTTCAATTCCTCAACAGTGCAGCATCCCTGGCAAAGTCAATCTACACTGTGCATTCAAACACAATGTCTTATCTGCAGCCTTTACCCTACTTTGCAAATGCACGTTTGGAAGAGAGTTTTTTGGAAAGGTCTTAGCAGCACTCACCCTTTATTATTTAGTGGTGATGTAGGAGACAGAGAAGGACAAGGCCTCTTGGCAGAGGGTTCTTCCTCCTCTTCGTCTGATGAACTGTCTATGGTTAGGTCAATCACCTCGACTTTCTTGTTTTTATTTGAGGACTGGTTGTGTGAAGTCACCTGATGCTCCAATGTGGAGCTCAAGCATCCTGTGTGGAAATGATTAAAACACAAGACCTGAGTCAGTTCTCTTCTTTTTCTTAGTGTTCCCCTAGACGATCAGTTTAGTGTAGCAACTCTATTGTAGTAGAGTGGAGAGGTAACAGTGGTTCTGTTCTACTTAAAATTGCAGCTTCTGAGCCGGGCGTGGTGGTGCACGCCTTTAATCCCAGCACTCGGGAGGCAGAGGCAGGCGGATCGCTGTGAGTTCGAGGCCAGCCTGGTCTACAAAGTGAGTCTAGGATGGCCAAGGCTACACAGAGAAACCCTGTCTCGAAAAATCAAAAAAAAAAAAAAAATTGCAGCTTCTTCTTTTGACAGGGTTTCTCTGTGTAGCCTTGGCTGTCCTGGAATTCAATTTTGCAGACCAGGCTGGCCTTAAACTCACAGAGCTTGACCTGCCTCTGCCACCCTGAGTGTTGGAATTAAAGGCAAGTGCCACTAAGACCAGATAAAACTACAGCTTATTACTGGTTGTTAATGAATTATTTTGAAAAATAATTTTGAATTAGAATAATCTAATTTTATCTAATGGCTAGGTGTGGTGGCCCACACCTTTATCCCAGTACTCTGAAGGCAGAAGGCCTCTGTGAGTTCAAGGCCAATCTGGTCTACATACTGAGTCCCAGGATAGCCAGGGTTACAGACATACAGATCTTATTTAAAACAAACAAAAAACCAAACTTTTAATTACTTTGGAATAAAAGTAGTTTAGAGCAGGATGTGTGTTATGTGTTTATCTATACAACATCCAAAATACCTAGGAAATACTAAATTTTTTGTTTGTTTGTTTGTTTTTTCTAGACAGTGTTTCTCTGTGTAGCCTTGGCTGTCTTAGACTCATTTTGTAGACCAGGCTGGCCTTGAACTCATAGAGATCCACCTGCCTCTGCCTCCTCAGTGCTGGGATTAAAGGCATGCACCACCAAACTCTGGCGGAAATACTAATTAAAAAAAAGGCCTCAGCCAGGTGTGGAGGCGGCGGCGGCGGCGGCAGCGCACGCCTGTAATCCCAGCAACTCAGGAGGCAGAGGCAAGTGGATCTCTGAGTTACAGGCCATCTAAGGCTACAAAGTGAGACCCTGTCTCAAAAATTAGAACAAAACAAAAAAGAAAAAACAGTATGCTCACTACCCTGCATCAAAACTATGGAAACTTTTAAAAGGGTAGGTTCTTCAAAATGATGGCTTTTAAAGTGACATTAGAATACTTTGAAATCTAGTACCATGAAAAATCTTAAGGCTGGCAAAAAAAAAAAAAAAAAAAAAATTGATTTAAAAGAAGCCCTGCTATTTGTGGCCGTTTAATCAATAACCTAACAATCACTGAGCTATTTGTACTGGTCAGTATTTCAAAAGTCCGCATTCTCAATACTGAAAACCATGGCGTACCACAGTCGCAACCACAGGTTTCATGAAAAGCCACTCACCATCAACTCCGTTGTATGAGGCAGTAACTTCCTGCACTTCCTTTTTTGATCTCATCGGAGCCCATGAGCCATCTTCTTTAAACTGTATCTCATCACAGTCTGTACAGTACTTTAGGATTTCCATAAACAACCTAGACAAACAATCTGTTCTTAATATAACATGTTTTAAATGAAGAGAAACAAGAACCAACTCTTAAAATACTTACATCTTCTAAGTATTTATACAAGTAGTAAATGGGGGAAAAGAAAGTAGACCAGACAAATTGCATTTGTTCTCAAACCTAATGCTAAACAGAAAAAATAGTGGAGCATTACTCAAATAGTGGAACATTTATAAGAAATGACAATTTAGCCAGGCGTGGCGGCACATGCCTTTAATCTTAGCACTTGGGAGGCAGAGGCATAGGCAGAGGCAGGTGGATCTCTGTGAGTTTGAGGCCAGCCTGGTCTACAGGACAGCTAAGGCCACACAGAGAAACTTGAAAAAACAAAAACAAACAAAGAGAAAAGGAAAAGACAATTTAGAAATACACATTTAGCTTATGTTATATAGTAGGTAGGTGTCAGAGCACATGGGTAGAAGTCTGAAGACAACTTGTAGGAATTGGTTCTCTACTTCCACTACCTGGGCTCTGGGGATCGCACACAAGCTGTCAGGCTTGGCAGCAAACACCATTACTGAGCCCCAAGATTTTTAAAGATACAGAAAAATGTTCACAAAAACTGAGATGGCTGAGCCAGCTGATGGTGGTGCACGCCTTTAATCCCAGCACTCAGGAAGCAGAGGCTGTTGGATCTCTATGAGTTCAAGGACAGCCTAGTCTATAGAGCAAGTTTGAGGACAGCCAGGGCTGCGCACGCGCACACACACACACACACACTCACGCACACACACACACACACACGCGCACACACATTTCATATGTATTGATATGTATGTATATGTATTTGGTTTTCTTCTTTATACAATACATTTGCAAATTGCTCATAAGATCTTACTTGATAAACTGAAGGGATACATATAAAAATGTACAACCAATAGTTAAATCCAAATACAATATGCTGGCACTAAAGGAATATTTATAGGGAATACATGAAATTCACTATGGCCAAATTATTCAGTCATAATATTAAATAAAGCCAAAGACTAAATGTTACTAATAGCATATAATCAAAATTTATGTAAAAACTAAACAAGAAGTTATATCAGAAGTGCCTTTTATTTTCTGTTCTTTCCATTTTTGAGAGAGTATTTTATTATAAGAAAAAGAACTAAGATATATATTATATAGAGCTGGGTAAAACACTACTATTAACTTAAATTTACAAGTTAGCTATCATTTCATTTTGAAAAATCCAACAGGAAACACACTATTTACTTATATTCTCCTGAGACCCAACATCTTTAAAGCTCTGGGTTTTAAGTCTACTAATAATAAATACATTCAATTTCTTATATTATTCCCTTCAAGCTCTTATGCTTTCTTATATACTATAAATAAACTGTCTTGTTTGACTGTTTTACTGAAGAATACCAAAAATATTAGGAAGGCATTTTCCCTTTTCACAAATCATTTCCTTGTTTCTTGTTCAGTGGCAAGAAGGCAAACAGAAACCTAAGGGAAGTGACAGACTCAGGGCCAGATAGCAACAGGTCAAAAACCACAGACAAATAGATTATAAGGAGAACTGCCGATCACTGTGATGCAACAAAGAGAGAAAAGGCAAGGATAGAAACACAAGCAGCAGAACAATGGAAGCTGCTATTAGCTGGCTGTCCTTTGCCGGGAGCCCTGACAGTAGAAATCAGGACTTGATGGACAGACGGAAGCCAGATCTAGTTTCTGGAAACTGGCTAACTTCTACTAAAAAGCCTAACTGTTCAAAGAAACTGTATTATTTACAAATTGTTTGAAGTGTGTGTGTGTGTGTTTGTCTGTGGCTATGTGCACATGGGAGTATGGAAAAGGGCACTGGATCCCTTAGAGCTGGGAAATGACTTGGGTGACCTATAAAAGCAGTATAGCTCTTAACTGCTGTGCCATCTCTTTAGCACTAGAAGCTCTCTTTTAATTTTTATTTTTGGATGAGGCTGAATTAGCTAGAATCTTTTAATTTGATCATGCTTTCTCTTAATACACTCTATATGTTCTTAGATGTACTCAATACACACACACACACACACAGTGTTTACCATTTTAAGCACCAGTAATTTTACCAGTAATATTATATAAATATATATATATATCCTTTTTAGAATTACTGGTAAAATTACTGGTGCTTAAAATGGTAAACACCGTAAGATGCTGAAGAAAAAGGAAAAAGCATATGTTTTCAAAACAAGCTGAACACACACACACATGTGCGCATGTGCGCACATACACATAAATAAAAATCAATGTTAAGAAACAAAATTTAAGGGAGGGAACACCAAGATGGCTCAGTGGGCTAAAGGTTCCTGCCACCAACCCAAAACATAACTGACAGAAGGAAAGAACAAATTCTCCAATGTTGTCATTCTGTAGCCCCAATAAATGATTTTTTTTAAACCTGAAAATGAAAAGTATTTACAATAAAGATGAAAAGTATTTACAATAGTTAAGTACTCACTGATTTCTAGAATAATGAAATTCTACAAATAAACAACTTTGAAAAAACTACTTCTAGATTTTCTCTCAAATTCAGATAGCAGAGGGTCATTTCAAAACAAGGAGAAATGTGAACATACATACCCATCGATAATAAGATGTTCATACGGAGCCTTCTTGTCACAGACAGGACAGACCCACGTTGGTTTTTTCTCATTCATTTGAATATAAAGAGTTGCATCAAAACACTGGAGGTGGGAACAGGTAAGCGCTCGACATGGAATTGTCAGCCGCATTTTTCCAAGCTTTGAGAGGAGGAGAAAGGTCAGTATCAGTACATGTTGAAAACTTAGGCTGTAATAATGACTTCCTGAAATACAACGTGCAAGTCTCAGTGAACATCATGGAAGAGGGGGTGGAAAGACGGTGAGATCTAGAGAGGCAGGAGATGTGCTGAGACTGCGTCTCCTAGAAACCACAGGGAAGCTTCTTGCCCATGATACTGTAGCAATATTATTGACTAAAAAGACCTGAATAGGGAGGGTAAGACCAACAGGCATGCTAACATAGTACAGGGAAATCTCACAGGGCCGCACTCCTAGACAAAGGACTATATATAGGCAATTCCATGGATGAGCCTCCTAATTGGTTATCAGACACCAAATGGACAACTCTGACGTTACAGTCATACAGGTAAGCGTTCATCATACGGACTGAGAAGATTATATTTATATATTTGTAAATGTTATTACACATATATAACTACATATATCTATGCATACCTATATATGTGTATATATATGCATATATATATATATCACACTTTAAAAAATAACACTTCAAAGAGGCCATGATTTTGAGAGTGAGCAAGGGAGGGGGTACCTAGGAGAGATTAGAAGAGGGAAAGGGAAAGGGAAAATGTAATACTTACATCTTATTTTTTTTTTATTTAAAATTTTAATATAAAAACATGTTCTGTGTTAAACTACCATGGAATAACAAAAAGCACCTTTCTGAGAAGCCTGCCTGAAGGTTAGAACACTACAGTGTATCTGGATATCGAACCCAGTGACTACGGATCGCCTACCACAAGGGCCATTCATACCACCTACAGGCTCAAGATGAGCTGCCTTTTTTCTTTTGTTTCAGAACTGAGGACCAAACCCAGGGCCTTGTGCTTGATAGGTAAGCGCTCTACCATTGAGCTAAATCCCCAGCCCCTGAAGATGAGTTTCTTGTTGGGAAGGTCTGGATGGATAGATGGAGAGATAGATAGATAGATAGATAGATAGATAGACAGACAGACAGACAGACAGACAGACAGTGTACACACACACACACACACACACACACACACACACACACACACACAAACACTGAACCTGGGGCCTCTGCTTGTTGTCCAAGCACTTTGCCATTGAGCTGTATTTCCCGCCCTCTCACACTCTTACATCAGTTTTTGATCTGAAAAAAGTTAGGAACCATCTAATTACAGCTTTAGAAAAAGAAGACAGGGAGAGCAATATGAACTTTAACCTCATTCATTTTTCTTGCCTAGTAATTGTTGCTTGAGCTGACTCTATTCCACATATGAAAGCCTTCTTTGATCCTAATCTGCTTACTTGGGCCCAAGGTAGAAGCCTTGCCTGGGGACCTGCACAGCAAGTGCTGTTATCACCACTCACAGGGTCCTCAAAGTCCATAATGGCCACAGAGATGAGCTACTCACTTTCTATAATGCTTTCTGTATGTTTATGAGTTAAAAGAGGAAAAGGTTCTTGGCTTACAAAAATTTCAGGGAAACGTGTCATTTCCTTGTCTACTAAGGAAACCAACTGTCATGGGGCCCTAAGTTATTGTTCTAGTACCAATGATTTACTGTGCTTCTAGAGAAAATGCTTAACCTTTCTGGGCTTCCTTCTCTATCTAGAAAGTAGCATAATTTCCTTTTTACTTCCACCGGATGCAGACTTTAAAAAGGACTTTGAACATGCTAAGAACTTGAGACTGGAGGAACATCAATTTATCATGTCCAAAGTAGGGAGAGGACAGACCTGGAGTAAACTGCAAGTGCCCTTCTCTTCTGTGCCCAAACTCCACCCCTGAATAAGATTACACTGTTTGTGTATCTCCTACTGGAACTAGGTCAGACTCATGACTTTGTCTCCAGCTTTGGAAGGGAACCTGCTATTCTGTAAGATGGTAGTCTTGTATACTGATAAACTGTCAGCTGAGCATGCTAGCAGTCCTGGGAGAAATTCTATGTCTGAAAGATGTGAATGACACCGGGGATTACAGGAATAAAGGCTTGTGAAAGGAAAGCCTTCAACAAATACCTCTTTCAAAGTGTAAATAAATTCTGTGGTCTGTTGCTTGGATTCTGAAATCATCTTTCTTCCTGCCTTCCTGTCTGCATGAAGTATCAGGAGGAACCCAACAGCTCTGCAGCGGGGAGCTTAGTGTGCTGGCACTCAGCTCCCATACACATCAACCTATGCTTTCTTCACTTAATATTAAGCAACCAGCAGGAATTTGCATTTCCTAGTTAAGGTCTAATTTAAAATATAAACGTCAACATGGAGCTGAGATGTAGTGAGCAGAACAGCTGCCTAACGCGCAGGAAGTCCGTGCCCTAGCACTGTCACTCACAGATGTGTGCCTGGAATCCCCACCCTTGGGAAGTGAGGGCTGTTCCAGATCATCTTCGGACAGAATAGGAGGCCAGGCTGGGCAATGTGATTCTCTGTTTCCAAAACACAAGTGCCCTGCCACTGAAAGTATATAAAAATAAAAAGATAAAAATTCAATTTGGCACCATCATCTAGACCATAACTTGGAAACTGTTGCTGGACTAATAAATGCCTTAGCTAGTGGCAGCAGGCAATGGATTTTTCTGTTGCCAGAAAACGTAAGTTCAGTAAAGGGTGTCATGAAGCTGTTTAGTTAGCCCTTTGTGCGTACACACAGGCAAGAAAACGATCCCAAGCCTTTGTGGTGAGCTTCACAACAAGGTGACCTACAGTCTGAAAGCAAACTGTTACAATAGAATAAGAAAACAAAATTCATGATCAAATGTATGACTCAAGTGTCATCTATTGTCTCTAACCTAGTATCAGAAGGAGTGAGACTCTAATCAGTTTAATCTTTTGATAACAAAGTTCCCTTCCCTTTGAAGGACAGTATCTTGAAGGACAAGATGGATGTCTGCATTACCACAGACAAACATAAGGAAGCCCACATGTATTCTAGTGAGGCTGACTTCACTCAGTGGTGCTTCAGTTCATGATGCTGCATGAGACCGAAGTCTAAGCCAGCTTATACCAGCAGGACCCTATAATGCCATGACAACATGTCTTTTTTTTTTTTTATATATAAAAACAGTGTGATTGACATTTTTTAAAAATCTGGTTAAGTTTTTCATAGTAATAAGTACTCATGAAAATAAATTTCTAGTTCATTTTCTTTCTTCTATCAACTTTAAATTATCTGCTTTTGGGTTTACAGGTCTTTGGAACAGGCTGCATCTGACTTCTCAACATTTCCATCTCTATTCTTAATAAATTAGAACTGACAATCCTCAAAGAGAAAAGGCATTTTAATTATTTTCATTGCCTTTAGCTAAATGGCACACAAATAACAGAAACTCATTTATTCTGAGCTCTGCATATTACAAAAGGGAAATAGAAATGCACAGTAAGATGACATATTTACATATTTCAAAGAACAAATCTCTTTTTTATGATTCCATAAATTTGATATATAGATGAATTATCACAACTGTATTTTATTTTTGAGCAAAAGCACACCTAAAAATATATGGCCTTGCTGTTCCAGAATAACTGTAGGGGGATTATCCCTTTAGCCAAATAGGAACTCATGACATACTGTGCTATCTATTAGATATAGTAGCTTTTTAAAATCTGAATTTTGAAAGCAGATGCTAATTTACAATGAACAGCTAAGACTGTTGGAACTAATAAGAGAGGAGCACAGGGGGACATGGAATTAGAAGCTGGCTCAGTAAATCAAGAAGTAAGAAGCAAAATGTCGTCCACATTTCCCAGTCACAGGGGGGAGCAACTGAGTCATAGGATGCAGAGCTCATGCCATGGACAGACAGAACTACTACCATATACAGTGGGGCTGCCTTTTATACGAACACTTTCGTGTAGTCACGTGCTCAATGTTGTAAATATTAAATATTAGTGCAGCAGTAAACACTTTTAAGATGGGAACACAGGGAAACAAGACTTCCCTAGTGATTTAAGTGGGAAACAAAGCTTCTGTATTCTTCTAAATTTATCAAATTCTTTCAAGTGGGGTTTTTATAATGAAATGAAGCATCAAGAAACCATGAAAAGGAGTAGATTAAGATTAGAGAAAAAGAATGAGATACATCATTTTAAATTGTCTTGTTTAAGGTTTTTTTGTTTAAGGTTTCTACCTTCCTGGTCTTGAGCCAATTTTATGATTCTTTAAAAAAATTAATTTGGGGCTAGAGAGAGGGCTCAGAGGTTAAGAACACTTGTCTGTTCTTCCAAAGGTCCTAAGTTCAATTCCCAGTAACCACATGGTAGCTCACAACCATCTATAATGAGATCTGGTTCCCTCTTCTGGTGTGCAGGCACATGTGGGCAAAATACTGCATAAATAAATAATAAATAAATACATCTTTTTAAAATTTTTAAAAAATTAATTTGTCCTTTTATTTCCAACTACTTATTTCCCCACATAGTTAACCACTTATACACAACAACAACAACAACAACAACCCTAGTTTCCTTTACAACACAGGCTGCTATAACATTTGTCTGGTTATTAAAGAACTTTTAATAATAGTAACAATACTTCGCTTATGGCAGACAGGCTATAAAGAGGACTCAGAAGGAAGGTCCTTCATAGAACAGAGCCATGGCCATAGGACATAGTGGCTTCTAACTGTGTTTCTTCTATGGCCATGAAGGTGTGCAGAGTAGGGAGGGATCCCAGCTTTAGGATCCGTGTCAAGGACAGAACTGCAGGTTAATCATACATCGATGGCTTTATCTTCAAGCCAGGACTTAATAAACAATCCAAGGCTACGATGTAGGATAAGGAATTTTTTTTGTAAACAACTTTTTGCTTCTTCAAGAACAAAGGAACTACCTTTCTCTTAGGTTAGTGGGATCTCAAAGCTGAAAGCTGTCAATGATCCCACCTTCCTGAACAAACTAGGCAAATCAGAAGACATGTGTCCTTTCATTCTTAATATATTTGAATATGGTTAATTTGATCAATCAAAATGTCAGCAGCTTATTAATTTTTACCTTCTTTCATATGAAGACAATATTCAATTGCCATCCCTAATCTTGACGAGACCAACAACAAATTAGCAATATTTTTTGCTTATAGGTTTAATCATTTGGTCAAATTTTATATGACTTTATTATTTGTTTAATTCAAATGACTGTTTCTTCCCTTTCTGGCTTATAAGTATCCTTAAGTTAAAAAAGGAAAAGAAAAGAAAAGAGAAAGTATTTTTATGTTAATTCTATAGGCATAAGGAATTCAGCCAGGCAGACAGAATTTTCTCCTTTTCTCTTTTTAAAATTAAGACAGGGTGTTGCTATAGTAGCTCAGATGGCCTTGAGCCCATGGTCATCCACCTGCCTCAGCCCCATGCCCACAAGTGCTAGAATTACAGGCCTGAATCTCCAGGCATGATGCTCTTTGTGTGTGTGCATGCACGCATGCACGCACGCATGCAGAACTGAGAATGGCATCGTTGCTTGTGTTTTTTTGAAGATAAAGTCATTTTGGAGTTCTATATAAAGACCAGGCTACTCTTTAGCCCAGAGATTCATTTGCCTCTGCCTCTCAAATGCTGTGATTAAAGATATGTGCCAGTCTGTTTTAAACTGGTGGATTCTTACATCCACTGTTGACAAAACGGCTAAACTGCAGTGTGGGTGGCTGGGCTCCATTTTTATACAGAAGAGTCGGTTTGAATTAGTGTAGTATGGAACAGACCATAGCACACCTTACTCTGCTCTTTTAACTGGAACAGTTGTTTAGTGAAGGCAGTTCTTAGGTGATACACATCATGAGTAAGGCATACTTTAGAATTATCCAGCGCACAGCCCTATGCTTCAGTGTCTTTCCATTTTGATAAGCTGATAGTGTAGAACAGAGAGACTCTTAAAGTAAGCAGAATTTCTCACACTCAGTAGAAAGAAGTGTGTATAGCAGTCTCAAAGTCAAGCATTAGCAAACACTTACTGGGCACAGCAGCGAGACACGTAGGCTGGTGGTAGCTATTTCACTGTCCGGATCTGCAGTTAATTTCTCTTTAACTGAAACGCATTGAAGATAAAACAAGTAGAACAAGTTTATTAAAGATATTACCAATATAACATTAAAAAGGAGCTTAAAATCTGAAACCTAAATAAGTCGAAAATAACCTACTCAATTATCTTCTAGTTGGTTGCCTAGAAAGCTAAGAGCAGCTACCCATCTTACACGCTTCACAGCAAGCAAGGGAAGGAGACTCTGCAGAGCCCCATGGCATTGCAGCCCACAGGAGCAGTCTTTCAACCACTTATGTGTTCCAGGGATGGCTGGCCCTTTTTAGTTATTACTCTAAGATACTAATGATTTTCTTTAAAATTACGATTATTTTTGGACCCTTTTATTTCAAAGGAAAGTAATAAAGAACAATGATAAAATTAAGTTTTGAAGGCCCAGAAAAATGAACAGAATATTTACTATAACTGTATTAACTCTAATTTCAAATTATGAAAAGAAAAAGTCCAACTATTTTCTTTACCATGTAACAATTCTGTCATTTACCTGTAAACTCACTATGCAAGTCAATCTGCCCCTTTCAGCTTCAAGTTATTTGTAGCAAATCCAGCTTTTCAGTTCAAACTTTCTACAACTTCAAAAAAGGAGGCCCTAACAGTTTTACTTTTCATGGCTCTTCTTTCACTGTCCTCCAGTTTACTGTAAAAGACTCTATTTCCCATGTATGATGATGTGAGTAAGAATGGCCCCCACAGTTTATTTATTTTTGAATGCTTGGTCACTGGGGAGTGGCCTTGTTTGAGAAGGGCTAGGAGGTGTGGCCTTGCTGGAGGAAGTGTGTCACTAGGGGTGAGCTTTGAGGTTTCAAAAGCTCAAGCCAGGCCCAGTGTCTTTTGAGTGCTCTCTCTCTCTCTCTCTCTCTCTCTCTCTCTCTCTCTCTCTCTCTCTCTCTCTCTCTCTCTCTCTCTCTCTCTCTCTCTCTGTGTGTGTGTGTGTGTGCGCGCGCCTTCAGGTCAGGATGCAGTTCTCCGCTACTACTCCAGAATGTGCCCTTCATGTTCCCTACCATGATAATAATGGACTAAGCCTCTGAAACTGTAAGTAAGCCCCCAATTAAATGCTTCCCTTTCTAAGAGTTGCCTTGCTCGTGGTGCCTCTTCACAGCTATAGAACGCTGCCTAAGACAACACATGTAAACTTGTGACAGTAGTTACCTCTGAAGACAGGAACCAACAGAAATGCCCAGAGAAAATATTCCAACAATCTTAGAAATGGGGGCCTGAGGTGGAGTGGTTGTGAGCATAACCAAGCACAGTTTCAGAGCTGCTGCACAATAATCATGACCACGCTGATAACTCCGTGAAGAGAAGCAGATGTCGGATGCGAACTGCCATCAACAGAACTAAGAAGCCAGCCTCTGACATATGTGATCACACTCACAGTTTGGAATTTTTGGGTGGCAAAGTTTAGGGCAGTCTACTGAAGTGCTGTCTTATATTAGGGTTTCTCACATCTGAGTTACATCTGGAGCATTCTAATCTATAACTGACCACTCTGAGACTGGGGAAGAGGGACATGAGTGGATGGTTCAAAAAGCTCCACACAGATTCTGATGCAAGATTAATAAGTTATTTTGTAGGCTGGAGATTTGGTTTTTAAAGTCTGTGTGTATTTTACTGGCTGACTTTCATACTCCCAAAGGCAAAAAAAACCTCTGGATATTAGTTTGGAAAATAGAGCCATCAAGACATTATACTAACTAATACCAAATATAAATTAGGAAGTTATGTGTTTGCCATTACTCACCCAACCTTAGCTAATCCTTTCTTATAAAGAACACTAATTTAATTAGCAGGACAAAGTGACTCTGTAATCCCTGGAGGATTGCTGTGAGTTACAGGCCAGCCTGGTCTACATGGTGAATTCCAGGGGAGCCCAGGCTACAGTATGAGACCCTGTCATAAAACAAAACAAAATCCCAATTAACAATAACAAAACTCAACTCTCCCGGGACAACAAATAACTGCCACTGAAAATAGAATCCAAACGTGTTTCTGAGGGTGTCTGAGAAAAAATTGGCATGTGAGTTCATGAACTAGGTGAGGGAAGTGCTGCCCTCAATGTGGGTGAGACAATCCAATTAACTGGGTAGGGGGGCTGGGAAGTGTACAGGACAGAACTGAAAAAAACAATGGAATTCGGCCTTTGGGTTTCAGGATTCACACCAGCACTCCGGGGCTCTCCAGCCATCAGCCACAGCTGGAAGTTACATTGTTGGCTTCTCTGAGCCTTTGGACTGAGGCTCAGCCATGCTGCCCTGCTTCCTCAGCTTGTAGTGGAGCACTGTGGGACACCTCAGCCTCCATAAACATGTAAGCCAACTCTTCTATTATTTTTCTCACCAGTCTACTTTTAATCCTCCTGGTTCTCACTCCTGAGTAAAACACCAACTACTCTGCATGCCTTCACCACACGGCCCAGTGGCACCCTCCTTCACAGCAGTGGGAATAGTAACTGGAAGCATAATGCAGCAACAGCGTGTCAGCCTTCACACCACAACTCTGTGGAGGTCGCATGGGGTGGGCAGTAAGAGAACAAGTCCTTGAGCCAGTAAGGCAGAATTCTGACTTGTCAAGTCACTTTAGTCACTATTTTCATAATCCGGTAAGTGAAAATAATAGTTATCGTACAGCATTGGGTTAAATGAGTTTAACCCAATGAAAACTGTCTTAAACTACCTAATACTATATTTACTAAATGCTAGCAATTGTTACTTAAAATAATTTGCATGTTCCTTCTCTCTTGGAGATAAGATATTTTGAAGTTATGTTTGTGGATTTCTATTACAAAAAGCAAACAGACAGAAATCTCCTTTGCTATATATGTAATAGGCCCAATCCTACTCTCTCTTTGTTTTTTGGTTTTTTGAGACAAGGTTTCTCTGTGTAGCCTTGGCTATCCTGGACTTACTTTGTAAACCAGGCCGGCTTCAAAACTCAAAAGAGATCTTCCTGCCTTTGCCTCCCAAGTGCTGGGGTTATAGGCACGCACCACCACGCCCAGCTCCCAATCCTACTCTTATAAAAATAATTTAAAAAAAAAATAAGGCAGTGCAGGCTCTGTATCAACTGAGAGCAGCTCAGCTGCTCCAAGCTACCCCACAATATATTGATTCTCTTTGCTCCCAATAGGCTGTGAGGCAAGGCCACGGCCACCAGGCAGACCCTGAAGAATGGTGAGCTGAAAGACTGGAGTAGCAGAAAAAGAGCTGAGTGACTAAGTGTGTGCAGTGGCTGCATGTGTTATGTAGAAATCTCATTTATTAAGCTACCATGGCAGATGCTGACACAACTAGCCTTAAAAAGCAGTGTAATAATCTTCTAGGAGGCTGTTACAAGGAGTGACAGAATGGAACCTGTCTCCTGTTGTAGGATATTTGATCACACTGTAAAACTTAGGTTGTATTGTTTACAAGAAAAACCTGTTTCTAGTTGTGGTGTGGCTCAACCCTAACACACACCTTCAACCCAAGAGCTTTCTACTTGAATTAAATTGAATCAACCATAAGTCAAGGGGCAGAGCAAGCAACCAGTTCACAGGAGTGAACATAGGGAAACAAAAAACAAAAACACTAAAAAACCATGGCGAGTAAGAGGCAGTCAGGAGGATAGAGTGACACACAGAAGTAGAAGGGAGGGACATTCGGTTTGACATTTTTTGAGACAGCAGGGGAAGGAGCGTTTCCTTTTGGGACATTTCTGAGGAAGGTCAACTGGGTGCTTTCTCTGCCTCTTTGAGATAGCAGGCTTCCCTGCCCCCAGTATCTGGCACCTGAGTTTTTATTGGTAAAACAGAACATTTGAGATTTTGTTAAAAACAACCATCTCCTAAGAAACAGACAGCTTTGCTACCAGCTGAGCAAGTCAGAACAGGGGTAAAAGTCTGTGATCCTTTTTACACTGGAAGAAAACTAACTTTACTATATTCTTAATGTAAATTTGTTACTAATAAAGCAGATCCTGTAATTTGTGACTGAACCCAGAGCTTTGTGCCTGCTAAGCAAGCTACTGCTCCCACCTGGAGCTATACGCCCAGCCATACCCTGACAAAGCCACTGTCACAGACCCCACTAGGTCTTGAGTAGACTGCAACTCCAGATGAATCTGGGGAACTGGCATGCACCCACGCTCAATCCTCTGCTCTGCTAACATGACAGCGTCTCCATCTACCTTAGGTCTTCTGCTGTGCTTCTCATAGTTTTTAGCATCTACACCCTGCACATCTTTTGTGCCCTATGACTCTAAGACTGCATAGCTGTCTCAATTTCAACACTGTCCTGTGGAAAGGATTGTAGGCTTTGTCACAGGTGAAAGCAGTGTTGGCGGGCTTTGTCCTTGGACATACCACGGATACTTTCTGAGATTAACTTTGAGATAGACTGGGTGGAGCCATCTTGGGCCTGAAATTTAGGAAGCTGGGGGTGAGGAGGGGGACAGGACGATGACAGGGGACTCCACCTGGACTATTGTGTTTCTAATCAACCCTCGATGGGACCGACCCTTGCATGTGAGAGACAGGCAGGTGGAGAGGACAAGAGGGGCAGGAGGTTCAGGAAAAGGATCAGCGAACAGGCCAAACCAACTCACAGGGACACCTAAGGACCCGTCCTGTGGAACGGATACTGGGAGGTTCACTCTTGTTTCCCTTTAACCTTTTTTCCCTCTTGTGTAAGATAGTTGGGTTGTATAATAAAGTTTAATTGTTAAGAAACAGAGCCAACACTGTTCAGTTATGAATTAATAATAATAAGTTCAGTTACATGTATTAGTTATTAATACATGTATTATTTCTAGTAGTTTCTTTAGTAAATCCTTGCGACTTTTTTCTATGTAAATAATCTGCAAACAAAGATAATTATTTCTGTCTCCCTAATCTTTACTTCCTTTCCTTGCTAAGCTGACTAGGACCTCCAGGGCAATACTAGGTAATGAGATTCTAGCATTAGTAACAGTCTCAGAAGATTCAAGTTTTTACCACTAACTATTGTGTGTGTGTGTGTGTGTGTGTGTGTGTGTGTGTGTGTTTTGTTTGAGACAGGATTTTTCTGTGTAGCCTTGGCTGTCTTGAACTCGATTTGTAGACCAGGCTGGCCTTGAACTTAGAGACCCACTTGCCTTTGCTTTCCTAAATGCTGGGATTACAGGTGTGTACCACTGCGCCCGGCTTCCACTAACTATAATATTAACTGAAGTTTTGTTGTTGGTAGTGGGCTTTTTGGAACACTGAAGCAGTTCCCTTTTTGTTCCATTAATAGTTTGCTGAGATTTAAATTAAAAAAAAAAAAATCAGGAATAGATGTTAAAATTTAGCCAACTGCCTCTTCTGCACCTATGGAGATTAAGGAACTTCAGTTTTTCACAAAAATGAACTGTAGATTAACTTTCTGATATTCAATCAACTTCCTAGAACACAGTTTTTTGTAAGCAACTTAGTCTAATCAAACTAACTCTGAAATAGAAAAAGTGGGAAGACTGTTTTCAAGGCTTGCTAGGAAAGCACAATGATTAAGAGTGTGAACAGGAGTCCAGAAAAAGATTCACAGACCTATGCTTAATCAGCGTTTGATAAAAAGCCAAAGAAATTAAACGAGGGGAAAATAACCCTTTAAAGCAACATTGTTGGAGCAGTTGGAAACCAAGGACGCAAGAAACTAGTACCCTAGGAACTGTGGGAAGTCCTGCGGAGGTGGGGTTCTTGTGTTACCATGACCTGCAGTGGTAAGAGTACTTCATGACTCCAGTTACAGCTAGCAATATATAAAAGTCATCTTGATATTGAATCCCTGTTCTTATGAACTACCAGTGCTAATCACGAGACTGTATTCAATAAATTGAAATAGAGTTCAACTTTAAAGTCAGTACCTTAGTTGTACAAGTCACACTGTAAGTGTTCAATAGCCATGCTGCTGGTGAATACCATATGATTGTACAACTGCTTCAGACTGGTCTACTAGACGGTGGTGTTCTGAGGTTATAACTGTTTGATTTATCTCCTCATTAATATCAGAATATTCTAATTCCATCTTTTAGAATTTTAAGGCTGAAAAAAACTAAACATACTAAACCTAACATTCCATTATAGGACAGGAAACAAAAGGCTTTGAGCCTGATTCTCACTCTACAGTTTTGTTCACCAGTTAACACCAATCACTGATTAAAAGCGTATGTCTGTACTCTCAGCATGTGGGAAGGTGTAGCAGGAAGATTACAAATGTGATGTCACAAACAAGAGCACTAACAAAATGTGAGTTTACTATGTCAAAACAGCGTGTGAGGTAGTGAGAACTCCAGGCGACGAAAGCCAATAGAAGGAGATGATGCTCAGTGAGGTCCACACAAGATGATGGTTGTCAAGAGACTCTGAAGAGCTTGGGAAGCAAAGGATCCCTGGAGTGAAAAGTAGGAGCAGCTAGGTTTGAGGCCTGGAGAGCACTGCAGCACTGAGCAGGACGGGAGGGAGGGAACACGATGAAAAGGGGCCACATCTGTGCTGTGTGTCACTCTAAGGAAGCTGGAAATTTTATTCCGTTGGTGTCAGGAGTTCAGGGATGATGGAGAATGGTAAGATCAGATGTGCATCAATAAGTTAGGCTGCTACCAGGAGACAAGAAAAGCTGAGAAAGTAGAGAAATGCGTTAATACATCATTTAGGGCTGAGGTACTAAAGATAAAGACGAGATTTAAGGATTTAAATGAGGGCAATGACAAAAGACAAACAGATTTGAGAAATGTTTAGGTTGCCAGGTGGCAAAACTAGAGAAGTTTTAAATTCTTGACTCTGATGAAGTGGAGAAGTACTTAGGTGAAGGCAGTCAGCTTACGCAATCTGAAGCTGGACTAGTTTAAGCATAACAGTGGATGTAAAAAGTAGGACAAACACGGAATTCCAGAGAAAATATCCAATCTATTCCCACTAGCACCCCCAGGGTCTCATTACCTAGCCTCTTCACTCAGAGTCTACCTCTCTCCCCCTGCTGGGATTAAAGGTCACCATGCCCAACATTAGGCAGCTTCTCTCCAAGAGTCCACTGAAGAAAGGTGGTTGAGGTCAGAAGAGGGAGGAGACAATTTCAAGGAGAAAGAGATTGACATCAAATGCAGTAAAACTTTCAAGGTGGAAATGCTTTAGACAGAGCAGTGAGAACACCACTGTGGTCAGCACCTGAGCACATTCAGGGGGACTATGGAGCTTAAACACTGTGAGTCAGAGAGGAGGGCACACAATACAGAGCGCCTTTGCTGAGAGCAACAGGGCAAACAAAATGCAGAGGTTTTTTTGTTTTTGATTTTTGGAGACAATGTCTCACTGTCTAGCCCTGGCTGTCCTGGAACTCAGTTTGTAAACCAGGCTGGTCTTAAACTCAGAGATCCACCTGCCTCTGCCCAAGTGCTGGGATTAAAGGCATGCATCACTACACCCAGCAAGAAGCAGGGTTTTAAGGTATGAGAAAGACTTAATAGGAGAGCTGTCAGGAAACCTAAGGAGACAAGAGGGACTAGAAATGCAAGTGACAGTGAGGTGGCCAGCTCCTGTAATGTTGTTTCTGAGCACTGGCACCTTCCGTGCACTCACATCTCAAGCACGACAGATCTGAGAGGGCAGCCAGCTCCTTCCCAATCTCACCTTTTAAACACCATTTGTACGTCAGAGAATACCACTAATATGGCATGTAGCGATAAGAATGCAGGCCAGTGAGATATAGGGTTAAGATACTTGCTCCATAGCTCTGACTGGAGTTCAGCCCCTAGACCAGCCTCCAAAGATGCCCTCTGACTTCCGCCCCAACATGCTAACACATACACTTTCTCTCATATATACAATAATAATAAACTTGGTTTTCTGTTTTTGTTTTTTTTTTTTTTTAAAGTGAAAGGATCCTAACTGGCTCCAGGCTTGGTCCTCATTGTTCATCTTCTAGCTGAGGACAGTGTCATTCCTCTGTTTAAGAATCCTTTCACAGCCGGGTGGTGGTGGCGGCGGCACACACCTTTAATTCCAAAACTCAGTAGGCAGATCTTTCTGAGTTCAAGGACAGCCAGATCTACAGATTGAATTCCAGGACAGCCAAAGCTACAGAGAACCCCTGTCTTGAAAAACCGAAACCGAACCAAACAAACAACAAAAAAGGAATCCTTTTATGGATTTCTACCACAGCCCTCTACAGCATCTATGAATTTACACAGCTCTCCCCATCCCACACTCTTCTCATCCTTTTCTTTTTTTATTCTTTGAAACAGGGTTTCTCTGTGTTGCCTTGTCTGTCCTAGACTTGCTTTGTAGACCAGGCTGGCCTCGAACTCAGAGATCCGCCTGCCTCTGCCTCCCGAGTGCTGGGATTACAGGTGTGCGCCACAGCACCTGGCTTCTTATCTTTTTCTATACTCTAGTTCTTCTGGCCTATTCCCTTCCTATCCAGGGGCTTAATGACAAGGTCTCCTCTTCTCCCAACCCCAATACTGTCCTCTGCATCCCAGAAGGGAGGACTAGAATCCCCTGTGGTGTCTCTTCAGTCCGTCCTCCATCTTGAAGGCACACATCACAACTATAATTCAGCAATGACTTAGGTCTTTCTTTCCTTTTAGATTGTAAACTTTTGGGAGATACTGAGAAGGTGTGGTCTTGTGTAATGCTGTGCTGCTATTCCTAGAACACAGCAGATTCTTCATTTAATTTCTTTGTAAAAATACAGAACTCAATTTATTTTTCTCTTGACATTTTGGTTGTGAGCCTAGCCTTTACCAGCTGAACCACTTCTCAGGCCCAAAGAATTTTCTCAGTGAAAAGTCTGAATTCTAAATACTACCAAACTTATTCCAAGAACCTTATTGTGCATAGCCATGACTAACAAATCAGTTAGCAGACCTTCCTTACAAGATTAATAACAACTTACAATCAAATGTAAGCAGAAATTCCTGAGAAGTGACATTTTTTATGTAACTTAAAACAGTATTTTACTTATATAACTTTTGGGAAAAGTTATTTCTTTACAGGTAACATAGAAGTAAATGTCTTTAGTCAACTGCAGTATACATATTTGTTTTGTTTTGTTTGTTTTTTTGAGGCAGGGTTTCTCAGTGCAGGCCTGGCTGTCCTGGACCTTGCTCTGTAGATCAGGCTGGCCTTGAATTTACAGAGATCTGCCTGTCTCTACCTCCTGAGTGCTGGCATTACAGGCATGTGCCGCCACACCTGGCCTGCAACATATTTAATACTGGTCAAATCAAACTAATGTTTCATTCATTTACCTGGCCAACAAGAAAAATAAAATAGAACTGCCATAAAACTCTCCCTCAGACTAGCAAGATGTCAGGATGCAAAGTAACTATCTCTGCAGTTAGGTAGTCTTGCTGCTCAACAGTAGCTAGATGGGTTCCCAGAATTCCAACCCAAGCCCTCCTACAGGACTTTCCAAGGCACTCTAGTGCAGGTGCAGAAGGATGGAGAGCCTATACACACAGCCTACTTTGTGGTTAAACCCAAAAGCTTCACCTGCTTTCTTCTGTGGTATTTGTCTTTTCCACAGTTTACCACATAACACCATTATGTTTTCTGATTAATTGAGATCTAATAATGAAAGGCAAGAATAAAGACTGTCAGTAAGGGGTAACGTCAGCTAGGCTGTGAAAGAGATGTCTATTCTTTCTTCTTTTGTCAGGATCCTCACTTACTTCTTGTCTCTGACTTGTGGTGCCTCCGTTCTCCTACATCCACAAATGGTGCTTTCATTTTAGCTCCTCTTCTGGCTCTTGGTTTGAAACATCCTCCTGCCTCAGCCCATTGAATAGCTGGGGGTACAGGAGTGCCTCATGCCCAGCTATTTGCATCTTCAAAAGGATCCTTTTAGTACAGGAAAAACAAAAAAACAAAAAAACCTGCAGCGAAGTATCGCTAGTGTTCTGCTCATCAGGCAGGGGTAGTGGGATCTGCTGGTCTGCAAGCACTCTGCTACACGGGAGCTGTGAGGCAGCTGACCTTAGCTATTATGAACTCAGTTGTAGAGCTCCAAGTGCAGGGTGTGGCGGTTCAGGCTGTAAGCCCAGCACTGAAGCAGGAGGATCAAAGCAAGTTTGAAGCCAGCCTAAGCTAGAGTCAAGGCTAGCCACCGTGTTCCTGAAAGCAATGTGCTGCTTTCTAAGTACCAAATCTCTGCCTCTAAGTTCTCCTACAAAAAGTCTACACCTCTCTGGAAAGAGAATCAAGGAAGAACTTCAACTATCTCTTTAGGAAAGCCATGCTCAAAACTTGAAGCCAGGAAGTCCATTTGCAGACCTTATATAAATTTCAATTTTAACACATCAAATGAATACCTAAGGTGGAGCTGTGTGTGTGTGTGTGTGTTGGGGGGATGAGGGAGTCATTATATGCATGGATGAAATTCTCAAAAAAAAATTTTTTTTAAATGTGTTACAAGCCTATTATTACGGACAAGGATAAAACACCAAGGAATGAAGAAACAAGTCCAAGGTAATACACGTATTTCTGCCACCCCACTGATTTCTTTTACTTTCGTAAAGCAAGGAGAAAGCCACCATATAGTTCTATGTATTTCTCCTGGATCTAAGACAGTCTTAAAAACCAAAATAGTGTTCTTGAAGTTCACACCAAGATTTCCTTTCCATCTCCTAAAGTTCTTTAAAGATTGGTTTATGAGGTTGTAATAAAATACTGTGTCCAAGAAGTAACTTTACAAAGTAAATAATAAGATCTGTAAAACACAGATCACCAAATATAGTTCATGGCAAAGACATTAAAACTACCCTTAGGCCTTAATTTACAAGCTCACAATACTAGGTTCTTGGAGTTTTTAATCCTCCACAATAGACTCTGGTTTAAAAAAACAAAACAACAACAACAACAAAAACACTAAAACTTGAGTTGAGAAAAACAAATAACAAACAAACAAACAAACACTACTCTAACCTTAACAAGATAGTTTAGCTGCATATATGAAGTAAGTTTATCATACGTACTTAAAGCTCTAGAATGATCCGGATTCCTTATTCCCTTTGCTCGTAACCTCTGAAGAAGAACTGTTGAGGACAACTGTTTTACAAGATAAACTGCCATGGAATAGGTCTGGAAAAAAAAAGATGTAGAAAACCAATCACATATTTCAGTAAACAGCACATCTATTAACCCCACAGCGACAGGGAAAGAACACTAACACTTCCACAGCGCCTACTCTGTCAAGCACTGTTGTGGGTGTTTCGGTGAATTCTGATCGACAGGCTGCTGAGGTGGTTATAAACCTATTTGTGTGTCTGGCTGAGAAAGCTGAGGTAGAGAAGTAAAGAGACCACCCTAACTTGTAGCACTCCAGTGTCAAGCTGAGAACTTCAATCCAGGGCGAGCTCTACGGCACTGAGTGTTTGAAGTTAACAGATTTAAGAGTTCTTCCATGAAGGAACACTAGTAAGGCTAAACATAAACCAGGGCTGTCAAGATGTTGAAGGCATCATAAACTGTATTTAGTAGGTAACACATACTCTACAAAATAGTAGCTATTAAATATTACCAATGAGATGGGTTTCTAGTCTACTTATTTAATGCCTCGCTATGCCTCGGGAGCCGCCAGGTCCTAAAGACACTTGACTTGAGCCATGTGCACATCAGGCAGTGAAGCACTTAAGAAGGCTGCATAGAGAGAAGCTCTGACTTGAAGATGAGCAGGGTTCCCAATGCCTGCAGGGACTAGCTGAGAAGGCGGTGTGAGAAACAGCTAGCAAGCTAAGCTGAGCCTAAGAGGGAGGAAGAAAAAAGGGTCAAGACTATGAAGAGAGGGGAGGGAAAGGTCTAAATGAGAAGGATCTTCTGTTTGCTGCTGGGATCAAGCAGATCAAGACACTTGAAAAGAAGTGAGAAACCGGAGACTTCCTTATAGCAACAGTTTCAATGACCTGCTGATAACTACTGCTGACTTCATTCCAACTTTGCCTGAAACCTATAGGAGGACACAGGTACTGCTCCATTTTTAAGGGCTGATGAACCCGAGGCACTGATCACGCAATATGCTCATGATCATGTGACTGCTTGAATGGTTCAGACAGTAGAAACCAAGAAGAAAAGGCAAGGATGCCAAGAGGCAGTACTGTATGAACAAGGACCACAAAGCTCCACTAACTCTTCTATACATCAGCATGCATTAGAGTCTCATAGACTAGACCTGTGAACACTCCAGCCCGTCCGTCTGTCAATCCATCTATCCACCCTGCAGCGTTAGGAACTGAAGTAAGGGTCTCACACATTAAGAAGGCACTCCTGCCGCCAGGTGTGGTGGCACACACCTGTAATCCCAGCACTCGGGAGGCAGAGGCAGGTGGATCACTGTGAGTTCAAGGCCAGCCTGGTCTACAAAGAGAGTAAAGGCTACACAGAGAAACCCTGTCTCAACCTTCTCTCCCACCTCCAAAGAAAAAGAAGACACTCTGACCCTGAGCTACTTTCCCAGCATTAGTTTTACATTTTAAATATGTATCTGCCTCTTGCAACAAAAGGGCACACCCCACAGAACCCTCCCAAAAGGCCACATTTTCTATGAAAGTCAGAAACCTGTGTTTTCATACTGCATGGTTTTTTTTTTTTTTTTTTTTTGAAAAACAACAACAAAAAACCTAAAGTAGCAAACAGCAAATTTACTTTCATTAGTACATTTTACAGTATTTTGAAGAGGAACAAGTAAGTTTACAATGTCCCTACATTTTACAGCACACACTTACTAATCTAATATAGAAGTGATAAGTGTCTCTTAGCAGGAAAACCAAACCCCGTTCACCATCACTCTTTGCTTGCTTAATGCTTCAGGCCAAACAAACTGGAGAGATGCTAGTCAACACTGAAATTCTGGACTGACAGCTTCAACCGTCAAACCTGGGATCACCCCAGGGCTTTCTATTAGTATTTATAATGAAATCAAGTAAAAAAATCCCAGGTTCAGTGAAAAGGTATGTGTGCTCTAGTTGAAACATGCAACCAAAGAAGAAAACAAAAGCTACAAGAATGCCAGGAATGAAATTCCACTTGTACCGATGTCACAAGGAGACATTGCAAACCAAGATCCTCCTGAACAACAGTGGCTAAGTCGTCAGTGTTCCTGCTGGCCCCTCAAGGCACTATCTAGGCCCAACCTTTTATATATCATCTCACATTGTTAATTTTGTCTGTACTTTCCCCCAAAGTCTTCAAAATTGTTTAAGCTCATAAGATACTTTCTCTATAATCAAAACAACATCTAGTTCTTCTGTCCCCCTTTACAGTAGTGGCCAAAGGATTCCTCCATTCCTAGTGAAAGCTTAATAAATGCTAAATAAAACAAAATGCCGTAGAGTAGAACAAGAAGTTACAATACGCTTCCCTCCTTCAGGAACTGTATGGAGTCTACTTATTTCTTCTTCTTCGCCTCGCCTTCCCTGACCTCCCTTTTCTTGGGACTAGGGTTTCACGAGGGTTCCTGTTTATTAGGCAATCCCTCTTCTAGGATGACTACAGCCTTGTTTCCACTTTTCACTTTCAGACAGATCTCACTATGTTACACAGGCTAGCCTAGAGCTGATCAAGCAGGTTTTAACTTTGAGATTCTCTTGCCTCAAGCTCCTGAGTAGCTGGAACTGCAGCCCTGCAGCACCAGGCCAGGTATATACCATCCATCTATAAGAGAGCAAGGCATTCGGCAGGAGCTCTTCAGAGCATCCTCACAAGCTCAATTAACTAGTGATTTTAAACTAAGTAATTACTATCATCCAAGATTTAGAAAACTAATTTCCTTTCTGTGTTTAAAAAATAAAAAAAATTTTAAAAGGCCTTAAAGCTGGGCGTCGTAGCGCATGCCTTTAATCCCAGCACTCGGGAGGCAGAAGCAGGCTGATTACTGTGAGTTCAAGGCCAGCCTGGTCTACAAAGTGAGTCCAGGACAGCCAAGGCTACACAGAACAATCCTGCCTCAAAAAAAACCAAATAAATAAATTTTAAATTTTAAAAAGGCCTCTAACCTACAGCTCTCCGATCTCTGTGGTCCGGAAGACTCCCAAAGGAAGAGATCTCCCTCTTTCCTCTAATGCTACATACAAATCACCATAGTCTCTCCCCTCTTCTCATTTCTTCCTTTGTCATCTATACTACACACACACACACACACACACACACACACACACACACACACACACACACACAAAGCACCTTTTGTTATTGTTTTTGTTCTAAAGTTATGGTGGGAACTATACAATAGAAACAATGGTGACACATGAATTAGTCAAAAGGAAAAAATAGAATCCTGATAGGTTTCAAAATTTTTTTGATAAAATTCAAAATTCCTTTCTGTTGGCTTTTGTTACTGGACAGTGTCTTGTGTATTCCAGGATGGCCTGACAGTTGCTATGAAGCCAAAGATGACATTGCACTTCTGATTCTCCTGCTTCCTCCTTCTGACTACTGGAGAGGAGGTCTGTATCACCACGCCCAGCTTACGAAATATAACCGTGAAATTCATGCATGCTAGTTTACGAACTGAATTACATCCTAGCTCTCAAAACCCATTTCTAATAAAGTAATTTTGTAAAAGAGAAATATTATAAATGTATCATTAATGTAATTAAGTTCAAACTAATGGTAGGGCTGGGCATGATGCCACATGCTTTTAATCGCAGCACTTAAGGAAGCAGAGGCAGGTGGATCTCTGTGAGTTCCAGGCAGCCTGGTCTACATGAATTGCATGCCAGCTAAAACTACATACTGAGATCCTGCCTAAAAACCAAACAACCAAGCAAGCAACCCCAACTCCTCAGGGTAGGACTCAGGGGCTATGAGCATTTGAGGAGCAGAGTTTAGGCAGGGGTTTCTTTCTTCCTCCTTAATTCTTCCTTTCTTTTTCCTCAAGACAGGGTCTCTCTGTGTAGCCCTGGCTGTCCTGGACTCACTTTGTAGACCAGGCTGGCCTCGAACTCACAGAGATCTGCCTGCCTCTGCCTCCGGAGTGCTGGGATTAAAGAGGTATGCCATCACACCTGGCCATAAGGCAGGGAGGGTATTCTTACCAATCTTAGTAGCTAGTGGTGGAGACAGGAGAATTGCTGGGGAATTGCTGGCTTCCAGGCTAGGTCAGGCTACTTCACCTCAGAGTTAAATCAAATGGTGACAAAAGAAGAACTGTTGCCATCTTTTGGCTTCTGTTTGTTCATATACTCAAAACATGCCTGTGCATGCGTGCAGGCCATTCTAATACGAAACATTCTAATAGTAGTAGTAGTCTTAACACAGGAAAAAAACAAGCCAAAGGTGTTCACTAGCACCTATGTTATGTTTAAAAAGTTCCAGCCAGTCGAAGAAATAAGTGAGGCATATGTTATGTATTACCATTTGTATAAATGACAGTCTCAAACTAAATACTACCTTCCTGGAAAGACAAAGGAAACAGTAACAACAACAACAACAACAAATCAATATGTGAACTTAAGTAGGAAATATCCACAAACAAGTAGCTTCTGAATAAGCCAACAATAAATAACCATAAAAAATGTAATTGAACAAAAGATACACTAGAAAAAGCAATAATAAAACCAACACAGGAATTGAAAGAAATGCAGGACTTACAAAGACAGCTATTACAGATTCCTGCCACCATCCAGACACATTAAACTCTCCCTTTAAGACAAGGAATTTTCAGTCTCCCAGTCCGTCCAGCTCATCTGCTCCCCTGAGTGATAGACGGGCTTGTAATTTACCACCCCTACAGCTTACCTCTAGCCCATCACAACTGAACACTTCCTGCTGACGTCACCTGTGTACTCTCCACTCACACAGTTATTTTGTGTCTCTGAGTTCATTTGTGTGGAGGCAAGACACTACTGACACTGGGTGTTGTTCCTTAGTCACTCTAGGCTAGGCTCCCACGAACACTTCTGTAATAGCTGGCTGTATGTTTGGCATCTATCCCAACTACTTAATCACTCTAAAGAGAAACATGTAAACTCTGCCTAAAAAGAGAACATGCTTACCTTTGACATTTCCTACAAAGCCCTGCGTGAACGAGCCTTGTCTCACTCCCCAGAAAGGTCCCTGATGCTATTTCTTCTCACTGCACCTCAGTCACAGTGAAGCCTTTTCAGTTGCTTGGGAAAGATGAGGCTCACTCCTGCACGGAGCAGCTATGTTTCCTCTGAACTTTGCCCTATCACCCTCCCAGCTTTTCTCTCGGCCACTGCTTCCTCGGTGAAGCCCTTTCCTGACCTCTCTCTCCTCAAGTACTCAACTACACTGTGATCACCAGCCACTTTCACTTTAAAGAACATAAAGAGATGGACATTTCTTTCTGTATATGCATGAAGCCCCAGATCTCAGGCCCCGGGAAAACAAGGATTTGTTCCCATCACAGTAGCATTATGTAGTATATAACACACAGCCGGTATATTTTAACTCATGAGTAGCAGGGTTAACACTAAAAAGCTACAATAATTTTTAAACAATATTTTAAAAAATTATCCTAGAAAACGAATGCAAGACTAAGAAACGGTGGAGAGAAAATTCAGAAACAGAAGCAGAATATAAAAAATTATGTATGTGGGCTGGAGAGATGGCTCAGAGGGTAAGAGCACTGCCTGTCCCTCCAAAGGTCCTGAGTTCAATTCCCAGCAACCACCTGATGGCTCACAACCATCTATAATGAAATCTGGTGCCTTCTTCTAGTGTGCAGGTGTACATGAAAAATGAGCACTGTATACATAATAAACAAACAAACAAACAAATAAATAAATAGCCTTAAAAAAAAAAAGTAAGGTTCAAAAAAAATTATGTATGTAAAAATAATGGTGGCTTCAGAACTGCCATTTACTTAGTGGTATTTTCACTAACAAGTGAAAACAGTATGAATTAAAAATGAATTAAATATTTAAAGATAAAACAAGAAACTTTCATAGTCTATGCTGGGTACTGTGCAACACACCTATAATCCCAGCACTCAGGGAGGCAGAGGCAGGCAGATCTATGTGAATTTGAGGCCAGCCTGGTCTACAGAGTAGGTCCAGGATAGCCAAGGCTGTCTCGAAACCCTGTCTTGGAAAACAACAACAACCAAGCCAAACCAAACCCAACCAAACCAAACAAGAAACCTTTGTAGTCTAGTAGTCTAGCTTATTAATATCAGCTTTGGGAATCATGGATAGATTGAACAGTATGGGAAGGGGAAGACTACAAAGCAAAGAACTGGTTAATATTTGGGACTATGAAATTTTAAATCTACATGTAAATTATCACATAAATAAAAAACTAAGGAACTACAGACAAATATTTAAAGATGTAATAAAGGGTGAATTCAACACATTGAACCTAGTAAGAAAACTAAGAACAGAAGAAAAATGGACATGGGTGCAAATTCAAAATGTAAATAGTTAAAAACACCAAATATGTTTACTCTCCTAAAAAACAAAAGGGGTACTAAATGCTAACATTTACTTAATGCTAAAGAATTTTTAAAAGATAATAGTGTTTGCAGGCATGCAAATAAACACTATAAATCAGAGAACACATTTTCTACATCTTTGGGGAAAGCCATCTGTCAATGCATACACAATTTTTCAAAGTCCTCATGCTGTTTGGCTCAAAAATTCTACTTCTGAGAATTTACTGTAAGAAAATCATTCATGTATGCAAAGCTATGTAGGTCTGCCGGGACAGTATACAAAAGTAAGTACTCAACATCAGAGAATAGGCTAAACGGTGGCATATTCCTATCATTGTATGATACAGACATTTAAAATGCCGCTAAAGAACATATAATAGCATGGAAGAAGCTTATGATCAATCACTGACTGAAAACCAATGGCGCCTACATGGTCCACAGGAACAGGCTAGAGTTTCACTTTGAGACATAATCCTTTTCTACTCATTTACAGTATAATTTACATATGAGCTTAGGTAGTCATCCATGGTGATGAACCTTTCCTTATGACAGGAAAATAGCTACAAACAAAAGCTTACTTACTCTTCCAATTTCTGCAGTCCAAGAAACAACAATGGTATTTGGTACTGTTGTGGACAATCGGACAAGTGAGGTGATATTAATTGGTCGGCTAGGTCGCTTTGGTTCCACACCATTTTTAGTAGGTGGAAGATAACCCTAAGGGAAAAAAAATATATAATTTATTTCTATTATTTCCACAATTGTTTCCATTCTTTATCTTTTCTTTTTTTAAGGATGTATTTATTAAGTATACAATGCTCTGTCTACATGTACACCTGCAGGCCAGAAGAGGGCATTAGATCACATTCTAGATGGTTGTGAGCCACCATGTGGTTGAACTCAGGACCTCTGGAAGAGCAGTCAGTGCTCTTAACCACTGAGCTATCTCTCCAGCCCATTTCCATTTCTTAAAAAACAGAACAAAAAAAAAAAACCTTAGAAAGTACAGGCTAGAAATTACAAATGTTCTCATTAAAAAGTAAGGAAGCAAACACGAGTTACCTAGGCAATGGTCTCTCTAAATAACCTACCAGCCTCATTTTAACCCTGAGAAAAATATCTGTAGTAGAATCCAAAGTCTCTTAAATCTAAGAATCAGAATGAGTTCATAGTAAATAAGGAGCTTTTCTGAGGGAACCAAACACGGCTCCCATCCTCACCCCATCTAAGGCACAGCAGTATCTCAACCCTACTCTACTACGGGCATACAGGCCCACGGGCATATAGCTGCGACTAACAATACATCTCCCATAAACACAGAATAACACGGATGCTACCTACTGTGGGCAATTCAAATACTACAATTTTCTCTCCAGGTTCATACCACAACTGCTCACTGAAGTCAGCAAAGCTCACCTAGCCACATATGATGACACCCTGACATAAGTACAGAACGCCTCCTTCCTGTGGTAGAGGGGCTGAACCTAGGGTCTTTTTATACTAAACAGGCACTTGACTACCCACCAAGCATCCTTAGTCTCAGAAATGATAATTAAAAACATCTAAGGTGACTTATGTAATAATCACACAGGTAATGTAATTCAAAAATTGCTTTTAGAACTTACTGGAAGGCTGCAAGGTTTTGTATTCACTTTCACACAAAGATTGGGTGGGAAGTGATCTTCTTGTGGACAACTGGTTTCTGACAAACAAAACCTAAACAGCAAAGATCAAGTTTAATTTTCCTTATTAAAAGATAACCTCTAACATTTTTTATTTGATAGTTAACTTGAAAGATGATCAATTTTAAAACAGAAAAAGAGCAAATAAAAACAGTATGTTTTACATGAAGAATAAACATAGACAAACAGGCTTTTAAAACAAAGTTGACCTTTGAACAGAGGTATAAATTTGTGATGCTTTAAACAAACTGGAAGAAAATGAGTCAGTCTAGATGTTGAAAAACATTAAGAATTTACATAGTTCACAAATGCATAAAATATAAGTAGATAACAGTGTTCCAAGTTACTACGAATATGTATAAATCTACTACTTAAATGTTGAAAGTCCAGCAAACTTACACACACAGACCAACCACACCTGGACCCATTCTCAACCAAATAAAAACAAACACAAAGCTGAGTTATGAGTCACAACTGCACAGAGCTATAGTGCACTCTGATACTGGAGGGATTTCACAGCTGCCTCCTGGTTCTGTGCGGTTGTAACAGACTGAGTCTATGCTGGGGAGAGGAAGTAATAAGGAACTGACAGTAAACAATTTACTTCTCAGTGTCTGGAGCAGTGACTAGAGTGAGAACAAGCATTGCAAAGCTGCCTCCTGTTTCGAAAGCAGTGAGTGTAAGTGCTGTGCATGTCCACTTCACACGGCTTGGGATCCAGTTGTCTCTTGGAGCAGTCCTTCAATCTCATAAACCTAGTCACAGTAAAAACAACCTCTGTGTGTGCCCGTGTGGCCCCCCCCCCCCCCGTCGTTGTGCGTTTCTAAACACACACATAACACACCATGCTCAACCCATATGCCATTGCTTGTATGCTCATGTCTTGGGTGACTACCTGCTGTGCTCTTCCCTGGCGAACACTACCTCTCCTGCTCTCAGCACTCCTCAGTTACCTGTAGTTCTTTGTCTAGGGTTGAGGAGGCTTCACCAAGTTTCAATAAATCTTTTTTTGTTTTCTTTTTAAGGCTCTGTAATTGAATAAACTTTTAAAAATCCAAATCAAAACAAATAAAGCTTCTGTAGCAAAGATCTTCCCAGAGTGTCAAACATGTTCATACTCAGAAATCCAAGAGGAAGGCAGAGCATGCAGAGGTTCTGACATAGCCTCTGAAACAGTTTTCTGGTTCTCAGTAGAATACACTGGAAACATGATCTCAGGGCCAAAGCCCACCTCTGAGACCAGTTCTGACCAGTGAGCCAAGAAGCCCTTTCACTATGAGAATCAAGCCTTTGGGCTACTTTTGCATAAATTAGAACACTGTTTTAAAAACTCACAAAACATTTTTAAAAATTAAATGAATAATTTTTTGGGAAAAACCAAGGCTTACTACAAAACTTGTAACTTCTCATTCTGTTGACTTTTATTGAGCAAGAGAAATAGCTTTAAAAAATTATTTCCTATCCCCAATACACACCTGTACTTCACCCCATTTTTCCAGTGAGCTCGTGGCACTTTGGGCCCTCCCTGCTTATTCTGTAGCACAGCCGTCACTGTAGTCATCTGCTCTGAGAGGCCTTCGCTGGCCAGCTGAGAGCAGTGCTGGAATGTGCAAGTAAAGGAATCACTTTGCCATGTCAGACCATGAGTGTGCGTGCGTGCCTGTGTTGCTACTTTTGTTTTTATTTTTGAGACAGGTGATTACCCAGATTACTACCCAGGCTGGTAAGATCCTGCTTCTGCCTCCTGAGTGCCAGAATGGTAAGAGTCTGTCACTACAAGTGACTTACAATAATAAAAGGATGCCACAGCTCATAATTATTCCAGTGCAGTAATAAATTCAAACATAAGCACTACGATACCTGCACCTGTAGGAAAAGAGTAATTTATACAGTGACCCTAGCTTTCGAAAAACATGAAGGCAGAAGAGGGACCAACAGCAGACAGTTTCTGTGACATGCTTCACAAGGGCGGGAGCAAGAGGTCCATAAGCGAAAACAGACTAGATGTTTAGTAATAACCAAATTATTTTTCATGATTTAGATCAACATTCATAATGAGATACCAGAAAGAGCACATACATCTCAAATAACACAGAGTCTTAGCAATGGGAAGACGGAAAGACAAGGTGAGTGAGGACGACTGTATTAAGACACAAAGACTGACTTAACAAATGTCAAAAACAGCACAAAATGTTTTAGGCAGTTTTTGTCCATAAAGATCTGGAGATAAATTTTAGTTTAAATTGGCTGAGAAGCTGGACACAGTGGTGCACACCTGTAATCCCAGCACTCTGGGGGGCAGAGGAAGGCAGATCTCTGTGAGTTCGAGGTGAGCCTGGTCCACAAAAGTTGGTTTCAGGACAGGCAAGACTACAGTGAAACTGTGTCGAAAAACCAAAATAAAATAAAATAAAACAAGAGGAAACAAGATAAAATGGCTAAGAAAGGCTGAGTATGATGTCTTACAACTTTTAATCTTAGCACTCTGTGAGATCCCAGATCTCTGTGTGTTTGAACCACCCTGGTCTATATAGCAAATTGAAGGCCAGCCAGGGCTACATAATAAAAACCAGATTCAAACAAAAAATTAAATTAAGAAAAAGGGGGAAGGGATACAACAGTCTTCTACGTATTTGTAAGAACAAAGTGTGCAGGTGGGGAGGCCAGAAGAAGGCCACAGATCCCCTGATCTGGAGTTCTGCAGTTCCAGGGAGCTGTGAGCTGCTGGTAACCAAATTCTGATCCTCTGTAAGAGCAGCAAGTGCTTTTTCTTTTCTTTTCTTTTTCCCCTTTTGTTGTTGTTGTTGTTGTTAGGGTTTCTCTGTGTAGCCTTGGCTACTTACTCTCACTTTGTAGTCCAGGCTGGCATCAAACTCAGATCCACCTGCCTCCGCCTCCCAAGCGCTGCCACTAAGCCATCTCTCTAGCCCCAGCGAAACCATTTTAACTGTCAAGATTCCCTTGGAATTTCTAAATTAGCTGCTGTGTTGGTTAATCTTATGTCAACTTTAACAAGCTGGCATCATCTAAGACGAGGGAACCTGAAACGCTTCTCTAAGATGAGGCTGTAGGCAAGCCCACGGGGCATTTTCTTAGTTAGTGATTGATGTGGAAGGATCCAGCCTATGGTGGGCTGGGGCCACTTCTGGGCTGGTGGCCTTGACTACTGTAAGAAAGCAGGGTGTGGGGGCACACACTTTTAATCCCAGCACTTGAGAGGCAGAGGTAGGTGGATCCCTCTGAGTCTGAGGCCAGCCTGGTCTACATAGGAAGTTCCAAGACAGCCAAGGTTATGTAAAGAAACCCTGTCTCAAAAAATAGAACAAAGCAACAACAACAACAAAAACACGCTGTCAAACAATAAGAGGTAAGCTCATGATCAGTGTTCCTCCAAGGCCTCTGCATCACCTCCTGCCTCCTGGCTCCTGCCCAGTGTGAGTTTCTGCCTTGGCTTCCCTCAAGGGACTGTGACTCAGGATATGCAGACAAATAAACCCTTTCCTCCCTAAGTTGTTTTGGGTCATGACAGTTTCATAACAGCAATAGTAACCCTAAGACAGCTTCCTTCAAAACGTGAGCCAAAACAGTTGCATATGAATATGAAATACCAAGCATACTCACTACATCGCATCTAAACTACGGTTTTCACATTTTATTTTGGTCTTGGAAGCCTAGATAAGATGAAGACAGTGGGACTTCTAGCCAACGGTATGCACTGGGTGGAGGACGCTAAGAAGGAAGAGACAATGGCAGCTCTAGTGTGGAGCCACAAGTAAATATGCGCAAAAAGCAACATTTGAAACAAGTGGGAAAATAGTAACTGGGAGTGGTAGCTCACACCAGTAATCCCAGCACTGGGGAGACAGGCAGGACTGCTGTAAATTTCAGGTCTTTCAGGTTACAATGTGAGACTCTACCTCAAAAGCAAACAAGTAACAACAACTCGACTCTTGAGAGACAACTGAACAGGTAAAGGTACACACACTCACAGCAAATAAACAAACAAATAAGCCAGGTGTGGTAGTGCGCTCAGGTGGCAGAGGCAGGCAGATCTCTATGAGTCTGAGGCCAGCCAAGGATACACAGAGAAACCTTGTCTCCAAAATACAAGAAACAAGCAAACAAAAAACATAAATCAAGGTGCGGAAAATATGCAGACACAAGAAGTACAGAATATTGCAGTACCATGCAATTCATTATGAGGGCACTGCCTTTTATTCTTTGGTTTGTTGATTCCGTTTCATAGTCTGCTCCTGACAAGAGGGTGAAGTACCATTCAGGCACAATCACACCTTTGTCAATGCCTCTTAGAAACAAGTCTTAATTAAGGCTTGTCCTGTTGCTTTAGTGTGTAAAAGCGCCTAAGTCCTGCCAATCTCTAGGCTTTCTCAGCAAGTTTTATCTCACGAGTACAGAGGTGAAGTGAGAGGTATTGCATGGCTCCATGAAGCTGGGCTGGTGTGCAGACTGAGCTCTTTTCTGGCCCACTGGTGCAATTTCAATCTATATGTGACTGTTGTTGCCAGGTTTACAGCGAAAACGACTCACTGAAGACATCAACTGTTTTGTTCCCTTCTCTTATTCTATCCAGACATGGAAAAAAACCAAAGTGGTTTATATAGGTTTAAAAAAAGAAAAAAGGGGGAAAAAAAAAAAAGCTAGAGAGCTTAAGAGCTAGCTTAGTGGTTATCAAAGCCATCCTCTTGCAGAGGACCCATGTTCAATTCTCAACACCCACATGTCTATAACTCCAGTTCTAGGATTTCTGACACTCTCACACAGACATACATGTAGGCAAAACACCAATGCACATGAAATAAAAATAAATAAATCTTAAGAGAAAGATAAAAAAGATTTCTTAGATGCCCTCAGAGGGAATGGAAGGGTCTAAAAACAAAGCTTGAGAAGGAGGCTGCAAGCCTGCATTGACATGCTGCTGTACATTTCTGGGAACATAATAAAATGTCTCACTTACATGGGCTCTGAACTAGGGCACACTAAATCACAGTGAAACAGGATGGGGCGGGTTAGACTGTCTGTGCATGAGGACTGCAGACTGGTGGACTGTCTGCCTCTTTGGTAGAGAAGGCAAAGCTGAATTCACAAAGATGCTCCAGAGCTTCCTCCCAAATACTGGGCCAATGCTCATACCAGCACAGCCACGCAAACCTTAACACTTCAAGTGTCTTTAAAGGCACCATCAGTTGCAGCTTCCCAAACACCTGAGGACCACTATGGAGAAGACCCAAATGGGGCAATAAGCAGAGTCTCTCACGATGCTTTCTCTTCTTAGGTAGCTCACCTAATATCTGCAATACATTTGTTGAAAATTGAGACTTTTTGAAAAATTAATTTGAATATGTATTATAGTCAACACTGTACCTTAATTGGACCTGCACTGTGAAGTCACATTTGGTCCCAGAAATATCCCTAAAATAGAGTAAGAATAAAAATTATTTTTAAATATATATACATGAAGACATTGTCATACCATTCCCAAATACCAGAAATGTCAAGAGTGCCCGCGCGTGCGCATGAGAGAGATAGAGATAGAGATAGAGATAGAGATAGAGATAGAGATAGAGATAGAGATAGAGAGATAGAGAGAGAGAGAGAGAGAGAGAGAGAGAGAGAGAGAGAGAGAGAGAGAGCGCACGAAGAGGAGAGGGAGATGCTGGAGGCTGAACCCATTTACCATTTCCTACATTGGTCCTGGCTTACATCAAACTGCAAGTCAGACTGAAGGTGACTTACATGGAACTGCTGATCTGCTGCACCTGTTGTGGTGTCAAGGCAAATGCAAAACAGGTTTCCCGAAAGCGCTGGCTGTTGTCTGATGCTGAAGAAGAAAAGAGTTACATTTTAATAACCTTGAAGTTTCTCAGTACCGAAGACAATAGCCAGAGCCCCATCATTAATTAACTAGAGTATATCCTAGAGACCAGACAATGAAGGCACCAAGAATTAACAAATATGCTAGATGTGATATATCACACAAAAAGTTAAGAGGTTTAATTCCAGAAATAGCTCATTAGAATTCAAATTCAGAAAATACATATCAAACATTAGAGCACAACCAAAAGTTGTCTAATTATATGCACATTTCTGTAACATTAATTTCATTTAAAATGTAATTATATAAATTCATTTAAATATACAGTTTCTGAGCGAATAAACAAACATACCTGCTTTGATATCTGCACAGGTGAAATTGTATTTGGTTTTTAAAGTAAAGGAAAAATTTCATTGTCTTCTGTTTATATTAGGCTTGACTGTTTTGAGCTAGGGTCTTGCCATGATGCTATGTAGCCAAGGTCAGCCTCAAACATAATTCTTCTGTGCCTAGATCCTAAATGCTGTGACCACCAGTGTGTACCACCACACCTAGACCCCATACATGTTTTTTACAATATCATATACAGCTTCTCTTATTTCGTTCACTTCTCAAAAAATAAACAAGGTATAAAAAAAAAAAAACACAAGAACAACAACAAAAAGAATGGAGGACGAGGAGAAAAGAAAGCCAGCAAGCAGGCAGGTTAGCACGTGTCCTTGTAGGACAAGGAATTCCCCGACTAGGCTAGGATCAACACCAAGCCATTGGCTTTCCAAGAGACATGCAGGCAGGCACTCACGCGCACACACAGACGTGTACACACAGACGTGTACACAAGGTCCGGGTGCCAAGCACAGAGTGACGGTTGAATAAATAGGTAACTTGTAAACATTAAGAAATAACAGGCCTGGGATGTGGCTCCTCATTGGTAGGCTGCTTGCCTGGCAAACCCCTGTACCACATCAACTGGGTGTGGTGGCACACATCAGTAATCTCAGTACTCAAGAGGGAGAAGCTGGAGGCTCAAGAGGTCAAGGTTATTCTCGGCTACATACTGAGTTTTTTGGTTTTTTTTTTTTCCGAGACAGGGTTTCTCTGTGTAGCCTTGGCCATCCTGGACTCACTTTGTAGACCAGGCTGGCCTCGAACTCACAGCGATCCACCTGCCTCTGCCTCCCGAGTGCTGGGATTAAAGGCGTGCGCCACCACGCCCGGCTCATACTGAGTTTTTAATTGATAATATTCATAATACATCTCAATTGTTATACCATCCGTTTACATACAGAGTTTTAAAAGGTCAGACTGGGTACATTAAAGTCCTGTTTTTAAGGGGAAAGAAATTGAACTGCACCTTTCCAAGATAATTTTCTACAACAAAAGAATCACTAAGAGTTATCACCATGAATTCTTGGCTGAGGGCTAAGACTGCAGAGAAGCTAACCGCTAGCTAATTTCAATCTCTAGTTTAACTGGATTTGTTCTACTTGCAAGAAGCATGTAAGCCACCCCGATTGCAGCTTGCTTCATCAAAAAATCTGCACCACCACCAATGGAAAAGAGCACAGGTCTAAAATTACATCTCAGTGCAGAAGCAGCATCTTTCAAAGGCTAGATTTGCATTTCTGTTTCACGTGTGGGGAGAGGCTTTTTCTTAAAGAATCTATCACCAAGGAACGGTTGCTAACCAGAAAAAGTTACCGCAGTTGTGAAATGACAACTGGCAATGGCCAATAACCAGGGAGCAGCGTGCAGAAAAGCGACTGGCCTCTGTCAGCAACCTAAGCGGCTGGCTTCTTTCTCAGAGGATCCTTGATGGGGATGTTTCTCCTCAGCAGGCCTGGCCTAACTTAAATCTTTGGCTCCACTCTAAAACAGCGCTAAAATAATCTCCCAAGTACAAAAACTCGTATTATTCACCAGGCAAAAATTTAGACTAATTTTCAAATATGTGACTACTGTGAAGCTTCCGATGGGTACAGATAGCCAAGGGCAGTGGCGCACACCTTTAATCCCAGCACTCTGGGAGGCAGAGGCAGGCGGATCTCTGTGAGTTTGAGGCCAGCCTGGTCTACAAAAGAGAGTTCAGGACAGCCAAGGCTACACAGAGAAACCCTGTCTTGAAAAACAAATAAAACAGATAGGAGCAGATTTAGAAAGACAAGATGATGGCTAAAACAATGTGGCTGCTTCTTTTATCCTATAATGACTTAATAAGATCTGCAATGCTAGAGAGTCCACCTACTGGTGCCGAAAGACACTGGCCTAATCTCATCTAGAGCAACCATTTTTCAAGTATTGGAAAGCATGAAAGCCTTCACCTTTTCGTTCAGACATTTTTCTTGACACACCCTAGCCTGTGACACTCAAAAGGCCACCATATCCAAACACTCTCTTTCACAGCATTTATTTTTGCTCAAAATATCAGGAGCCCCTGGGTACTGGCCCAACTCAAAGCAAATGACAATGGCCTTCAGTCAATGAAGTTCCACCATCTTTTTGCCCCGCTGCCTCCATCCCAGAGCACAGAACATGAAGCACAACCACAGCCAGTAGCATATAGAGACAAACCTTTGTTGTTACCCATGCCATCTGTCACTCTTTGACATACTCCAGATAGACCACGATAAGAACACTACCATTGCCTACAGTGACCATCCAGTGTCATCAACCCACCTGACCATCATGAAGACAAGCTCCAAGCCACTTTCAGATGGTGGCACTGAGATTAGCAAGCAGTAAGCTGTCAGGGTTTCATATGTGTAGGTGGCATAGCTACACATCTCCTACTTCCCAGTCAATCAATTCAGACATGTATAATTTCATGTTTAAAAAGTATGTTCACAGACTGCACAGATGGTTCAGTGGGCACAGATCTTGTAGGAGTTTGTGTGGATTCCCAGCACCCATGTAAAAAGCCAGTCTTGGGGCTGGGAAAGACGGAATGATCCCTGGCACTTGATGGCCAGCATGTGCAGCGGGATGGGAGCTTCAGGCTCAGTAAAAGACTCTATCTCAAAAACCAAGGTGGAGATCGAAGCTCTCTCCATCTCCCTAGACCCCTAACCCCAATGATTTCATGAATAATAACAAGAGTATTAAGTAACTGTATTTATGTACCAGCCCGCAATAGTTTATTCATCTAATAAATGCCCTTATTCTGGTCCACAAGGGAGCTGCTGCCAATTTAATGTGTGGCTCCCAGTAACTACTTAGTAGTTTAATTTACATTAAAAAAATTCTTAATGCTTGTTTTTGTTAAACCTTTTATTTAGTTAATTGTCTAATCTTACTCTGTGCCTACTTATATGTCTGCATAAAGGTTTCATATTCAAAAATATTAAAATCTTTGGAAATTTGCTACAAATATTTCTTAAGAGTCTGGTAATTTCCCCCCCCCCCCAATTTTGGATGGTATAAAAGTTAAATCTGGGCCAGAGAGATGGCCCAGCAGTTGTTAGTGCTTGCTGAACAAGTTCAATGACATCACTGGACCCACAGAACCAATGCAAAAGCCAGACGTGGTGGTGCATGTCTGTAGTCCCAGCACTCTGTAGTGAGAGGGCTGGAGCCAAGAGAACCTCCCAGAAATCCTTCCAAGCCAGCTAGCTTGGAAACCATGCAGAGGTAAACAAGAGACAAAGTAAAAAGCAAACAAAGTAGAAGGCAAAGACTCGCACCAGAGATTGTCCACTAACATTCATGAGCGAAACATCACATGTGCCCTCATACATGAACATGTATACACACCTATCACACATACATAAAATATATTAATCAAGAAATCTCTGAAGTTAAATTTTCATGTGGTTTGCTCTATTAACCATCACCTTTGGAAATTCCTATACTAATTAAGACCACGACATAAATTTTGTTTGTTTGTTTGTTTGTAGACTGGGTTTCTCTGTGTAGCCTTGGCTGTCCCAGATTCACTTTGTAGACCAGGCTGGCCTCAAACTCACAGTGATCCGCCTGCCTCTGCCTCCCGAGTGCTGGAATAAATTTTTTTTATTTGTTGTTTTTATATAATTATTTTATACATTTGAAACTTATTATATGATCTTAAAATGCTAAATTTCTGTTACTTCAAATTGCTTACAGGTATTTGTTAAATAAGCATACTTTCAAGCCAGGCATGGTGGTGCAAACCTTTAAGCCCAAGACTTAGGAAGCAAAGAATTCTAAGATAGCCAGGCCTAGAAAGAACCCGCCTTTTTAAAAAAAAAAAAAAAAAAAAAAAAAAAAAAAAAAAAAAGCACTATTTTACAGGTTTGCCTGCTAATAGAAGGACCCAGGTTACTTTTTTTTTTTTAAGCTGTTTTTCCATTGACTGCTTTTGGGAGGTAAGAAAGACTCAGTCTGCATCCAAACCTGTGATGTTCCTCTATCAGCCTCTGCAGCACCAGGATTTCTGAAGTGTCCACGCTCAGCTTCCATTGCTCTTTTATCACGGGGTGAGAACACTACTTTTAATTCCTATACTTTATTTTGCTTTACCATCACATTTAAGTTTCTCCATATTCATTCCTTGCCGTCACCTCCAAGAACAAGGCTCTAATACACAGTCATCTTGACAGATTCCCAATTATTGGGATATTTTAGGGCCATGTTGCGTGTGTGTATACATGCGGAGACCACAGCCGATGTTGGATGTCTTCCTCCACTTGATCTCCACCCTTGGGACATGATCTCTCACTGAACCTGAAGCTTAAAATTCAGCTAGTCTAGTTGGCCAGAGATCCTGGGATCCATCTGCACTGCTGGGCTATACGCAGGTTCACACCTGACTTTTTCCTGTAAACAGTGTGGATTTGAACTCAGGTCCTATGCTTACAGAGTGCTCTTACCCACTGAACCATCCTAAGTCCTGTTGTTACCGCTAATTTTTTTTAAAAGACAGAGTTTAGCTGGCCTTCAATTCACAGAGATCTGCCTGCCTCTACCTACCTTTTGAGGGCCTTTAAAGCCCAATGATATTTCAAGTAGAATTACTATATATCTATAGCTCTGAGAGTGTGTATGTTCACATCTCTAATCTTTCTGCCTGGAATATTATACCTGTGTCCACTGATTCATAATCTCAATGCTTTATTTCCACCATACAGCTATTCGGTGTTCATAAATATCCTTTTTATACAGAATATCTACTCACAAGAGATGCCTGAATAAGCAGGCCCATAACAGAGTATAACCAAAAACTAATGAAACTAATCACTATATACGGCTATGGAGTAAGCCTCCCATATTAGAAGCTGGAGACATGGCTCTGTGGTTGAGAGCAATTGCTGCTCTTGCAGAGGACACATGTTTAATTCCCACATGGTGGCTCAACTATTCATAACCCCAGTTCCAGGGGGGCTAATTCCCTCTTCTGACATCTCAGAACACCAGGCATAAATATGGTGCATGTACAAACATGCAGACAGAACACTAACATATATTTTAAAAAATCTATCATTCAAGAATGTAAGAGAAACTAAAACACAAGATAAAGAAAAATGCAACCCACTTCCTTTGGTGTAAGAGAGGAATAATATACAAAGGGAATACTCAGAAGGCACAGACACAGAAGGCTTTTTGACATGGGTGCCAAGGAATCAAACCAGGTCTCCATGTTTTTGTTTTTTGTTTTCGAGACAGTGTTTCTCTGTGTAGCCTTGGCTGTCAGGGACTCCCTTTGTAGACCAGGCTGGCCTCGAACTCAAAGAGATCTGCCTGCCTCTGCCTCCCAGGTGCTGGGATTAAAGGTGTGCGCCACCATGCCCATCTTCTTTCTTTTCTTTTCTTTTTTTGGTCACAGCAAATATTTTATTGGATGACCCACATCCCAAACCCTAATCAATCAATACCTAGTCATAAACAGACAGGAGTAAAAAGACCCAATGTGCTCCTCCACAGCTGGATTTAGAAAGTAACAGTGATATCCTGTGCATTTAAAAAAGCTGGGGTAAAGGAATGTTTTCATTATAAAGAAGCAATAACTGAAGAAACACACATGATTTAATAAACATTACATTACATATAGAGAAATATCACATTATACCATAAACCTGTATTATTTTCTTATATCTTTTTGCTCATTTAAAAAGTAAAATCGGGCTGGAGAGATGGCTCAGCCGTTAAAGGCGTTAAGAGCGCAGGTGCAGGTCCAAAGGACATGGGAGGATGTACTTCCCAGGACCTACACGGCAGCTCACAACAGTCTGTAACTCCAATTCCAGAGGATCCAGCGCCCTCTTTTAGCATTGTAAACATGTGGTACACAGATATAACATACAGGCAAAATACCCATACACATAAACTAAAAATGATGATTCTTTAAAAAAAAAAAAAGGTAGGCGTGGTGGAGCATGCCTTTAATCCCAAGCACTGGGGAGGCAGAGGCAGGCAGATAAATGTGATTTTGAGGCCAGCCTGGTCTACAAAGTGAGTCCAGGACAGCCAAGGCTACACAGAGAAACCCTGTCTTGGGGGGTCGGGGGGGGGGGGGAACAAGCTGGAGAGACGGCTCAGAGAGAGGTTAAGAGCACTGGCTGCCTTCCAGAAGATCTGGTTCAATTCCCAGCATCTACATGGTGACTCACACCCATCTGTACCTCCACTCCCAGGGGTTGTAATAGTCTCTGCTGGCTTCCATGTATATTGCATGTAGTACACTAACATACATGCAAGCAAAGCATCCACATGCATAGATAAATGAACTTATTTTTTAGAAAAGAAATGTATCGTTAGACAATTTACTTGTCATGCAAACATTGTAAAATATACTTTATAATCTAGAGACTTCTGACACTAGCTGTCATGTAGCCAGACAACCATTGTATATTTATCCCTGACCAAAACATCTTTATTCAGCACATAACTAGATAAACATTTTAAAAGATATATTTGTTATTATGTATATAGTGTTCTTTGTTTCTTTTCTTTTTTCTTTTGGTACAATGAGTGGACAATGGTCAGGACTTTTCTTCATTGAGCACAGTGCTAGTGAAGGTGTACCTAATTTACTTTATTAATCAACTCATTGAAGACATAAATTATCCAAACTTTGTTTTATAAACAAGGCTTTCATAAGCATAGATGGGTACTGCTCATACAAGTTTGAGTTACTAAGCAAACTGGTGCCTCCAGTGTAGCCTTCTGTGCTTTTTTAAAAATGGAGTATTCTAGGGAAGAACATTTTCTATAAAAGGCACCTTTTAGTTTCACCATGCTGTATTTCTTGGTTACTAACTTTAAAGTAAGTTTTCTAGACTATATACATGATATATGCCAAAACACAGGGAGAAGAAAACGAGATTAAACAGTAGCTGCGATCCTGTTATAAAGAAACCTCAAGAGCAGTAAACTCAATGCTGTTTTAGGGAATTAGAGGACTATGTAAAACCTTATGTTTATGTAAAACTGTATGCTAAAAATCTCTGAGATTTAGCTGGAAGTGGTGGCACACACCTTTAATCTCCGCTCTTGGGAGGCAGAAACAGGCAAATCTCTGAGAACAGCCTGGTTTGCAATGTAAGTTCCAGGACAGCCAAGGCTACACAGAGAATCCCTGTCTCAAAAAACCAACCAATCAAACAAAACAAACAAACCTCTGAGATTTAAAAATGTTAGAGTTTCTGGGCTTTCCTCCCAAGAATGAAAATACAGGTTCTAGAAAGACAGCTCAGCAGTAAAGAGCACTTACTGCCTTCACAGAGGATAAAGATCAGTTCCCAGCACACACACTGTGGCTCTAACTCCAGGTCCAGGGATGCAACACCCTCTTTTAACTTCTTCAGGGCCCAGCCACGCCGCAGGGGCGCGCATGCATGCATACACACTGAGACAAAGCACTCAAGGAAGGAGGGAAGGAAGGAGGGGGGGGGGGGGACAGGCAGACATAAGGCTCTAGTTTCTTTGGGTTCCTCTAGTTGGATCACTCAGATAGGTAACAAACAGAATGAAAGAGAACCAGTGAGGGCACTACACAAGTGAGTTTTGAAAAAGCAGTGATTTAAAATTTATAATAATAATAATGACAACAACAACAACAACAACAACAAATTACTCTGTTTCAAAGACTGTTGTTGAAATGGCCTTCAAATTAAATTGCTAGTACTTAGTTTTCTAAAAACAACCAAAACTATAACATTATACTTAAAAACAAACAAACAAACAACAACAACAAAACAGGATTATAAAATGCTTTAGAGCCCCTAGCACCAGTGTGGCCCTCTAGGACTGCGACTCACTGGAATGCAGGTAAACTCTCATCACCCATTTAGCTCCGCACTATGTTAGCAGTTGCCATCTGGGATGCCACTGCCATCATGTCTCCCTCTTGCTTACAAATCATTCTTGTAGGATCCAAAGCTCTTGGGGGTGAATATCTCTTGCTTCTCTACTGCAGTGTTCAATACAGTTCTGCTTGAGTGCCAGATTCAGCAAGTGGGGTGGGGTTGCCTATTTGGTGATGAAGTGTCAGAATATGTGACAAGTGACCCATCACATATCCACTGCAGCTAAAACAAACAGCAAGAGATAATGCATGTTTTTGTTTTGTATGTGTGTGTTGTGGTTGTTGTTGTTTGAGACAGGGTTTCTCTGTATAACAGCCCTGACTGTCCTGGACTTGCGTTTTGGGCAGGCTGGCCTCGAACCCATAGAGATCTGCCTGCCTCTGGCTCCCCAGTGCTGGGATTAAAGGCATGCGCCACCAATGCCCAGTGACAATGCATGTTTTAAAAGAAGAAGAAAAACAAACAAACAGGAAGTAGGGAGAGAAGAGCAACTAAGGGACAAAAGGAAACCAAATACCAAGAGAGCAGATAAGAAGCAAGTATACTGGGTCAGGCATGGTAACAACGCCTTTAATTCCAGCACTCAGGAGGCAAAGGCAGGCTATTCTGTGAGACTAGGCCAGCCTAATCAACATAGTGTCTCCAACTAGCCAGGTCTATGTAGAGAACCAGTCTCAAAAAGTTAATTTGGGGGCTGGAGAGATGGCTCAGAGGTTAAGAGCACCGGCTGTTCTTCCAAAGGTCCTGAGTTCAATTCCCAGCAACCACATGGTGGTTCACAACTATCTATATATGACGAGATCTGGTGCCCTCTTCTGTTGCACAAGCATACACGCAGGCAGAACGTTGTAGACACAATAAATAAATCTTTAAAAAATTAATTAATTTTAAAAATTCAGGAGGTGGCGGTGCTTGCCTTTATTTTTGTTTGCTTGGGTTTTTTTTTTTTTTTTTTTTTTTTTTTTTTTGAGACCTGCCCTGGTGCTTGCCTTTAATCACAGGACTTAGGAAGCAGAGGCAGGCAGGCCTCTGTGAGTTTGAGGCTAGCCTGGTCCATAGGGCAAGTCCCAAGACAGCCAAGGCTACACAAGCGAAACCAAACCAAAAACTACTCATCAATAGCATAAGATAACTCAATTAAAGGGTTGATATGAGACTAGCAGTTATTATCAGACAGATTTTAAAAAGATGCAATTATAATAACCTATTCATAAGAAATTCATTTCAAATATAAAAACATGAATACAAATAAAAGGTTGAACTGAATGGAGTACCACATGTCTAAAGGCCTGGTTCTCAGCAGGAAGAGTACAGATTCAAGGCCATTCTAAACTAGGTAGTAGGACCCTGGCTCAAAAGGTCAAAACCAGCTAATTAAAAAAGACATACTTCTTAAGGGGGAAAAAAAAAAATCCTACAGGAAATCTTTGTCAGGCCATAGGCAAAACACAGACATGATAGAATGTAAACTTCACGACTGAGCTCAGTATGACCTTAAAAAATACAGTGACCAAGTCACTCTACCAGTGGACAACTGTGTCCAGCAGCAAGCACCAAAAGCAGTTCCTGAAGAGTCTCTGATTTCCAGACTTACCCCACTATATAATATTCAATGTATTCAGTTCTAAACAAAAAACTGGAGGTATCACACCAACAGAAGCGAACTGAGAGTCCAGAAGCAAACCCCAGCATCTAGGCCAATACTTCTTCATAAGGGAAAGGATCTCTCCAAGAATGGGGTCAACTGGACAGTAACTGACAACAGAATGGAGCTGGATCTTCATCTTATATAGTTTATAATTCTGTTTTCAAGGCAAGGTTTCTCTGTGTAACAGCACCGGCTATCCTGGACTTGCTTTGTAGATCAGGCTGGCCTCGAACACATAAAGATCTACCTGCTTCTGCCTCCGGAGTGCAGGGATTAAAGGTGTGCACCACCTCACCCAGCTAAAAATTAGTTCAAATTAAGTGGAAAACTAAATTTGAGTTAAAATAAAAACCTTAGAATAATATAGGGAACTAAATCCTCATGTCTCTAAACTTGACAATAGCTTCTTAAAAAATATGACACAAAAACTCAGGCAAAAGAAAAATAAGGTGAAATTCTGTTTTAAAAAACTAACTTTTTTGGCAAGGCGTGGTGGCGCACGCCTTTAATCCCAGCACTCGGGAGGCAGAGGCAGGCAGATCACTGTTGAGTTCGAAGCCAGCCGGTCTACAAAGCGAGTCCAGGACAGCCAAAGCTAACACTGAGAGACTCTGTCCCGAAAAACCAAAAATAAATAAACAAACAAACAAATAAACAAACAAACAAATAAATTAATTAATTAACTTTTCGGTTGGAGAGATGGCTCAGAGGTTAAGAGTGCTGACTGTTCTTCCAAAGGTCCTGAGTTCAATTCCCAGCAACCACATGGTGGCTCACAACCATCTGTAATGAGATTTGATGCCCTCTTCTGGCAAGTGGGTAGAATACTGTACACATAATAAATAAATAAATCTTAAAATAAAAAAATAATAAAAATAAACTCTTCGCCAGGTGGCATGCACATGCCTTTAATTCTAGTACTTGGGAGGCAGAGATAAGCAGATCACTGTGAGTTCAAGGCCAGCCTGGTCTACAAAGCAAGTCCAGGATAGTCAAGGCTACAGAGAGAAAACCTGACTTGAAAAAACAAACAAACAAAAAAACCAAAAACTTTTCATATATTGAGCAAAGGACATTATCAAAGGATAAAAAGACAACCCACAGAGTAAGTGACATTCTTGTAAACACACACAGGATAAGTACTGACATACAACACATTAACTTCTACAGCTGGCGCAGCAGCCTCTACTCCTCCACGGTCCTCATCAGGCTGAGGTGAAGGAATGCAAAGTGAAGGCCAGTCTGGACTCCACAACATGACTGTCACCAAAAAACAATTCAACAAAACAACCAGCTCCTACAAAAAGGCCACCAATTTAAAGGACTATAGAGTTGGCTCAGTCATTGGCATGCTTGTCTTGCAAGGACGAGGACTTGAGCTTGATTTCCAGAGTCTCCGCTTAATCCTAGCACTTGGGAGATGGATGCAGGGGATCCCTGAGGCTTGCAGGACAGCCAGTCTAGTGTACTTGGCGAGCTCCAGGCCACTGACAGCTGTTTGAAAAAGCAAGGTGTACTGTGCGCCCAAGGAACAACTCCTGAGATTGACCTCCCCCCCCCCGTCCCGGAAAGAGAGAAAGAATGAAAAGAACAATCCAACCTAAAACTTAGCAAGCAAGCAAAAAACTAGAACAGACATTTTCCCAAGCAATATATACAAAAGTCTAACAAACACACAAAAAGATGTTCAAATGTTATTATTCATTTAGGAAATGCCATCAAACCTATTAGGACAGCTACATTAAACAAAACAAAACCAGTCCCTCCTAAAGAAACAACACCCTCCCCTCAACAACAACAACCAAAAACATTACCACCACAAATTACCCAATGCAGGTAAGAAAATGGAGAAACTAGGATTGGTGGACATTGCTGGTGGGAATGTAATATAACTGCTGCCACTCGGCCACTGAACTAGCTTGGCGACACAGAATTGCCATATAGACCAGTAAGTAATTCTATTTATGGTATGCACTGTACAAAAGAATCAAGAGTAGGGACCAGAAGGATACTTGTATGTATAGCAATATTCATAAAACGTTTTATTTACAAGAGAAAGGTGAAATAACCTGACTGTCAGCAGAAGAATGGACAAAATGTGATGTGGACGTTATTTTGCATGAAGTATAATGGAGTTCTGATACACGCTACAATGTGGACAAAATCTGGGATCATTATGCCCTGTGAAATAAACTGGATATAAAATGACAGTGTATGATTCTACTTGTAGGAGATGCCTAAACTAGGTAAATTCTTAGAGACACAAAGTAGACTAGGCTAAGACCCAGCAAGGCACAGGAGTATGAAAGAACTACTTTCTACGTCAGTTACAAAGTTACCATTGGGGAGATCTACTGAGGTGCCGCATTTGCTAATATCACCAAACTGAATTTCACCTAGAAATGGCAAGATCAAAATCAGCACTTAAAAGGCAGGAGGACCACTAATGAACTGGAATTCATAAAAATAAGTAATTTAAGCTCTTGGAAAGAATCTATTAAAAGAATGAAAAAAGTCATAGCATCGGAGAAAATATTTTACAAGTCCATTGAAAAACTTAGAACACACACACACAAAGGCCACTAACAACAATAACAGCAGCAGCAACAGCAGCAATTTTTAAAAAGTCATTGAGCAGGGCTGGAGAGATGGCTCAGTGGTTAAGAGTGCCACCTGCTCTTCCAGAGGTCCTGAGTTCAATTTGCAGCAACCACATGACGGCTCATAGCCATCTATAATGTGATCTGATGACAATGTAGTCATATACAATAAATAAAAATCTTTAAAAGTCACTGAGCAAAATATCTGAAGATATTTCAGCAAAGGACATGGATAGCTAAAATCCATTATAAGATGTTCAATGGTCTTAGCTGAGAAAATCGAAACCAAAATCATTGGGTGAGGCACAGTGGTGCACACCTGTAATCCAGAACTCAGAAAGGCAGAGGCAGGCAGATCTCTGTGAGTTCGAGGCCAGCCTAGTCTACAAAGTGAATCCAGGACAGCCAAGGCTACACAGAAAAACCCTGTCTGGAAAAACCCAAAAGTAAAATAAAATAAAAATAAAAAGATAATAGTGGCTGGGACCAAAATGGCTCAGGGAGGAAAAGCCAACAACCTGGGCATGTGACATGCATATATGAACATATCACAACAAAACCCATTATTTAACTTTTTATTTATTTCCATGTTTAACAAATTATGCATAAACATGGCATAGCCTATAATGATATACAGATAACAGGTTTAGATAAAGAATGATTTATTAAAGTCAATGATTTCAACACACAAATAGAAGACCTTTGTTTTCCTAAATGCAAATAGGAAATTACATTAAAGTCTCAGGTTTGAAGCGAAATCACCATAGTGTTTTGAGTAACTGCCATCAATTCTGAAGGTTCTTAAGTTCTAAAAGCGCAAAAGTTTGACACTTTGCTAAGACAGGAGTTTAAATACTGGCTATTTGGGGTATAGGAAAAGTGTCCTTCAGTTAGTGCAACTGTCTCTCAGCCCTCAAGTGTAAACAGAAGTCATGCAAATTCCCAAAGCATCTTCTGTGGCATGTGGGTAAAAGCATTCTCATGGTGTGCATCAGCACAGGCTGCGATGTTTACAGGGCACACTTACGACACTTACTTTTCAACACGCCTCCTTTGTAAGTATAAGCTGCCAAAGTCTCATCTCTAGGAAAGACAAACAAGACCTAGAAAGTTCACCTTTTAAAGTTTTTGGAAATTATTCCACAAAGTGATGAACAAAGTAGAAGAAGAAGGGGGGGGGGGAACACATTGTATATACAAACTCAGAACACGGGGAGCCAAATCCTAGGCACACAAAAGCGTGGCTATGAGGCCTGACACAGAACACAGAGCTCAGTTCATGCTGTACTTTCATTATTCTACCTTACTGCAGAACAAAAAGCTAAAAATAGTCATCCTTCAGTTATAGTGAAATTAAAGCACCTATCTCTAAAGGTCAACCTCTTGGTCTTTAATGAGCTCTGGTTTATTCAACCCCAAATTTTAGTAACTATGTGATCTTTTTTTTTTGGGGGGGGGGGTAAAGATTTATTTATTATTTATATAGTATTCTGTCTGCATGTGAGCCAGCAGACCAGAAGTGGGCACCAGATCTCATTATAGGTAGTGGTAAACTACCATGTGGTTGCTGGGAATTGAACTCAGGACCTTTGGAAGAACAGTAAATGCTCTTAATCTCTGAGCCATTTCTCCAGCCCACTATGTAATCTTTAAAAACATAACTGCAACAATAGAGCTTCATCCAGTCGGCCTTCATATGACTGGCTGACAATAAGAAGTGGAGTCATTTGTTGCAAAAACCTCTCCTTAGTTTATTTATATTAACAGCATTAAAAAAAAAAAGTCTCCATAAAACCTTTAGTCTATCACGAAATGAATTCTTTGGGTTTAAATGTATTTTCTTGAGATAGGTATAGATCTGAAAACTTTTTTTGTTTTCATTTTTATTGTTCTATGAAACTTTTCTCTAATTTCCTATTTCATGTTAGCAGGCATAAACACCAACATTTTCCAAAATATCCTTGGAGATGTTCTAGAAGGAAAGAAGTATCATGCTGAAAATTTTGGGGGGGATCTGTTTGATATTTCATACTGCCTCCTGCTTGGAAACACATGAACTACATATTATCACAATGAAACTCGGTTTCTAAATACATCAGGTAGACTCAAGAGCTGGTGTTGGCATCCCCTGAAGTCAGGATTTTATACACATTGGTAAACATGCTAGTAGACATTTATTGGAACTTGTCATCAGCCTGTCATTCAATCATTTTGTTTGTGGCTTTATGTGCAGATTCAGAATTAAAATACACAGCCAAAGGCCGGGCCAGAAAGTGTGCTGGCCATGGCTGACTGGTCAAGGGCTGGACTTGGTAGTTGACACAGTTCAACAGTAACCTCAGGATTTTTGCTGCAGATGTCAGGACATAAGAGCATTCCTTTCCTTCCTTCCTTCCTTCCTTCCTTCCTTCCTTCCTTTCTTTTGCCAGATTTGAGTCTGTAAGCAGTCCAAATATCCTGGGAACCACAGAGCCTAAGAGTGGTATCAACACTCAAGAAAAAAAGGCAGAGAATAAAGATCGTGAAAGATTTGTTGCACCAATATTCACTTAACAAACACTGAGCATCTACCATATATATAAGATATTGTAGTCAGGTGGTGGTGGCACACACCTTTAATCCCAGCACCTAGGAGGCACAGGCAGGGGGATCGCTGAGTTTGAGGCTAGCTTGGTCTACAGAGTGAGTTCAAGGTCAGAGAAACCCTGTCTCAAAAAACAAAAAGAAAAAATTATGCTAGGTAATGGGATATATCAATAATAAGTAGACAAAACCCAAAACCACTGCTCCACAGCCCTCACAGCACCTACACTCCAAGAGATGTTAAAAGATAATCATATATATGGGTATTTAGATGTTTCACACAAGTATTAACATCTCAAGTAGAAGATGACGAAGTAGGCAGTTGTGTAAGACTACTCCCTATCTGGGGGCAGGGGAGGGGAGACAACCTGTGGCTAGCTCTCAGACAATAGTAGCATATCTGAAAAATAGCAAGACCACCAATGTGACTCAAGCCAAGTTCAGGAAGGGATAACTGCAGCTAAATGTAACACAAATAAGCTCTGCAATCCTAGCTACTTGGAAGGGTTGAAGCAGGAAGACAGAGTTCAATTTGGGCTACACAGGGAGACCATGCTCCTGAACAAATCAAACAATCAGAGAGGTAATGAAAGAACAAGCTTATAAACACATAAGTGCGCTGATCAGATAGTTGTAAGGCTAACCACAAGTACACACGCAGAAGAATAATACAATTAGTTAAAAAAAAAAAAAAAAAGAATTACTCTCACTGCAAATTTGAGAATGTTGCAAAGGAGGTAAACAGAGATGGATGATCCAGGAAGGAGAGCAGGGGCTCAGATCAGCGCAGTAGCAGCGAAGGTCATGAGAAGTGCTCAGATTCTAGATATACCTGAAAGTATAGCCAAGAGGCTTGCCTAACTGATAACAGTGGGAGCCTAACCAGAGTCAGATGTGGCATAGGGTTTCTGACCCAGTGAGAAGATGAAGGCATACTACGCACAGACCTTAGAGATTATATGTATGCCTACCACACCAAAACCTGGGTGGGCTTCTCAAAGCTACAGACAACAATGAAGATGTCTTCAAACAAGACGGAAGAAGATGGGCTAGAATTCACTGGGAGGGTAAGACGGGAAGGAGAGAATAAGAGGGGAAGAGGAGAGGCTTACTTCTGTTTTTTCAGTTCAGATAAGTTAAATTTGAGACACACAACTGAATCATGATATAAATTAAGCACTTGAAAGAAACCTGAGAACCCCTGTTTAATAGTATTTACAGCCTTGAGACTACATGACATCACTAAATATAAACAGAACAGAGAAAGAAGGAACAAAGGACTCTGGGAAGAAATGACTAAGGAGAAGTGAGTTAAGTGAAGAGCGTGTGTCCTGGAGTCCAACCAAGGCTATGAGGAGCCCTCAGAAACGTGTCCACACGAAGGGAAAGGGAAGCCGTGCTGCAAGAGAACAGACTTGGTTAGGGTCGCTGCCGTAGAGCGGAGGAGACAAACACCTGACTGAATGGCTTTGCAGAGGCTAGCCCGTGAGGCTGTGGAGTGCCCCCACAGTTGGGGCAGCAGCGAGGCAGGAGACCTGAAAGGGCAAGGAAAGGGCTCACGATCCTGTGCCTTCTCTCTGCACCAAATCCTTTATGTTTCTGGTTAGGTAATTACAGAATTAACTTTTATTCCCACCCAAGTAGCAGGTAAACCAGTTGCAATAGTTTTGAACTATTATTTTCTAGTAGTTGTTTTTGTTTTTTCCCTTTTTGAGACCAATAGCTCTCAAACTCCCTACATAGTAGAAGATGCCTTTGAACTGCGGATCCTCCTCCCGTTATTTCTCAAGTTTGAGAAATATGAGAGCCACCATGCCTAGTATCTAACAATTTTCTTCTATAAGAAATCTTACATAAGAATACAGGGGCTGGAGAGATGGCTCAGAGGTTAAGCACTGTCTGTTCTTCCAAAGGGCCTGAGTTCAATTCCCAGCAACCATATGGTGGCTCACAACCATCTATAATGAGATCTGGTGCCATATTCTGGTGTGCAGGCGGCACATATGAGAACAGAACTCTGTATAAATAATAAATAAATAAATCTTAAAAAAAAAAAAAAAGGAATGTAGTGGGGGGTGGTAGAGATGACTCGTGTTAAGAACATTTGCTGTTCTTACAAATAACCTGGGCTTTTATTCCCAGCACCCACACAGCTTACAACTGCCTGTAACTCCAGTTCCAGGGGATCAGAGAACTCTCTCTTTTAGCCTCTGCAAGAAGCATGTGCACACACAGTACACATTTATACAAGGAAGTAAATGCTAATACACTTAAAACTCAACTTTTTAAAGAAAGATTATTTATTATGTATACAACGTTTGCCTGCATGTGCGCCTGACCTTGAGAATATGGCACCAGATCTCATTACAGAAGGTTATTAGCCACCATGTGGTTGCTGGGAATTGAACTCAGGACCTCTGGAAGAGCAGACAGGGCTCTTAACCTCTGAGCCATCTCTCCAGCCCCCAAAACTTAACTATTTAAAAAAACTTTAAAAGCAAGAATACAGCTGGGTGTGGTAGCACATGCCTTTAGTCCTAGCACTAGGGGAGGAAGAGACAGGTTTATCACTATGAGTTCGAGGCCAGCCTGATCTACAAAGTCCCGGACAGCAAGGGCTACGCAGAGAAACCCTGTCTGGGGAGGAAATTTAGACTCTTCTACCAATATTCTTGATATATATTATACTACTAAGGATTGTCTTATAAAAATATTGGCCATGCTTAGATCTGTACACAGAGAGGTAACACAGAACAGCCTCTGTAACACTATTTTAAATGGGGGGGGGGGGGGGGGGGCGCGGAGGGACCTAGTGAAAGCCAGACAACAAAATATATTGAAGAAACCCACAGCCACTAAAAAAGAATGAGACAAACACTTTCATATGCAGGAATTGTCTCTGGGAAGATGCATAAGGAAGCAAAAGCATCACAAGTGGTGGAGACCAGTGTCTAGAGAATCTTTTCTTGTAACCCTGTCCAGATTATGGAGAGCCAAATTAGAACAGAAGAATGACACGTATGTATGAAAATGCCTTAACATAAACCTGACATTTTAAAAAAGTCAGCTTTTGTGCCAAGTGAGTATATTATCAATTTTTTAAATTACAAAAGTTATGTGTAAGGAACTCATGTTAGTGAAGGTCAGCTGTTAGAGCACTCCTATGATCCCAGCACCTAGAAGCATCAAGGGCAGCCTCAGATACTAACAAGTTCGAAGCCTGATCAGGCTATAAGAGACACTGCCTAAAGAAAGCCAAACAAAGCTACATAGCACAACACAACAACTCAAATAGATCAGTGGAAAGAATAAACTCTAAGCCAGGTGTGAGGGAATACTCCTGTAATGCTAACACTCAGAAGTATAAGGCAGGAGGTGCAAAGATTCAAGGCTGCCCTTGGCTACAGAGTGGAATAATGCTATCAAACTCAACTGAGCTATTTTTGGTGACTCATGCCTAACACCTCAGTATTCAGAAGACTATAGCAGAAGGATTGCCAGGAGTTTGAGGTCATCTTAAGCTAAAATAAGTGAGTACCAGGATAACCTGGGCTGAAAAGCCAAAATCAACTCACCAATCAACCAAGATGCCTTCCATAAGAAATTAAGAATGTGCACGTTTCAAATTTAATAACCATGAAAAGAATTTTATACCATAATTAAGTCTCCCTCCAGAGAAGCAAGAATAGTTCAATATTATGACTAATATAGAAAACATCCAATGTGGCAGGATACAACATCAACATGCAAAAATTACTGCTGGCACAGAGCAAGACCTCATATCAAACACCAAATACCCAATAAAATTAAAAGAAATGAAATAAAATACTGGTTTTTGTGATATTTCATGGATGAACCTTGAAAACAGGCTAAAATTAAGTAACTAGGTTTTTGGTTTTTTTTTTTTAGCTTTTTAAAAAAGATTTATTTATTTATTACATATACAATGTTTGCCTGTATGTATGCCTGCACACCAGAAGGCATCAGATTTCATTATAGATGGTTGTGAGCCACCATGTGGTTGCTGGGAATTGAACTCAGAACCTCTGGAAGAGCAGACAGTGCTCTTAACCTCTGAGCCACCTCTCCAGCCCTCTAGCTAGTTTAAAATGAGCACAGAGTCTATGAAGTGTCCAGATTTAGGCAAATCCTGAGTCAAAATGCCAGTTAGTGGATACAAGGAGCTAGGAGCTAGGAGGGGTACTTCAAATGGCTGATGCTTCAGGGATTCATTTGGGGACAATGAACAATTCTGGAATTGAGATGGCAGTGAGAGCTCACCCTTTTGTTCCGAGTCAGGTGATGGCTTATGCCACCTTTTCCTGCCACCATCATGTTGACCTCACCATGGGTGCTTGGAAACTCAAGTAAGTCTTCCTTCCTTTCTATTCCTCCAGCATTTGTCACAGCAACAGAAAATTTACAGAAAAATGCTACCAGGAAAGTGAGGTCATTGGGCTCAGCAAAACTTGACTGTGTGGTGCTTAAGGAGTTGGAACTGGTTTCTGGAGCAGTTTGGAAGTCTGGAGGTAATGGTCTGGAAATGCTTACTAGGTGGTTCTGGTGACCTCTAACAGTAGCCAGGAAGGCCAGGCTCGTCAAGTTTCCCACAGGAGTCATTCTGTTTCACTGTGGCAAGGAAGTCACTTCCAAGTGTATGTGCGCTAAGACTTTGTGGAAGGCTAGGTTTAGGTGACTGAGCCACAGAAAATGCCACTGTAACAGGTTATTGCTAGCTGCGTTTAGTCATTCCTGTAGTTAGAGTGCTAGAAGAAAACAGTTTTGTTGTTTGCTTTAAAAAAAAAAAAAAAAGCCTGGGAAACTTTTGCTGAGAAACAGTTTGTCCAGATAAGGAAGGTGTGTAAAGTTGGGGCCAAGAAAAGTGTGGCTGCTGATGAAATGGCAGCCAGTTACTAGGAAAGATACTTTTAAGACACCTCCAGATTGCTCAGACACCACCCATCAAATCCTATCCAAGCAGGCTCAAAGGTATAATGGTCATATTAACACATTTGAAAGATTTTGTTTTGGACTGGCTTTTTTGTTTGTTTTCCGAGACAGGGTTTCTCTGTTTATCTCTGGCTGTCCTAGAACTCACTCTATAGACCAGGCTGGCCTCAGAACTCACGAGATCAGCCTGCCTCTGCTTCCCAAGTGCTAGGATTAAAGGTGTACGCCTGATGAAAGATTTTAAGAAGAGTTCTAGGTACACTGTACACAAAGGAAATTGATAGAAGTGTTTCCATCAATCTAGACAGAAACCAAGATACGATCCGCGGAGGCCTGGCCTTCTGCTGGAACTGGTGGCAGAACCTGGCACTCTCCAATGATGCTAGTTTTTTCATGAGTACAGAATACAAGAATTATAGGGTCATGAGAACTACTACCCAGATTTCAAAGAAAGGTCTGCAAGGCCTGACATTACGCTGTAGGCTTAGGATACCTGGAGGGCAGTCCCTGCAACAGCCATGGTATGAGGCCTGTGAGGCCCAAGACAAATGGAAACCCCAGAGAGTCAGAAGTGGCAGGACATGAAAAGATTACCAAAGAATGCTGCAAGTAGTGAGGAGAGCGAGACCAAAACAGAGACAGGTAGATGAGATCGTATATCTCATTACTGGCTTATTTACAATTTGTCTTTTATATTTTTTAAAACATTTATTTATTTATTATTATGTATACAGTGCTCTGCCTGTATGTACACCTGCAGGTTAGACAAGGGCATCAGATCACATTATAGACGGTTGTGAGCCACCATGTGGTTGCTGGGAATTGAACTCAGGACCTCTGGAAGAGCAGACAGTGCTCTTAACCTCTGAGCCATCTCTCCAGCCCCTTATTATTATTATTTTTTTTTTACATTTTATATGCATAAATGTTTTGCCCGCATGTATGTCTGTACATCATGTGTATGTCTGCTGCTTGTAGAGGCCAGAACAGAGCACTAGATCTCCTGGAACTGAAGTTACAGATGGCTGTGAGCTACTACGTCAGAGCTGGGAACAGAGCCTGGGTCTTCTGCAAGTGTCTTAACCACTGAGCCATTTCCTCAGCTCCTAAGACTTATTTTGACAACAAATAATACTATTTCCTAGCTACATTTCTCTCTTCAGTAACTTACCTATTCTTTAGTTTTGTTTGAGAACAAAAGCCTCACTATGTAGCCCAAGCTGGCCTTGAATTTTCAACCCCACACCCTTCACAGCTTCTGAAGTGTCTGGAGTGCTAGGATGAAGAGAAATTTTCTTTCTTCTTCTTCTTCTTCTTCTTCTTTTTCTTCTTTTGTTTTTTTTTTTTTTTTTCTTGTTGTTTTGTTTTTTGGTTTTTTTTCAAGACAGGGTTTCTCTGTGTAGCCTTGGCTGTCCTGGACTCCCTTTGTAGACCAGGCTGGCCTCGAACTCACAGCAACCCGCCTGCCTCTGCCTCCCGAGTGCTGGGATTGAAGGCGTACGCTACCATGCCCGGCTCCACAACTCATATTTGTTCACTTTAAAAATTTGTTTAACTGATTCTTTTTTTGTACCCTCTCTCACAGTGATGTATCATCTTTGATTCCTTTTCCCACCCTAGGGACAGGAGCCAGGCCCAGCAGTTAAAGGTAGTGCTGTTCTTCCAAAGGACCTGCGTTTGATTCCCAGCACCTACATGGTAGCTTACAACAGTTTGTAATTCCAGTTGCAGGGGACCTGGTGCCCTCTTCTAACCTCCATGGACACTAGGCACATGCATGCAGGCAAAACACTATACACATAAAAATAATCTTTTAAAACTTGTTTTTCTGGTTTACAGCATTTGCTACTCTGATTTCAGAGGACCCACGTTCAATTCCCAGCATCCATGCAGCGGCTCAAAACTATTTGTAACCCTAAGTCCAGGAGATCAGAAACCTTCTCTGGCTTCTGTAGGCACAAATATAGTGCATATACATAAGTGTAGGCAAAGCACCCATATACATAAAAATAAATTAATCTTTAAAAAAAGTTTTTCCTACTTGATATTCATCTTTATACTTGAACTTTAAAAATCTTACCTAGGGAGTTGTGGAGGAGGGTCTGGAAGAGTTAGGTGAGGCAAATGAGTGAATATGATTGCAATACACTATATACGTGTATCACATCCTCAGGGAAAATACCTTTAAATCTTTTTTTAAAGATTTATTTATTATTTATACAATATTTGCCCACACATGTGCCTGCTCACCACAAGAAGGCACCAGATCTCATTACAAGCGGTTGTGAGCCACCATGTGGTTGCTGGGAATTGAATTCAGGACCTTTGGAAGAGCAGATGGTGCTCTTAACCTCTGAGCCATCTCTCCAGCCCATATCTTTAAATCTTACAAATAAACAATTATATAATCAGGTTTACCAACCATTTCCTTTGATTTTTTTTCTTAAATTGTGAACATAGGCTACAAATTGTACACTGATCACTGTATGAAGTAGTTCAACAGCACAAAGAAATGTTAATATTATACGAAAGTGGTTTTGTGCAATCATAATATCATATCAATTAAAATTGTCTGCGTTTGTGTTTTGTGCGTATGTGTATGCACATACAGGTGTGAGCACACATGTATGCAAATACATGTGAGTGTGCATATAGATATAGAAAGTCAGAAGACAAACTGTGGGAGTCTATTCTCTCTACCGCATTGGAAATTGAACTCAAGCTGTCAGGATGACAGCAAGCACCACCAGCATACTAATTTTAAAATTAAATAAAAATTTAATATATAAAATTCTTATTTAAAGCTATGGTTGTGAGAAGGAGGCAGTCAGGCTCAGGCTTCGGGACAACTGTATATAGTTTAGGAAGAACCTGATTTATGCAGTATGTTTTTTCCTTCAAGCCCTCATCTTGTGAACGACACTGCACTGAAGAATACGTGGATGACTTCCTTTCTTTTCTTCTGACAATGCTCACAAAAGAACCCAATAGTTTTGGATGGAGATTAGTTATTCAAACTCTTTTTTCAGTTATTGTTTAGTTATTTTCATTTTGGGGGCATTACTACTGGCTAAACTTGTTAGAAATAGAATGTAATCAAGATTTAGTTGTGCCAAAGAGGGCAGCAGGAAGGTGCAAAGGAAATTAGATGCTAGATGTGCCACCTGAGTAGCGCCACTTTACAGTATGTGTATTCATTGATTGATTCCTTTGATTTTTGTTTGTTTAATAAGCCAGAGTCTCATGTGGCCCAGGCTGATTTGGATTCACTATATATTTGAGGACTGTCCTGAATTCTTGATTCCCCTGTGCCTCCTGAATATTAGAATCACAAGTCTGCATCATCATGTGCAGCATGAAGCTGTGTTTTTAAATTTGTGTATATATTTTTAATTTTTAAAAATATTTGTGTATAAGAGCCGGGCGTGGTGGCGCACGCCTTTAATCCCAGCACTCGGGAGGCAGAGGCAGGCAGATCGCTGTGAGTTCGAGGCCAGCCTGGTCTACAAAGTGAGTCCAGGATGGCCAAGGCTACACAGAGAAACCCTGTCTCAAAAAAAATATTTGTGTATATATTTTTAATTTTTTAAATATTTGTGTATATATGTATACTTTGTTTGCATCTATGTCTGTGCATAACTGGTGCTCATGAAGGCCAGAGGAGACTGCTGGCTCTTCAGGGACTGGAATTAAAGAAATTGCGAGCTGCCGTGTGGGTCCTGGGAATCCAAAGAGCAGCCAACGCTCTAACTACTGAGCTATCTCCCAACTCTGATCTCTCAATTTAACAGGCTTTATTTCTTATTTACAACTACATAATTGAGCTCTTTACTAGCTGTCAAAATTCCTTTCTAATCAAGAAAGCCTAGTAGAGTTCCCAAGATTACACTCAAATACGCAGATATCCATTCACTAAAGCATACTTGAACGCCTCAGGCTTCAGGACAGCTGTGTAAATACCACTAAACACGAAGTCAGAATCCGCAGATAAAAAGATTACTGACAAAGCATAGGTAAACCTTGGAGTTTTGTTTTGAAGATCAGTGCTGCCAAACTAGGAAGCAAATGTGCTAGTGAGGACACCCACCTAGAGAGATCCAGTGCCCTCCACTCCCCCAGCCTCAGGCACACAGGGGCGCATGCTGCTTTAGAGTGTTCACAAGTCCCTGGAAAGGCCTTTCCACCTGCTGCTCAAGGCCTATGTCCATAAATACACTGCCTGATCTCCAGACACTGGCTATTAGGCATATGGAAAAGGAAAACTCAATTATTCAAAATGAGAAGGAAATTGTCAAGAATAATCCAACGTCAGCACCCCTTGGCAGAAAACACCAGTAGCTGATGTTAAAAGATAGCAGGAGCCTCCTCTGCTTGGCACAAACCCCAACAGGATGGCTCACCTTCGCTCCCAAGGAGATGGGAAGCATTTGATGCCTTCATTTCCCTACAGCAAACGCCACGTGTGTATATGAATGTATACTTTTATACAACCTTCACAAAGAGATTTTTGTTTGTTTGTTTGACAGGGTTTCTCTATATAGCCCTGCCTAGAACTCACTCTGTAGACCAGGCTAGCCTCGAACTTACAGAGATCCCGCCTGCCTCTACCTCCCAAGTGCTGGGATTAAAATTGCACCACTAAGGCCTGGCTGAATTGTTTTTATTCAGAAGATTTTATATGAATGATTTATATACCTTCAAAAGTCTGAAACTGTTGCAAATATCTGTATGAGAATACTTCCTTTAAAAAGAAAAAGGCACAGCCGGGCATGGTGGTGCACACTTTTAATCCCAGCACTTAGGAGGCAGAGGTAGGTGAGTTAGAGGCCAGCCTGGTCTACCGGAGCAAGTCCAGGACAGCCAAGGCTATCACTGAGAAACCCTGTCTCAAAAAACCAAACCAAACCAAAACAAAACAAAAAAACAAACAAACAAACAAAAAGAAAAGAAAAAGAAAAAGGCTGCTGCAAATGTAATTCCACAGTAACCACTTTCCTCACATGCATAAGGGCCCTGAACTTAATTCTACTTAGGAGGAAAAAGAAAAAAAAAAAGAAAAAAGAAAAAGAAATCTTCCCACTTGCACTGGAGAAACAGCTCAGCAGTCAAGAGCACTGGCTGCTTTTGCAGAGGCCCCAGGTTTGAGTACCAGCACCTACATGGTGGCTCACAACCACATGTAGCTCCAGTCCCATGGACCCCAAAGCTCTCCTTAGGCACTAGGCACAGATGTGATAACACAGACTCAGATACAGGCAAAAGACCCACACACATTAAAAAATAATAATAAACTTTTAAAGAAGACACTAATTTAGCTTCTAAATAAGACTATAAGCCCATAATGGGGCAGAAGGAGCTCACCTGACAGAGTCTTGCCTAGCATACATGGAGCCTTGAGTTTTATAAAACAGAGCACAGACAGCATGCCTATAATCCAAGGAAGCAGGAGGATCAAGAGTTCAAGGCTAACCCTCACCACACAGGGAATTGGAGACAAGACTGCTCCACAAGACCTGGTGTCAGTATAAACACAGCTAAGAACTGTCTCATTGCTAGGATCTTCAGAACTCCTGTAGCAGGAAACACAGACCTGCTGACATCCCTGTGATTTTAGGACTTACAAGGCAGAAGCACGGGCTAAGACCCTATCAATTGATTAACTGATTAATTCCAGATGCAAACCAAATGTTTTTATGTAGTGTGTTTGTGAAGGTCTGCTCACAACATCCAGACTGAGCGTTTCCAAATAGTGCCCAGAGCAATGCTTATGGCCAAATGGAAGGAGGAAAGAATAACTGAATTTACCTCTCACATTTAAAACTCAAGTGAGGCTGTGTTCAGTTCAACTATATGCCAAAACTAAGCTCTTCAAGGGCTTTATTTTAATGTATGCATTAAAAAAACAAAACAAAACAAAACAACCCAGGGGCTGGAGAGATGGCTCAAAGTTAAGAGCACTGGCTGTTCTTCCAAAGGTCCTGAGTTTAATTCCCAGCAATCATATAGTGGCTCATAAACATCTATAATGAGATCTGGTGCTCTCTTCTGGCATGCAGGCACACATGCAGGCAGAATGCTGTATAAATAAATAAATCTTTAAAAAAAAAAAAAAAAACCAAAACTATTTAATTTCTCAAAATGCAAGATTTTCTAAGATCTACACAAATGAGCTTTTCCGGAAAGAATTCATTTAGGAAAGTAAGTTCTGTATGAATAGGGCCACTTCATTTAAACAACAAACAGTCTTTGCTGGGTTATTAATAGCACATGCCTTTAATCCCAGGTGGGTTTGGAGCCATCGTGGGCTACATAGTGAAACTCTTTCTAACACTAAAGAATCCAGAAAAGCACAGCCCACAACTGTGTCCATCCTAAAATTTGCAGGTTACTCGTACTCTTTTTCAACAAATCATTCTCATATTCATTAAAGCAGTCCCATGCAACAAATGTTTACTGAATCAAACATCCAGAGATTAATTTTGACTCAGAATCAAAATATTTGCCTCTATTTTAATTCTATGATAGGACTGAAAACTGGAAACATAGTAACACACTACTCTTGTATTTTTATGTGAAAACACACCACAATGGAGTCAGTCACAAAAACTAGCATTTGAATCACATTATACATGTAGTCAATTATGGTTATTTGCAGCAGTTTTGCTCTATGCAGTCACTCAAGCAATGAACTAGTCTAGTACTAGAAGAAGCAGCATTTGGCTCCTGTAAGCCTCTCTACTCACAAAACTTACATCAACTAATCAGCACATAGCCTCATTGTGTGCGCTAATGCTCTGTGTACTGTGTATTTGCCTCTGAAACCTACCTGTTTAGTAGTAACTTGTCGCTGATTCATCAACCCTAACTCAAGGCTGACAATACTGCTCTCTCCTCATCAGAGCTTATTGAACACGTGTAGCTTACACCTCTGTTGTTGTTTCTGGAGACAGGCTCTCTCTGTGCAGCCCTGGGTGTCCCGGTACTTGTCTCTGCCTCCCAAGGGCTGAGATTAAAGGTATGGGCCACAATGCCCAGCTACATAGTGCCTTATATCAACAGTTCTCACACTCAGACCATTAGACAATATTTCAGGGGCCATTTAAAACAGTGGACACAAACGAAAGAACCAAAAAGCTTACTGACACTTGGGAGGTGGAGCCAGGAAAATCCAGAGCTCAAGGTCATCAGCAGCTACATACTGGGTTGAATTTCTAGCTATCTACTTAGTAGCTCTTTAGGGGAAAATCAAATATGCTTATCCATCACTAGTACCCATGACAATGTCATTAAGGTAGTGATGATGGGAGGAAGAAATGATCGAGATATTGTTTGCATGTATGAAACTGTCAAAGAAGAAATTTAAAATGTTCAAAAAGTGGGTGTGGTGGTTCACACACATCTTTAATCCCAGCACTTAGAAGGAAGAATCAGGTGGAAGCTAGCCTGATCTACTCATTGAGTTCCAGACTGGTCAGAGTACACAGACTTTGCCTACAAAAGAAAAAAAAAAAAAAAAAAAAAAAAAAAAAAAAAAAAGTTCAAAAAAACCCCACAGAGTCCCAAAGTAACCTTTAGGTGGTGCATTGAGGTAGTTACAGAGCTTGAGAGGCCGAGGCATGGGGACTGCTGCAAGTTTGAAGCCAGTCTGAACTATACAAAGGGAGTTCCAAGTCCCAGGCTACTGCATGAGACCTTGTCTTTAAAAAAAAAAAAAGAAAAAAGGGGGCAACTCCAAAAATTCTCCAAATGTGTTCTCAAGTTTCACCAATCAACAAAACTGAAACACCCAGTGATTTATTACAAGAATCAACTAACTTTTCCTGAGTCAGACAGTAAATACTTTGGACTACGCAGGCACACATTGTCTGTTACATATTCACTGTTTTTTGTTTTTTTTTAAACATTTATTTACGTACGGATGGGATGGGGGCACAAATGTGGAGGTCAAAGAAGAACTTTTAGGGGTCAATTTTCTCCTTGTCCATGTGGCTCCCTGGGATCAGAATGAGGTTATCAGGCTTGGGGACAACAACCCCCTTACCTACTAACTAGCCAGCTCCTGGTACAGTCACTGGTTTAACTTTAACTTTTCTGGAGTATAAAAACAAATTCTGAGGTGGGTGTGGTGCCTCAATAATCAGGAGCCAGAGTGGAAACAGAAGGGCTGCTGCAAGCTCAAATCAAGCCTAGCTTCACAGTGAGTTCCAAGCCAGCCTGAGCCAGAGTGAGGTCCAGCCTTAAACAACACTCTCAGCTGAGAACACAAAGACAGGCCTCAGGTTACATGTGTGCTGGCACAGTTACATAGTAAGACGCTAGTCTTAAAAAAAGGGGGGTGGGGTGGGTAGAGATGGCTGGAGAGATAGCTCAGCGATTAAGAGCATGCACTGCTCTTCCAGAGGAAGAGAGTTCAGTCCCAGTCACCACAGCAGTGGCTCACAATCACCTGTAAGTGGAGCTCCAGGAAATCCAACGCCTCTGGCCTCTTTAGGCACCTGCACTCACACACACACACACACAGACACTTAACACAAAATAATAAAAATAATAAAAAAAAAATTGAGACAGGGTCTCTCTGTGTAGCCCTGGCTGTTCTGGAATTCAGTCTATAGACCAGGCTGACTTCAAACTCAGAGATCTACATGCCCCTGCCTCCCTAGTGCTGGGATTATAACACTAAGACATAAGGGTAAACTATGGTGAATTAAGTCAAGCTACAATACCCATATGGGTATGAAACTGGAAACAATGAATGCAGACATCAGAATGAAAATCTAATACATATATTTGAGGAAAGCTCCTCAGCACAGTGAGTTTAACTTTCTAAACATCATCCAACGTACTTATCCAGTTTGCATTTCTACTCTCCAAAACAAAATTGATGAATATATTAATCATCTTAATCTCACCAACACTTGAATATGTTAGTGACAGCATGAGAGGTCAATGATTAAGATTAAGAAAAATGTTGGGGCTGGAGAGATGGCTCAGTGGCTAAGAGCACTGGCTGCTCTTCCAGAGATCCTGAGTTTAATTCCCAGCACCCACACGGTGGCTCACAACCATCTATAATGTGACCTGATGCCCTCTTCTCGTGTGCTGGTGTACATGCATATAGAGCACTCATATACATAAAATAAATAAATAAAATCTTTAAAAAACAATTTAGAAAAATGTTTAAAGCCAGTCGCTGTAGTACACACCTGTGATCCTAGCACTCTGGGAGGTAGTGGCAGGCAGATCTCTGTGAGTTCGAGGCTGGCCTGCTCTACAAGATTCTAGGGTAGCCACATAGAGAAACCCTGTCTCAGGGAAAAAAAAAAAAAAGAATTAAGTTTAAAAGCTGGACTCAATTAAATCCAAGCTATCAACACTGTTCTTTCAAATCTCAGGTGATGTAATGACTGTCCTTCAGGTGATAATGTACCTAATGAATACATATAAACTTTATACAAGCACAGATAAGGTCTCTAATTTAAAATGGCAGAGATCTACATGAGTCAGGCAAGAACAGATGCTTATCTTCTTAAGGAAGAAATAAAAGACAAATAACACAATTCTATGTGTTGGAGGTTGGTCTGGTCTGCCCAAACAAGCAGATTTATATATCCCAAAATGTTTGTAACCTTGCCTAAAAACTTGTTCCTCTCTGACCAATAAAAAGCCAACACACCTGGGCAGGGCAAATGGGATATGGCTACGGTTCAAGGGCTTTGAGGAGAGAGACAGGAAGAGGAGCAGAAAGGAAGATGGCCGGTGTCATGAGTCAGGTAGAGGAGACGCGCCTGACCAGCGTGGATGGAGGATTTGACCCAGATGATGATAATTGACAAGTATTTAGGATTGTGGATGGGAAGTAACTTGATAGAAATTATTAGAAGCAGATGGTATGGGCTCAGGGCAGGGTGTGGGATACCTGCCCTACCATGGGAAGTAGTTTAAGAGATTAGTATCTGCCCTACCCCAGGTTAACTAATGCTATTTTAAAACATAGCAGGTGCCTGTGTCTTCATTGATTGCTAGCGGGTTAGAAAATGCTGCTGTAATAATAATTACAGGACTAATAAGAAACATTATTAGGCCATACTGCTAAATTAGCCACAACTATGTACAAGATTCATCTACGAAAAAACACAAGTACCATGCATTAACTGTGTAAACATACAAACTTTTTTTTTAAAACAATGAACATACACATAAGCTTTATACGCATTAGGTAGATTGTCAACAAATGTTTTGTTTATTTGTTTTTTTTATAATTTTATTTTATTATACATGTATAAAACAAACTACATACAGCAGGGAGAACCATGTGACAATCATGAGAATGAGTTCTATATGTTACATGCATAGTGACTAAAAATATGGAACGCTTCACGAATTTGCGTGTCATCCTTGCGCAGGGGCCATGCTAATCTTCTCTGTATCGTTCCAATTTTAGTGTATGTGCTGCTGAAGCGAGTACTTATTTGGTTTTTTGTTTTGTTTTTCCTTGTTTTGGTCTTTTTAAGAATGGGGGGGTGAGCACTGAAGAGATGGCTCAGAAGTTAAGAGCACTGAGGTCCCAGGTTTAATTCCCAGCACACATGGCAGCTCACAACTGTCTGTAATTCCAGTTCTAGGTGATCTGACACCCTCACACTTAATGCATATAAAATAAAACTAAATAGAATTTTAAACAATAATAAAATGTGGTTGGAGCGATGGCTCATCAGTGAAAATCACTTATTGATCTTACAGAGGACCTGGGCTCAATTCCCAGCATCCACATGGTGCCTCACAACCAGTAACTTCAGTTCCAGGAAATCTAAAGGCCTCTTCTGATCCCCAGATATTAGGCACTCACATGAAGGCAAAACATTCAAACACATACAAAAAATTAATAAATTATTTATTGTTTTTTTGAGACAGGGCTTCTCTCTAGGTAGCCCTGGCTGTCCTGGAACTCGCTCTGTAGAACAGGTTAGTCTCAAACTCAAGAGATATACCTGCCTTTGTTTCCCATGCAACACCAACTGGCTCTAAAAAAACAATTAAAAAATAAAAAGAATTAAATGGTGTGTTATAAACTGCACGTTGTCAAGCAAACAAACAAACAAACAAACAAACTGCATGTTGTTTGCCAGGCCAGCAAGATGGCTCTGCAGGTGAGGACATTTGCCTTCAAGCTTGATTACCTGAACTTGATCCTGAAGGTGTGCATGGTAGAAAGAACCACTCTTTGACCTCCTACATATGATGTCACATGTGTACACAGAGTACACACACACACACACACACACACACAAATTCATGTTGCTTGGAAATACTTTCTGTATCTTCATTTATTCTACAAAATTCTACTAAAAGCAACTACTTCCTCATTCAATGAGAACTGCAGTAATGCTCTCAAAATCACAGTAATATGTTATCATTCTTTCTGCCAGTGCAATGAGCTAATTCAAGACAAGTTAAAGTATATAAATGCAGGTTTATATTGGTGCCAAAGAACGAGGCCAGAGGAGTCGCAATGCAGCGGGAGACAGGAAAGTGCATGCGCAGAGAGAGAAGAGAGGAACCGCAGAAAGGAGAGAGGGGAACCAAAATGTCTCAATCATATAGTAAAGAGCCTCTGGGAGAGGGGTAGGGCGGCCCCTCGCTCTGCTGGAGAGAGAGCTCAGAGTATGCCAGCCACGCCCTGTAGTGGGTAAGGACAGAGGGATGCTCGGAGAGCCTGGAAGTCAGGTCTGCCTTGGTTCAAACAAGGCACCTCGGCCTCTTGTCCCAGGCTTGAAGCCCAAACAAAGCCCCACCCCCATACACAAACACTGATTAGATCCAGGGGATTGTAAACCAACCAACCAACAAACAAAAAGGACCAGAAGATAGGAAGGGACCATATTGTGGGAGATGAAATTCTCAAAGAGTTAAAAATCTAATTTAAAAAAAATCATCTCCAAAAGACTGGTGGCATATGCCTGTAATTCTAGCTCTTAAGAGGTAGAGAGACAGGAGAATTCAAGTTCATACTCTATTTTGTGTGGAATGGCCAAGCCACACAAGTACATTAAACTCCAACCCTGCCCCTCCAAAAAAACACCCCACTCAAAACTAGTTTCTTAATATTCAGAAATTCCTCAAACTGAAATGTTTAATATTAATGACAGGAATCAACAAACATTTCTATAAGAGACACACAAATACTTTAGGCTCCGAGAGCACACATGATCTGTTATTTATATATTTACCAGCTTTGTTTACATTTTAGGAATATTAAAAACAAAAACCTGAGCTGGGGGCAGTGACTCCCACCTGTAAGCTGAGCACCAAGGAAGCAGAACAGGTAAAACTGCTGTGAATACCATGCCCACCAGGGTTACAGAGTGAGACCCTGTCTCAAACAGCAATAAAATATCACACAAAAACAAACCACTAGAATTAGCTTGCCAGCCACAATTTGTCAAGTACTGATTTCTAACAAGCCAGCATGCAGAAAAGACTACTGTAAAAGTCTATTACACCAAAGGCATCAAAACTCACAACAAAGTTAGTTGTGTTTCACATTAATAAAGTAAGGGGACATCATAGCAATTAAAACTGATTAATGTTGAACTCAATACCTTGAAAAGGAAATCTCAGGATGAGAAACAGAAACTTCTAGCATTCATTTTACATGAATAGGAATTTGTATATGTCACATGTGTATGCCTAAAGCACATGCCTCTGCTTGAAAAACAGCAGCTGAAAGTTGACCACAACATCAAAGCTCCAATTTCCTTTCATGATAATTAAAACCATTTACACATCCAAGTAATCCAAACCAGTCAGTCTGCTTTAGATGTCATCAACTGCTGAAAATTAAAAGCAGAATTTAGAGGCTCGTGGTGATTTGTTTTCAATTTTAATTCATAAGAAATACATTAATGAGAAGCCAGGCACACTGGAACATACCTTTAAATCCAATGGCTCAAGAGGCAGAGGCAGGAGAATCTTGTGTGTTCAAGGAGGTCTACACAGCAAGATACTGGACAGCCAGAGTTTATACAATGAAACTTTGCTCAAATTTAGTATTAATTGTGTCTGAAGCCATCGGTCACCACACCACCTTTTTACTTTTGTCTAAAGAACAGTTCTTAGATATTTGATTTAATCTACACTCAAAAGATTCTCATTAGTATCCTGACACTAACACCAAACACAAACTTTACTAATAAAACTGGGTCAAACAAAAGTCTGAAAGGAAGATGAGAGGCGCAACAGTTGCCCAATGGCCTCCTGTCTCTCTTACCTAGACTGGTGGGCTTGATCAGTTCATCCAGCAGGTCATAGAACGGTAGCTTTTGCAGCTTTATATCCGGATGGACTGGGTGCAGCGCTGACGTGAGATGTGGGAGTTCCAGTTCATGTTTAGGTCCCAGAAGAGAAACAGGGAGTAGTGGGGACGATGCAGGGTGACCATCATACGTGAGCTGTGGAATGGTAGATGGAGACAGAGTCGCTGGCATAGGACTTGAATGTACATTGGGGATAGATAAGTCCGCAGGCGTCATAATTTTCTGAGGGAACCGCCGCCTGTAGAGTTCTTTAATTTTCATTTGTACAGCAGGACTACAGCCAGCCTTTAACAAATGCAGGGCTTTTGTAAGAAGTTCGTGTTTGCGTCCGTGCTTGTTCCTCCCAGCGTAGCCCAACAGTACTTGAAGTTCAGAAACTCTAAGGCTCATAACCATTTGCTTAGAGAAAAAAGTGAAATGTAAAATATTAGTATCTGAAACCACAATTTACAATATTCAACAGTTTTTATTTGGCCTCTTCATATGGTTTGCTTAAATGCCAGCCCATTTACCATACTATTTTAAACAGAGCTTAGCCAATTAATAGCAAAGAAGCTTTAAAAGAGTAATAGCATACTTTACTGGTTTCCATGTGGGATTATAAAAGACAAAGGGTCAAGTTTGCACTACACAGGACAACAGCTCACTTTATCCTACTGTTCAGTGACATTAACAAGCACTAATTCTCCAGAAGCCCAGATTATGGACAGCAAAGAGCAGCAATGTGCCCTCAAGAGGAGCCTTGCCTTCTTGAGGGAAAAAATCTGTTAAGTTTATTAAAGCCAAGCAGCCCACCTCAGAACCACACACATTATCAAGTACTATTCTATACTAACTCTGGAATTCAAGGAACAGTTGCTATTTTCCTGTGGCTTACCTCCTTAGTCTTTGCTGCTATACAGCTAGCTGGCAGTCCCAGCAGATGCTAAAGCCTGCACTTCCCACTTAGCCATCAGGAATTCCATACGTACACCATAATGCATGAAGCTACAGGACAGAAATCTACTTACCTTCATTAACAGTGTTCACAATTTATTTCATCATGTTTCTACTTCCCCCCACCTTCTAAGAACAGGAAATGGAAAGTTAATTAGAACCTCCCATTTTAAAGCAACAGAAAGAAAACCAAAGAGGAAGGACTGACCCTGACCACACTGCTACTTATGGGAGCCCTCCCTGTCCCTGACAGGAAATGTCAGAATGGGCACACACCGGCAAGCTTCCCATTCTTGAAGTCCTCCATCCCTTAACTGCTGGGTTCTCTGGCCTTGTATCAAATACCAACACACAGTGGCTGCACTGCCTCCCTCCCTTCCAGTACCACTCACTTAAATACCCTTTCTCATTAGACCAGTGGTTCTCTACCTTCCTAGCGCTGTAACCCTTTGATACAAATCCTAATGTGGTGACCTCCAACCATAAAATTACTTTCATTGCTATTTCATGACTGTAATTGTGCTACTGTTATGAATTGTAATGTAAGTATCTGTGCTTTCTAGCGGGTTGTAGGCAGTCCAGGTGAAAGGGTCACAGCCCACAGGTTGAGAAACACTGCATTAGCTGGCCCTCTCAGGTAGCAGAACAGCCCCCAAAGTGACCATGAATGAAGCACTCTGGTGCAATGTGGCTGGCCAGTCAAAGATCTGTCCATCCCTTCCACTGTTTCCCACCAGGACCCTCGGGTCCAACTTCCCCCAGCAGTAGATTGAAACTGCTTTATGTCTACATCTACCAGTCACTGCTCTGGCGTTTATTTTCAGTTATCTGGCTGCACTGTCATTTCTATCCATCCATGCAGTGATTCCTGGCCCAGATCGAGGCGTTCTAGAACTGGAACCATGACTATCTTATCTCCAGCATCTAGAACCAGAGTTTGTTATCAGCTATGTGGACAGTGAAGGAATGAACAAGAAAAGCATGACAAGGAATGGAGCTGAAATGTGCAGTGAAAAAAAATCATTCAAATCAAGCTAGTGTGGTGGCGCACGCCTTTAATCCCAACACTTGGGAGGCAGAGGCGGGCGGATCACTGTGAGTTCGAGGCCAGGTTGGTCTGCAAAGTAAGTCCAGGACACCCAAGACTATACAGAGAAACCCTGTCTCAAAAAAAAAAAAAAAAAAAAAAAACACCCCAGAAACAAAAACCTCTCAACTCCCACCTCCAGCGACATGCTTCCTCCAGCAAGGCCACACTTCCAAAACCTACCTCAACAACACCACCAATTGAGCCTATGGGAGACAGTCTCATTCAAACATCACACTGTCTTAGGTTTTTTTTTTTTCCCTGTCCTTGTGATAAAATGCTGACAAAAGCAACTTAATGGAAAAAGGTCTATATTGGCTCAAAATTCAGGAGTAGCATCCATTACGGTGGGGAAGTAAGAAGCCAGGTGCTTAAGGAAGCGGAGCACATCACCTTCACAACCGAGAGCAGGGAGCACTGAATGCATCGTGCTACTCAGCACCCCTCCTGCTCTCCAACTGTAAAAGCCAGGACACACAGCTGCTATTACGGTTGGGGGATGGTGCTGCCCATAGTGGGCAGGTCTTCCCACATCAATAAACAAAATCAAGATACTCCCAACAGGCTCACCCAAGGCCCATCTCCCAGGTGACTCTAGAACCTGCCAATTACACTAGAGGTCAATAGACAAGTGTGTTTGTTCTAAATCAGGTGGTGGTGGTAGTGGGGAAACAGAGTAAAATTTTAGAAATAGCTATCTTTCCTTTTAATTCAATCCCATTCTCTAAGCCAGAAACAAAAACAGCAATCCAATAATTACCAAAAATGTCAGTGATGGTAACTTTTGTCCTTAACTGTGAGTGTAAAATTAAATGTAGTGCAGATGTACTGTTGTATTTCTATGAAAAACACACTGACAATTACATAAAATAAAATCTCTTGCTTGAAGGATCAAAGAAAAAGTTAAATGACAAAATAAACTTGACAGCTGTCAGTTACATTTTGACTGCCTCAGAAAGAGCAAAGCAAACAATAGCAACCATTACAATAATACTTACATAGTATGCACTCAGAAGATACCTATTAGCAACTCAGGATTTCCAGTCTGATTTTTTTTGTTTGTTTTGTTTTGTTTTGTTTGGTTTGGTTTGGTTTCGAGACAGGGTTTCTCTGTGTTAGCCTTGGCTGTCCTGGACTCACTTTGTAGACCAGGCTGGCCTCGAACTCACAGCCATCCGCCTGCCTCTGCCTCCCGAGTGCTGGGATTAAAGGCGTGCGCCACCACACCCGGCGTCGAGTCTGGTTTTTTTAAAAGAGGATTTATCATAGCCATGTTTTTGAGACAAACATCATTTTTTACACAGGAAACAAAAAAAGAATATATATTCACTACTTTATAGAGACATTTTGAAGAAACAAACAACATGCCTACTAATTGGGGGGTGGGAATCAATTAAATCAGTTTATTTCAATTTCCAATCCAAGTTTCAGCATTTAAACTAAAAAAGAAAAACTTATGGCTAAGATATGTGTGAGTTCTCATTGGTTATCACATGATTATCACTGCACCTAATAACCTTGCACAGTAAAAGGCCAGGTAGTGGTCCTTGCTATTACTGGAAGCGCTTTCACGTGCTTTTAAGAGGCCGTACTAAGAACTGAAGAAGGAGCGGAAAAGGTCTAGCCATCTGAAGCATCACTCAAATGAATGGCTGCAGAGAAGCATGGAACAATTAAATCACAATTCTGAGGTGTTGACATCACACAGGAAAATTAAACATTTAAATACTTCTGAGACGTTGAAATGAAATATATTTTAATCTGCAATATGCTTAAAATTCTTCATGTGTTAAAACTACAATAAAATGAATACTACAACTAAGGATAACATTAACCATGATAGCTATCAGAAATCACCACCTCCCAGGGAATTCCAGCATTCTGCTGACTGCATCCTAGGATGATAGAGTTCTCAAAATCCTAGGGAATTAAAAATGGTTGAAGCATCTATATTCTGCACAGAAGAGTATTCTGTGAAGGAAATCTTCCTACAGAGTTTTATTTTTTTAATCAGACAGATATATACGTGATTTTAAACTTCTTTAAAAATTTTTTATTTTTATTTATGTGATTTTCACCTGTATGTGGATACCCAAGGAGACCAGAGGGGGTCATCAGATTTTCAACTTTCTGGAACTGGAGTGATAGATAGCTGTGAGCCACCTGATGTGGATGCTGGGAACCAAACATAGGTCCTCTTAGAAGAACAGCGAACTTTTTCTTTTTTTAAACCACCGTGCTCTTTTCAGCCCCACATGTACATTTTTTATTTTTTAATTTAGTTATTTATTTTATGTGTATGAGTGTTTTGCCTCCTTATATGTATGTGCACCGTGTGCATGCCTTGGTGCCCATGGAGGTCAGAAGAGATAACTGGATCTCCTGAACTAGACGTATAGATGACTGTAAGCTAACATAGGTAGAGAAATTAAACCCTCGTCTTTGGAAAGAACAAGTTCTCTTAACCATTGGGACATCTTCTAGCACATGTCCGCAATTTTAAAAGCCTAACAGCTGGGGCTGGGTGCAGTGGTGCACACCTGTAATCCCAGTGCTCCAGAGGCAGAGGCAGGCGGCCCTCTGTTGAGTCTGAGGCCAGCCTGGCCTACAAAGTAAGTCCAAGACAGCCAAGGCTATACAGAGAAACCCTGTCTGTCTTGAAAAACAAAACAAACAAAAAGCTTATTAGTTTTACAAGAAATAGTTCCTTGCTGCACTCAATTTTAGCTATTTCTTCTGGAATTTTTCACCGTCTATGAGATAGTGTTCTTAGCTGCCAAATCTCATCTACCATCTATCTCCCTGTGGTGCTGTGATTGAATCAGCTGACTCTTCTTTACATTATTACAATGTCTAAATAAAATTCACTGCTGAACCCAAAGTACATCACAATTACTCTTTTTTTATAGTTTTGCTCTTTATAATCAATATATACCATTTTGTGCCTGATTAATATTCTGTACGCCTACTATCAATTCATCAGCATTATTCAAACTTTCCCCTCTCAATATATTCAATTATGTGAAGGAAAGCCATTTTAACTTTGGCTGGTTTTGTTTTAGATCTATTTCCTTTTTCTGATTTTGTTTTGTTCTGAGTTGTCTTGTTATTTTTTGAGACAGGGTTCTCCCTATGTAGCTCATGCTAGCTTCAAACTCATTATCTTCTTGCACCTCAGACCCCATACATGCTAGAATTACAGAACTTCTTCGTCCTAGGCCTGCCACAAGGTTCCAATGTGGACAGTTCGATCAGAATCTGGTGCACACTTGGGGTCACAGCATTTCCCTTTGATGTGTTCTAGGAACTCCTATGTATATCCCACACTGAACCCCGTTTCCTTGTCTCTGTTCCTCCTTTCTTGGCTTCTCTTAAGTATTTTCTCTAGTAGATTTCTGAGAAAGAGGGGCATGAGAGGCGTCTTTTTATTCCCTGCATTATACAATCAACACTTCCTTACACTCGGTCCTTAAGTTTGGCTCAATATAAAGTTTTAGAGAGAAAATCTTGTGCAGAATTTTGAAGCCTAATTTTATGTTTCCAGTGTTGGTATTAAAAAAGATGGTCTAGGGGCTGAAGGGAAGGCTCAAGCAGTTAAAAGTACTTGCTGCTCTTGTAGAGGGCCCTGGTGCTGGGACTTGCAAGTTCGATCCCCAGCATCTACATGGTGTCTTACCCACTAACTTAAACTCCATTTCTAGGGGATTTGACTCCCTTCTTCTGATCTCCGAGGGCAGAAGCCACACATGCTGCCTATACGTGTATGCAAGCTGAACACTCATATACACGATATATAATAAAAATTTTAAATATTAATTTATTTTATGCATTTGAGTGCTTTGTTTTCACGCACACCAGAAGAGGAATTCAGATCTCATTACAGATGGCTGTGAGCCACCATGTGGGTCTTGGAAACTAAACTCAGGACCAATGGAAGAGCAGCCAATGCTCTTAACTGTTGAGCCATCTCTGCAGCCCATATAATAAATGTTTTTAAAACATTCTTTAAGCTTAGATGCAAGGCTTTCTGGCACATGCCTATAATCCCAGCACTTGGGAGGTGGAGGCAGAGGGATCAGAACTTCAAAGTCACCCTCAGCTAAACAGTGTGTTTGATGCCAGTCTGTGTTGCAGACACGCATGCACGCACGCACGCGCATATCTATTCCCTACTACACAAGGGGAAAGAGTCCATATTAGAATTAGCTCTGACCTTCCTTATTAACAGCTGTGTCTACATTGTGAGGAAGACTAAGGCCCCCTCCAGCTGTTAAAATCACTCATTCACACCCTGCTGTGGTGGTTTCAGGTCAGCCACAAAGCAGACTCTGCACTGAGAGTCTTTATCTAATATCACTATATAACCAAGTAGTTAATTATGCCATATTTCATATGTAACATTATTTTCTATAAATCTGAAGTTCTATAATTATATACACTAAAGCCAGGCATGGTGACTCATGCCCTTAAGCCAGCACTGGGAAGAGGTGGGAGGACTGATGGAAGTCTACAATCTACAAAATGAGTTACAGCCCAGTCTGGTCTACACAATGAGGTCCAGGCCTGCTAGGATGCAAAGTCAGAATGTTCCGCCCCCACACAAAAAACAACAATTTAGATACGTTAAGGAAAGCATTGTAAAAATAAAAATACTCTCTCCATTATTTTTAAAGTCAGATTATCCAATGAGACTGAATTCTAAATTCTGAGCCATTTTTAATCTTCCCACTAGTACTGGTTCACAGCTGGCACAGTGGTTCCTATTTGTAAGCCTAGCTCCTGAGAGACTGAGGTAGGATTGCTTCCATGTAAGGCCAGACTAGGCTACTACGCAGTCAGTCCCAGAGCAGCCTTAGCTACAAAGAGACATAGCTTTTAAAAAACAAACAAACAAATAAACAAGAAAAAAAAAAAAGAATAAAGATAGAAATGAAAATATAAAACAAATAGTTAATAACCAAATGGGAGTTAGCAATTTGTCAGCAAGGCCTAGTTTAACCAGAAAACCTAGTTAGACAGTTTTTACTCAAAGTAGTAAATCAGGTTGGCTGCATTCTTCTCCATAATCCTCTACTCCCACCCACCCCACCCACCCCCGATTTCTCTCATCTGTTATTTATTTCTCAACATAAGACAACTGGAAAGTAATCTGCAGCACCAGCCCTCTAGCTATCACCTTCATCTCTCAGCCTCCATCCCATCATACTGATTACACTACGCTCTCAAAAGATGACAAAATATTGTGACTATATGTAAACAGAGATTCTATTTCCCTTCAAGCAAAGTACAAACTTAACATTTTGAAAGGGTTACCATGGTTTCAGTTTCTGATAGATGATTTACACATCATCCCCATCCATGTCCTACCACGTTTCATGAAACATATGGATATAGGCTTCAAAAGCTCCTTCTTGTTAACATGAATACTAAAAATAACAAATCTAACCCAGACTGTTTTAAAATTTGGACACAGTATTAAGTTTAGTTTAATTTAATTTAAAATCCTAGAATTTAAAATACTAACACACTGACCAACTTCATGTGTGGAGAGAGGAAAATGTGGCTCTTATTTAAGGAAAAGGCTGCTCTGCTCTGCATGTGAATGTGCTGTAAATGAAGGCGTCTTCCACGGTGGTCAGGCACCTACTCTGTGCACAGAGGAAAGGACGAGCACAGCGAAGTATCACACGAATTCAACACTTACTGTGTGACAGGGTGGTAATACTATGGAAAGGATTCAGATTTCCATACAAATTGCACACTAGTTTCTCAAATTATAATTTGGGGGAAATACTTTCACTTTTAAAAGGAGGGTACTATGGGCTGCTGAGATGACTCAGCAGGAAAAAGCCCTTGCTGTCCAGCTTAACTACCTGTTTAATCTCTGGAAAACCAACACCTATCCCCTAACCTCCACACACTGGCCACGGTGCAAGTATACACACACACACACACACACACACACACACTAAAATAAAGGATTGCCAGGAATAGTGACACATACCTACAATTCCAGCACTTGGGATATTAGGACAGGATTACTAATTCAAGACCAGCCTAGACTACACAGCAATGTTGCCTCAAGAATCTTTTTGAAAGAAAGAAAAAGGAAAAGATTGCTTAAACTTTTAAAACTTTATATTGCTAACTATTAAATGAATCTCTTGCTCTTGAGAAGTAGTTCATATAGTCAGTACAGTCTATTAACCTTAGAAATGTTTTCAATTATAGACTTGGGTGGATAAAAATAAAACTTTCATGTTAAATGCCTAGATGTGCCTGCTACACATGTTCTAATAAACATGATTAGTTTCCTTAGCACAAATTTGAACCCACAACACAAGACTGCTAGCAATTCTCGCCCATGTGTAAGAAATCTGACACTAAATGTGAGGTCGGACAGTAAGATGATGATGCCTGACTCCAGGCTCCTTATTACCAACACACACCAGGGTCTTAGCACAAAGCTCAGCCAGGACAGAGCACAGTGTTACGAGGACACACACAGAAATGGACAGGAGGGAATACTGAAGGAGAGCTACAGAAATTAGCTCAACAAAGTGAGGAGGCAGTGGGCTAAGTACATGGTGGCAGTGACATGTTATAAAAACAGTGCTTGGGAAGTTAATGAAGTAACCTCCAGTAGGGAAGTCTAAGAAACAAGGATTCTAGCTAAAAAGTTACAGCTACCAGCAGAAGCTGTTCATCTCCATGAAAGGTAAGAAGGGGCTGTGACAAAGGAAACAAGAATTCTAAGAGAAACCATCAGCTATGTTCTGTACTCTAGCTATAGGTGGGTCTTTTAAAAAAATCAGTACTGTCAGCCGGGCGTGGTGGCACACGCCTTTAATCCCAGCACTGGGGAGGCAGAGGCAGGCAGATTGCTGTGAGTTCAAAGCCAGCCTGGTCTACAAAGTGAGTACAGGACAGCCAAGGCTACACAGAGAAACCAAAAACCAACAACCAAGCAAACAAAAAGAACTACTTCAGAGTACGGGGCAGAACCTACTCGAGGTTACAGAACTAGACGGGTGTGAACTCAAGACTCCAAAGTCAGATCCAAAGTCCAACATTTAACCTGCTACAACGTAGAGGTGCCAAGGTAGAAGGAGCACTTGAAATCAGGAGCTCAAGATCCACCCAGACAACATACTGCTACTGCTCAAATAGCAAGCTCCAGCTTCAGAGACTGTCCAAACAGTAACAACAACAGAGGAAGATGCCCAACAGCAACCTCTGGCCTCCACACAGGCAAGCACACCACCCACCCACATTCATTTGATACTAAAACACACACTTTTTTTCTCTCTTTCCTGTGTGTGTGTGTGCGCACGCGTGCGCGCGCGCACGTTAGTTCAACAGTCAGCCAGGTATAGCAGTAACACATGCCCAGGTCTCAGCAGAGCAGGGAGGATCAAGAATTGGAGGATGGCCTGGACAAACAATGACACTGCCTTACAACATACAATTAAAAGAAACAAAAAGTCAACGTTAATGCTATTCTAATGTCTTTTGCTACTAATAGATTGTAGTTAATTTGACTTAGCAAAACACTAACTTAAAAATAAATGACATTAAAAAAAAAAAAAAAACAGTGAGGGAGGTAAAAAAGAGGCTGGGAGAAAAGAGGACTCCCCTGAGTAAAGCACTTGCCACAAGCCTCCCAGCACTGAGTCCTCACCACTGGCACATACAGACACACCTCATTCCTTCAGATATGCAAACAAATGTTTGAATAAAAAGTAAACTACTTCAAACTTAGAATCAAAAGCAAACTCTGTTTCTAAAACAAATGCTCAGCCCTCTGTGCCTGTTACTGTTAGCAGATTCTGAAAAACACTAACCAACTCAGGATGAGATGTTTACCTAGGAAAAAAAAATGTACTGAACAAGTGTTGAGCACTGAACATGTTGGGTTTAAAAACACCAACAAAACTGTCCAATCCTTCACTACTGACATCATTTTCATGCAGGTAATGCTGCTAGCTAAAAACATCTTATTTTTCTTTACAATGGGTACAGAAAGAGTCAAGACAGGCTTCTATAATAGGTACTACATACAGCAAGAATTTCCTAAAAAAATAGTCTGGAATTAAGGGTTATTAATTAACATCCCTTCCATTAGTCTGTATTATTCCTGAAACTATCTAAATTCGGGAGTAGAAAAAAAACTACAAAGAGGATTACCATGCCGTCCAACTTTGCCACTCCTGTGTACATATTCCAAGAGGAAATTAATGTTTATGGCATGAGTCACAACAGTGACTAGATGGCCTAGATGTCCACCAACAGATAAAGGGGCAGAGAAAATGCCATGCATTCACACAATGGCGGTTATTCTCTTGTAAAGAATGAGTGATTCCATGAGCAGGGAAATGGATGGACCTGGACAGCATCATGGTAAGTGAAGTCAAACTCAGAAAAACTAAAACCTTTTCTTTAGTATGTGAAATCTTTGATGTACATATGCACATGCAATCCAAGTGGAAGTATCTGAGAAGAGGAAGGGGAGGGGTAGGAATGGAACTGTAATACAGGATAGAGAGGGGGTGTATAAGCAAAGAACACGCTAAACAAATGTGAAAATGTCGTAATCAAACCAGCAATTTGTACAACGTATACAACCAAAAATAAAAATCTTAAATTTCAGTAGTAGACATTACCAGTAATTCTAAACTTCCATGTTCTTTTTTCTAATTATGGTTCAGCTAAATGCAAAACACCATGTATTTAGTGTGTGTGTAGGTAATGTGTGCATGTGTATATATGTACCATACACATACCAGTGCACACAGAGGCCAGAGAACGATGCTGGGTATCCTGCTCTACTGTGCTGTCTTAGTCCCTTGAGAGAGGGTTTCTCACTGAATCTGGAGCTAGGATGCCAGGCATGAAAGCCCAGCAATCATGCTGTCTCCAACTGTTGTTGGGGAGACAGAACACATATCTACCCACTCCAGATAGACACCAAGACAGAGCAAAGTACAGATAGTCCAACTTGGTGAACTGTGAGATTTATTGGGGTTACTTACAGAAGTGTGGGTGAGTGGTTACCTGCAGAACAGAAATGACTCAAAGACAGCTGCACTACCAAGACCCAACCCAGCATGAGTGACAGCTCACAAAAATTGGAAACCCACACCTTTAATTCCAGTACTCGGGAGGCCAAGGCAGGTGGATCGCTTTGAGTTCAAGGCCAGCCTGGTTTACAAAGAGTACAGGACAGCCAAGGCTAACACAGAGAAACCCTGTCTCAAAACAAAAACAAAACAAAACAAAAATTGGGAAACCTGTAGCACACTGTACAGCCTTAACAGGTTGGTGTGTGTCTTTTCCAAGTGTCTCTGGTCTAAACCACTTCCAGGCATCTCAACTGGATTTTGCTTCTCCCAGGCAGCTGGTCTTCAGAGTCTTCTTTGCAGCTCTGGTCAGTTAGTCTAAAGGAAGCTCAGCTTGTACTGTTTACTCTGACAGGGCAGGACCTAGTGAATATGGTCAGTTTCAGGGACTTCCTGAACTCAGTCTGAGTTGTTTACTTTCCTGCTTAAAGAGCTTCCCTGCAGGATGAAATCTTTCAACCTCTAAGGAAGCTGTTACACACCACCACCCTCCATAGTGCAGGAGTCAGGGGCTCATGGCCACATCCAGCTTTTAACCTGGGTTTGGGGACTTGAACTCAGGCCCAAATGCTTGCACAACAAACACTTTTACCACCAAGCCATCTCCCCAAATGCCTCTAGCCCTCTTCATTTCATTTTTTATATGTAGCTATTTTGGCTGCACATATGTTTGTGTGCCACTTATGTGCCTATGGAAGCCAGAAAAGTTTATCAGATTCCCCTGGAACTGGAGTTACAGTTATGAACCTCCATGTATGTGTGCTGGGAATCAAACCTAGATCCTCCGCAAGAGCAGCCAGGCTCCTAACAGCTGAACCATCTCTCTCCAGCCATTACACATGGCTTTTTACTGGGGCTGGAGAGATGGCTCAGCGGTTAAGAGCACTGGCTGCTCTTCCAGAGGACCTGAGTTAAATTCCCAGCAACCACATGGTGGCTCATGACCATCTATAATGTGATCTGATGCCCTCTTCTGGCCTGCAGGTGTACATACAGGCAGAGCACTGTATATAATAATAATAAATAAACAAATCTTTAAAAAAATAAAAGGCCGTTTACTTTTTCAAGACAGGGGTTCTCTTGTGTATTCTTGGCTGTCCTGGACTTGCTCTGTAGACTGGGCTGGCCTGGAACTCACACAGATCCACCTACCTCTGCCTCTCTGAGTGTTGGGATTAAAGATGTGGGCCACAGCACCTATCTGTGTTTTTAGATCTCATTAAAAGGACTTCTAGACCAATGTTTCTTTTCCAAGTCTATTTAAGGCAGAGCCTCATTATAGCCCAGGCTGGTTTTCTTCCAGTCTTAAAATCCTACAAAAATTCTGGAGGAAAGGAGAAGTCAGAGTCCTTCAGACACCATCCTGAGAAGTCAAGATGGGGTGGAGTGTCCAGAACCCTAAGTGTAGGCAGAGGGTGTGGTAACCAGATCCCTAAGAAGTGTAGAAAAGGGGTAGAGTGATCCAAATATATTATGTATAAAGTTGTCAAAAGTATAGACATCCAATTGTACAGCCTATGTTTGGCTTTCATCCCAAAAGGGAGAGAAAACAAATATGTAAATTGTAAATCAATCACAGATATATGTGCAAGAATATGTGCAAGAGCTAAGCTTTGCTCGAAAGGAAATTATTAGGTAAAACTAGGTTAGAGCACATCTCAGGCTTGTTTATTTACCCACATGATTCTCATCCATGCCCACTGGGGGGCAGGGGAGAGGAAGCAATGCAAGGTTGAGACATATTCTCAAAAAAACAAAACAAAACAAAATTAAATATTCCTCATAGCATGAAAGATCCTGGCGGCAGAGATGTAGGACGCCACTCAGCAGCTGTGGGCTGGCTAACTTATTAATAGCTGCATCTCCTATATGCTTATTGTTTTTGTCTTTTTAACCATAAAAGGTCAGGAATGAAGTAAAAGGACAGTCTCCTTTTTTGTTTTGTTTTGTTTTGTTTTGTTTTTCGAGACAAGAGTTTCTCTGTGTAGCCTTGGCTGTCCTGGACTCACTTTGTAGACCAGGCTGGCCTTGAACTCACAGCGATCCGCCTGCTTCCGCCTCCGAGTGCTGAGATTAAAGGTGTGCGCCACCACCACCGGCGACACTCTAGTCTTAAGCCAGAAACTCCTGTGGTATGGCTCTCCATTTTTTTCTTCAAAAAAGATTTACGTTTCCATCATTTTTATATTCTTGAAAATGGAAGCTACCCCTTCCCTTGTGTTAAATCTATCAATACCAACTGTTATCACTAGGGTTGGCACTGAAGTTCAATGGTAGAGCTCTTTGCCCATCAAAGAAGAGGCCCTGGGTTTGAACCCAAGGACTACAAAGAAAAATCTACTGTATTACATACAAAACAGAAAATACTGGACTTTGTTTTAGCTAGGGTTTCTATATTGCTATTATAAACACCATGACCAAAAAAGCAACTCCAGGAAGAAAGGATTTATTTCTTCTTACATTCTGAGGTAACAGTCCATCCTTGAGGAAGTTAGCACAGGACCCAAGCAAGGCAGGAACATGGAGGCAGGAACTGATACAGAGACCATGGAGGAATGCTGCTTGCTGGCTTGTTCCTTGTGGCTTGCTCAGCTGGCTTCCCCCCTCCACCCCAAGACAGGGTTTCTCTGGGTAGCCCTGGCTATCCTGGAACCCACTCTGTAGACAAGGCTGTCCTTGTCTAGAGAGATCCACCTGCCTCTGCCTCCCAAGTTCTGGGACAAAAGGCATGTGCCACCACTGCCCAGCTGCTTGCTTTCTTATAGTACCACAATACCCAAGATTCAGGGGTGGCAGCATCCACAGTACGCAGGGCCCTCTCACATCAGTCATCAATCAAGAAAATGCACTACAAGCTTGTCCATGAGCCAATCTAGTGGTAGCATTTTCTCAATTGAGGTTTCATCTTCCAAAATGACTTGAGGCTTGGATTAAGCTGACACAAAACTAGTCAGCACAGGCTTGCATTCACATGCACATTTCTTAAGTTTCAGACAGGGTCTTACTATGTAGCTCAGGTTAGTCTTGAACTTGTAATTATCTTGGATAGGACTCCTCAGTGCCTAGATTACAGGTATACACCACCAGGTCTAGCAAAATAGAAAAGAAATTAAATATGTCATTTAAAACTGTCCGAAGGCAGGCATGATGGCACATGCCTTTAATCTCAACACTCAAGGAGGCAGAGGCAGACAGATCAATGTGAGTTGGAGGCCAGCCTGGTCTACAAAGCAGGTCCAGGACAGCCAAGGCTACACAGAGAAATCCTCATAAAAACAAAACAAAAAAGCTCTGGATATATTTTTAAATGTTTAATCATTAATGGCACTGTGCCACAAAAAAGCACCTTCAATAAGTATATAATATGTGCTTTTCAGTTTTGCTTCTACTTTCATGTCGTATGTACATATATGGTTTTATTAATATGTTTATACAAACCTACAACCCACAATAAAACAAGTATTATCTGTCTTTATGAGATGTAGTTCACTAAATATGATCATCTCCACTTGTGTCCATTTTCCTGCATCCTGATGGATGAAAACATTCCATTTGGTATATGCATGCATGATACATCACACTCTCTTGGCCCTTTCTCTTGACAAACAACTTAAGTGTTAGTTTTAAAGTTAGTGGTTATGAAGAATGTTGCAGTAATCACTAATGTGGTGGCTTAGCGTCCAAGACATGTCCAGGAGTGGTATATATAGACTTAATGTTCCTAACTATATTTTATTATGAACTTATTAATGAGCCTACCTCCCTTACAACCTGACTAACCCAAATAATAGGAAAAGGAGATTAAAGAACAAATAATGAAACCTTAAGGGTATTAGTTCTGAGGAACCATTCTCCTGGTGTAGTCAGCAGGACCTCAGCAAACCAGCAATCGCCAAAGTTGCTGCTGGAACCTGGAGCCTCAGCTGGAGTCCAAAGCCTTGAAGCCTTCCCTGGAGCAGTTCTCTCTAGGAGCTTCTCTTGAATTGTTGCAAACAACAACCAAAACAATCCCAAGTCCTTTGTTTCAGCCTCTTGTTTTGGGGCATATGTATGTATGTATGTATGTATGTATGTATGTATGTATATATGTATATATATATATGTGTGTGTGTGTGTGTGTGTGTGTGTGTGTGTGTGTGTGTGTGTGTGTGTGTATCTCCTCTCAGAGTCTCAGAGTCTCTACTAAGATGTTTTCAGCTGGCAACATCCAAGCTCCCCCACCAAGTGGTTCAACTTCTAAAGGAATAAACATCCTGCTCTCTCACTAGTCTGTGTTCCCAATCCCACACTTGGGATCAACACAAAAACATGTTTCTCTCTCCTACAGGTATAGCTGGGTCATAATAGACTACTTCCAGTCTTGTGAAGAACCTTCATGCTATTTTCCATAGCGGCCTGATGAGCTTACACTCCTAGCAGCCGTCCCATGCACTTGCTGGTATTTGTTCCCTCAATAACCGCTACCCTGGCTGGGGTGAAACGGGATCTCACTGTAGGGTTTTGTTACTGTTCCTGAACTCAGATCCATACGTACTTTAATGCCATCTTCCCAGCCCCACAATGTAGGCTTAATTTGCATTTCTCTAATGGCTAATAGTGGTGAATATTTTTCATGTTAATTGGCCGTTTCTTTATATGTCGTCTTTTGAGAACTGTCTATCCATTCCATCTATTATCTATTTAATTGGATTTGATTTCTTGTTATCTAGTTTTTTGAGTTCTTTGTATATTCTAGATATAATTAACTGTCAGATATATAGCTAGTCAAGACTTTCTCCTATCCCCACCCCCACCCCAAGACAGGGAGAGTTTCTCTGTGTAGCCTTGGTTGTCGGGGAACTCTTTGTATACCAGGCTGGCCTCAAACTCAAGAGATCCTCTTGCCTCTGTCTCCTGAGTGCTGGGATTAAAGGGGAGCACTGCCATGCCTGGCTCTTTCTCCTATTCTTTGGGCATTCTCTTCATTGATTGTGTCCCTTTGCTAGGCAGAAGCCTTTTAATTTCATCAAATCTTATCTGTCCTTGTTGGCATCACTTCCTGAATGACTGAGGCAGCTTTGGGTACTCCTTGGTCCTTGACCAACACTCAAAAAATGGAAATTTCTTGTTTGTTTGCTAAAGGGTCTCAACTTTGTAGCTCAAGCTGACCTGGAACTCTCAGCAACCCTGCTGTACCATCATCTTGTTATCTGGGATTAACAAATGGCAATTTAAATTTTTCTTAACTTTATTGTATAGGTATGGGATTTTTGCCTACAAGTATGGTTGTGTATCACTTATGTGCCTGGTGCCCTTAGAGGCCAAAAGAGGGTGTTGGATGGCAGGAATTAAAGTTACAGAGGTCTGTAAAAGCCATGCGAGTGCTAAGAATCAAACCCAGGTTTTCTGGAAGAGCAGCCAGTGCTCTTAAACACTGAGCCATCTCTCCAGCCCCCAAATGGTAATTTATTTATTTTTGTTTTGTTTTCCAAGGCAGAGTTTCTCTGTGTAGCCCTGGCTGGCCTCGATCCTGCCTTTGCCTCCCAAATGCCAGGATTAAAGGTGCGCACCACCACGACCAGCATCAAATGGCAATTTCTTAAAGGCTGTTCCAATATAAAATCTGAAACCATAACAATGAAAATTTCTTATTTATTGAAAGTCATTTTGAGCCAGGCATGGTGCTGTACACCTGTAACCCCAGCACCAGAGGCAGGTGGATCACTGCAATTTCAAGGCCAGCATGGTCTACAAATCAAGTCCAGGACAGCCAAGGCTACACAGAGAAACCCTCCCTGTCTTGGGGAAAAAAACAAACACCTTCCTGCCAAAACAAAACAAAACAAAAGTCAGTTTTTGCCAGGTGCAGTGTCGCAGGCCTGTTTTCCTAGCACTTGGTGATGCAGAGGCAGATGGATATTTCCAAGTTTAAGGCCAGCCTGGTCTACAAAGCAAGTCCAGGACAGCCAAACCCTATCTCAGAAAACCTGTTATTTCAAAGCATAGTGGTACACGTTTGTAATACCAGCAGTTGGGAGGTGCAAACAGGTGAAGAGGAAGTCTAAGGCCAGTGCTGGGACTATAGCTCCCTTATAAAAACCCTGGGAAGTCCTGGGTTCGATTGCCAGCACTACACAAGCCAAGCCCTGTGGTACATGTCTACAATCCTAGCACTTTATAGGTGAAAGCAGTAAAGATCAGAAGTTCAAGGTCATCTGAGGTGCATAGAGAATATGAGGCCAGCCTGGAATCCCTGAGACCCTTTCTCAAAACAACAAAAGCAAGTTTAAGAACAGCTACATAGTGAGTTTAAGACCAGCTTGGGCTACATGAAATCCTATTTCAAAAAGCAAACAAAATCCAATTGATCTTTTTATTCAAATATGACTTTATAAAATCATGCACTGGCTATTTTTCAAATGTTGAGTTCAGCTAAGCATGGTGGTACCTGAAATCCTAGCACTTGAAAGAGGCAGGAGGGTCACACTAGCTACATACACAGTCCAAAATCAGCCCAGGTGATATGAAATCCTGTTTCAAAATAAATGAGAGTTGGCCAGGTTCCACACTTGTTCCAGCACTGACGCAGCTCACTACTCACTTCACTTACTCAAACCAACAGCATCACAGGACTCACTGGAGTACGGAGTCTGTCAAACTCACAGTGGCAAGTGCAGCAGTTTTCCAAATGTCAATTTCTCTTTGGAAGCTTAAATTTTATCATTAGCAATGACTACTGTCAGTTGTTTTCCTTGTAGTGACAATCTCACTTTATTTTCAAGAAAATGTATGCCAAATACCCATTCTGTATAGGCCATACTTTACCAAGCAATTATTTCAAGTAGAAATAGTGTTCCACTTAGAAAGGCAGCTAGTTTAGTTTTGCTGCTCCACAACTGCACAGGCTCTGCTCTGAGCTAATCATAGGCCTGCCAGCAAGAAAAGCACTTCAAACAGCATGCTCTAGGAGGTAAGCAAAGACGGAATCAATGGCAAATCACTAACTTTTATTTCTTTATCAAGGGCATTAAATGTAGCCAGCCAGTTTTCCTACCTTCTCCCACCATGTATGTGCACTGTGTGCTTCCTAGAGGGGGACTGGGGGGGGGGAGTGTGAGTATGTGTGTATGTGTGGTGTGTGGTGTGTGTGTGGTGTGTGTGTGTGTGTGTGTGTGTGTGTGTGTGTGTGTGTAATCCAATTCAGGACCTCAGGCAAACTAGGCAAGCACTCTGCTACCCAGCCACATAACCTGTCCAGTTATTTTTATTTTTAAAGGATTTATTTTTTTCACTTCCAAAAGTCTATTGATGGTGAATACACTAATATAACTCAGTCACACCACAGCACTGATCATGCTTTATTCACCGTTGATGTTATAACTGTCAGCATACCAAACAATGCCCTACTAGTACTGGAAAGTGGTTTTGACCTAGAGATACTCAGGAGTCTGAGAAACAAACTCTGAGATGGTAGATAATTGGTTGATGCCCTACATTTATAATCATTAAACAGATGCATTTTCTGCTTAAGTAACCAACTATATATATATATACATATATATATATATATATATATATAATGCATGTATGTATATATATGCGTGTATATATATATACATATACACACATATATATGTTCAAGCCAATAGTCTAGTGCCTCATGCATTCAAACCCATAATGAGCGGAAGATTGTGAGACATTATGTAAATAACAAATACTAGCTACCACACTACAAGCCAAGTTCTAAACCAGAAACATGTTATGGTTTGAATGTGAGTGCCCCCCATAGGCTCTTATGAGTCCTCAGAAGGCAGTACTATTTTAGAAACTGGTGGAAACCTTAATTTAAGAGTGGGGCCTTGATGGAGGACGTCAGTCACCAGGGAGTGCTTTTGAAGGATGCCTTGTCCCAGGTTCCCTCCTTTCCCTCTGGTGGCCAGAAAGCAAACAGCACTGTTCTCCCACCAGCACCTACCACCATGATGTCCTGCTCCACCACAGGCCTACAGCAACAGAGTAAACATGGGCTGACACCTCTGAAACCAAGAGCTGAAGTAAACATTTCCCCTCAGGCTGCTCACGTTAGTCTTTTGTCAGATGTCAAGAAGCCTGACAATTCTTCCTCATTCCCTTCCTTGGGTAACTTGCAGAAGGGTGGAACCCATACAATTGCATTGTCTCTCTTATTTGTTTGTGAAATAGGGTCTCACTATGTACTCAAATGGCCTCAAATCCAGCTGCCCCAGCCACCTGAGGGTTAGTGATCAAAGGTGCCACCATCCCAGCCACAATGATTTTAAAATACTGAAAAAGCATTTACACATATACATATGTGTGAATACATGTCACCTAAAAAGATACTGTACCACAAATGAAATACCTTAAAAATAGGAAAAACAGGGCCGGGCGTGGTGGCGCACACCTTTAATCCTAGCACTCGGGAGGCAGAGGCAGTGGATTGATGTGAGTTCGAGGCCAGCCTGGTCTACGAGTCCAGGACAGCCAAGAATACACAGAGAAACCCTGTCTCAGAAAAGAAAGAAAGAAAGAAAAGAAAAGAAAAATAGGGCTGGAGAGATGGCTCAGAGATAGAGAAATGGTTAAGAACACTGGTTGCTCTTCCAGAGGCCCTGGGTTCAATTCCCAGCAACCACATGGTGGCTCATAACCATCTATACTGGGATCTTGTGCCCTCTTCTGGTGTGCAAGTGTATATGCAGATAGAGTACTCACATACATAAATAAATCTTTTTTAAAAATAGGAAAAACAAATAACCTTTAAGAGATACTTTGAGATTTAAAAAAGAAAAGCTATCATTTTTACTCTGAAACTTTTCTGATCTTTAGGATAGACCCGTGTGACTTAGTTTCTTAGAAAAAAAAAAACTTTAAATTCACCATATAAGTCCAAGATAACATGTTAAGTTCTATTTTAAGCACTGTACCATGAAACCAGGAACAAGCTTGCCCACATTCAGAAACTCAAATGCAGAAGTGTTTTGCTGTGGACTGCCAGAACCACATAAAGGGCCCACGCTCCATTTCTCCTTAGGCCAACAGCCTTTACCTATTATATTTGTCCCATGTATTTTTGTTGTGGTTATGTTTTCTTTGGCTTTTTGTTTTTTCACGATAGGATTTCTTTGTATAGCCTTGGCCTTCCTGAAACTCTCTGTAGAGCAGGCTAGCCTCGAACTCAAGAGATCCGACTGCCTCTGCCTCCAGAATGCTGGGATTGCAGGCGTGTGCCACCACGCCTGGTTTCTCACATCTATTTTTAAATCCAACTCCAGGGCTGGAGAAATGGCTCAGTGATTAAGAGCATTGGCTGCTCCTCCAGAGGTCCAGAGTTCAATTCCCAGCAACGACATAATGGCTTATAACCATCTATAGTGAGATATGGTACCCTCTTCTGGTGTGAAGGCACACATGCAGACAGAACACTGTATATGTAATAAATAGATACATCTTTTTTAAAAAATGCAACTCTGACATTAATACTGGACTAGTTACACTAAATGTGGACCAGCTAGAAAAACAGCCCAATGGTAGAATATGTGCATAAGCATGAAGGAGGCCTTGGAGTTGTTGTTGTTGCTGTTTGGTTTTGGGTTTTTTTTTTTTTTTTTTGGTTGTTGTTGTTGTTTTTTTTTTTAACAAAAAAAAATATGAAGAAGAAGGAGGAGGAGGGGATTACTTTAAAAAAAAGATTTATGTATTTGTTATGTATATAGTGTTCTGCCTGCATGTACACCTGCTCACCAGAAGAGGGCACCAGATCACATTTTGATGGTTGTGAGCCACCATGTTGTAGTTGCTGGGAATTGAACTCAGGACCTCTGGAAGAGCAGTCAGTGCTTAATCTCTTAACCATGTCTTCAACCCCATGGGAATTATTTTTAAGAACAGCATACAAAAGTATCAAAACACCCCAGCCTTGTAGATCCAACATATGGGAAACCGAGGCAAGATTACTATCAGTTCATCAGCTAGCTTGGGATACACAGCAAAACCCAGTCTCAAGAACAAGTACTTATTTTTTTTTTTTTAATCCAGGTGTAGTAGTGCACACCTGTAACCCCAGCACTCAGTGGCAGAGGCAGGAGGACCACTGTGAGTTCAAATGTGTACACTGACATACATGCACATGCAGTTGGTAAATAAGAGACCTTTCTACAAGCTGAATCTTGTTCTAATGTAGAAATATACACATTTAATTACACATTTGCAGATGCATACTTATCAAGAAGAAAAAAAATGAATAGGAGCCCCAGGCACAAGTGGCCACAAATCACACAACTCCACTCATATGAAATACCAAAATAGGCGAACCTACAGTCAAAATCTAGATTAGCAGTTGCCTGGAACTGAGGCCTAAGTTAGGTGGAGAGATACAGTGACAACTGAAGGATGTAGTTAGTGTCTTTCTAGGGTGAGAGAAATCCTACAGCTGGCTACAGTCATAACTGTATAACTTGGAGATTACACACAAAATGCAATGAATTTAATACTTTAAATGTGTGTCCTATAGGATATTAAATTGCATATGATTCTATTATTTTCCCCAATCACCTAAACATGAATAAACACAACTAGGAGTGTTAAACCAACAATCCTAGCATTCGGTAAACTGAGGCAGTAGATTCCAGGCCAGCCTGTACTACGTAGTGTAAACTCATCTCAGAAAGAGTCCTCATAAATTGTGGGGGCTGGAAAGGATGGTTCGGCTATTAAGAGCACTTGTTGCTCTGGCAAAGGATCTGGGTTCAATTCTTTGCACCTATACAGTACCTAACAACCGCCACCACCCCAGTTCCAAGGTAACTAACAGGTACACATATGGTGCACATACATGCATGCAGGCAAAACATTCATACACATAAATAAGTAAATCTCTAAAAAAAATTATCCTGGACACATCACTCCAGTTAACCTAAAAAACTGCCTGGAAAGAATAAAGGCATTGCACTGTCTAGAAACACTTCCAATACAGGCTGCCACAGCAGACTTGGGCCTCAGCCTGGCTCCTGACAAGAACAAACAGTAACGTCATTTGTGAAGCTTACAGACAGTAAGCATCTACTGGATAGGGACAGAATACTGTGAGTAACAGAGCAAATGAACAGCTCTTCTCTTCAGTCACAGACTTCTGCTACAGCCGAGGAAGCACAACACACAACACACATAAAGCGGGCTGAAGGCAAACTGTGGGGTCCAGAGTATCAGACCAGCTAAGACTGACTGTTCTATGCAAAGCTACTAAAGGTTTTTATTTCATTTTGTTTTGTTCATTAGAAATTGCTATAGGTTTTTTTTGGGGGGGGGGGGCGAGACAGTGTTTCTGTATGTGAACTCTGCCTGTTTAGGAGGAACTCACTCTGTAGACCTGGCTGGCCTCAAACTCACAGATCTGCCTGCCTCTGCCTCCCAAGTGCTAGGACTAAAGGCGTGCACCACCACGTCCAGCTCCACTGAAAGTTTGTATAGATAGGAGTCACAGGGTTAAAGAACTGTTTGTGTGAAATTAACATGGCAACCAAAGGAGAAACTGAAAGCAAAACCAGCAGGAAAGGTAAGGAAGGGACGTTTTGAAACACAGGAGCATGTGCACTAGTGCTGTCAGTATCTGGAACCGGTTCCTCTTCAAAACCTCCGGACTTCTTGTTGTTGATGATGATTTAAGAAAAAAGAGAAAAGAGAAAAAAGATGGTTTTCTCATCAGAGTCTGAGGGAAAGGCTCTGTGTGACTGCCTATTCACATGAGACCACTGAAACCAAAAGTGGAGGCTCAGAAGCACTTAACACAGCAGGGCTAGCGTACTAGGTAGGATTAGCAAAGCAAAGGGCAGCTGTGCTAGTGCTGGGCACAGGCCAGAGCTGTATCCCGATGAAGCCTCAAGCTGGTCACACCATGCACTGCAGTGGCTGCCCTCACAGTCAGCGCTGTGGTACTCTACCTCTGCCCACCCCAGGGGTCTTCTAACCATCTAATGTCAAAGCATAAATCCACATTTATAGGACAAAACAGTCAAGTACTTCAAAACTTCTGCAGCCTATTCAGAAAGAATGCTAACAAGCAAATTTCAACAAATTTAGAACACAATCCATTCTACAGCTTAACTTGATCACATGTTCCTTCCATGGCTCACGACGGTTCAGATACTGCAGTGCCCCTGCCAGGGGTGGTAGCACACACCTGCAGACTCAGCATGTGGGAAGCTTAGGAAACAGAACCTTGAGTTTGAGACTAGCCTAGACTACAAAGTGACAGAGCTCAAAAAAAAAAAAAAAAAAAAAAAAAAAAAAAAAAAAAACAGAACATTTACATGTGCACTTATTACCATAACCCAAAAAGGTTTCTTCTTAAAATAGAAAAATATTTTCACAGCCTATGTAACCTTTCCATAACCAGCTCCTCCAAACAGCATTACCTACCAATTTAAAACCATGGCAACACTGATTTCACATTAAAAAATGAGAAGTTGTTCTCATTTCCACTTTCTCTATATTAATGTTCAATACAGTTTCAACATGTCATTTAAAACTGACAAGCACCTAATGCACAAAACTCACAATATTTGATTACTTTAATTTCCAAAATCAAACATACTTGAAGTCAATTAACTATGCTATATCATCATAGAGTTCGTTATCAAATGTAATTTCACCTGACTCATAAAGAAATAGGAACAATAAAGGTAAAGCCAGAAACATGCTAAAAGCTGCTTATTCCCTCCACTTGGAGCACCTGAATCAGAAAACCATCTGCACTGCTCTCCACAGCTCAAAAGTCTGAGGTGTTAAAATTAACATCAGCAAAGTTTTATGCAAAGCTGTCAAGGCAAGGAAATCACAAGAAGGGTTCAATCCCAGCCCCCTCTATAGTCAAGAAAACCAAACCCCAATTTTATAAGTTAAGTTACCAGAAGAATAAAACGCAAAGTGACCTGGATCTATAACTACAAACTTGAAAGACTTGTCACAAAAATAGCAGATTACAAATAAAAAGTCCCAGCTGTGGATATAGTTCAAGTGGTAAACTGCTTGCCTAACGTTCAGTTTCCAGAATGCCATACACTAGGCATGCCTAAAACCCCAACACGGAGAGGTGGAGAAGAGACTCAGGAACTCAAGGTCATCCTACAGCACACAGGAAATTAATCTAAATGACAACCTGAGCTATATTGTGATGGTGTGTGTGTGTGTGTGTGTGTGTGTGTGTGTGTTTGCACACATACGCATGCTGGGTATGGTATTGTACAACTTTAATTCCAGCTCTGGAGAGGCAAAGGCAGGTGGATCTCTGGGAATTCAAGGACAGCCTGATCTACATAGCAAGTTCCAGGTAAGCCATGCCTACATAATAGAGACTCTGTCTCATTCATAAATAAATAAATAAGCAAACAAATGCAATTTTTAAATACTGTGATAATATACATATACCTACAGGCACTGAAAGTCTAAATGGATAGATGCCCAGATGTTAGCCATACTATTTCTGAGAGCTGAAATTACAAGTGGCATTTTTCTGTCTTCTTTTTAGTATTTTATTAAAAAATTTTTCCAAACAAAATAGTAATTGCAAAAATTGCCATGCTTAGTTAGTTGGAGGTTGTCTTAAGTACAAGTGGGACTGTCTCAAAAAACAAAAAAGTAGGGCTTGGAAGGATTGCTTCCTGGCTAAGAGCTGGCCGCTCTTCAGAAGCCACGGTTTGATCCCCAGCACCCACACCTGTGACTCCAATCCAGGGGATTCAACGCCCTCTTCTGGCCTCTGTGGACAATGCATGAACATAATGCATACATTTAGGCAAACACTTAAAGGCATAAAATAAAACTAAAACCTCAAAAAAAATTAAAGGAAGAAAAAAAGGGAAAGAAAATTAGCTGGGCAGTGGTGGTGCACACTTTTAATCCCAGCACTCAGGAGGCAGAGGCAGGTGAATCTCTGTGAGTTTGAACCTGATCTACAGAGCAAGTTCCAGAATAGCCAGGGCTACACAAGGAAAAAAAAAAAAAAAAAAAAAAAAAAAAAAAACAAAAAGGAAGGAAGGAAAGAAGAAAGAAAGAAAGAAAGAAAGCTGATTTGTATGGCTCCAACTAACAAACTCCAAATGTTTTTAAAGAGAGATTTGCAAAACTGGACATGGTGACACTGGCCTTTAATCCCAGCATTCTGGAGTCAAAGACAGGCAGCTTTTTGTGAGTTCAAGGCCAGTTTGGGCTACAGAGTAAGATACAGACCAGCCAAGGCTATATAGTGAAACCTTGTCTTCACAAGAAGATAGCTTACAAAAAGCATACTGTCCCCTCAAAACACCCTGGCACAGAGCGAAAGGAATGTCTTCGCAACATTCATGAGCCAGATACCTTAAACACCTCCAGAACTGCCCTGACATCTTTAGGGAGGTCTACAGAGGAGAGCTTTGAAACCAAAGGCAGATGCACGTTTTTGCCACAATAGTCGGTAAAACTTGCCTTTTCTAAGCTTCTTTACCTCTTTCAGTCCTCTCCTATTTCAAAGAACCATTGCAAAAAACAAGTGATATAATGTGATACATTACAAACTGAACAGCACTACAAGACCAAGATAACAGTATTCTTCCAACAGTAAAAGAAGATAGAGCACAGTGCCTTAAGCCTGTCATCTCAACACTTGGGAGACAAAAGCAGCATTAGGACTTCAAGGTCATCTTTAGCTACACAGTGAGATTTAAGGCCAGTCGGGACTACACGAGACCACAATCTCAAAAAAACAAGTGTTCAACACTTAAGAAAACAGTACCATCAATTCTATGAAGTCATGAACCAAGATCTTGTTTTGTTTAGTTTTAGTAAGCTACATCTTATAAAATCCCACTTTCTGAGACAGATGCTTCTTCCTAGATCCCACTACAAACACAACCCACTTTCTTTCTTTTCTTATCCCTAGTTACCAGCATGAAAGGGTACAAATTACACTGAAATCCAAAGCCTCAGCGTGAACCCTGGAGCAGCATGCTGATGGAGTTCACTGGGAGAAACCGAAGGTTAATCAGCTTCGGACTCACTACTAAGAGCTACTGCAATCAAAGGGGATTTCAAGACACTCCTTGAAGAGAAAGACAACGCAGTCACCCGGAGAAAACCACTAAGGAAAAAGCGGATATATTTCAAAACAATTACATGAAATACTTAAAAACTAAGTGTTTTTCAAATTGTTTTAAAATACTGTTCCCAAGAAGTAACATAAAACAAAAGCCATCTAAATGCAGCACTTCACAAAAGCAAGTCAGAGAGATTAAAATCAAATTCATGAATAAAATGTCAGATTTACTTGCCTCTGTGTGAAATAAAAGCAGACAAATTACACTACAGAGATCAAAACTAAGTGGTTATTTGTTGAAAATAAAAAGACAGATATGACAACAAAATTTACTGATATGCTTACACAGCAGATACTTTTAAAAGTATGGCTTTCCTTCTCATTGGATTTCATTATCTGCTCCTTGAAAGTGATGAATCCTTCCCTCCCACTGTTCCTGCTATGAGTTAAAATAGCAATATAACTTACTTTGAGTTTTAATACAAAAAATATTTGTTAAGAAAAAACAATGACTTTGGAAGGTTGAGTGTGGTGGCTCTTACTGAGATCCCAGCATTCTGGAAACTGAGGCAAGAAGGTTGTCAACTTCAGGCCATCAAGAACTACAAAGTGAGCCCCTGTCTCTAAAAGGAAAATGTTTATTTTTGTTTGTTATTATTGTTTGTTTTTTCTTGGTTTAGGGCAGAGGTTCTCAACCTGTGGGTCACAACCCCTTTTGTGGTAGAAGATCTTTTCACTGAAGCTTTTCAGATATCCTGCATATCAGATATTTACAGTTCATAATCGAAGCCCATCGTGCACACTCCTTTAATCCCAGCACTCAGGAGGCAGAGGCAGGAGGATTGCTGTGAGTTCAAGGCCAGCCTGGTCTACAAAGCGAGTCCAGTACAGCAAAGGCTACACAGAGAAACCTTGTCTCAAAAAACAAACAACAACAACAACAAAAAGCAGTTCATCACGGTGGTGCACAGCTGTAATCCCAGCACTCAGGGGGGCACAGAGGCTGTCAGATCTCTGAGTTCCAGGCCAGGATAGTCTACAAAGTGAGTTCAGGACAGCCATGGTTACACAGATAAACTCAGTCTTGAACTGCGCCCCCACCCCCGGCCCCCCAAAAAAGCTGAGAAATGGCTCTGCTGTTAAGAGCACTGATCTTTCAGAGGGCTAGGGTTCAATTCCCAGCACCCACATAGCAGCTCACAACTGTCTTTAGCACCTGTTCCAGGGCATCTGACAACCCCCCACTTATAAAATAAAATTAAAGACAAAAAAAAAAAAGCAACAATTCATAATAGTGGCAAAATTACTGTTATGAAGTAGCATCGAAATAATTTTATGGTTGGGGTCACCACAACATAAAGAAATGTATTAAAGCATTAAGAAGGCTGAGAACCACTGTTTTATTATGTTTTGTTGTTGTCTAAGGGTTTTTTTCCTTTTTGTTTTAGCCTGGTTTATTTTCTAGATAGTCTTACTATGTAGCCCAGGCTGGCCTAGAACTTACATTCTTCATATCTCAACCTTCTAAGTTATCAGGATTAAAGGCAAGGGAGCTGTCTTTTTTTAAAAAAAAAAAAAGCAGAGGCATGGGCATGGGGGCGCAAGCGTGGGGGTCCACACCTTTAATCCCAGCACTCAGGAAGCAGAGGCAGGCAGACCGATGTGAGTTTGAGGCCAGCCTGATCTACAAAGTGAGTCCAGGACAGCCAAGGCTACACAGAGAAACCCTATCTCAAAAAACCAAAATAAATAAATAAATAAATAAAAATAAAAACAAATAACAATAAATCAGAGGAGCTACAATGAAATTGTCAGGTCATCGCTACCAAGATCAGTGGGCTGCCCATTCTTCCATTGTGAAGTGTCATCACCTTTCACAGCCTCCCAGAAGCCACTTGTGGGTATTCCCCTAATGAAAAATTAAACTTTTCATAAGCAAGTGCACATACATTTTGGTGTGTATGCCTCACTATCTACTTTGTACTGGAGTACTCTCAAGCTTGCACTATCCCTACAGGGGATATGGATCTGTTTTTCCCATCTGATCTTTGCAGAATCACTACAGATTTAAAAGGATTCACTAAAAGGGCCATTAGGAAAATAATGATGAATACAATCTGAGGCACAGTCAAATGTGGGCTTCGAATTGGGATAAGGAAAAAAATTAATATTTGCTCAGTGGCTCCCATTAGAATTCTGTATTTTTATTTGAAACTTAAAAAAAAAAAATTAGTGTTCCTCCCCAAGTATTATTTGGGTTTTTCCTTATTTCATTATGATATATGATATTCGCCTCCCAAAATCAATTTCTCACATGCTTACACTGAAAAATATTTCTGAAGGGAATAACTTCCAAATTTCACTGCACCAAAAAAAGAAAAGAAAAGAAAAGAAAAAAATCCATGCATTCCTAAGTAACTCTGGCAGGTGTTCCTGTTATATCTCTCCTAGTCTCCAAAAAAGAGCAGCAAGTCTAACCACGAAGAGCATTAACAACCTTAACACAGCTATCACCAGCTAAGTAAGCTATCGCAGCTCCTCCAAGTCTCAGGCACACACAATGACACACCAATGTGTCAAAACACTTATTATAACTTGAAAAATTATACAACAGAAACATAAGAGTGGAAAACAAGCTCTCTGGAAAATCTCAAGTAGGTTTTAGAGAGGGAGACCAGTTTTAGAAAAATACCATTTCCAGTCTGTATGTTACTGGCTCTTTATGAGCAAATTTACCTAACAAGACTCACACGGGGACCTCATCTACAGCCAGAGGCACTTTTTCTTTCTTTCCTCTTTTCCTTCTTCTGTTTGTTTTATCAAAACAGGATCTTACTGTTTAGTTCTGCCTGTCCTGGAACTCACTCAGTAAATTAGCCGGCCTCACAGAGATCCACCTGCCTCTGCCTCCCAAATGCTGGAATTAAAGGCTATACCTGGCCCCAAAAGCACTTTCTTAAAACATAAAGAACGAAGGTCACCACTCAGCATGCATGCACTTTTCCCAGAGGCTTTTCAGCCTTACTCCCAAGCCCCATGCGTAAAAGACCTGGCTAGCTATTCTTCAAATGGACTCTTTAAAAAATTAAATACTAGGAAGCAAAGACAACAGCAACAAACCCAAAGAGGCTGGGGTGGCGCACGCCTTTAATCCCAGCACTGGGGAGGCAGAGGCAAGCGGATCTCTGAGTTTGAGGCCAGCCTGGTCTACCGAGTGAGTTCCAGGACAACCAGAGAAAACCTGTCTCAAAAAACAAAACAAAACAAACAAACAAAAAAGGCAAAAACCAAAAAGATGACAGCAACATAATGCCTGTTATAAAAACAATTATCTAAAACACACATATGGCCAGGCGTGGTGGCGCACGCCTTTAATTCCAGCACTCGGGAGGCAGAGGCAGGCGGAGCACTGTGAGTTCGAGGCCAGCCTGGTCTACAAAGTGAGTCCAGGACAGCCCAGGCTACACAGAGAAACTCTGTCTCAAAAATAAAATAAAATAAAATAAAATAAAATAAAACACACATACTTGAGCTCTGGCTTTTTGTTCATTTGTTAATTGCAAGTTGATTTATCTCCAAATTTTCAATTCTCTCAAGCTTTCTCAATGAAGTCAATAGTCTGAAATTGGGATAAAAGAAATTATCCATATCGGGTATGGTAGTGGATGCCTGTAATCCCAGAACTAGGGAGGCAAAGGCTGGAGGATCCCTGAGTTCAAAGCCTGTATGGTATGTCTACATAGTGAGTTCCAGGCCAACCTGAGCTACATAGCGAACCCCTGTCTAAAAGAAAAAATAAATCCATTCAAGATTTTCTGTCTTAAACAAGTTAGTAGTTGCAAGCAAACTTAAAAGAACAAATACCCAAATCTTGTACAAAAATCTTGGAATGTTAGCACTACAGAGTTACTAGGGAAAAAGGATCTTCCAGTGAGGCTTTTCCAAAAAAAAAGAAAGAAAGAAAGAAAGAAAGAAAGAAAGAAAGAGAAAAGGAGAGAAAGTATGTAGTGGTCTGCTTGTTCTAGAAGTTATTTCATCATAATGAAGAAAAAATTAATAATTTATTGATTATAAAAAGAATTCTAAATCTCCCTGAAGATTTACAATTGCACAGCCCAATCTCCACTGACAGAGATGTTCTCTATTGGGCTATAACCAGCTGTTTGGTTCGCACACAGGAAGCCAGAGAAGGGAATACCGTGTTCAGAGCCTCTAAATAACATGCGTTAGTTAAGAACTGCCTGCTACTAAACCAAAATTATTCAAGCAGAGCCCCATTTGTCACAATCCAATCATAAGGGCTCCACCAGCCCTCCCCCAACTGCTTGTGTAGTGGTATATCTGCTTCGGTAAAGAAGCCATCATCAGGTGAAGATTGGGGTGGGAGGAAAATCGGGGGAAAGGGGGCACCCTTTCATCTAATTTCACGAGGCATGAGTAATTGGTACAGTTGAGAGGAACGATGGAACGTTCTATTTATTGGAGGTTGGAGTAGGATGGGGGGGTGGGGGTAGAAGGAGAATTTCGTTTAAATCAACATGGCCAGCAAGATGTCCCTAACAAACAAAAGGCAATGGGGGGGGGGTGATATAAACACGAACCATTCACCTCCATCAGCTATAGCATCGCCATCATGGTGTGTGCAGAGAGAGACCCCCAAGGCTGCTCTCACCCGCCACAAGAGCGACAGTAAGAGAGTGGAGAGAGGTGGCTGCATCCCCACCACAGCTCCTAAATGCACACTCTTCTCCAGTGGTTTGCTCCCCCCACCCACCCCGGTGGCCCGGAATCAAGAGAGAAACACTAACGTCCCGCCCGAACCGATTCCCCCTGCAAGCCTTTAGCCGAACCCCCAACGCCGGCTCCGGGCTCGCTAAACTTTCCAGGAGCTTCTCCCCGGTGTCCCCAAGGCGACCGCCCCACGATCGCGCATTCCCACTGGCCGGGCACCCACTGACAGGCGGGCAGCGGCGGCAAGCGGGGCGGGGGCGCCTGGCCGCCGCGAAGGGGCGGGGCGGCCGGAGCCAAGTTCCCGGGGGTCCGAGCGCAGCGCCTGACAGGAGCCCGGGACTGCGAAAGAGGAAGAGGAAGCGGCAGCGGGGCAGTTTTCCCAATCCCCCCCCTTCCAAGAGCACCCTACCCCCCTCCCAGCCCCAGCTGCCCGTGGGGGGGGAGGGCGGGGAGGAGGGCTGCAAGGTGAGGCACCGGGGCTCCGGGGATCGCCGCTGCCGCCACGTCCCGACTCACTCTCTCTTCGCCCCGCCACCCCCGCCAGAGGCGCCCACAACAATAACACGCCGGGGACGACCCGTCAGCGCCCCTGAGGCACCCGGGGCCCACGGCCCGCCGCAGCCAGGCCCCCTCCACTGAGGCCCAGAGCGCTTCTCCCGCCTATAACTCCAGACCCCGGTGGAGCCCGGCCCGGGCGGCCCCCCCAGGGTCCGACCCATCCCCCCCGGCACCAGCGGCGCCGTCTCCGCGGCCGAATATTAGAAGTGAATTCGAGCTGCGCTTTACCTTTAGTTCCGCACTGTCCGCCATCTTGCGTCTGTCAGCGCAAGCGCAGTGAAGCTCGCTGGGGGCCGCGCTGGACCCTCCCCTCTAGCCGACTTGACTCCGCCCCTCCACGCCCCTTCACGCCCCTCAGACCTTCAGCCCCGCCCCTGGCCTCCTCCCGACTCCCGGAGCTCGCTGCCCCGCCCTGGGCACGCACATCTGCGAGACCCGTACGTACTATTTAAATAAAGGCGCCAAGCGGGAGTTTGACAGTTACTACCCCCTCGGCCTCCCCGCCCCCACACCGGCCAGGCCAGGAGCGCCCCGTGAAGAGGCCGCCCCTGGGGTGGGTGTTGGCCTGAGTTTAGCCCTTCGGCTGTCCTTGGAGCCCCTGTTGACAGAAGCTACAGCGCCCCCCATCCGCAGGATGCGTTCTGCATCTGCACCCTACGCGGCTGCGGGTGGGCCACAATTCCAGTTTCGTTTAAGGAGCGTTGATGAAGCGTTTCTGGGTTTTACTAACGCAGATCCTCGTGATAAGTAGTAAGGTCGTCAAAGAAAATATTATCTTCCTACGGTATCGTTTCCCCTAAATAAAAGCTACGAGGGGAAAAGGGACTCGCCCAAATAGCATTTAACAGGGGTGGCGAGACAAATTGTGCTGACATCCATTCATCAACTCGCCCTGTGCGGTCAGAAATTGGGCAAGATCCCTGTCGTCCTGTCGCTCTCTGTGAACAGATCTGTGAGCTAATAAAGATACAATTACTAATGGTGATGAATAACATGGTATCAACGGGCTCAGCAGGAAAAAATGGATTAGATGGAGGTGTGCTTCCTCCCAGAAGGGTTTTCTCGAACTACGTTAATATTTACACTTGAAGAAAGTTTTTTTTTTTTCATACCTACTCCTCTCTACTAAAAGCCTCCTCTGCTTTCTTCAAAACCCCAGGCTTTTTTTACTGATTAACTTTTTAACTATCAAAATCCTCTTAACCTTTGGGTTATTTTCACTTCCACATTCCTACAGTTTTTCCTTGAGTGTCTTTATAGTTTCTCACACTCCCTTTTCCATTGAATCACTTTTATCATATAAATATAATTTTAAACTTCCTTTGAGTCCAAAATTGCCTTCAGCGACTACTCTTATTCTCTGCTTTCTTCACTGAATAAATTCGCAAACAAGACTCGATTTTTCTGTGGTACTTGTTCCGGGTTCCTCAGTGGCTTTGATCTCTCAGCCTACCCTGATGCAGCCAGCCTGCCATCATTTGGATCACTTTACCAAGCCGAGTGACGGTTCATCTCCACCTTTGCAAAGCTCACTCTCAGCCCCCAGGTCTTACCTAAATTGGCTAGAGGGAACTACCTAACAGTTGGTGTGCTTGCTTTCTCTTGAAACATGCTGCTCCGTGAACTTTCCTCCACATCACTGTCACTTGTCCTGACATTCCAGTCCTGTTTCTTCCCTGGGTGGGTCCCTCTTCTCTCTTTCTCCCTCTCTCCCTCCTCCCCTACCTCCACCGTTTCTCTTGTGGGTCTCACTATGCAGCCCTCGAATTTGCTATAGAGACCAGGCTAGCCTTAAATTCACAGAGCTCCACCTGCCTCTGCCTCTCAGAGGGCTTAAAAGCACGGACCACCTTGTCCAATTTTGGCTTAATATTTGTTTACATATTAGAGAAGCAGGCCAGACAAGGGTGGGGCACATCTTTAATCCCAGAACTAAGGAAGTAGAGGCAGATGGATCCCTAGGAGTTTCAGGCCAGCTTGATCCCCAGTTCCAGGACAGCCAAGGCTACAGAAAGAGACTCTAGGGGCACAGAGAGAGAGAAAGACAGAGAGACAGAGAGACAGAGAGACAGAGAGAGAGAGAAGATTGGAAACTCTAGGACTCAGTCTGTTATCTTTGTTCAACCACCAAGAGCTATCATTCAGCTCTGGCTTTTGGGCTGTAATATGTGAAGTTTAGACTTTATCACCAAATCCTAATCCAAGCAGACCTAGGACCTTTCGTATATTACTTACCTAACTGCCTAAAATAACAAGAAGCCCTGCTGGTGGTGCATGCCTGAAATCCTAGTGGTTGGTAGGTAAAAGATCAGGAGTTCCAGGCAAGCTGGAGCTACAGGAGATCCTATCTCAAAAGAAACCATTTTGTTTTGTTTTGTTTCTTTTCGAAACAGGGTTTCTCTGTGTATCCTTTGATGTCCTGGACTCACCTTTTAGACAAGGCTGTCCTCGAACTCATGTAGATTGCCCTACCTCTACCTCCCCGAGTGCTGGGATTACAGGCGTGTGCCACCATGCTCCACTCAAAAGAAATAATTTTATTAATTATTTTTTTTTGTTTTGTTTTTTTTTTTTAGAGAAACTGAATGGGATGGTTTGTGCGAGCCTGTACTCCCAGCATTCCAGGCAAAAGGGGGGGGGGGGGGGGGGGGCGGGGGAGGGCAGCTTTCCTGTGAGACTGAGGCCAGCCAGATCTACATAGGAAGTTCCAGGTCAACCAGGGCTACAAGTGACGCCCTGTCTCAAAACTAATTAATTAATTAACTAGTTATTTAAATAATTAAAAATAGGTTTATTCGTGACTGTTGCTAGCTACCTAGTATCCGTTCCTCACCTCTTCACCTCACATTCACCCTATCAAGGAGACCCTTGACCCCGCCCCCAGTGTTGCTGCTTTCTCAACCATCTCATTGTCAAAACCCGGCGCCTGGTGGGGCACGCCTTTAATCCCAGCACTCGGAAGGCAGAGGCAAGTGGAACTCTGTGAGTTCAAGGCCAGCCAGATCTACAAAGCGAGTCCAGGACAGCCAAGGCTACACAGAGAAACCCTGTCTGGGGCGGGGAGATTGAGAGACAGAGAAAGAGAACATCCTTACTCTTCCCTTTTCATGTATGTTCAGTAGGTTTAATGTCTGGAGGGTGCGTGAGTAGAGCTGATTCCTGCTATTAAAGTACGTCCAAGCCAGCCTATTTTGCAAAGGTTCTTCACAGCCATTGTCCTCTTCTAATTGACTGATAGGGCCTCACTCCGGCTTTCCTGACCCCAGATAGTTTTGCCTTCTTGGGCCCTGTGTTTGGAGCCGGCCATGATAGTGAAGACCTGAGTCTCAGTGCTTGGACCACACACACTAACCTTTCTGTTAACAGCTGAACATGCAATACAAGAGAAATGCTGGGCGTGGCGGAGCACGACTTTAATCCCAGCAGTCGGGAGGCAGAGGCATGCGCATCACTGTGAGTTCGAGGCCAGCCTGGTCTACAAAGCCAGTCCAGAACAAAAAAAACAAAAAAAACAAAAGGCCTTTGCCCCTACTTCCAGGCACAAAACTCCTAAAACTTCCAGGAATTTCCTGATAGCTTTTTATTATTCCTAAGGAGTCCTCCCCTATTACACCTGAGAATGTTAATCAGGTGACTCAGGCTGAGCCCCTAATAGCTGGAGGGGGTCCACAAGCGTTCTTTTTTTCCCCCAAGTCTTTTTAAATATAGTGCCACTTGCTAAGGGTCGTGCTTCAAACACCTGAGCGTATGGGGCCATTTTTATTCAAACAGCCACATTCCACTCCCCGGCCACCATAGCCTTGTAGCTATAACATAATGCAAAATGCAATTAGTCCAACTTCAAAAGTCCCCATAGTCTATCACAGTCTCAACAATGTTCAAAAGTCCAAAATTCAAAGTCTCTGCTGAGATTCGTGCAATCTTTTTTTTTTTTTAAGATTTATTATGTATACAATGTTTTGCCTGCGTATACACCTGCAGGCCAGAAGAGGGCATTAGATCTCATTATAGGTGGTTGTGAGCCACCATGTAGTTGCTGAGAATTGAACTCAGAACCTTTGAAAGAGCAGCCAGTGCTCTTTACCTCTGAGCCATCTATCTTCCAGCCCCTTCATGAAATCTCTTTTTTGTTTGTTTGTTTGTTTGTTTTTGTTTTTTGAGACAGGGTTTCTCTGCATAGCCTTGGCTGCCCTGGACTTACTTTGTAGATCAGGCTGGCCTTGAACTCAGAGATCTGCCTGCCTCCTGATGGTTGGGATTAAAGGTGTGCACCACTACACCCAGCTCTCATGAAATCTCTTAACCATAATCCCCTATAAGATCAAAAATAAAAAACAGATCACATACTTCCAACATACAATGGCACAGTATTGTGTTTTATTGGTTTTTTGTTTGTTTTTTGTTTTGTTTTGTTTTGTTTTGTTTTTGTCAAAATCTCAGTTGTTCAATTTCTACCAATGAAGACTCAGGAGCCAGATGCTGGGGTGAAAGCCTGCTAGCTCAGAGAGGCAGAGAAAGCCATTGTTTGCCATTCCTTGTCAGCCAGTGTTCCCAGAAGGAAATCCTTCTAACATGCCATCTCAAAACATCTCCTTCAAACAAGGTCCCTCCCTACTTCTTCATGTCCTCCTGACCTTGAACTCAGAGTTCTACATGCCTTGAGCTGGGCATGGTGGGGCACACTTTTAATCCCAGCACTCAGGAGGCAGAGGCAGGCAGATCTCTGTGAGTTCGAGGCCAGTCTGGACTACCAAGTGAGTCCAGTACAGCCAGGGCTGTTACACAGAGAAACCCTATCTCGAAAAACAAGAACAAACAAACAGAGATCTACATGCCTTTGTCTCCTGAGTGCTAGAGACACACAACAACAAAACAAAACAAACAACAAAACTCTACATTTTCCAAACAACTACAACAATATAACAAAACACTGAGAATGGTAGTACTCGCCTTTAATCTCAGTAATTGGGAGGCAGAGGCAGAGGCAGTCAGGTGTCCATGAGCTCGAAGTCAGCGTTGGTTGTGAGTTTCAGGACAGCCAAGGCTGCAGGATGAGGCCCTGTCTCAAACAACAAACACTGTCCCCACAGAGGCTTGACTCTGATTCCCAGCACCCACACTTGTAACTCTAGCTCCAGAGGACCTTGTGTCTCAGACCGCTTTGGACAGTGTACTCACATTCACATACCCAGATGCAGACACATACAGACACACAATTTTTAAAATAAAGTAACCTTTTTAAAAAATTGTCATAAATTTATCAATAAAGATTCTAACACAAAAAATCATTAAAATTTTTCCTGAAAAAAATTTTTTTTTTTTTTTTGGTTTTTCAAGACAGGGTTTCTCTGTGTAGCCTTGGCCATCCTGGACTCACTTTGTAGACCAGGCTGGCTTCGAACTCACAGCGATCCGCCTGCCTCTGCCTCCCGAGTGCTGGGATTAAAGGCATGCACCACCACACCTGGCAAGAGATTTGAATTAGGAAAGAGAAAAGACAAGAGAGGTAAGAAATACTGGAAATACATACCTGCAACCAAAGGACCAATTTAGATTATACTAAAAACTTACAGTAGTCTTTCAACTTAATAAAAGGCAAAAATAGAACAAAAGACTGCTCACTAAAGAAATGATGAGCTGGGTAGTGGTGGTGTACACATTTAATCCCAGCACTGGAGAGGCAGAGACAGGCAGATCTTTGTGAGTTCAAGGCCAGCCTGGTCAATAAAGCTAGTTCCAGGGCAGCCAGTGCTATACAGAGAAACCCTGTCTAAGAAAAAAGGAGGCGGGGGAGGAGAAGGAGGAGGAGGAGGAGAAGAAATGCATAGGACTGGAATTGGCATGCCACTAAAAGGCATATTCCCAATGCCAGATTAATGTGTGAAAAGATGTTCGATTTTATTAATTCTTACAGACACAACTAAAACCATAGTACATATTTATGAATATATACATATGGTGGGCATATACCTATACACATGTAACAACGATTAATGAAAAAAGCGGGCATTTTAAAAAGAATGAGGAGGTCTATACAGGAGGGTTTGGAAGGCCGAAAGGAAAGGGAGAAATGATGTAATTATATTATAATTTCAAAATTAAAAGAAAATGCAAATAAAAACCACAGTGTAAGAATTTGGGGAGGATGGGTTGGAGAGATGGCTCAGAGGGGGAAGAGCTGGCTGCTGTTTCAAAGGTCCTGAGTTCCCAGGACAGCCAAGGCTACACAGAGAAACCCTGCCTCAAAAAAACAAAAACAAAAAACAAAGGTCCTGAGTTCAATTCCCAGCAACCACTTGGTGTCTCACAACCAGCTGTAATGTGATTTGGTGCCCCCTTCTGTTGTGCAGGTGTACATGCAGGCAGAACGCTGTATACATAATAAGTAAATTAAAAAAAAAAAAAAAAGAATTTGGGGAGGAGAAAAGGAGGATTTTGCTCAGCTTCAGAGTTTCTATCTTACATGCCTTCCTATTTAGACAGAGCACTTGGCAGAGTTTATTTCACCTATAGTCAAGCTTGTGTTGGCCATCTCTGACCCATTCCTGATTGACCTTCATTGTAGCAGACATCAGTGAGAGAAACCGCCATCATGGACACTCTTGTAGGAGGCAAGTGCATCTAACACGGAAGCAAGAAGCTGAAGGAAGCAGGCTATGGTGCCTTTAACCCCAGCACTCAGGAAATAGAGGCAGTCTGATTCACACAGAGAGTCCCAGACCATTGGAGGACACAGTGAGACCCAGTCTGAAGGAGGAAGAAGGGAAGGAGGAGCAGGAAGGGAGGAAGAAGAGGAGGAGCAGGAGGATGAGGAGGAAGAGAAAGCAGCAACAGCAACAGCAGAAGTTGGTGTTAAAGAAGAGACTGGAGAGCCGGGCGTGGTGGCGTTCGCCTTTAATTCCAGCACTCGGGAGGCAGAGGCAGGTGGATCGTTGTGGGTTCGAGGCCAGCCTGCTCTACAAAGTGAGTCCAGGACAGTCAAGACTACACAGAGAGACCCTGTCTCAAAAAACCAAAAAAAAAAAAAAAAAAAAAAAGAAGAGACTGGAAAGATGGCTCAGTGCTCGAGAGTGCTTGCTGCTCTCCCAGCTGGAGTTCAGCTCCCAGCACCTGTCCACCTACTTCCAAGGACCTATAACTCCAGCTCTGGGGATCTGTAGCCCTCTTTTGACTCTTGTAGCCACCTATGTACATGTGGGGCACGTGTGCACGCACGTGGGCACACACACATATATACAAAAATAAATAAGCATACACATAAAAAGTAAAGAAAAAAGAAAACAAAACCGAGCGAGAACAACTTCCTAGTGGTTACAGTAGGTGATAAGTGTGTGGACCAAGCTCAGTGAACAAAGCCTTCCTACTGGCTCGATTCTCTGCTGAGCCTCCAGGGCACAGGGGCAGGGACCCGGCAAGTTCAGCTTCCTGACACACAGCCTGCACACTGGTTTCTGGCCTCTGGCCTGACTGAGTCGCTCACCGAGTTCTAGATCACATCCCAAGTCTTTTCCCACATTCCCTGCACCAGTTATTGTTCCTGATGCTAGGACAAAGTAGCTGACAAAAGCAGCTTTACAGAAAGGAGAGTTCCTTTGGGTCACAGTTTTGAGTCTATGATCCATCGGTCCATCTTCGTGGGAAATTTATAGAGGCAATAGTTAGTTGTTCCAGGTGTCTCAGATGGAGCATGAGGCAGAGGGGGCATGGTACCAAAGTCAGGAAGCAGACAGAAATGAATCTTGGATCTCTCTCCCCACCCTACCCCCCCTCTCTTTCCCTTACTCCCTCCCTTCCTGCCCCCCCTTCAGGTCTTAGCACACAGCCCCGACTGAATAATAAAACACTCAAATTCAAAGTGATGAGCTAATTGAGAGTACTGGCAATGCTCCCACACTTAAAACCTCTGGATAGATTAAGGTATCTGAGAAGAAAGGTTGTATCAGAACAAGCCTTTGGGGTTAACTTCCTGGGAAAGGGCTGGGTATGGTGTTTTGTCAGGGAGGCCAGGAGTGGGGACTCCCACAGTTCTGACATCTGCTCAGAGAGGTGTGGAGCACCCTCTCCTAAGCAATGGCAGGGCTGTACAGCTTCCCTTCCATTTCAACCTGACCATATGATTGAATTGGATCAATAAAATGTGAAACCTCTGTGTATCACTTTGAGGCAAAAAGCTTCTGGCCTGCATGATCGCCTACACTGGTACACATGCAAACCCCTGACACACACACACATACACACACCACTTAAAAATAAAACCAGGTGGCACCTTTAATCCCAGCACTAGGGAGGCAGAGGCAGGTGGAGGCAGGTGGACCTTTATGAGTTAGAGGCCAGCCTGGTCTATAGAGAAAGTTCCGGGACAACAAAAAGAAAAAACTCAACTTATTCATTTCCTTCTCTTCTTCTTCTTCTTCCTCTTCCTCTTCTTCCTCTCCTCCCTCTTCCTCTTTCTTGTCTGCCCCCTCCTCCTCCCTCCCTGGCAGGGCATGTCTTAAGTTGAGCGGCTCTTACACTAGGTACCTGAGTACCTCTGGCCAGCAGAGCATTCTGCCAAGCTATCAAACGTATAGTGTGAGCCCGAATTGCATTTGAGGTATTCATGTGACACTAGAGATCAAACCTAGAACATCCCACAGACTGAGCACAAACTCTGTCACTCAACTACACCTCAAGGCCAGAAATAAGCGATGAGTTAGGCTACTGAGGTTTTAGGCAGACTGTTACTGTTGTTTACTACTACACCCCTAACCGTACTCTGACCAAAATAGCAGCACATATGATTAACCTTTTTGGGAAAAACAGTACTAAATGGAGAAGGAAATCAACACACACACACACACACACACACACACACACACACACACAAAGAAGAAGAAGAAGAAAAAGAAGAAGAAGAAGAAGAAGAAGAAGAAGAAGAAGAAGAAGAAGAAGAAGAAGAAGAGGAAGAAGAAGAAGAAGAAGAAGTTGCATCTATAGATACCTTAAACTATATTTATTTTTATCTTATCTTTGTTGTTATTGTTTGGAGACAGGGTGCTCTTATGTAGCCCTGAATTCTCTGGAACTCACTGTGTAGACTAAACTGATCTCAAACTCACAAAGAATCCTTCTACCTCTACCTCCTCAATACTGGGATTAAAGGCATGTGCCACCATGCCTGGTTATTTATTTATTTATTTATTGTATGCGTGTGTGTCTGTGTGTGAGTGTGTGCACATCAGTGCATATGCCCACAGAGTCCCAAAGTGTTGGATGCCCTGAAACTGGAGTTAAAGGCTTGTTGAGCTGCCTGACATGAGAGGTGAAAACCAAATTTAGATGCTCTGCATCAGTGCTCTGCCTGCTTGTACACGTGCACACCAGAAGAGGGCACCAGATCTCATTATAGATGGTTGTGAGCCATCATGGGGTTGCTGGGAATTGAACTCAGGACCTTTGGAAGGGCAGCCTTAACCCATGAGCCATCTTGTCAGCCCCACAAAACCTGTATTTCAACATGCTGAGGATCATCACACAGTCCTAAGCCTCTCTCCCCAAAGCTGTTCACCTGTGTGAGATATCTTAGCTGAAGGTCAGCTCCAGTCTCTCATGGTATTCTCTGGTTCAAGGATCAGGATCCAGGCAGAGACTCTCCAGCCGCAGAGCAGATCAAATCAAGGTGGTGTCTATCCAGTGCCCCCAGCAGTCCTGAAGATACGCAGAGCACAGCATTGCTCTTGGCCTCTGCTTGTGTACTGTCAAGTGGGCGTTGTAGGGTTCTAGTCATGGGTCTGGTTATCTTGATGTCACTGGGTTCTGGTTATCAGGTGCTACCTTGTGTGTAGAGAGGTTGCTAATTAAGCTAACTTTACCTGCTTAAAAGGCATTTTTTGTTACGCTTATCAGTGTGTATGTGTGTATGTATAGTGTGTGCAGGGTGTGCTGTGTCGTATGCTCATATGTATGTGTATTGTGAACAGTGGAGTGTGTGTTGTATATGTTGGTATATTTGTATAGTGTCTTTATAGTATGTGAATGTGTAGTGTGTATATTTGTATATATGTATGGTATGTGTGTATGTATAAGTGTGTTTATGTAGTTTGTAGTTTGTGTGTCCCCCACTTCTCGTATGTAGAGGACAAAGTAGGACACTAGATGTCATCACTTTCCTTTTTTTTTTTTTTTTTATTAAGACAAACAGGATTTCTCTGTGTAGCCTTGGCTGTCCTGGACTTGTTTTGTAGACCAGGCTGGCCTCGAACTCACAGAGCTCCACCTCTGTCTCCCTTAGTGCTGGGATTACAGGCATGCACCACTATGCCTGGCTTTTCATTTCATTTTAAAAAATATTTTATTTTATTATATTTATATGTGTATATGACGTTCAGAGGCCAACGTGTGGGAATTGCTTCTCCTTATTCATCATGTGCCCCTCGGGGGTCAAGCTCCGCTCACCAGGCCTAGTGGCAATTGTCTTTACCCAATGAGCCATCTTAATAGTCTTCCACCATATTTTTAAAATAGAGTCTCCCACTGGTCCTGCGGTTCATTGTTTCATCTAGACTGGCTGGCCAGCAAGCTTCTGGGATCCACCTGTCGCTGTCATCCAGTGTTGAGGTTGCAAGCATTTGTGGCCATGTTCAGCTTTTATGCGGGTGCTAGGGATTTGAACTCAGGTAGTTTTGCTTTCACAGCGAATGCTTTCACCCACTGAACCATGGCCCCATCCTCTAGACACATCCTACACACACACACACACACACACACACACACACACACACACACACACACACTTAAATCAGGCTCTACGTAAGAGAGACAGAATGCAGTATTCAGCTTTCTCATTCTGGTTTTTGCGTAACGTAACCAATTTCCAGTTCCATCCATCTCCCACAGATATCATGGTTTCATTTTTCTTTATGCTTGAATAAAAGTCCATTGTGTGTGATGTACTGCATTTTCTTTATCCACTCGTCTAGGCTGGTTTCATTTCTTAGCTACTGTGAGTACTGCAAGAATAACCATGAGTATGCAAATACCGTTGGTAGACGTAGAATCCTTCAGGAGAATATACTCAGGGGGCAGTGTGGCTAGAACGTGACATAGTTTTAGGGGTTTTTTGTTTTGTTTTGTTTTGTTTTTTAGGAGTAGTCACACTGGTTCCCACAGTTGCTGTACCCAAAATGTGTGAGGTTCTAACTTATCGCATCCTTGCTGTCATTTGTTTTCCTTGTAATAGCTATTCTCACTGAGGGGAGGTAGTCTCAGTATTGGACAGAGTGTTGAGTTCTTGTTTCAAATGCTTAATGGACATTTGCCTTTCTTCTTCTGAGAGCTGTCTGCTTAGTTCATTAGCCAGCTTACTGATTAGATGCTTTGGTTGAGGGATAGCCTCAGTAGTTCTTATATTCTGGGTAGGAATCCCGTCTGCTATGTCTGCACTCAGGTTTGCTAGCTCATCTCTTTGTTCTGCTGATTATTTCCTTTGCTGTGCAGAAGCTTTTTAACTTCACAGAGTCCCAGTTATTAATCCCTGGCATTATTTACTGTGCTTCTGAAGTCCTTTCCAGAAAGTTCTTGCCTGTTTATGCCTGTATCTTGAAGTGTTCTCCCTATGTTTTCTTCTAAAGTTTCAGGTCTTGCATTAAGCTGTGTGTGTGTGTGTGTGTGTGTGTGTGTGTGTGTGTGTGTGATGTGTGTGTATTGTTATGTACTAGTCCACAGAAGGTATTTCTGTGTTACTTTTACTTATTGAATGCCTACAAATACCTGATAAAACACACCCTGAGTACATGCTTTTTTTTTTCTTTTTTTCAAGACAGGGTTTCTCTGTGTAGCCTTGACTATCCTGGATTCTTTTTGTAGACCAGGCTAGTCTCAGAATCACAGCGATCTGCCTGCTTCTGCCTTCCGAGTGCTGGGATTAAAGGCGTGCACCACCGCTGCCCGGGTACATCCTAAGTAGATTCTAATCTTCCTCCCCATCCCTTCATGTTTTCTATTCTACTATGGAGATTGTTATGGATACATTAAGCCTCTATTTCTCTGATGAGGACAGTTCACCACTGTCGAATCATTGTCTACACCGTCTGCAATGGCAAGCCAAACGCTGGGCCCAGAGACTCCATTCCGCCCCACCCACAGGATTGTACTATAGGAAGAGAGCGGACATTTCACTAAAATGATGCCTGCTTCACCCAACACCCTCACCATACCTGCCTGTATTGCTGAGGATGGCTCTGCAGCACCCTCTGGTTCTGACCTCCAACCTTTGAAAGGCCATTCCAGTGAGAAATAGTGTAGCGCTAAGGATGCTTGACCCTAAGATAAAATTGTGATTGGGTTAAAGGGGGAAAAAGTGGCTGTGTATTCACCTCGGCTTGTTTAAATAAGCACGGAATGTGCTCATGGTTCTTTAAACTCAGACCAGTCAAATTCTAAAGAGTTCAAAAGCTCAGGGTAAACACTTAGATGGTTTTAAAGATTGTCCAGATAAGGTTGCTCTGAGGGCTCAGGCATTTCGGGACAAGGCTGGGGGCATGTTGAGTGTATTAGCATTTCAGGAGGTCATTCATCCTGCATTTTTCTTTTCTTTCTTTCTTTCTTTCTTTTTTTTTTTTTTGTTTTGTTTTCTTTTCTTTTCTTTTCTTTTTCGCAAGAGGGTTTCTCTGTGTAGCCTTGGCTGTCCTGGACTCACTTTGTAGACCAGGCTGCCAGGCTGGCCTCCAACTCACAGCGACCCACTTGCCTCTGCCTTCCAAATGCTGGGATTAAAGGCGTGCCCCACCACGCCTGGCCTTAATTTTTTTTTTTTTTTTTTTTTTTTTTTTTTTTTTTTTTTTTGAGACAGGATCTCACTATGTAGCATTGCCTGGCCTGGAACTTGCTACGTTAGACCAAGCTGGCTTTGGATTTACTCAGGAGGCTGTTTCTGCCTCCTGAGCAATGGTATTAAAGGCATGGGCCAACACGGATAGCTTAATTTTTAAATTTTATTTATTTATTCTCTCATATATTACATCCTGAAGGAAGTTTCCCCCTCCCCCTCTCCCCCTACACCTACGCTCCCCCCTTTCCCCCTCCCCCCACTCCTCACCTCTATCCCTTCAATCCACTCCTTCTTCATTTCCTTTCAGGGAAAAGGCAGGCTTCCTAAGGACATCAACCAAACATGGCAGATGAGGTTGCAGTAAGACTAGGCACCTAAGGCTGGGGCACAGTGGCGCATACCTTTAATCCCAGCACTCGGGAGGCAGAGGCAGGTGGATCACTGTGAGTTCGAGGCCAGCCTGGTCTACAAAGCTAGTCTAGGACAGCCAAGGCTACACAGAGAAACCAATACTACTCAGCTATTAAAAACAAGGAATTCCCGAAATTTGTGGATAAATGGATTGAGCTAGAAATGATCATAATGAGTGAGTTAACCCAGAAGCAGAAAGACTCAAATGGTATATACTCACTTATATCTGCATACTAGCCCAAGGGGCATGTCCCACCAAAGTCTTCACTTACCAGGAAACTGGGACAGAGGGGAGGACATCCTATTGGGACTCTAGATGAGAGAAGCATGGGAGAATAGCAAAATAGAAGGATCCAGAGGGTCCTAGAAACCTACAAGTAGAACATTATGATAGGCAGATTTGGGCCCAGGGGTCCCGCTCAAACTAAGGCACCGGCCAAGGACAATACAGGCGGTAAACTTTAAACCCCTTCCCAGATCTAGCCAATGGTCAGAATATTCTCCACAGTTGAGTGGAGAGTGTGATACGACTTTCTCACGTACTCTGGTGCCTCACATTTGACCATGTCCCCTGGAGGGGGAGACCTGGTGGCACTCAGAGGAAGGACAGCAGGTTACCGAGAAGAGACTTGATACCTTATGAGCATATACAGGGGGAGGAAATCCCCCTCAGGAACAGTCATAGGGGAGGGGAATAAGGGGAAAAGGGGAGGGAGGGAGGAATGGGAGGACACAAGGGATGGGATAACCATTAAGATGTAACAAGAATAAATTAATAATAAAAAATTAAAAAAAAAAAAAAAAGACTAGGCACCTCCCACCATATTAAAGCTGGAAGAGGCAGCCCAGGCAGAGAAAAGGTCCCCAAAGCACAGAGGCGTGTCAGAGACAGGCTCTGCTCACACTGATAGGAGTCCCACAGGAAGAAACAAAAAATTTTCCACAAAATTATGTGTGTCTTTGTGTGTGTGTGAGTATGTGCACGTGAGTGCAAGCTCCTATAGAGCCCAGAAGAGAGTGCAAGATCCCCTGAAACTGGAGTTACAGCGGGTTGTGAGTTACTTGATGTAGGTGCAGGAAATTGAACTTCGGGCCTCTGCAAAAAAAAATTGCACACTCTTGACTGCTAAGCTATCTCTCCAGCCAAGTTTTGCTTTTATTTTGTACAATATTTGAAAAAAACTATTTTGTACGGAGACGTACATATTTTTTTTTGTCATTATTCCCCTGACGATACAGTTTTTAACAAAGCATGTTCGTTGTGTTAGTGTCACAGTCTAGTGACACTTTCAGTGCACAGGAGGACACACATTGGTGCACATATTACACTATGTATATGAGGGACATGAGAATCCGAGAGTTTGAGTGTCTGTTGGGATCTTGGGATAGCTTCCCCAAGAACACTGGGGGGGGGGGGGAGGAGAGGGGATGACCGTATCCTTAAAATCAATTGAGGTAACCTGAAACTATTTTCCTCCTGTCCAATCACAAAGAGCCTGAGGATCATACTCTGCCAGGTGGCCCGGCTGGGCATCTGCCAGCTGTCTTTGTTTGTGTGTTTGTTTGTTTGTTTGTTTGTTTTGTTTTTTGACTGGGGCACTCTCTTTACATTTGTCAGCCCCTCCCTTTGAGGAGCTGATTGGTGCTTTTGAAACCCCCCCAACCTCTGGCTACAGTCCTGTTCCTAATAAACTTGTGGTCCAGTACAAAGATGCTTCTGCTTGCCTGCCTTGGAATACTGGGTGTCCTTGGACTCTGTGTCTTGCTCTGCTGCCTGCACCCTGGGGGACTAGTCTGACTATGGGGTCATTTTCTCTAGTTCCATCCTCTTGGGCTCCTGGCTCTTCCCTCCCCAATAACCCACAATGCTAAGGGTACACGTCAGCTGAGTCACCACAAAGCACAATCTGGCCTTTTCCTCATCTAGACTTTAAGTTCACCTCTAAGAGAATACAGGCACAGCAGATTATGATTTTATTTGGTGTGGGTTTTTTGTTTGTTTGTTTGGTTGGTTTGGTTTTTCTGACACAGGTTTTCTCTGTGTAGCCTTGGCTGTCCTGGAACTCACTTTGTAGACCAGGCTGGCCTCGAACTCACAGTAATCTGCCTGCCTCTGCCTCCCAAGTGCTGGGATTAAAGGTGTGCGCCACCATGCCTGGCTTCAGATTATGATTTTAGTAGCGGGTCATCATCACTTCCACTCCCAGCCCAACCATTTCCTACTCTCTTGGTATGTATATTTCTCTCATTCTTCAGCAAGAACCATGTATAAGATATCCTGATAGCAGATAGAAAGATGCCTCATCAGGTAAAAGTTCTTGCTGCTCTTGGGGGAAACTCGAATTCCGTTCAACCTAGAAGGGGGTTCAAAACCATGTGCAACTGCAGTTCTGACCCCATGTGTTAGCAAATATATGATCTTGGCCAAGTAGTTCCCGGGGTCTTTGAGGCTCAGTGATGCCCCATCCAGCAGACTTAACCTCAGCTGGCTCCTTTGCATCAGCAGGACTCCAGCAGGCTCTTACCCAGTGGAGGTCAGAACTGGAGGGTGGCATGTAGTATTACCCATGCAGCCACTGACCCTTCCCGCATCAGGCCTCCCAGCCCAGCAATGATGTTGCCAGCAATTGTGTTACATTAGGCGATCAGCTCATCTTTTCGAAAGTGCCTGGACTAGCCAGCAGCCACCCTTTCCTAGGGACCTGAAGTCTACCAGGAAGCAGAACCAGGTTCCTTGCTGATCTGGGGCCCCTCAGGCTTTCCCCTCCCCTACACCTTTTGCCTTTGGCAAGGAGCTTTGTCAGCCGGAAACACTGTCTGCACCTGTAAATAGCTTTCTTTCCTCTACAGACCCCTTAATTTTCCTCCCAGCTCCTTGGCTTTGTGGAAAGCAAGAAGCCAAGATGCTTTGCTTGCTTCTGCCTTCTCCCCTGTCCCAGACGGCTCATGATTATAGTTCTGAGCTAACTGGCTGTTTAAAGGAGAGGAAAGGAGGACAGAGAGGGCAACCAACTAAAACCTGGAAATACAGAATCCTGTCACACAAGGAAGAGATAAGCAAAGTTCCCAAACTTGGAAGAGTAGGGGGTAGTTGGGGGGACTAGGGGGTGGGGGAGGCAGGAGGTGGTGGCTCACGCCTTTAATCCCAGCACTTGGGAGGCAGAGGCAGGTGGATCTCTGTGAGTTCGAGGCCAGCCTGGTCTACAAAGTGAGTCCAGGATAGCCAAGGCTACACAGAGAGACCCTGTCTCAGAAAAGAAGAAGAAGAAAAAGAAGAAGAAGAAGAAGACAAAGACGACATGGGAAGAAGAATCGTAGATGCACACAGACCACTTAGGTGTAGGAGTCACAGACCTGAGCCTGAAGCCGCGCTGTGACGCAATCACATCCCTAGAACACAGGAGTCAGCAGCTGTCACTCTAAATTGACCTCCGGTTACCTGCAAGTCAAGTGGCTGACTCATCTATCCATTGCACTCAGTGAACTGAGCACCATAGAAACGCACATGTGTGTACCCTGGGCCATGTGGATGGCTCAGCAGGTGAAGGTGCTTGCCGCCAAGACTGAAGACCTGAGTTTAATCATTGGGCCCCTCAAAGTGGAAGAAAAAAAAAATGGTTCCCACAACTTGTCTTTCGACTTCCACATATGCACTATGGCACATGGGTTCTCCTACACACACACATAAATAAATGTAATAAGGTAAAATAATCAATATGTGCATCATATTTCTTTCTTTTTAAGAAGAGGTCTTCACTGTAGCCTAATCTGGCCTAGAATTCACTATGTAGCCTGGCAGTTCCCCTTAGCTTCCCAATATAAGTATGTACCCAACACACACACGCACACACATACACACACACACACACACACACACACACACACACACACACACACACACTTGACTAGCCTGGGTGCTAGTCAAAGAGATTCATATGTGTGCGTCTGGTGTTTAAATTTTGCGTAACAACCAGAAAGTCAATGTATACCTATAATCCCAGTATTTATGTATTTATTTGAGACAGGGTCTGTGTATCCAAGGATAGCCCCAAAGTCACTATGTATCCAAGGATGACTTTGAACTCTCAGTCCTCCTTCTCCTCCTTAAGTGCCAAGATTACAGATGTGTACCACCATACTCAGATGAACTCTTTTGTTTGGATGCTCTCTCTAATCCTTAGTTTTTTGTTTTCTTTTGTTTGTTTGTGTTGGGGATGGGGCTCAGGGCCTTACATATAAAATCTGCTCTCACTGAGCTATGTCCCTATCCCACAGACTCAGTTCTGGCGGGGCAAGTGGGTCAGTGGTTAAGAGCATGCTGCTCTTGCAGAGGCCCTACGTGGGATTCCCAGTGCCTCATGCTGCCTTATAATAACTTATAGCTCCAGCTCCAGGAAACCATGCCTTCTTTTGGACTCTGTAGACAACTGTGAATGCGCATGCATGAGCACACGCGCATACACACACACACACACACACACACACACACACACACACACACACACACACACACTCCACACATGCACGCACAGTTAAAAAAAAAATTAGTTCTGTTCTGAGAACTTCTTCTCTTTAGATTTATTTATTTGTGTTTTGTCAATGACACAAGCATATCTGGTACCTGCCAGGCCTGTGCGCAGAAGTTCTGGCCTTGAGACTTCCACTAGCTTTCAAGAAGCAAACGGCCTTCTTTGGTCCCCAAAGTATAAAGCTGTACCCTGAGCCCTTGTTTAGGTGCAGCTGATCTGGGAGGGGAGGGGCAGGTTGGGACTCTATACAGCTCCACAGGTCTCCCTCAGCCTCACAGAGTCATGTGACAATGCCAGACTTCTGACTTGCCATCTGTGAGCTGGAGGCACAACTCCTCTCCACCTCAGAAATCTCTGAGAAGTCCGAGAGACGATATTGGAGATGATGAAGTGGTCCTGGTCAGAAAACCATTTGGAAAATATCAATAAATATATAAGCAGTAGTGCTTTACCCACAGCCCGAGGCCCGGAGGACCTTCAAGGATGGTCAGTTCTGGGAGGTTGAGCTCTGGTGTCCAAGCCCCAGCAGCCCCTCCCCTTCACTACAACATCTTGGTCCACCTTGTCTTTGTACTTTCCCTTTTCAAATCCCTATTGGTCCTCCTCCCCCCCCCCCCCCCCTCTGTCTCTGTCTCTCTCTCTCATCAGGTTTCACTATGTCACCCTGGCTGACCTGGAACTCCCAACGTAGATCAAGCTGGCCTTGAACTTACAGAGATGTGTCTGTCTCTGTCTTCAGAGTGCAGAAGACCAAAGGCATGTCCCAACACCCCCAGCTGATCTAAACTCAACGGACGATATTGACTTCTCTTGAGGATCTTTCTGGACCACACCCTACCTAAGCATCTGGGTGACACATTACTCCTCTAGGTAGTCACGCTGTTGATATTAGCATTGAGATCTCCTCCCCCCTTCCCCACACTCCCTTTTCAGTCTTCCTCAATTAGCCAGGGATGGTGGCTCACATCTGTAATCTCAGAACTCAGGAGTCAGAGGCAAGAGAGGCTCCGGCAAGTTTAAGGCCAGTCTCTATAGCGTGAGACTATATTTCAACCCATAGATCAGAGCGTCTCTCAGCTCTCATGGGAGAAGCTTCTCCTTGGAGCAGATGGCTATAACACAGAGATCCTCAACAGGTCAACAAGCAGAGAACAGGAGACCGTGGACCGTGGAGTGCTCAGCTCTATGTGGGACATTCACATCCCTCCTCCCAGGGCAGGGATCTCTGTGGAAGAGGGAGTGGAAAGATTCTAAGAGCAAGAGGCAGTCAATAACATCAAAGAAATGGTGTTTGGGGCCGGGCGTGGTGGCCAGCAGATCACTGTGAGTTTGAGGCCAGCCTGGTCTATAAAGTGAGTCTAGGACTGCCAAGTCTAACACAGAGACCCTGTTTCGAAAAACAAAAAACAAAAGAAAGAGAGAAATGGTGTTTTCCAGACACGATGGGGAAGTTGTGCATGTGAACTCACAGTGACAGTGACAACACGAAGCAGACCTGTGCAGCCCAAGCCAGACCAAACCCTAGCAGAGAGAGAGAAGGTAGGCATGAAATCCTCTTGGCACTTGACTATGACTGGAAGAGGAGTCAGTTTAATTATGTGACTCCTGATAAGTCTGCCCCACACCAGGGCAGTCCCTACACCCAAGTCAGGCTGGGCAACAAAAACTGGACCCGAGAGGACAGAAGGAGGAGAGGAGATGGAGAAATAATCTCAGGGTTGGATGGGAAGGGGTGGGAGGGTAGATAAAGTGGTTATGGGAAGAGTTGTGGGGTGACTATGCTCAAAAATACATTGTATCGAACTCTCAAAGTAATTAATACAACTACTGTTTAAAAAGAGATTAATGAATTAAACAAGCAAGCTTCTTGAGAGTGGCACACACTCACTATACTAATCTGCTGAACACCAGAGTTTAGCCATATGTACAAGTATCAGCTGTTTCCCCTCGTAATGGCATGGCTGACTCAAGAGCTACAGTTCGCTGCTGCTGCCTAGCACCCCAAGATAGTACTGTAGACTGCTAGCCCAGAAAAAGAAGAAATAGCAGAGTTCAAAGTGGGTTTGTACTGAATAGAAATCTCACTTAGTGTGTGTGTGTGTGTGTGTGTGTGTGTGTGTGTGTGTGTGTGCATATTGGTTATGTACATGTGTGTGTGCATGTGTGTAATAGCCAAAGGACAACCTCAGGTGTCATTCTCAAAATTGCTATCACCCCTGACTGGCTGACCAGATGACTTCAGGAATCCTCTCCCCCTCTGCCCCAACGCCACTTCTGGCATTTTCACATAGGTTCTAGGGCTCAAACTCTGCTTTTTAACTTGCAAAGCAAGGCTTTACCAGCAAAGCTACCCCCACCGCAGCTCTGTGTGATGGTCTGATTTAATTGTTGTTTTAATTTACAGTGGTTCAAAATGTACCCATCCAGCCTGTTTGTTCCCTCTCACTTTTAGTACATTAGTTAATAAGCTATAAGACATGCTTATTTAAAAATAAGCCTCATGTTAAATGGTTTGCCCAGCTGGAGGCTAACATATGTGTTCTGAGCATATTTAAATAGGCTAAGGCTAAGCATGATGCTTGGTAGGTTGGGTGTATTAAAAGCATTTCTTTTTTCTTTTTTCTTTTTTTTTTTTTTTTGGTTTTTTGAGACAGGGTTTTTCTGTGTAGCCTTGGCCATCCTGGACTCACTTTGTAGACCAGGCTGGCCTCGAACTCACAGCGATCCGCCTGCCTCTGCCTCCCGAGTGCTGGGATTAAAGGCGTGCGCCACCACGCCCGGCTAAAAGCATTTCTTTTAAGATTGATTTTTTTTTTTAATTTTATATCTGTGTGGATATGCGCACTTAAGTACAGAAGCCTATGGAGGCCAAAGGAAAGCATCAGATTCCTGGGAGCTGGAATTACAGGCTGTGAGCTGTGAGCTGTGAGCTGTCTCGTGGCTGCTTGAAACTGAAAATGGGTCTCTGGAACGACAACAAACCCTCCTAACCCCTGAGCCACCTGTCTATCCCTTTTAAGGCCTTTGAATTTTATTTTATGTTCATTGGTGTTCAGCCTACATGTATATCCGTGTGAGGATATGAGATCCCCTGGAACCAGAGCCATAGACATTTGTGAGCTGCCATGCGGGTGCTGGGGATCGAAGCCACGCCCTTTGGAAGAGCAGCCAGTACTCTTAACCGCTGAGCCATCTCTCCAGCAGCCCTCCCTTCACAACCCCTCCCAATGCAATTTTGACATGATGATTTCAGCTTATGATGGGTTTATCAAGACTTAACCCTATTTTATGTGGATGGATATTTGGTTTTGGTTGTCTGGTTTGTTGTTTAGTTTGGGAGGGGACAGGGTCACACTACATAAGTTCAGGATGGTAGTAAACATGATGTCCTTCTCTCTTAGCCGCCCCCACGTATGGATTACAAGTGTGTATTCATGCCAGGTTTGACTATCTTCTAAATGAAAGCAGTTTCATATATGCCTTCTGACTCACCAGTGGTTCATTTATGGCCTTAATGGTCTCAAAGCAAACATTTATTTTCCTAAAATTAGTAATATATCCATGACTTAAATCAAACACAGTTATCCACCAGCCTCCTGAAATCACATTCTAAGCTTGGAACAAGTCTCACAGACCTTTGACAGTCCTCCATTGTGCCTTGGAAAGTTCCTGGAAAACATTTCCTGGACCATTAAGATATTTTGGTGGGATTAGGGGCTTGCCATTAGGCCTGGCAGTTTGAAATCAATCCTCAGGGATCACGTGATAGAAGGAGAGAGTCAACTTCCACCTGTTGTCTGTCTTCTGACCTCTACCCTACATAAACTTACACATAAACAAGTAAAATGTAGTGAAGTCAACCTAAAAGGTCTTCCTGATTAGATGGTAACCACAGTGGAACTTATACTGTGTGACATCTTAACGTTGGCCAGCAATGGGTGCTGAAGGGTGGACCACTGTCGCATACAGTGGAAGAACTGAAAAGCTATTTTTGTTTTAGAAGCACATGAGGCATGATCTGTGAGGCTTGACGGAAGAGCTATGGGGTGGCCAAGTGCCTCTGGGAACTGGGTCCTCTACAGCCCTGCTCTCATTTATTCCAGCTCTTCATAGAAAATAGGGAATAGTCCCAAACGCAGTCCTGGCTCTTACTCAACTCGACAGACTTACGCTCAGCTCTCCCCTTAGCTTGGGCAGACCAGTGAGAAGTCAATGAAGTTAGAAGTCCCCCCAAACCCTGAACCAACCGCCCTAAGTGTGCTTGAGACTCATGGAGAATGACGGGAAAGATGCGGTTGTTCTTTGACTAAATCCATCCCACCCCACCATGACAGCTAGGCCATTAAAAACTACAGAGAACCACTTAGGCTAGCGCATTTTGTTTGCCTGACACCTTCAAGAGCCTTTCATCTCTGTGTGGCGATGACACAGATATGTGCTACGCTGCTTTCATTACATGCCAACGTCAGAGCACTGAGGTCTCCCGTAATGCTTTAGAAGGCTGTCTCAAAAGACAGCTGCATGCATAGCTACACACACGTATAGAACACAATACGTGCCTATATTATTATGACTTCGAGCCAGAGTTTCTTGTAGTCCAGGCTGGTTTCAAACTTCATACATAGTTGAGGGTAACCTAGAACTCCTGATCCTCCTGCCTTTACAACCCAAGAAATAGCAGGTAGGAGCCATCACGTCACTTACACGTCTCCGAGGATCAGATCCGGGTTTTTGGGTATGCTAGGCCACCACTCTGTCAGCTGAGCTATGTTCCCAGCCCCCTTTTAAAAAAATTATTATTATTATTTTTTTGTAGAATAGTGAACACTGAGCACAAATGAAAATAAGAGCTATAGCCTCCTGCTTTTCCTTTCTTTGGTCCTGAGGGTGGAGTGCAAGTTCTGTGCCTTGCAGCGCCATCTTGCCAGAAATGTATAATTTCATTTTAATAATAAAAAAAGAAAACCTGTTACTGGCAAAATTCCTATAAATATCACCATCTGCTTTAGTAAACTGGTATGTGATAGTGCACCACCGACTGAAACGAATGTTTGCTAGTCAAATTCGAACACAAAGCCAGGGTTTGTATTATAGCTGATACGGAGCAGTTTCATCTAACCTTTCATTGCTGGCTCTCTATGCATCAATTCTTAGCTGTAATTCTTAGGTCTAGGCTCGTCCAACCTCTGCAGGTCGAACCTCCAACCCCGAGTCTAAACACAGTGCAGGCTGGCTATGAGTGCCATCCCACAGAAAATCATGAACTTACATTAAGTCATCATGAGATTTTTTTTCCTTCCAGCGTGATTGTGCAGTTCCCAAGTATGAACCCTGTGGACGACAACATCCTGTCACAACATGAAGAGACTGGCTACTTCATTCCCCACAACATCTGTTGCTGAGATTTCCTCTTTCAAGAGCAGCTGCTTCTTCCCATGCCCCGCTCCTTAATCCCCTGGGCTCCCGCTCTCAGCCACCGTCAGCCTAGGACATCAGACCCTTTCACAGCAGTCAGCATTTCCAAAGCGAACTCTTTATTTTCTGCCTGGACTTGCTCTTCCTTCAGCCTCTCCACCGATTTCACACCCTAACTGCAAAGAACTGTTCACTCCCTATCTCGTTTGATACCACCTGCCTCCCTCTGTTTACCCAGTGTAAACTATTAGTACAGTGGTTCTCCATTCCAGCTACCTTCAAACACACAACGCTGGGTACCACAGGCAGCAATTCAGAAGTAATTGGCAAGAGAAATGGCCTGGGCCATGGCCTGGAGGGAGAAGAAACAAAACAAAACAAAACAGCCTCCCAGTGAACTCTGAAGATTAAAGCTGCTTTAGTGCCATACTTACCTGCTCCCTCTGAACAGTTACTGTTGCCATGAGCAACAGTGTGGATGCCAGAGATTAGAGCTAGGTCCTCCTGCATGCTAGCCAACTGGGTGTCTGGAGGCAGAGGCAGGCAGATCTCTGCGAGTTTAAGGGCAACTTGGTCTACATGGCAAGTTCCAGGGCAGCCCCGGTTGCACAGAGAGATCCTGTCTCAAAAGAGTGATTAATTTTTATCTATCTGTACACATACATGGATACTTTTAGGTGCATCTACAGTCCTTTCCCCATCACCTCCTCCCTTAGGGTACCACAGTGGCTTCTGAGCCGGTCTCTCCCAAAGCAGTCTCTCCTCTCCCACATCTGATTTCAACAACCAAAGCAGTCTTTTCCAAATGCAGGTCTGGTCATGTTTTATACCCACTAAGTCATCACAGCAGCAGTCATTTGTTCCACAGTATTTAAACACAAAATATGCCACCTCTCATTATCTCCAGGGCAAGTTGGATTGACTTAGAGCATCCACTTTCCAGGAGAGATACTGAAGTTTCCTTTCGGGAATCATGCAGAAATTCTAAGAGGTTAAACGTTCTATGGGCCAGCCAGATGCAGAGGCGCACACCTGTAATTCCATCACTCAGGGAGGCAGAGGAAAGCAGATCTCTTTGAGTTCGAGGCCAGCCTGGTTTACAAAGTGAGTCCAGGACAGCCAGGGCTATACAGAGAAACCCCATTTTGAAAAAACAAACAAACAAACAAATCAAAGCAAACAAGTACTATGGCCAGCAAGATGGGTAAAGGCTCTTGCTGCTAAGCCTGACAACCTAAGTGTGATTGCTGGGATCTGCATAGCAGAAGGAGAGACTAAATCCCACAGTTATCCTTTGACCCCCATGTGCCATGTAGGTGTGTAGCTACCATGTGCATGTGCGTGCATACATACATGGTGAGTAAAAAACAATGTAATTTTAAACATTGAAACTAAAGTTCTGAATGCATGGACTCATCTTGATCGTTGCTGAGATACCCAGTCCCTCCACTTCCCTCAGGACACAACGGTCTTTTACACTTCTCTGACACTAATTTGGAGGTCCAGTATTTCCTGACTACCTTCAACCTGGGACAGTGTGAGCCAGGAAGTTCCTTTGCTGTCTTGGGGAAACTGACTCTGCCTTTTCAAGCCGGGATGACTTCCTTCTCCCAGAGGAGCCAGCCTCACAGGTCATCACAAAGTCCTACTGCTGAGGGGTGCTTGGCCAGGCAGCCTAAAGCAGTTCTCTAAGCCTAGAGAAGAGAGTCTTGGCCCTGGCCAGGCCTGAGCAGGTTAAGGACCCTGTGCCAGTCTTCTCAAAATTGGGTAGAGCCAGTGAGTGCTAAGCAGCATTTGTAGGCTCCAGGAGGCCCTGCCCCCCCCCACCCCCGCAACTGTCTTATCAATACATTCGCCTTCACCTGACCCTGTTCAGTTACAAAATAATAGAAGGAAGGTGTGGTGGTCAATGATTAAACAAACATATTGTCTCATTGGTTATGTACTTGCAAATTCTTACATTAACGCAAAGGTGCTCAGAGGAGCTGGGGGTTTGGGTCTCTCTTGTACCTTATATGCATATGCAGGACCACAGTTCTCCCTGCTCTCCATCAGGCCTCCATAACTATCACCACACTGGTCTTCCTGCCTCCAACACCTCCTTGGTCTCCTTCCACACTCAGGAACCGTCTGTTCTTCACTCAATACTTACTTTAACACCACTTTCTCCAAACAGCTTCCAAGGCCATCCCTCCAAATGTCTTCTCATCAACCGTTGTGCTAGCATTGCTTTTATCTGTGTTGTCTCACCTTTCTCCCACCCCACACACACAACATGCTTATCTCATGCTGGCGATCGCATTGAAAGCAGGAATTGTGGTTTTGCATCCTTGAGTCTTGAGTGCTTTTATAAGCCAGGTATATGCCTGCTGTGCTGACAAAGGCAGGAGGGTCAGGAGTTTAAGAGCAACTTTGGCTACCTAGTGAATTTGAGCCTAGACTGTATGAGGCCTTTTTTAAAAAATTATTTATTAATTCATTCATATTACATCTCAATTGTTATCCCATCCCTTCTATCCTCCAATTCCTCCCTCCCTCCCACTTTCACCCTATTCCCCTCCCCAGAGGCTTTTTAAAAAAAGAAAGAAAGAAAAACAAGTCAGGTACATGTTAAAGAATTCCTAGAACAGCGGGGCGTGTTGGCGCATGCCTTTAATCCTAGCACTCGGGAGGCAGAGGCAGGTGGATCATTGTGAGTTCGAGGCCAGCCTGGTCTACAAAGTGAGTCCAGAAAAGCCAAGGCTATACAGAGAAACCCTGTTTCAAAAACCAAAAACCAAAACCAAAAACAAACAAAAAATCCTAGAATTTGGGGGGCCCTGAGGGACAGCATTTTTTGTTTTGTTTTTTAGCCTCTTCTGCCACTTTTTTTCTCCCTCAGATGACACCTTCCATGGACACCCAACATAAACCAAGAAGAACAGAGACGTTCTAGTTAATGTAGGGAGGCAACAGGCCAGGAACAATGTAGTCATTGTGCCGATAAGACAGCCAAGGCCACCGCCTTCTCTGTTTCACAGACATTTACCTTACACCCCTTTAGAAAGCTGCCGCTCTGGGTTAGCTCAGTGGCAGAGCACTTGTCTAGCACATGTGAGGGTCTGGGTACCATCCTCAGCACTCTAAACGAAGGAAGGAAGCAAACACATATGGTAAAATAAGTTTAAAAAAAAAAAAGCACAGGTCACTTTTTCCATCCCCATCCTCAGGGACTGGTCACAGGCTCTCAAGGAGCAGTGGCCTCTCTTTGACGGCACTGTGGGCTAATGATTTCTTTTGCCTTGCCTTGTATATTCTGTTAACAGATTATTCAAGGGAGGTGTTTACAGGCAAGTTGTTGCCATTTCAAGTTTGTAGAAACATGTACGGCAATTATCTAGGCTTTTCTTTATTGCTTTAAATTTTTCCTCTATGGTACTGTGTGGGTGTTTGTGAAAGTAAGTGGCTTGAGTTGTTCCCATGTAGCTGGGCCAGTGTGCCTCAGTGAGCAGTCCCAACCTGTTGAAGATTCTCCAGGCTGCAGACCCTCAGGAAAGGATCTGTAGTTCCCTATTACAAGATCAAACTTAGCTCTCTTTCTTTCTCTCTTGGAAAATAATTTCATACAATATATTTTGATTGTTTTTCCCCTCACCCAATTCCTCCCAGATCCTCTCCACCTCCCTCCCCACCAAACTTCATGTTCTTTTTCTTTCTTTTAAAAAGCAAGACAAAGAAACAAAGACACAAAAATGGAAATCAAAATAAACAAGCAAAACACAAATAAGACTCTCCCCCCGCAAAAAAATGCCTACATGAAGCAACATGAGACCAAAAGTCTACGAAAACACCATTAAGTTTGTTTTGTGTTGGCCAAGTACTGCTGGGCACAGGGCCTGCATTGAAGTGTGGTTCAATAGGACCTTCCATCTGGCTATGGACATTAACCAATATCTTTGACAATGGCCTGTGATGTTTGGGAGTTTCCATGGACTGCCTTTGGCCAATGTAACTCATTCCTGGCACTGAAGGTTTTACTTGGAAGTATAAGATGTCCGGTTGGGGCATTCTCTCTCCTTCTATTTGGTAACTCCATTTCCATTTCTTTCATCTATGCATATGTTTTAGGAAGCTTCTACAGTAGTAGGTTTCCATACGGTTTTAAAAATGTCCCTTTAGTGTTAGTTGCCACTCCCTATATTATCACTGCGTTCAATTGAGGATTTGCTTACAGTTTCAAAGGGTGAGCACATGACCAGCATGGTGGACAGCATGGTGGCAGGCAGTGGGCATGGCACTGAAGGAGTAGCTAAGAGCTGATATTTGATCCACAAGTTGGAAGCAGAGAGATTAAGAGTGGGCCTGGCATGGGCTTTTGAGACCTTAAAAGCCCACCCCTAGTGACAGACCTCTTCAAACAGGGGCACACCTTCTTCCTAAGCAGCTCACCAAGTGGGAACCAAATATTCAAATATTTGAGCCTATGGGAGCTTTTCTCATTCAAACCACTGCAAGGTCCTTGAACATATTTTTTTTTCTATTTTGCTGTTTTGAAGTCCTTGTCTTATGCTTTAGCTATTTTACATTTCTCAAGGCCTACTGCATTAGGGTTACTGGCTTCTAAGGAAGGTTTCTAGTCTTGGCTATTCATATTGTGGTTGCGTGCTGGGGTCTAAGCATCTGGAGTTATGATGTCTGAGGTGTTTCTTGGTCTCTATATTTGATCTCCCGTTTGTTGGGTCAGTGTTCTGTTCTTTGGTTGCTGCTGTTCTCTCTGGACCCTCGGCAAGTGTGATGGGGTTCCTTCTGTGGGTCAGTGAGGGACAAGAATGGAGATGGCTTAGGTGGACAGGCTGACAAGGGCCATGGAAAAAATCAGGGGAGCCAGGGTCTGCACTAAGAAGTGAAGTCCTCAGAGAACGGCGGCACGGTGGGAAGAGGCTGTCCTGCAAGCAGGCTGCAGTAGGACAAAGAATAGGTTGCAGAGTCAGGGATGAAGGGCCAAGGGGACCTTGGATCCAAAGCAAGAGGTGTACTCCCCGAGGGATGGAGGTGGAGTGGGAGGAGGGGCTCCTGCCTGCAGGCTGTCCCAGGACTAAGAGTAAGTCTGGAGAGTTCAATGGAGGCCAGGAAGGACTCAACTGAGTCTCAGCCCAGTGAGGTCCCTCAGGGTTCCAAGTAGAAGGTGCCAAACTTGGCTTTGGGTGTTTGTTCTGTTTCTTGAGATGCTGGGAATCCGTTGCAGGACCTTGTATTATAGTAGAACCATCTACCGCTGAGCTTCATGTTTTTTATTTTAGGAATCATGGCAGCAAACAAACATGGTGCTGAAGAAGTAGCTGAAAGCTTGCATGTTGAGAAAACAACCATAAGGCAGAGAGAGAGAGAGACAGAGAGACAGAGACAGAGAGAGAGAAGGGGGAGGAGGAGGCAGAGAGAGACAGAGAGAGAGAGAAAGAAAAGAGGGAGGAGGAGGTAGAGAGAGAGAGAGACAGAGAGAGAGAGAGAGAGAGAGAGAGAGAGACAGACAGACAGACAGACAGACAGACAGAGAATTAGCTGGAAATAGTGTGAGCTTTTGGAACCTCAAAGGTTACCCTGAGTGACACACCTCCTTCAACAAAGCCACATCTCTGAATCCTTCCCAATCAAACAGTCCCACCAGCTAAGGACCAAACATTCCACTATATGAACCTATGGAGGACATTTTCATTCAAGCCATGACACCTGGGTTCCATCCTGACCTATAAAATGGGCAAGGTGACACACAGCTGTAATCTCAATGTTTGGGAGTGGAGGCAGGAGGAGCAGAAGTTCAAGGTCATCCTTAGTCTCATTGTGGATTTGAGACCAGCTAGATTATAATCTCTGTCCACCATCATCATCACCATCACCATCATCATCATCATCATCAAAGTGGCAGTGTGATTAAGATACAGATTGATCTATGGCAGACATTTGTTTGGTTGCTAGATCCTGAGCACTTTTAGCTCATAAGGGAAACCACTAGAAATTCTTAGGGTCTGGTCACAAGTGCTAGAGTAAATGCATATTGTAAGTGCCTTGGAGGGTATACTGCCAAGTATATCAAGGACTCTGCTAACCTGATGTTCCCTCCTCTGTCCTCATTGCTCATGCATGACCTATCCTAGTTTGCTTTGTTTTGTGTATGTGAGGGACTGAACCCAGAACCTTGCACACGCCAGCTCCTTGGAGCTGGATCTTCTCCAATTCATATTTATTTATTCATAGTATGGACCATGTCTCATGTAGCCCCAGCCTGGCCTCGAACTCATGATTCTCCTGTTTCTACCTCCCAAATGTTGCAAGCCAGCTAGCTCTACCTTCCTTCCTTCCGTCCTTCCTTCCTTCCTTCCCTTTCTCATTTCTGTCCTTCCTCCTTGTAGGCTGGGGATGATTCCACAGCCTCAGGCAAGCTAAAAAGTGATCTGCCACTGAGCCACATGCACAGTGCTGTCGACATCATCTTTTATGCTGCTAGAAGTTTAGTAAAGATGCACTTAGCATTCAGTGGGGGTGATCAAAAATAGGGACTTGGAATTCTGGGTCTTTCTTTCTTGGTTTTGTTTTGAGGCAAGGTCTCCTATAAACCAGGTTGCATGTAACCCAGCTGCCAAGAAGGCTCTGAGACCAGACCAGCTGCCTGGAAGAGGTTTAGGTCAACAGAAGCTACTGGAAAGGACACTCTCCAACCTGCTGAGCTGCCTGCAGGCTATGCAGTGAGCTCCAGGTTCCCAGCTTTTGTGAGCTGTCACTTACACTGGGGTGGGCCTTGGCTGTGCAGCTGTCTTTGAGTCATTTCTGCTTCCCTGAGTACGCCTCACTCATACTCCTGTAAGTTACCCCAATGAAACCCAGGGTGCACCAAGCTGGGCTTTAGTGGTATCCATGCTTTTGCTTGTCATGGGATCCCTAGGGGTGAATAGCCCTGTTTAGCATCTCCCCAGGAAATTTTGTCACTCAGCATGAATTCTTCACACTTCCTTCTACCTGCTCTTCCAGTTGACTCCACTGTTCCTCAAAATAAAAGTCTAGCTTAAAAGTCGCATCCTCTAAGGAGCCTTTGGTCAGACTGAGATGTGCCCTTAGGTGAAGATTTGTCCTCTTGTTTTGTAACCTTGACTGAACTCACCCTAGTGAGGGGATGAAAGGTGTGTGTCACCATACTCAGCTCCATGCGTGTGACTATCGTAGCCAGTCTGTCTTGTCTCTTCCTTCATCTTTCCTTCCCAGTGTGCTGCCCAGCATTCCGTTACTGTGACAAAATGCCTGAGGTAAACTACTTACAAGGGAACAAGTTTTATTTAAGCTCACAGTTTCAGAGGTTTCAATTCAGAGCCTGCTGACTCCCATTCCTATGGAGCCTGTGGTCAGTATGGTGGAGGAATGTGATGGGGGAAACCTGCTCGCCTTGTGGTGGCCAGGGAGCAAAGAGAGGCAGGAAAGGACCGTGGTCCCAATATCCGCTTCAAGGGTACACCCTGAGTGACCTGCCTTTCATTATGCCCCACCTCGCACTGTTCCATCACCTCTCACTATCAAGAAAAGGCTTAGTCACAATGTGCACGAAATAAAGTCAATTAATTAGCTAAGAGACAAGGTGATGGTAGACACAAAGCTTCATTATAACAAATTAGCTGATTGGAAAATGGCCAGTTACAAGCAGAGGGCTTAGAAAGAAAACTTGAGGAAGCTTTTTCAAACCACAAGTAGGTGAAGACCAGACTCATCAAATGCTGCAGCTGTCCATTTCTTTGATGTACACTCTGATGACAATCTGAAAAGTCACCAGACACCCTGGGGTCTCCAGTCTAAGGGAAGTGGCTGGTTCTAACAATCAGTATCTTACTCACTGAGGTGTGGCTTTTTTTTTTTTTTTTTTTTTTTTCCTATTTAGAATCATAGTTAGGCAAAGGGAAAGAAAACAAAAGCAAAGCACAGAGCAAAATTTACAGGGACAAAAATCACAGGTGGCTTTTCCCTTAGCATCACAGGTTGGTGGTGACCAAGGTGCTGTCATGAACCCATGTATAGGATATGAGCATCCAAGCTGTGATCCCAAGTAGCCAGCACAGGAAACCTAGCTGTGATCCCGGACACCTCAGAAACCTGACATAATATTGCATGCCTGAAATCCCAGCACTCAGAAGGTGGAGGCAGAAGGACTAGAAGTTCAAGGCCCTCCTCCCTCCACTGCAAAGCAAGTTGGAGTGTCCTGGGATAAATGAGACCCTGTCTTAAACAGACAAACAAGAGTGGGGACAAGAGGTGACCTCAAGGTTCTTTTGGTGTGCCTTTCTGTCCTTCTGAGTGCTGCCTGTTTCTCCTGTTACCTAGAAGCTGTGGCAGAAAACAAGAGCACACACCTGCAGCTGAAGTTTTGTGTTTGCATGTAAGATCGCAGACCGGAGCTGGGCTGTCGCCTCACACTCCCAATCCTAGTACCCAATCCTAGTACCCAATCCTAATACGAGAGAAATGGAGGCAGGAGAACCGGCGAGTTTAAGACCAGCCTAGGAAGCATGGTGGTATCTTATTTCCAAAAACAGAGGTGGGGGGGGAGGGAGAGAGAGAGGGAGGGAGGGGGCAGGGAGAGGGAGAGAGAGAGAAAGAGTCCTCTGGTAAGGTGGCCAATACCTATAATTACAGAAGTCAAATGGTGCGCCCCTAAGCTATATCCCCTACCCCTGTGCTTCTCAGACTGGGTAGGAAGATTGCTGATTGCCGTGAATTCAAGACCAGTTGAGGCTATGTGATTTCAGGCATGCCTGAGCTACAGTGTGAAACTTTTTCTCAATAAAACAAATACATTAAAAAAAAAATATATATATATATGCAATTTTTTTTCTTGAATAAGATAGGCTAGAAATAGGTTATTAGGCACCTGTGAACTGGCTCAGCAGGTAAAGGCAATCACTTCTAAGTCTGCTGTTCTATCGCTGGGGACCCATATGGTGGAAGCAGAAGAACCAGTTCTAGAGAGTTGTCCTCTGACTTCCATGTGCTGCGCGCACACACACACACACACATACACACACACACACGTATACACACATACACACAGGCACACATGCATGCACCTTCACACTTACACACCCGCACGCACTTGCACACATGCACACATGTGTACACATGCAAGCACACACATGTACACACACATGCACATGCATACACACATGCGCACACACACATACACACTCACACACACATGCACATGCAAAATAAATAAATAAGTAACTGTGATTTACAAAATGAACTTCTAAAATACCACACGTTTGCAAAATTGTTTAGCTCTTCCCACTAGCTCATGAACTCCTTGACAACAGAGATGATATCGACATCAAAAATCTGTTTAGACATTTGCAGAATGTCAGGTTCATAGAAAACTCCAATTCCCCAAACTCCAAAAGGCAATCCAAATATCCAGGGATGAGCTCAGTCTGGACTGTAGGAGGATTTCTGGTGGTTAGATAAAAGCCAGCATTCCCCAGGAACTTGTGAAACTGGTTCCCCTCCACCAAAAAGAGTCATTTCCCTTCCCTCTGGCAGAAGGGCCCTATGGATACCTGTGGTACCTATCAGCATACCAAAGTACATTCTGAGCTCAGCATGGTGGTGCACACCTTTAATCCCAGAACTTGGGAGGCAGAGGCAGGCGGATCTCTGTGAGTTCGAGCCCAGCCTGGTCTACAGAGTGAGTCCAGACAGTCAGGGCTACACAGAGAAAAACAAAGAACAAACAAACAAAGAGTGCATTCTGGTATCGCAAGGACTTGTTCCACATTTCAGAGTCCATGCTAGCATCCTCGCCCTTCTGATCTCCTCTCCTACCCCAAACCCTGTCCAGCTCCCAGGCTTCTCTCCCTGCAGGTGTCCACCCTTCCTGTGGCCTTGCTGTTTTATGCTCCCTCTGTGCTCTGCATCTGCTTCTCTCACTGTGTTTTCTTTCTTCTCCATCCCCTGCCATTCTCCCCTCTCTTGCACATAGCCCTGGCCATGTCCAGTCTGGTGGCCACGTTCAGTCTGTTTCTATTTTTTTTTAAAGATTTATTTATTATTATGTATACATTATAGATGGTTGTGAGCCACCAGGTGGTTACTGGGAATTGAACTCAGGACCTCTGGAAGCGCAGTCAGTGCTCTTAACCACTGAGCCATCTCTCCAGCCCCAGTCTGTTTCTTTCTCTCACAGCTCTGGACTCTTCCAGATGCCTCTGGCTGCTCCCTCCCTCCATTCCTCCCTCCCTCCACTCTCCCTCCCTCCCTCCCTCTCTCTCTCTCTCTCTCTCTCTCTCTCTCTCATCTACAACGAAAAGCCTTCCTCTTACCCATACCATGGAGCAGCCATATTGTCACTTTATACACAGAAGGTGGAGGCCATTCTTCAAAAGCCACAAGAACCATGCTTCCTGCTAGGTATGATGGAACAGAAACCAAGGCCTGAAACAAGCAAGTCCCTGTAGAAAGGGTTAAGAAGTGCTCAGTAAATTGTCCCAGAGAACAAAGCGGAAGAGGAGACAGGAACCAGGGCAAGTCTTCTCAGTGCTCCTGGCTAAAGAGGTCCCTCCCTAGTCTTAAAATGTTGAGGAGCCAAAGCTGGGCACAGTGGTGCTCACCTGTAATCCCAGCACTAGGGAGGCAGAGGCAGGCAGATCTCTGTGAGTTTGAGGCCAGCCTGGTCTACAAAATAAATCCAGAACAGCCAAGGCTACACAGAGAAACCCTGTCTCAAAAAAAAAGCAAAAACCCAAAATGTTGAGGAGCCGAACCTGGTGGTGTATGCCTTTAATCCCAGCACTTGGGGGGCAGAGGCAGGTGGATTTCTGTGACTTCCAGGCCAGCCCAAATTTATCCAGGCAAGTGATCCTCCTGCTTCAAGCTCCTGAGTGGCCACCATATCCTTCCATGTCGCACTTTAAATGCATAGCTTATTCCTGTGTGTTCTGCAATGTTAGATCTTTGTCGTTCAGAAAATATGGGCTCGGTGAATTATGTAGCTCTCCCAAATGTTGTTTTTTTTTTTTTTTAGCTCTCCCAAATGTTAACATACATGTTTATTTATATATGTCTACATTTATTTACTTACTTATTTCATGTGTCTATAATGTATATGTGTGAGTGTGCATGCCACTCCCGTGGAGTCCATAGGAACTACTTAAAGGAGTTGGTTCTCTCTTTCCACTATGTGGGTCTCAAGGATCAATGCCAGGCCATCAGGCTCAGCAGGAAGGGCCCTTACCTGATAGGCCATCTCACCAGCTCCAACACATATCATCCTAAAGCATCAACTATTACTTTTGTTGCTATCCCCACTGACTCCTGACAGAGGTCGCTAAGTATTGGAATGACGCCCAGTGACCAATGACAAATAGAAGTTTCCAAAAGTCCAGTTCCCAGCTTAAAGCTTGAGTTTTATCCGAGGCCTCAAAGACTGAAGTGTTCCCTAGGTGACCGGCTCTCTCTGCGTTCAGCAGATGCCAGCCTAACCGACTTTCCTCAGTCTCGGTTGGGTCTGTCCAAGGAGAAAACAGTGTTCCAGGGAAAAAGTTGGGCAATTTGGTTGGAAACTCAAAACTATTGCACAAGATCTTCTGCTTGAGACAGGCATTGTTCTTCAGGGTTCAGTTTGATTCAGACTTTCCATCTCTTCATTTCAGGCTAGCATTTTTTTTAAAACATGCTTTATTCAGGGGTCAGCATTTTAATAAAACTAATAACACAGTATTGGCTTACTGGGAACTTTTTCTTTTCTCTTTTCAAAATTTGAGACAGGCTGGCCTCAGAGTCTCGGTGTAGCAAAAGACATCCTTGAACTCCTGCCTTTGGGAGGCCTGCAGGAATCACAGACACTTACGTCATTGTGTCTAGCTTTCCCAGCTTTTAAGTAGATTTGGGGGAACTGAATTCAGGCTATCAAGCTTGCAGGGCAGGCACTTGTACCCAGCTCAAGAGATTTTTCACATGCCAGGTATAGATACATAAAATAAAGCAATCAATAAATATGAAAAAATCAAATTTAGTTTAAAAAATATTTATTAGTGTGCATATATAGGATGCACATGTGTGGTGGGGTTCCAGAGGCTTTCCTCAGACTAAGGACTTAGGCAAGTGGGAAGTGTTTGTACGTGGGGCCTGAAAAATAAGCCCACAGTCTGCCTCGTTGCCATGGTCACCCCATAGATAGTTGCTATTAGCAGCTTCACTTGACAGAGGAGGACTAAACTCCAAAGTAGTCACTATTTGCCAAAGTTCCACCTTGAGACCAAATTCTACAACCAGGATTTGAACCCAGGTCTACCTGACTAGTTGGTAAGTTCTGACTAGACGGCATCTGTGTAGATTCTAGATTCATAGGAGGGAGAAATACCACCTCAGTCTGCTCCATAGTCTTCCAGACATGGGCCTGGAGGTCCAGTGGACACCGATATTTGGGGATCAGTTGATTAGACTGAGTGGCAGCAAAATCAAATTTAGGATTTGTCTTACTTCTCTGTTCCAGACAGACATATTTTTCAACCAAATGAGAAAAACAAAACCAAACCAACCAATCACCACCACCACCAACAACAAAAACCCCACACATTCTTATAAACAAATTTAATAGTCTGGATTAAATCATTAGAGTGGTTTCAAGGTAATCTAAACATTGATTTAACTACATTTATTTTACAGTTCTTTTTTTGTTTTTTTGGATAGGGTTTCAATGTAGCTCAGGCTGGCCTTACACTCTCTACTTAGCTGATGACGGCCTTAGACTTCTGATTCTTCTACCTCCCAAATGCTGAGGGTGCAGATGCTGCCACCATGCGGAGTTTATGTAGGGCTGGAGCCAGAACCTAGGGCTTTGGGCTCAGTCCCCCACCCACCGAGTCCAGCCTAGAGTTGAGATTCCTTATTAGCTTTAGAAATTTTTGGTAGATTTATTTATTTTATGTGCATTACGGTAACTGTTTTGTCTGAGTGTATATGTGAACCAAATGTGTGCAGAGGTCAGAAGAAGATGTTGGATCCCCAGAAGTGAAATTATGGACTGTTGTGAACCATTATGCGGGATCTGGGAGTTGACTCTAGGTCCTCTGCAAGAGCAGTCGGTGCTCTTAAACTGGGAGCCATCTCTCCAGCCCTATCCCCACCCCCTGCCTCTACTCTCTTTTTTTTTTGTTTTGTTTTGTTTTTTTTGTTGTTGTTGTTGTTTTTTGAGACAGGGTTTCTCTGTGTAGCCTTGGCTGTCCTAGACTCACTTTGTAGACCAGGCTGGCCTCGAACTCACAGCGATCCACCTGCCTCTGCCTCCCGAGTGCTGGGACTAAAGGCGTGTGCCACCACGCCCGGCTCCTCCACTCTCTTTTAATGCAGGGTTTCACTATGTAGCCCTGGCTGACCTGGAACTCATTATGTAAACCAGGCCAGCCTCAAACTCACAAAGATACTCCTGTCTCTGCCTCCTGAGTGCGGGCCTTATTAGCTTTTCAGAAGCCGTTCGCATTCTCCCTGCTTGTCCTTGCTCCAAAAGAAAACACTTTGCAATCAGAAGGCAGCCAATTGCTCTTGTGGAGCTCATCCCACATCTCAGACTTGACTTTTGTTTTGTTTTGGTTGTTGTTTTTTTGTTTTCCTAGACAGGGTTTCTATGTGTAGCCTGGGCTGCCCTGAAACTTGCTCTGTAGACCAGCATGCCCTCAAACTCAGGGATCTACCTGCCTCTGCCTCCTGAGTGATGAGATTAAAGGCGTGGGCCTCCACTGCCCAGCTCCCGGATGGGATTCTATATGCTATAAACCTTCACTCATTGGCCGGTGTTGCCAATGACTCCTTAACTACACATGATTAATAACCCTGTGTCAGAATTTCACAATGGAGAGCTCAAATTGCAGACTTAACTCAGTGAAAACACAGGCCAAGTATTTATGGTGAAAATACTTGTTGAAAGACTTCCCACCTATAGACACATACAGCATAGCTCCCGGGAGTAGAACATCATTTTCCTAAAATCTTGGCAAGAGGCTGTGGAGTCCTGATAAGACTGGCGGCACAGAGGAGCACTTCCTCCTCCCTGTGGTACCCGGCCGGCTTCCAACAGCTCTGTGTTCCAGCTTCCCAGAGCTGCAGACAGCTTGAACTGATTTTTTTCCCCTTGACTTTATTACACTAACTTACAATGTACAGAAGTAATAAAAGAAGAAACGCAATGTTGGAAACATGATGCAATAGTGAGGGGCCATGAGCACAGTAAGATGAAGTTCCAAATGCAGAAGCAAGTCACAGACTCATCCAGGTTAAGGCTGTGCCAAGGTGGCCAGTGGAGGAGGGCTTTGGGGAGATGGCTCAGTCTGTGAGGTGCCTTTCATGAAAGCATGGAGAGCTGGGCTTGGATACACAGCACCCACAAAAAAAAAAATAAAATAAAATAAAAATAAAAATAAAAATAAAAATAAATAAAAGGCCAAAGCCTAGTATGGAACTCATGGCGGTACACACCTTTAATTCCAGCACTCAGGAGGCTGAGGCAGGGAATCTCTGTGAATTTGGGGCCAGCCTGGTCTACATAGCAAGTTCAAGAACATCGAGGGAATCCTGGTGAGATTCTGGTTTGGGTTTTTGTTTTGGTTTGTTTTAAACTGAGTATGGCTAGCATGTATCTATAACCCATCACTGGAGTGACAGAGACAGGGCAATCCTGAAACTCATTGGTCAGCTAGTTTACCCTAACCAGTGAGCTCACGGTTCAATTAAAAGACACTGTTCCAAAGGGCTGGAGAAATGGTTCTAGGATTTAAGAGGGCTTGTTTCTCTTGCAGAGGACCCAGGTCTGGTTTCCAACACCCACGTGACGCCTCATAGCTATCTGTAACTACCGTTCCAGGGGATCTGACATCCTTTTCTGTCTCCTGCAGGCATCACACACAGTACACATACATACAAGGCAGACAAAAATCATAAGCACAAAACAACATAACACGTCTTTTTTTAAAAAAAGGAAAAGTCAGGCATGGTGGCTCATTTTAATCCCAGCATTTGGAAGGCAGAGGCAGGATCTCTGTGAGTGTGAGGCCAACCTGGTCTACAGAGTGAATCCAGGACAGCCAAGGCTACACAGAGAAACCTTGTCCCGAAAATAAAGCAAACAAACAAGAGAGTAAATTTGGATACTTACCTGGCAGGAAGGCTATGACCACGGAGGTGGTTTCCCAGGGTGAGGCTCATTCACTGTATCTGGGACGTGCTAGCCCTGTGGCTTCTCCAAAAGCAGGAAACTCGACTGCATAATTTGTGCGAGTGGGGACTATGCTTACCTTCTCCCCTATAAGAATAAAAATAAAAATATAAGAGGGAGTGTAATAGGAAAAGACACCTGATATCAAACTCCACATACACCTGTGCACATATGCATGCATGGCATGTACACACACACACACACACACACACACACACACACACACACACGGGGAAATTAGTGGAGAATTGAAGTGCTCCTTGGTTCAAGGTGGGGCTAGTCACCTTTCTTCCTCTCTCTTGGGACACTTGGCATGGAAGTTAGGAATGACAAAAAACAATCCTGTGTTACTCATAGCAGCATCACAATGATTATACTTCCTCAGTCAGGCAGATTGTCATGTATTCAGGCATTCATTGATGAAATATGTTTGACACCCTCTCTCTTCCTTTCCATTGCTCACAGTCCTGGGAGGAGCCCAGTCACGAAAGCAGATAGTTACGAAACAGAAAGCTAAATGATGAAGCAGAAAGGTAGAGCATAGAAGACACGTGTGTGTGTGGGTGTGTGTGTGTGTGTCAAACATGGACCAATCGGAGGACTGGGATGCAATGAAGAGGGAACTTGCTCATTGGGATGGATGAGGAATGTATCCTTAGGGACACTGATGGACAGACGGGGATGAGCTGGTAGATGTGGGGAGTACAGGAGCCACGTGTTCACAGATCCAAATATGTGAGGGGCCATGACTACTCATGAGCTGGTGTCGGTGGCCAGGCTCCAGAGACTGTACTTGAACTTGGAGACCCAGCTTTTGAAAACTGTCGAGTGTGACCCTGGATGAAGTAATATAACTTAAGATGGAGGCCACAAACCAACAACAACAACAACAAAAGCAAAACAAAACAAACTTAATAGAAATGAAAATAATTTTAAAAGCATAACTACCAAACATTAACTCAAATTGAATGCAGAATGAATCCAAGGTATTTAGGGCATCGCTCACCCAAGTGTTGTCACGTGACTTCACTGCAGCTTTGGTTCTGAGCAGTCCTGAGCACAGAACCCATGTGCCTGTAGCGGACATGCTGTCATGCCTCATAGCACCAACACACACTGCTTGATTTAATTATGGGAAACCTACCACCATTATTAAGCAGAGAGGTATCCAACTAGTAGATCTTTAAATGTTTAAAGATACACTTGCTCCTCGAGCCAGGTGAGTTTCGCTTTACGATATAAATCAGTCCAGCTGTGCCTTACAGACAGCATCCCAGGAGGATGGGAGATGTTTTTGGGGAAAGTGCTCGCTATAATATTTTTGCATTTATGGGGCCCCTATTTTTCTGAGCATTTTACAGTCCATTGAGCTGAGTCATCGGCCTCCTGTGGGTAATTGCTGTGTTTATAACCAACAGCTCCTTTTGAGGATTAGGAAGGGTAAGGCCCGCGGTGCTTGATGCCAGCTAGCCCATTCCTCAGCCATGTCCCCTGTGGGATTACAGTCCTTAGAGGGAAGGGGGCCCTCCAGCACCCCGTGCTCTTCCCTGATACTTTCTGGAACCATCTGGATCCAAGTCGTAGACACTTTGAGAACAAGCTGATTTCCCCAGGCGGGAACAGCAGCTGGTCACCTTTCCACCCCTGTCTTCATTCTTCGCGGCACCATTGGAGCCAAAACCAGGGGCTTGGCTAAGGGGGCAGGGTGGGGTGGGGAGAGGGCTCTGTGCAGTACTGAAAAACGTTTTAAGCTCGCATGTGAAATGTGATTTTCTCGAAGACCTTGAGGGTGTGGTGGGCAAGAAGTAAAAACCTCGCCATGCTCTACATAACACAACTGGGTCCTCCTTGGGGCTCCGCCAGCCCCTCACTGTGTCCAGGGCCCCTGCTACTCTGAGAGGCTCCCTGCTTTACATACTGCCTTACTGATCTGCCTTGCAAATCTCCCCATTCTCAGGAAGGCCCAACTTCAAAGCTGGGGTTCGACCTTACCCCGAATTGCCTCGTCTCACATTCAGCAATCTTTCTTGTCCTGTTTGTTTAACTTTCTTCTCCTTTCTCCACCCACCCCAACATTTATGGTCACATGTGGCCCAGGCTGGCCATGAACTGAACTTAGTATGTAGCCAAGGATGACCTCGAACTCTTGGATCCCCTTGTCTCAACCATCTCTCAAGTGTTTGGATTGCAGACATGGACTACTGTACCCACCATTTAAAAAATTATCTATTTTTCTTACTTTTAAATTTTGTGTATGTGTGTTTGTCTGAATTTGGATATATATATATATATGAGTCCAAGTGCCAAGTTCTCTGGACCTGACAGCTGTGAGCCACTCAACAGGATGCTAGAATTGAACTCCAGTCTCCTGCAAACGCAGTAACCCTCCTAACCGATGAGCCATCTCTTTAGTTCCCTCCTGCCTGAAAATCCTCCTGCCTCAGCCTCCCACATCATGCTAGGATGACCAGTGCGTGTTACTCTGATAAGGCTTAGCAATGCAATTTTTATTTTTAATTAAAAAAAAATGTTTTATGTGTGTGGGTGTTTTGCCTGTGTGTATGTCTGTGCATTCAGGGAAGCCAGAGGAGGGAATTGGAGCCTCTGGAACTGGAGTTAAATATAGTTATGAGCTGACATGTGGGTTCTCTTAACCACTGAGCCATCTCTCCAGCCACAACAGTACCATTTTTGACATTAGAATTGTTTATTTGGAATGATATCCAAATAGCAGATGGGAAAGACCAAATGGGACATGCTACTGTGTCCCACTCCACTCTATGAATATTAGGTATGCTTCTGTAAAACTTAAGATATTAGTAATCGGGGCCTTTTCTGCTACCCACCCTAGCTCCCAAATAACAACAGAAAGACCTGTTAGATTTATTCAACAAGCTTTAAGCACTATAACTGGGCAGATATTCATCTATTCTAAACCATCTATGGTAGCCTGGCTACTTCCCAGCCATGCGCCCCTTTTTCTAGTCTCACTCTGTCACAAGCTTCTGCTGTATGTGTCTGTTCTCATGTTGACCTCTTCATGACCTTCTTCTTTTTTCTTCTATTTGCTCTGGTCCCTCCCTGAAACCCTCTGATTGGCAACAGAAGTCCTGCCTCCTGTCTTCTCTGCCCACTTATTGGCTAATCAGCTTTGTTGTTAACCAATCAGAGATAATTGGGGAACAATTTTTACAGAACATTGAGACAGCAGACTCTTCATAGAAATGACAGTGCCATGTCTGGACTGTAACCAGATCTCAGGCACAGAGATCAGCACCTGAACACACAGTGCACCGGACCAACCCCCAACAGCCTTCCCTTTACCTGAAGCACAAGGAATTGGGCCCAGGGCCTTGCATAGGCAAATGCTTTGCTACTGAGATACATAACCAGCCCTTAGGTGCTTCTTCATTTTTGTGATTAGCCAGTGTGTGTGTGTGTGTGTGTGTGTGTGTGTGGTGTGTATATATATATATGTGTGTGTGGTGTATATATTGTGTGTGTATGTGTGTGTGGTATGTGTGTGTATGTGTGTGTGTATTATGTGTATATGTGTGTGTGGTATACGTGGTATGTGTATGTGTGGTGTGTGTGGTGTGTGTGGTGTGTGTGGTGTGTGTGTAGTGTGTATGTGCACTCGTCAGACCCAAGGCATTTCAATACTAGGCAACTCCTCTCCCACAGAGCCTATTCCCCATCTTTAGTAGATAATGTTTAAGTCAGACACAGACACTTCTCCAATTAGTAAAATTTGTAGCTTAAAGGCTTAAAGCCAAATGAAACTTGCAAACAACTATTTAGCCAGTGGGTTTTTGTTTTGTTTTGTTTTGTTTTCGAGACAGGGTTTCTCTGTGTAGCCTTGGCTATCCTGGAGTCACTCTGTAGACGAGGCTGGCCTCAAACTCACATAGATCCACCTGCCTCTGTCTCCCAAGTGCTAGGATTAAAGACGAGTGGCACCATGCCTGGTGCCAGTGCTGTTTTAAAATGAGAGTTTGAATTCCTTTAGGAACAGGGAATTCCTCCCTGTTCTTGAACACCCAAGCTGAGTCTTTTAACAATGTTATCTGGATTGCCCCAGTAGACATCTATTTCTGCATCAACTCTGAAAAATCCACAAGTAAGAAGAAAAGCATTTCCTAAGTGTCCTCTGGTCGGTACTGTGTGTTATCAGCTGCGTTGAGCTTGTCCTCCTTCCTGCATCTACTTTTAAAGATGTATTGCTTTATTTATTATTTTGATGTGTAGGTGTGTGCCTGGATGGGTTTATGTGCATGCACCATGTGCATGCAGGAGCCCACAGAAGCAAGAAGAAGGTGTCACATCTCCTAGAACTGGAGTTACAGGTGGATGTCAACTGTCATATAGATGCTAAGAGCTAAACTTGGGTCCTCCATAAAAGGAGCTAATGCTCTTAGCCACTGAGCCATCTGTCCAGACCCCACACTACCTTTTAAACAATCTCCGTTGACCTTGTTGGAATTTCTTACTCTCCTGATTGTACAAATGCATGGGCCAACATTCTGAACCTGAGGCTGGGGATGTGGCTCAGTTGGCAGAGTGCTTGCCTAGCATTCTTGAAGTTGCGAGTTCCATCCCCAGCACAGCAAACACTGCATGTGGTGGGTCAACCTATGATCCCAGCATTCAGGGGGTAGGGGGAGGAGGATCAGGAGTTGGTGACACAAGTTGGGGTAAGACTAGCCTGGGATACAGGAGACCCTGTCTCAAAACAAACTCTGGCAGCTCTGGGCTTGGAAAGGTGTGGGCGGTGTTATGTCCCATGATAGAGCTGGGTAGAGTCTGGACAGGCTTGACGATGTCTTTTCCTTTCGGAGAACTAAGAAGGGGCTACTCTGAAATTTCTTCACTAGGATTTGCGGGGTATGGGTTCAAACAACATTGATGGCCCTGGAGGATTCAGGTCAAGTTACCCTGAGGTCATGTACATTGTAGTAAGAACCACCCTGTCTCCCCCCCCCCCCCAACACACACACCTTTTCACAGCCTGGAAGATGTGATTAAACCACCACAGTGCTCTTTGCAGGTACCCTAGTCCTACACAAGCAGTAGCCCACAGCCAGTACAGCTAGGTCTTCTGAGAAGCTGCCAGTCACAAAGTAGCAGGCATCCTACCACAGGTGCACCCTACCACAGGTGCATCCTACCACAGGTGCATCCTACCACAGGTGCATCCTACCACAGGTGCATCCTACCACAGGTGCATCCTACCACAGGTGCACCCTACCACAGGTGCATCCTACCACAGGTGCATTCTACCACAGGTGCACCCTACCACAGGTGCATCCTACCACAGGTGCATCCTACCACAGGTGCATTCTACCACAGGTGCACCCTACCACAGGTGCATCCTACCACAGGTGCATTCTACCACAGGTGCACCCTACCACAGGTGCACCCTACCACAGGTGCATCCTACCACAGGTGCAGTGGGGAGTGAGCTGTGAGACTAACCTGGAGCCTGGTTTCCATCCTGCTGTCGGCTTACTGGGCATCTGGGGCTTAGGGAGGGCAGTTTCCCTCTTTAGATACAGATCTAAATTACTTTTAAAAGTAATTATTGTCAGTACTCGGGAGGCAGAGGCAGGCAGATCGATGTGACTTTGAGGCCAGCCAGGACAGCCAAGGCTACACAGAGAAACCCTGTCTCGAAAATCCAAAAAAAAAAAAAAAAAAGTAATTATTGTTATTTGTGTGTGTGTGTGTGTGTGTGTACATGCACATGCTTGCAGAGAATTAAGGCATGTCAGATCCTCTGGAGCTAAAGTTACAGATAGCTGTGGTCTGGGTACTAGAAATGGAACTCTGGTCCTCTGCAAGACTAATACATGCTTGTAACTGCTGAGCCATCTCTCTAGTTTTCCAGGTCTGTTTCTCTTTTTCTTTTATTTATTTATTTATTTATTTACATAACTTATTTAGTTAGATTTTTTGAGACATGGTTTCTCTATAGCCCTTAGTGTTCTGGAACTTGCTCTGTAGACCAGACTGGCCTCGAACTCAGAGATCTGGAATTAATCCCTGCTGCTGAGTCTGTTTCTTTCCTTCTTTCTTTTCTTTTCATTTTTCTTTCTTTCTTTTTTTCTTTTCTTTTTTTTTTTTTTTTTTTGGTTTTTTTGAGACAGGGTTTCTCTGTGTAGCCTTGCCTGTCCTGGACTCACTTTGTAGACCAGGCTGGCCTCTAACTCACTGTGATCCACTTGCCTCTGCCTTCCGAGTGCTGGGATTAAAGGTGTGTTCCACCATGCCTGACTTAGGTCTGTTTCTTAAATGAAGTAGTTGGGCATGCAGTAGATTGGTTTCCAATCTCATATCAAGATGCAGTGAGAGGAGCTGATGACTTGAGGGAGGAGGGCTGGAGGAATGAGAGAAAGAAGAAGTCTCCAGGGGTAGGAGGTGTCCCCAAGGCTCCACATTAGTAGAATTCATGCCAAAGATGGTGGAACTCTTAGATAAACAGATGCTGTTCCAAATGAGTGGGAAGTCAATGTTCAAGCATCCTGAGCTACAGAGAAGCAGTCATCACCTCCTCATGAGGGCACATACAGGGCTTGGCACAAACATGCCCCACCCTCCTCTCAGTAAGACGTGGAGGAGCTTCAAGCCCTGTAAGCTGCCCTCTGTACATGCGGAAGCATAAACAGGACTGCAATCAGCGCTCCTGTCCCCCTTCTGAGGGGATGGGGTGGGGGTGGAGGACAGGACATGCACTGAAACAGAAAGGTGAACATGACCAAGTCATCTGCATAAGTAAGGAAGTTCATGGAAAAGGAGTTGTCTGCATTATAAAATGTTTTATAGGTGTTGTTCCTGGTGTGTGTGTGTGTGTGTGTGTGTGTGTGTGTGTGTGTGCGCGCGCGCGCGCACGCGTGCGTGTGCAGAGGCCACCCTGAATGCTGGTGTCCAGATGCTATCCACTTCCTTTTGAGACAGGATCTCTTCCTGGCCTGGAACTCACCAAGTAGGCTCCCCAGTGACTGACAGTGACCCCCATGGATTTGTCTGTCTCTCTCCCTCTCCAGTGCTGGTATCACAACTACCCACCATAGTTGGCTTTTTAAAACCATAGGTTCTGCGAAATGAACTCAGTTCCTTGTGCTTACCAAGTGAGCCATCTCTCCAGCCCAACATCTGTACTGGTGTCCATAGTAACAGTGTGAAGAGGTGCCCAGCGGTGGTTGTTTGGAACAAGGCTTCCACATGGCAGAAGCTTCATGAGAACAGTTTGTCACAGTGAATCCAAAACTGATCCCTGCACCCTGACCTCCAGTTTCCCCATTATGACCCAGTTTAGGCTCCCCCTTTTAAAAGCTTATAGAAATATTTCATCACTATAATTACAGGCAAGGTTCCCTCTGTCGTAAGAAGAGCTGGTGGAAAGGGGACAATTAGCCAAGGCACGTAATTGAAGGGTTTATAAATATATCCGGTGGATACTCTCCCCAGAATCCAAGGGCAGAGATAGTTCTTCAGCAGGAGGATGATGAACACTTTATTAGTAAAGCAGGAGTGAGGTGTCTGTGGGCGAGGGAGGCTTCCGGGGCCTCCTGTGTGGACTGAGTCACACCCTCCCTTTCCTACCCAGGAGGCTTTCCACGCTGTGGCCCCATTTGAAAAGTCTGCTCATCATGAGATAGGGAGGGAACATTTGGAATAGAGACAGTGTGACTCCTGTCACTGAGCAGAACAATGGAGGGTTCAAAAATAGTAGTATCTGCTAGTGGAAAGCCAATAAACATATAATTTTCAGGTAATTACTATCATATAATTAGCTCTCTGCTTTTTCATATGTCCTGGCGGGAACGGAATTGGAGAACCACTGGGACATAGCAGAAGGGAAGCTTGGTGGGTTTTTCTCTCTCCCAACCCTCGACAGAATTTGAGGGACAGAGTGCCCCCCCAAACTGGAGGAGCCCGTGTCCTCTTCCTTCTGGCTAGTGAGTTGGTCTTAAGGTGATTGGAATCCGCTCAGGACCTATAGGGTGAGCAGCTGGACTTCTCTCCAGCTCTTTAGGCCGCCACATGTCCACTCCCCTGGCCTCCCATGCCCTTTGGCAGGATGGTGTCACTAAACTCATCACACCCAAGAGGGCAGAAAATATGAAGTGGGGAAATCTTGGGTGTTACTACAAAGATGAATGAACGGCTGCCTTAGTTAGGGTTGTTTTGTTGTTGTTGTTGTTGTTTTGTTTTTTAGTTAGGGTTTTCTAGCTGTGAAGAGACACCATAACCAAGGCCAACTCTTATAAAGGCAAACATTTAGTTGGGGCTGGCTTACAATTTCAGAGGTTTAGCCCATTATCATCATGTCAGGAAGCATGGCAGTGTGCAGGCAGACATGGTGCTGGAGAAGGAGCCGAGAGTTCTGCATCCTGATCTGCAGACAGCAGAGACTATATCTCACATTGGGCAGTAGCTTGAACATAGAAGATGTCAAAGTCCGCCCCCACAGTGACACACTTCCTCTAACAAGGACACACCTACTCCAACAAGTCCACACCTCCTAATTCTGCTACTCTCTATGGGCCAAGCACTCACACACACGAGTCTATGAGGGCCATTTCTATTCAAACTACTGCAGAGGCAAGCCCAAGGCTAAAAATCTCATCCCATAGTGTCAGCCTTTTGTTATCATAATGGGGTCCACAAATCAAACTTTATAAGAAAAAGGTTTTTGTAGCTCACAGTTTGGAGGCTGAGAGTGCAAATAGCATGGTGCAGGCTCGGAACCCACGGTGGATGGCTCATGGTGGGGCAAGAGCAGAGGGAAGACTACATCTTGAGCCAGGAAGCAGAGAGGGAGGGGCAGGCATATTCATTTCATAATAACCCTTCCCAAGGTCTACCATGGTGGACAGTGGATGGCAGATGGCGGGTGGTGGATGGAGGGTGATGGAGCATGAACAAAGAAAGATCACATTGAGCCAAGAAGCAGCGAGGGAGGGAGCAGTCTTGTTCATGTCCTGGCGCCCTTTTCCCAAGAGCTATCAATGGGTTCTATAAGACTTACTGCCCTAAGGGTTTTCTGCTAGGTACTATCTCTTGAAGGTCCTAACACTTCCCAATACCACTACCCCAGGGACTGAGCCTCTAGTTGCATGAAGCCTAGGAGGACATTCAAACACTACCTAAATTAGAGCACTTAGCATTAATTTTATTTCTCTCATTGGGTTTTTGTTGGGTTTCAAATGAAGAGTATTGACGTGGAGTCCATGGGAGATAATGGGAATGCGAGGCCAGTGCTACAGACCTGTGGCTAACAGGCCCTGTGGAAGGGAGGCCTGTCATTGGCCTGTGTGTGCAGACTGGCTGTCATTAGCTGCAGCTGCCTTTTGCTTGCTCTTCAGCACCGAGGGATGGCACTGGGACCTTGCATCATCAGCTACCAATGCTGAAAACAGGAAATGTTGGCAATGCATGAGAGAGTACCTACCAAGCAGACACGCAGAGCGTGAGTACATTTGCAATATATCTGCAGTATTAAAATTTCATAGGGAAGGTAACAGGGTGCCCGGAGTCCTATTTGTGGCAACAATGAAAGATGGAGAAGCACTTCTTAGATGGTTCTATGATCCTAAGAGTCCTGGTCTGCAGATTTTACAGGTCCATGCCTGAGGGTTGCTCTGTGGATTGGTATCCACCCAACTCAGTAATGTCAGGGAGTGAGTTTGGGAGGCTCCTTAGCCTTTCTACAAGGAAGCTTCTATACACATGACTCATCTTTTTAGAGGAAGAGAGGGTGACCAGTTTGACCAGTGTCTTAATTTGTTTCCTCCTGAAAACCGAATCCAAGGTGGACCTGAGTGTTTTCATGGTGCCCAGGCATGAGGGAGAGAGGAACAGGGCCAGTGAGACAGGGCAGGAGGGAAGAAAAACCAGTTAAGAGTGTGCTACTGAAATGATTTCTGTCATGGAAGGGGGACCTCAGTCTTACTGGAGTGTCTCAGAGGAGTCAGACGCAATGGATCTCAGGATGTTTCCTTTGAAGGGACCTTTTTGTATGAGGGATGTAACTAAGAGGTACCCGCCCCCCCCCCCCCCCCGCATTAGTGTTCTCTGTCTGCCCTATCTCATGACCTGAAGTCTTGTGTCAGACCTTGTGTGTCATACCTCTCCACCTCCCCTCCCAGATCACGTCTGGTCACATGCAGGAGACTTGAGTAGGAATTTGGGGAGAGCAGGTGTCTATTCACCCCTGATGCGGGACCGAAGTGATGATACTACCAAAGCAAACTTGGTGAACCAATGAGTTTATTGGTGTTATTTCAGGAGTGTGGATGATGGGTTACTTATAGGACTAGGGATGACTCAAAGGCAGATGCATCACCCATGAGCATCCCACATGGCTGATGACTCATGAAAGCTGCAACCCTGGAGCTTTCTGAACGATAGGGCAAGTTGCTCAATAGGTCAGCTGGATGGAGAGCCCCACTCCCCACAACAGTGGTTTACTGCTTTCATAACTCTGGGGAGAGCAGGTTCTCGTGAATCTTGTTAGTTTTAGGAACTTCCTGACATTTACAAGTTGTTTTTGCCCTGAGTCTCATGGCCCTCCCCAGTCCTTTCTGCAGGGACTATTTGAATTCAGAGGAAATGCTCCAAGACAGGAATAGAGCATGATCTATCCCTGCTGTCATGGCTGCCTTGAACTACCGCTCTTCTGTTAGGTGCTCCTTTCCTTCTGAGCCTAACTTAGATTGGGCCTCCACAACCTTACAGATTTAAACTCTCTGTCTTTCCTTCTATCTCCCCCTCTGGTGCTAGGCTCTGAGTGTCCAAATATCCTTTCTTGACACGCAACACTGCTCATATTTCTGTGAGTATCTCTTTCTTTCAAGTATTTCATTTGAATCATCTGAGGTAAATTTTTTGCTCCTCAACACAATGCCAACTCTAAGGATGTCCTTACCCTCCAGGTCTCAGTAGAAGCTTTTATACTTTTTCTTCTCTTCAGAAGGGCTCTATGTTTCTCATGTGACAACCCATGTTAGGGGAGGCAACTGATGTGGACAGGTCTACAGATGCAGGACAAGGATGAGGGTTTTCAAGCCATGTCTCAGCAGGGCCATAGTACATAAAAGAGGAGGAGACTATGACCATGAGTGACCTTGTCAATCATAAATCTGGGAGGGCGCTCCTGTCCTCAGTTTAGCTAGGCACAGTGGTATGTACCTGTAATCCCAGCACTCAGGGAGGCAGAGGCAGGCAGATCTCTGAGTTCAAGGCCAGCCTAGTCTACCAAGCAAGTCAGGACAGAGAAACCCTGTCTCCAAAACCAACAACAACAACAACAAACTCACAAACAAACAAAAAACTCCAAAACAAACAAACAAACAAACAAACAAACATTAAACAGCTTATCAATCCATGCCAGTTAGGGATTTTTTTTTTATTAATGATTAAATTTTAAGTCACACATTAAGATGCTTCCAAGTTATACATTTCAAACTACAATGAACTTCTAACAAATTACATTGTACATAAAGAACATTGGCAGAATTGGATGGAAGTCCCTGCTCTGTGCATCCCTGTCTTCCTTTGTTTGGTAAAATCCTTTTTGTCACCCATCTTACTTGTTTTGCTGTGAGATCTACTTAAATCCAATATAACTCAAACACCAAGTCAATGCAGGTGACAAAAATTTATTATAATCTGCTGCTACTGATGGATCAGGGCTGAAGAACAGTCTCAGGAGCTGAACTATGACCCTGAAGGGACGTTGTACAGCATATTCAAAGGATGAAGCCATAAAGCTAAAGGAACAGCACTGTCCAATCATATTTTGTCATAACAGGGTGAGCAAGGGAGTTTCCATCAGTCAGGATAGGAGTAGGTTCCTGAGCCTGGGAACATGAACTTAGTTTGACCCTGCCAGCAAGATGGAGATGTTTTCTTTGTGATGTCTGGACTCAGGCAACTGTTTTGTTACAAGAGAAGCTGCTCAGCTATTGGGAAGTTCCCAGCAACCCTAGGCCCTGGGACCTTGAACTTAGTTTCTCCCTATGATTAAATGGAGTCTGAAAACAAAATGCTAGTACTTAGAATAAGTTTTTTTTTTTGTTTTTTTGTTTGTTTGTTTGTTTGTTTTTTCGAGACAGGGTTTCTCTGTGTAGCCTTGGCCATCCTGGACTCACTTTGTAGACCAGGCTGGCCTCGAAATCACAGCGATCTGCCTGCCTCTGCCTCCTGAGTGCTGGGATTAAAGGCGTGCACCACCACGCCCGGCTCCTAGAATAAGTTTCTTTTGCTTGTTCCCAACAGCTTAAAGAAGCTATGATGGGGCTTGTTTGTAATCCCAGAACTTGGGAGGCAGAGGCAGGAAAGTCACGAGTTAAAGATCAGCCTGTGCAGTTTAGCAGATCCTGTCAAAAGACAGAAAGAGGAAAGAAGAAAGGAAGGAGGGAGGGAGGGAGAGGAGGGAAAGGAAGGAAGGAATGAAGAGAGAAAGAAAAAGGAAGAAGGGAAGGAAGAATTTCTTAAGGGGACCAGAGTTTGGCTCACTGATAGAAAAAGAAAGTTTACCTAGCAGAGCTGTGAGGCAGAGGCAGGCAGATTACTGTGAGTTCAAGGCCAGCATGGTCTACAGAGCAAATCCAGGACAGCCAAGGCTACACAGAGAGACACTGTCTAAAAAAAAAAAAAAGAAAGAAAGAAAGAAAGTTCACATAGCATGTGTGAGGCCTTGGATTTAACCCTCAGCACTGAAGAAAACAAATTTAGGAGGCTAAGAATTTTTTGATGGAAATACACCCGGTTGCCTGTGCAAATGGTGGCACCCTTTTCTTTCTTTCTTTCTTTTTCTGAGACAGGGTTTCTCTGTGTAACCTTGGCTATCCTGGACTCACGACTGACAAAAGATCTGCCTGCCTGCCTGCCTGCCTTCGCTTCCTGAGTACTGGAATTAAAGGCATGCACCGCCACCGCCACCCAGCACCCCTTCTTTCATTCTTCTTCCCTCCCTCCCCCCCTCTTCCCTTTAATCCTTGCTTCTCTGCAATACTAGAGACCAAACCCAGAGACTTGTGCACGTTAGGCAAGCTCTGTTCCACAGCTACATCCTACATCCTTAGTCTTAGTGTTTTTTTTTTTTTTTAATGTTTTCAACAAAATGAGAAATTATCTTGGATGAGGAACATATGTCATTGTGTGCTTAGGACAAGAGCAAGTTTGTCCACTCAACAAACAAATCTAATAAGCACCTATTATGTGCTATGCACAATACTGGGCTTTGAGCCTATAAAGACAATGCAGATACACTCCATATCTTTCCAGAACCCAGAATCTAGAGAGACTGGGATATTTTTCGATATATGACTCTAGAATATTCTTTATGAAAAGAGCTCAAATGAAGTAATGATCATGCATGCTCATAAAAAGAAGAAGGGCTAGGGTCTCCTCTAGATGTTGAAGACGTTTCCAAAGAGTGCTCTACTAATGAGTTACACATGAGAGAAAGATGTGTCGAGCAGTGGGGCCCGTTGGGGGTGTGATGGTGGGAGGTAGGGCACTACAGAGACCATTCCTAGCCCCCTGAAGGTGAATCCTAGTTTTGTCCTTTCCTTCTATGCTCTTGGACACACCAACCTTGTGAAACATCATTTCCCTATGTCTAATGAAAGTGGGGCGATTTGGGGGCTGGATGTGGTTCATTTGGTAAAATTTCTGTGCAGTCATGACAACCTGTGTTTGGAGCCCCAGCATTCACTTCCATTCAGGTGCAGTGTTGGGGGTGGGAAGATATTCAGGGATCGTGTGTGTGCATGTGTGTGTTAGAGACAGTGTGTGAGACAGAGAGAAAGACACACACAGAGAAAGACACACACATACACAGAGAGAGAGAGAGAGACAGAAAGAGAGAGAGGGAGGGAGGGACGGACAGAGGGAGGGAACGTATGCTACAGTGTGTGGTTTCCACTGAAGCCAGAAGACAGCATCAAATGCCCTGGAGGTGGAGTTATGGGGGTTGTTAGCCATGCCACATGGTTGCTGAAAGCTGAACTTGGGTCCTCTGCAAGAGCATCCAGTCCTCTTAATTGCTGAGTCACCTCTCCAGCTCTTCAATTATTAAAGATTATCATGTAATTTCTCTTTATACAAATTATGCCTTGTAACATTCTTCTTGGAAAGTTGAGCTTTGCTAATGAAGGTGAAGGGTTTTTGTTTTTGTTTTACTTCCTGCTCCACTGTCCCTTGTGCAAAGAAGCTGCGTGTTGGGGGGGTGAGTCGGGGAGGTGCATGCATGTTCATGTGATCAGACACCATCTCCCTAAGTATCCCCAAGCTGCTGGCCTTGAACTAATGACATCTCGCCTCGGCCTCTCTGTTGCTAGGTTTACAGAGGTGTGCTACCACACTCTAGAGCAGAAAGATGGTTTTGTCAATTTTCTGCTCAAATTTCTCTGCCCTTTCATCTGCATTTTCACATCTATATTCCCCTAGAAAACGGACTCATCTTTATCCCTTGACAGTTAATCTTCCGGACCATGCCTGGAGTTGCCCTTTACAATCATGATTGCTTTACAAGACAGGCCACGTGTAAATAAGTGTGAATCCGTGAGATAATTTATGAACCCAAGAGAGAAATGCATCACCAGGGGAATGTCTTTATTGAATTCCACATCAGGAGAGTAGAGTATGCCTCAGTCCTTTACCTTGCCTCAAGTTCTCCTTTTAGACTTATATCTGAGACTTATTCCGACCACCGTTATGGGCTACTGGGAGAGTTCACATCAGACCAGAGGCTGAGTGTGCACAATCACTCAGAGGTGAAGCCTTGGCCCTACTAGTCCAGTCTTATAATGTATACTACACAGAGACGGCATAGGGTACACCCAGGAGCAGAGCTCAGAGAAGTCTTCTTGGAGAAGGTGGTGGCTGAGTGGACCTGGGGGAACCAAAGAGGGGAGCGAGCAGCAAGCCCAAGAGATATGGGGGAGAAAAATAGGGCAGATTTCAGAGGAGAGGTGGAGAGCAGGGTGGTGGGCAATGCAAGGATGATTGCCAAAGGCCCTGGGCTGGGCTTCACCCTCTTGCCTGCCATTGAGAGCCAAGTCTTGCTGCCTCTGCTAGACCATACATCCCCTAAAGGAAGAATGACAGCTGCACTCACTGCTGCAAATCTTCACCATGCCTGGAGAAATCACGCGGTGTTATGTTATATTGTTCCATTGTATTCCATTATATCTTATTATATTAGATTCTCTTGTTCTATATTGTAATTACATTGCATTATAATACATTTTATTCAACTGCACACACATTATATACACATATATATATATATAGATATTCACACTTACATCTATAAGGCATTATATTAGAAATGTTCACAGTATTTCTGAGGGAATAGGTGAACCCACAGGGAAAGCAACCTCCTTGTCACCCACCTTTTTTTCCCCCCCCCTGGGGATGCTGTGCTTTCTCATTTGAAGAGCCAAAATAGATTGTCAGTTCAATTCTGTGTGTAACATGGCTGTGTCAGAAGTGGTTTGGCAACAGGCCGTGAGATGGGCACACTGCACAGGACCTCTTGGAGAGAAATGTGACCATTGTTGTCCACCCCCACAGCCATGAAGAAACGCCCTCAAATCTGCTGCATCCTCTCTAAGGATAAGCACATGCCAACTCAAGCAGCAGGCAGTGAACTGCGCCCCCCCCCCCGTCCCCCTCAGATTAGCTAGCTGTACATAATTGTGATTACGTTCTTAGGTTAGTGTACAAAGTAGTGCATTTCGTGCGTGTGTCTTGTTGTACTTTGTCCTCACTCTCTCTTCTCCCTAGATCCCTAACCTACTGCATCATGCATTACACAGCCTCCCCCCATCCCCTTAAGGTCTCTTCCCCCCTCAGGGCCCCCTTTCTAGTTTCATGACCTACACACACACACACACACACACACACACACACACTCATATATATCATTTAAATCTAGAGTCATATGAAAAAAAAACACAGGATTCACCTTTCTGAATCTGGCATATTTTTGCATTTTATTTCATGTGTTTGAATGTTGTGCCTGCATGGACGCATGTGTACCACTTACATGCTTGGTACCATGGGAGACCAGAAACAGAGCATCTGATCACCTGGGACAGAACTTAGAGACGTGTGTGTGTGTGTGTGTGTGTGTGTGTGTGTGTGTGTGTGCGCGCGCGCGCGCGTGTGTGCGACCAGGTGGGTTCTGGGAATTGAACCCAGGTCCCTTGGAAGAGCAGCCAGGGCTCTTAACTGCTGAGTCATGGCTCCAGCCCTGTTGTGTGTTTGTTAGTGATAGACAGCCGTGAAGACTGGGGTAAGACAGATCTCCTTGCAGGTCCCTGCGGCTGAGAATGCTGTCCCCTCCCATGCCCAGTCTGTGTCAGCCATTTTTATTTCCTTGGTGGAGAAGTGCCTTTCAGCTCATCAGTCTAGCAAATGGACTGTTTGTTGGTAGAGATGAGTTTTCTTTATATTTTCTAGAAATTAATCCTGCCTAGAAATTAATGTGGTTGTCAAAGCCTTTTCCCCATTCTGCTTGGCTGTCTCTGGTGTGGATTTGTTGTTGGTTTGTGCGTGCGTGCGTGCGTGCGTGCGTGCGTGCGTGCGTGCATGCGTGCGTGCGTGTTTCCCCAAATCTTTTCTTCTAGCAGTTTCAAAGTTTAGAGACTTGTAATAAGGTCTTAGAGTCATTTCCAGTTGATCTTTGTGCAGGACTAGAGATATGGATTTAATCTCATTTTTCTGCAGGCGGATATGCAGCTTGCCTGATTCCTTACACGGTATTTCTTTCTGCTACAGTGGACTCAATCCACTGTGTAAACAAGCTACTACCCAAGCCCTCTCCCGGCTCCTACTGGCAAAACCTTTAGCTAAATAAAAACACGTGAGGACTGTGAAAGAATTATTCCAGTACCCGTGAAGTAAGTACTTAACCTTAAAATGTTCACACCTCTGGGCAATAATTAACTTTTATGAATATGTCCGAGGGAGAACCTCTGAAATATATACTGAATTTTGAATCTGAGTGTCCATTGCAGTATAATTTACCATAGAGGATAATGAGATACATCGGAAGTGGCAAGCATGACGACCCCTGTCAATCATTTACAGAGTGCCCAGCCAGTGAGGCGCTCCATGAGCCTTGCAAGCCATGTTTACATAAGAGTTTTATTTGCTTTGGTTGGGGCTTTTCATATTTTTTAAAAGAGGGCATCAGATCCCCTTGAGCTGGAGTTACAGGTAAGTAGGAGCCACCCAGCATGGTGGCTTGCTGAAACACCTTTCCAGCCCAGGTGTTTTGGATTTTTGAGTTTCACTATGTAGCCTAGACTGGCCTCAAACTCTCATTCTCCTGACTCAGCCTCCTAAGTGCTGGAAGTGTAGGTGTGGCCCACTGTCCCTGGCTTTAGACAGATTTGGGGGTCTAGTGTGATGGCACATGCCTGTGATCTCAGGAGGCTGAGGCAAGAGGATTGCAGATCTTAATTTTTGCTACATGGTAAGTTCTAGATCATACAGCAAGGGCCTGGCTCAAAGGGAGAAAAATGTTGCTGGGTACAATGGCTCACACCTGTAATCCCAGCACTCAGGGAGGAAGAGGCAGGTGGATTCCTATGAGTTCAAAGTCAGCCTGGTCTACAAAGCAAGTCCAGGACAGACAAGGCTTCACAGAGAAACCCTGTCTTGGAAAAAAAAAAAGTTTCAAAATACACATGCTCATGTGGTTTGTTTATCCCTAAATACTTCAGTATGTTTTTTCTAAAAACAAAGCCTTTTTATATAATAATAACCAAAATCAGGAAATGGGTAATGATATGATTCCATCATTGAATACACAGACAAAAACATATCACCACTGTCCCCCAAATCACCTTTACAGCAAGGGGAAAAAATGTATTCGATAGAGTTTCTTCTATCTGTTTGACTCCAGGATAAAAGTCCAGGATCACGCATAGCTCTGGGTCACTGTGTGGTTTTGGGTCCAAGAAGCTCCTCCCTCCTTTCTTTCTTTCTTTCTTTTTTTTTTTTTTTTTTTTTTTTTTTTTTTTTTTTTTTTTTTGTTTTTGTTTTTTGAGACAGTGTCTCTCTGTGTAACCTTGGCCATCCTGGACTCACTTTGTAGACCAGGCTGGCCTCGAACTCACAGCGATCCGCCTGCCTCTGCCTCCCGAGTGCTGGGATTAAAGGCGTGCGCCACCACGCCGGGCGCTCCTCCCTCTTTTCTTCTCCTTCCTTCTCCTTCACCATCTCAGTCTCGTGTACATGTTTTGGTGCTAAGAACTGAAGCCTTGTACATGCTAGGCATGTGTTCTGTCACTGAGCCTCATTCCCTTTTGGAAATTTTTAAGTGTGTGTGTGTGTGTGTGTGTGCGCGCGCGCGCGCGCATACGTGCTTGTGTGTTTAAAGGGCATCAGATCTCTTGAAGCTGGAGTTACATTCAGTGGAATGTCCCTGAAAGTGGGCCTGCCGTTTGTGGTTCCTCATGACTAGATTCCAGGGGTGCATTTTTGCCAGGTATGTGAGCAAGGAGATGTGTCCTTTTCAAGCCAGGGGCACACAGCTCCAATTACTTGCTTGCTGAGGGTAGTTGGTGGCTGCCAGGCTTCTGCACTAGAAAGTTATATTGTTCCCTGTATAATTAATAAGGGTCTTATAGGGAGATGCTTTGAGATTATTAATCATTTCGTGTCTTGTGAAGTGTGTGTGTGTGTGTGTGTGTGTGTATTTAAGGATCAAAACCTAAGGTCTTCCGCATGCTACACATACTTTCTCCCACTAAACGTGTGTTAATGTGTACTCAGTGGTTTAGAATTGTTGATGACTTAAGCTTAACTTTTCTTTGGTGTTGGTTTTTTGGAGACAGGGTTTCTCTGTGTAGCTCTGGCTGTCCTGGAACTGTCTTTGTAGACCAGGTTGGCGTCGAACTCTCTGATCTGCTTGCCTCTGTCTCCTGAGTGCTGGAACTAAAGACGTGCACCACCATGCCTGGCATTTTTCTTTGTTTTAAAGACTTGTTGTTGTTGTTGTTATTTTGTTTTTTCCAGACACTGTTTCTTTGTGTAGCCTTGGCTAGCCTGGAATTGCTTTGTAGACCAGGCTGGCCTTGAATTCACAGCAATCCACCTGCCTTTGTGATTAAAGATCTATTATTTTTTAACTATGTGTATTTATGTGAGTATATGCACGTTAGTGTGGGTGCCAGTTGAGGGCAGAAGAGCTGTCAGATGCCCCTGGAGCTAGAACTGTGAGTGTCTGGTTTGGGCACTGGGTACCGGATTTCGGTCCTCTATCAGAGCAGCAAGCAACTGCTGAGCTACCTCTTCCGCCTGTCCCTTTTCTCTTTCTTTCTCTTGTTCACAAAACAGGATCTCAGACAGGCACGGTGGCTCAACACTTCAGAGACAGAGGCAGGAGGATCTCAGTGACGTCTAGGCCAGCCTAATCTATATGAAGAGTCCCAAGGCAGCTTTTCACCAAGGTGGTGCTGAAAGCAAAGAAGAAAGCTCTTGCCCTTCCCAAAGCTGAAGCCGAAGCGAAGGCCTTGAAAGCTAAGAGGCAGTGCTGAAAGGCATCCACAGCTGCAAGAAGAAGATCCACATGTCACCCACCTTCCGGCGGCCCAAGACCCTGCAGCTTCTGAGGTGGCCCAAATACCCTCCTCAAAGGAGCGCACCCAGGAGAAACAAGCCTGACCACTACACCATCATCAAATTTCCCCCGACCACCGGGTCAGGCATGAAGAAAATAGAGGATAAGAACATTCTAGTGTTCCTTGTGGATGTCAAGGCTAACAAGCACCAGGTCAAACAGACCGTGAAGAAACTATAACATTGATGTGGCCAAAGCCAGTACCCTGATAAGGCCTGACAGAGAGAAGAAGGGATGTGTTTGGCTGCCTCCTGGTTATGATGCTCTGGGTGTTGCTGACAAGACTGGGATCATCTATATGCACTTTTTTCACCATTAAAAAAAAAAAAAAAGAGTTCCAGGCCAGCAGGGTGGTGGTGGTGGCGGCGGCAGCGCACGCCGTTAATCCCAGCACTCTGGAGGCAGAGGCAGGTGGATGTCTGTGAATTTGAGGCTAGCCTGGTCTACAAAAATGAGTCCAGGACAGACAAAGCTACACAGAAAGACTCTGTCTCGAAAAACAAAACAAAACAAAAAACAGTTCCAGGGCACGCTGGGCCCAGTGGTGCATGCCTGTAATGCCAGTACTCAAGGAAGCAGAGGCAGGCCAATCTCTGTGAGTTCAAGGCCAGCCTAGTTTTTGTAAAGTGAGTCCAGGACAGCCAGGAATACACAGAGAAACCTGTCTTGAACCCCTCCCCGCAAAAAAGGAAAGAAAGAAAGAAAGAAAGAAAGAAAAGAAAGGAGTTCCAGGACAGCCAGGATTACAGAGACGTTTTCTCATACAAAAACAAAACCCAGGATCTCGTATAGCGCAGGCTGGCCTCAAAGAGCCCAGGAAGCCCCAAGCTTACCCTTCCCTTGTACTGTCTGCTCTTGTTTCCAAAGCCCAGCCATTTCTCCAAGGAAGGCTTGATTACCTTTAGCAGATAATGCTTTAGAGAAACCAAGATTGAGCAACAGGTTTGTCTTTGCCTTTAGGCCTTGTTAGGAAACAGAGGTGGGGAACACACATAGACAACTTAAAAGTAATTGTTTAAAAATAATGTTTTTTTTTAGGGTGATAGGGTTCAAACCCAGGATCTCATGCATGCTAAGTGAACAGTCTTAGTGGGCTACAACCACAGGCTAGAAATGTTTTTTTTAATATATTTTATTAATTTATTCATATTACATCTCAATAAATATGTTGTTTTTAATAGACTATCAGGAGGCAAATTACAGAATGGTGCAGCAGACTGAGCCCACCGCCATCCTCGGAAGGATAACAGATGACCAAAACCAAGCACAGTTTCTTTATGGTCCATGGACACAAAAGCAGGGCAGGATGGGTTAGAGGAGGAGTCTGCACTAGCGTGGTCAAAGCCAGCCGCCCACAGGGAGGAGAAAGGCCACCATGTCCTATGTCCAGAGGTGATGAGATGGCTTGGATGGAGAAGAAGACTGAGTTCAACCCCCTCCCCCAAACTCACATAAAAACAAAAAACAAAGTCAGGTGTGGCAGCGTACTGTTTGTAAACCCAGAGCTGGGGAAATGCTTGGATCCCATCTAAACACATGTGCACATGTACCTGCAAATACTTACATACCTGTGTATGTACACACACACACACACACACACAGTAACATGGGGAACTAACAAGCCGATTTAGTAGGTGCAGGCAGACCTGCCAACCTAGCTCTCCCTGTTACCCTTGGGTGTATGAGTTTGGGGTTAAACACTCACAACAAGAATAAAGGGGGTGCGATGAATGGCTGTAAAGTCTGGGGAGAATGAAAACCATGCAAGCCTGAGAGAGCAGCTGATGAAGCTCCCGCCTGACAGTGTCACCATCTGCCCCCCGAAATAGGAGCGCACGTTTCAGAGGCTGCATGGTATCTCCTTCTACAGAGGCTACACAGCCAATGGCAGCTGCCAGCCCACAAGATGTGACAAGGGCAGACACACAGACACACACTGGCCAGGGCCATAGCTCACTTGATAAGAGTGCTGACCTAGAACACACAAGCGTTAGGTTCGGTACTCTGGACTGCGTCAGCTGGCCATGGCATGCACACCTGTCATCCCAGCTCTGAGTCGGAGGTGTGAGGATCAGAAGTTCAAGGTCATCATTGGCTACGTCGCCAGTTTGAGGCCTGCCTGAGCTGAGAGACTTATAGGATGTAAAACACTTATGAGACCCTGACTCATGAAAACAAAAGGGAGCCTGGATAGCGGTGGCTCAGTCCTTTAATCCCAGCACTCAGGAGGCAGAGGCAGGCAGATCTTCGGGAGTTCGAGGCCAGCCTGGTCTACAGAGTGAGTTCCAGGACAGGCAGGGGCACAGAGAGAAATCTGTCTTGAAAACAAAACAAAAAACAAAGAAAGAAGGAAATAAAGAAAAGAAAAAGAAAAGAGGGGTGGTCGCAGTATGAACACAGTTAAAGAGTAAATTAGGGAAGTGGAAGATGTGCTTTGGGGACACAGCACAAAGTACTAGCTGGTTAGAAAAGACAAGCGTCTGTGTGAACATGGAGGGCAGCATTTAAAAAAAATAATAGGCCGGGCGTGGTGGCGCACGCCTTTAATCCCAGCACTCAGGAAGCAGAGGCAGGCAGATCACTGTGAGTTCGAGGCCAGCCTGGTCTAGAAAAGTGAGTCCAGGACAGTCAAGGCTACAAGGAGAAACCCTGTCTCAAAAAACCAAAAAAAAAAAAAAAAAAAAAAAAGCAAACATACCAGGTGTGGTGGCGCGTGCCTTTAATCCCAGCACTCAGGAAGCAGAGGCAGGTGGATCTCTGTGAGTTCGAGGCCAGCCTGGTCTACAGAGTGAGTTCCAGGACAGCCAGGGCCACACAGAGAAATCTGTCTTGAAAACAAAACAAAAAACAAAGAAAGAAAGAAAGAAAGAAAGAAAGAAAGAAAGAAAGAAAAGAAAAAGAAAAAAGGGGGGGACAGGACATTCTCCACAGTTGTGTGGAGAACAGGGACTGACTCTGACATGAACTCTGGTGCCCCATATTTGACCACTTCCCCAAGGTGAGGAGGCCTGGTGGCATTCAGAGAAAAGACAAGCAGGCTACCAGGATGAGACCTGACAGATAGCCTATGGCCGTAGCAGAGAGGGACGTCCCCCTGGGTCACAGACACAGACCTAGGGGAGGGGGATAGGGTGAAAGCAGGAGGGAGGGAGGAACGGGAGGATACAAGTGAGGGGAAAACAATTGAGATGTAATCTGAATAAATTAATTTTTTAAAATGGAAAAAAAGGGGGCATGGAGAAATTTTCTGGGATGTTGGGTATGTTCACTATCTTGATTGTTGTGATGGTTTTTACATGTATATACATATGTCAAAGCTTGACAAATTATACACCTGCAAATTAAAAAAAGAAAAAAGAAAAAGAAAAACAAACAAACAATTCCCTGAAAAGTAAGCTATGAAATAACTTTCAGGGGCTAGGATTTCAAATATTAGCAAATGAATGTGCACAGAAATACCCTGTTTTGTTAAAGCCTCATATTAATATTTTTGTCTTCATTGGGTAAGGGCAGAGATACCGATAAATTCTTTAAAAATAATATTGGAATACATGAATTGAAAATGAATGTTAAGGGGCTGGAGAGACGGCAAAGCAGTTGAGAACGCTCACTGCCCTTAAGTCCTGGCTTTGGTTCATCCTGGCAGTTCACAGCCACCTGAAACTCCTGCACCAGAGGAGCCAAAATATTCAACCCCTTCTTCTGGCCTCTGGGCATCTTCACACACACACACACACACACACACACACACACACACACACACACTTTTTAAAAATTGAGGAAGATAAGTAATAATAAGCCCACGGAAAGAGCTCATGTCACTAGTAATCTGGGAAATGCAAATCAAAGCCAGAAGATACCTCCTCCCTCGCACCCTCTGGGCTGGCTTTTTTTTTTTTTTTTTTTTTTTTTTTAAGCCAGACAATAATAGGCATTGGCAAGGATGTAAAGAAACTGGAAACCTCATGCATTGCTGCTGGGATTCTGAAATGATGCAGCCACCTTGGAAAACAGTTTGGCCATTGCTCAAAATGTTAAGCATTAAATTACTAAATTACTATATGATCCGGCCATTCTACTGCTGGTACACATCCAAGAAGATGGAAAACATATGCTTATACAAAAAAAAAAAAAAAAAAAAAAAAAAAAATCAACATATAAACCATCATAGCAGCATCACTCTAATGGTTGGAAAACAACACAAGTGTCCATCAACTGGCGAACGGATTAAAAAAATAATAATCTTATGATGGTCTTTTATTCAGCCATAAAGGGAATGAAGTGTGGATACATGCTAGGACATGCATAAACATGAAAAAGAACATGGCAAATAGAAGTCAGACACAGTATCCCACATATGTTCCTGTTTATCTGTGATTTTCCCAGGAGGCAAATCCATAGGCAGGACAAGTAGAATAATGGTTGTCACCATTTGGAGGGAGGGTGGCTAGGGCATGCCTGCTAACAGCTTCAGGATTTCATTCGTGGGTGATGAAGTTTTTTTTTGTTTTTTTTTTAAGTTGGAGCAGGAGTCAGGAGGGCTTCCAGCTCTTACAGAGGACTTGAGCTTGGTTCCTAGTACCCACAGCAGGTGGCTCACACCCACCTCTAAAGCAGGCTCTGGGGGATCTGATGTCTGATGACCTCTTATGGCATATTTTCTCTGTCTGTCTGTCTGTCTGTCTGTCTCTGTGTCTTCATCATCTCTCACTCTCTAACACACACACACACACCACCACCACCACCACCTGTGTAAAACAACCCAGAGAGGCATTGTCTCTTAGCTCTGGAGGCTGAAGACTGAGGTGAACAGTTGGGCAGGACCCCGTGGTCTGAAGGCTGTGGAGGAGGCTCTTCCCTCTCGCTAGCATATGACGATGAACAGCTGACCTTGGGGTTCTTTGTCTATGAAGTGTCTCTCCATCCTCAGGCCAAGGCGAGAGCATCAAAAGCTCAAGGTCATCCTCAGTCACATATCTATACATGAGACCCTGTCTCAAAAAAAAACCAAAACAACAACAAAAACCAGAGGATAGACACCGAATAGGTACCCACTACAGTTCCTACGAGCAAATTATCAGAACAAAGGAGATCATCTCGGCAGCATACTTCAGACTTGGGGCTAAAGTAACCAAAGTGTACAAAACACTGCAGAGAATAAATACCAAGAAACAAAGCTGCCAATCAACAAACGGGCTAATGAGCGAACAGACAGTTTTTAAAAGGAGAAACACAAACAGCCAGTGTCTGCTTTTTAAGGTGCTCAACATCCCTACTTGGCAGGGAACTGCAATTAAACCACTTTGAGACGCCTCTTCACCCAGGTCAGAATGGCCATTACCAGGAAATCTGACAACGAATGCTGAGAGGCTATGGAGAAAAAGGAGCATTTGTCCACTGCCGGTGGGAGCACAAGTTACTGCAGTCACCGCGCAAATCAGTTCGGAGGGTCCTGAGAAAAAGTAAAGAATTTTGTTTGTTTGCTTTTGTTTTTCAAGACAGGGTTTCTCTGTGTAATAGCCTTGGCTGTCCTGGAGCTCTCTTTGTAGATCAGGCTAGCCTGGAACTTACAGAGTAAGTAAAGGCATGCACCACCGTGCCCAGCAAGGATTTTTTTTTTTTTTTAAAGACAAATAAAACTTTTTTTCCATGTTTTGTTAAATCAGTGGCTTCAGCCTTCCAAATGATGCGACCCTTTAACACAGTTAAATGATATCTGATATCTGAGCCCTGTGAAAATGTAGTTCAACCCCCAAAGGGGTTGAGCCCACAGGTTGAAAACCGCTGCTTTAAGTAAAAGAGCAAGGGGCTGGAGAGATGGCTCAGCAGTTAAGGGCACTGACTGCTCTTCCAGAGGTCCTGAGTTCAATTCCCAGCAACCACATAGTGGCTCACAGCTATGTATAATGAGATCTGATGCCCTCTTCTGATCTGCAGGTATGCATGCAGGCAGAACACTGTATACATAATAATAAATAACTTTTTTAAAGTGTCAAATGAATTTTAAATAAATACATAAGAGGGCAAACAAACATTGCACAAACTAACAACCTGGTCCAGCAACAAAGTACCAATTCCAAGAAACTGTCAAGTTCTGAGGAACTTCTGGAAAAGGTGCTAAGGTTCTAGGAGGAAACAGCCAGCTTGCCAGATTCATTTCCAGACCCTGAGCATGGATGCAGGTCTAGAATACACATGGAGGCTGTTCCCAAGCCAGGGCGGGTCAAAGTCTGGTCTCCTTCCTCTATCCTCTTCCTCTTCAGCAGCAGATCTGAAGGTCACAGTTGAAGGTGCCTCTTCGGGGCATGGAAGGGACTGGCATCACCTGAAGGAGTTGGCTGATTGAAGCATTCCCACTAGACTTTATGCAGTAGGAGCCACTGGGATTCTGGAGCTCAGTGCCTTGCGCTTGTGTCAACGCCAAGACTGGAAGTTCTCCTGTTCCCCTTCTTCACCATCCTCAACGTCACGCAACTAGAACACACAGCCAGCCAGGAAGATGGCTCAGTGGGTTAAGGCACTTGCTGCCAAGCCTGACCATTGTCCTTCAAGTTGTCCTCTGTCAACTTGTGCCATGCCATACGCAGAGAGAAGGAGAAAGTAAATGAGTGTAATAAAACATTTTAGGAACATGGATATTAGGAAGGAATAGACAGAGTTTCGCTTACATGTAGGGAACTATTTAATTATGGTATTAGTAAGGGCCTTTTCTAATACCTGCCCTAGCTCTTAAATAATTGACACAGAGACCTATTAGATTTATTTAACAAGGTTTAAGCACTATAACTAGGCAGAGACTCACCTAGTCTAACCCAGTTATCCTAGTCTGGCTACTTCCCAGCCAGGTGCCCATTGCTTGCTGTCTCCTCTGGTTGTTTCTGCTCCGCCTCTGCCTCTTCTCTCATCCTCTTTCTCCCTACCTGTTGGGATTGGAAGTCGAGCCTTCCTATCTCCTCCTCTGTCCAGTCATTAGCTATTTAGCTTTTTATTAACCAATCAGAGATAATTGGGGAGCATCCTTTACACAACACTAATACCAGAGATTCTTCAATAATCATGACAATGCCCATATTCCAACTGCAACCTGACCTCGGAGGCACAGAAATCAGCATCCAAATATACAGTACATAAGACCAACCCCCAACAGAGAACAATTGATTGTTTCGCCTAGAAGGTTTTAAGAACCAATATATGGTGCCAGGCACACTACACAGAGAAACCTTGTCTGAGAGTGGGGGGTGGGGGGGGGGGGGGGGGGAAATCAATAGGACCAACATGCCAAAATTAACAGCTTTCCTATGTGTAAGTACAAACAACCAGAAAATGTAATAGAAAAAAGACTGACCACAACTATCAGATTGTTTAGGACTAAGCAGGATCACTATGGAGGTGACTTGAAAACTTAACTAAAACACACATGCTGAATTCTCAGAGAGAAAAAACACTCAATTTTCAGTACGTTTCTCAAAATATGAGCTCAAGTTGAATGTAATTACAATGAAACTATCCAAAAGGCTTTCCACAGATGTTCTTAAATGGCTTCCTCTGTGCACGTGCTCTTGCATAGGAAGCCAGCCAAGGAAACAGGAGAGAAAAGGAGAGTAGTTTATGCATCATTTGTATGTATATCACAAAACTATAGTGATGAAAACTAATGTGCAGAATGTAAGAAGAGGGAAAGAGGCGAACAGAAAAGAGAGCAAAGGGCCAGAAAGGCGATTCATGTGTGGACAGGGATTTGCCATATAATAAGAATGGCCGAGCCAGGCATGGTGGCACACACCTTTAATCCCAGCAGTCGGAAGGTAGAGGCAGGAGGATCTCTGTGAGTTTGAGGCCAGCCTGGTCTACAAAACAAGTCCAGGACAGCCAAGGCTACACAGAGAAACCCTGTCTTGAAAAAACAAAAATAAAAGAATAAATAAATAAATAAATAAAAAAGAATGAAAGAGCAGAGAAAACACATAATTCCACGATACACAAATGAATACGCATTTATTTAATACTATTTGTGTGTACTTCCTTCCAGTATCAGTAAATATGATTGGTCTAAATAAATAAAAAAGGCCAAAGCACTAGCTGAGTCAACAAAGTGCTTGCTGAGTCTAAGACCCACTGTCTATACAATTTTAAATGAGTAGCATCCATGGTGACAGAGCAAAGGCATGGTGGGAGGGAGGGAAGGAGGGAGGGAGGGAGGGGGAGAGAGAGAGAGAGAGAGAGAGAGAGAGAGAGAGAGAGAGAGAGAGAGAGAGGCTGAGCACTCCACTAACACTTAGTCTCTGCACTTTGGCTAGTTGTGAGTTTCTATGTTAACCTCTATCCATGAAACAAAGAGATTTCTCTGATGAAGTCTAAGAGCTGCACTACTATCTGGTTTAAAAGATGGAGATTTGGAGGGCTGGAGAGATGGCTCAGCGGTTAAGAGCACTGCCTGCTCTTCCAAATGGACCCGGGTTCAATTCCCAGCACCCACATGGCAGCTCACAACTGTCTGTAAAGCCAAGAGCTGACACCTTCACACCAAGGCACATAAATTAAATTAAATAAAAAATATATTTAAAAAGAATAAGTAAAAGATTTGGAGGGCAGTTTAACATAAAGCCTGCTTAGCAGAATGAGAGTGACAGCCTCACTCCTACCCTGGCGAGCTCCCCGGAGTGACAGCCTCACTCCTACCCTGGCGAGCTCCCCAGCCATGGCCAGATATACAGTATAGGTATGTGTTTCCTCCTGTAGATCAGGCCTTAAACACAACCAGAAAGCGGTTGATTACCCTGTAACATCAGTGCCACTATTGTACCCACGGGCCACAAGGGTTGTTATTGTAGTTCACAGCTTGGTGAGGCTGCGGATGACATTTTCCCTACAGTGGCCTTGATAGCACCTTCTAGCACTGTGAAAGCTAGCCAGCAGGGAGGAAGCTGTCTGCTGAGCAACAACTTGGCTTCTCTATGCCCTGTAGGCAATATGTGCAAGTTTTGACATAGAATAGCCTGTATTGTTTGGGAGATCTCAAGCAGATTTTTAACTTTAATATTCTTTTAAAAAAGTGTTAGGTGAAGCCAGGTGTGGTGGTGGCACACGTCTTTCTTTGATCCTAGCACTTGGGAGGCAGAGGCAGGAGGGTCTCTGAGTTCGAGATCAGCCTGGTCTACAGATCAAGTTCCAGGACAACCAGGATTACACAGAGAAAAACCCTGTCTCAAAAAAAAAAAAAAGGTTTTATTTTGTGTGTTGTTGGGGGAGAGTTAGTTTCCATGCCACACATGTGCAGGACAGAGGACAACTTCCAGGCATCAAACTCAGGCCAGCCACGTTTAGTGGCAAACACCTCTAGCCAGTAAACCATCTCATAGGCCCTAACTTTAATATTAATCTGTTACACATTACTCATTATTTTTTAAATTACAATATGAAGTATTCTATAGAATGAAAAAAATAGAAAAAAGGCTAAAAAGAAATGCACACCGGCAGTCTCTGGAGTTACTTTATCGTCCCTGTATTTTGTTTTTTTCCTTTCATTTTCTGTTCTTCACATGTTTTCTGAATTGACTCTCTCTTACTTTAGAATTAGTTACGTAAAATTAGGGGGAAATAGTGAGGCTTTTAAAACTCACCGTCAAATTCAGTCTTTAAAAACCAGTGTGCTTTCCCCCTGCCCCCATGAAGCCTTGACGTTTAGAAACAACAATCAAATAAAAACAAAACTCCAAACCCACTCTAGAGCACCATTTAATCCTATTACTCTTCTGGACCTCATGCAAACTCGGGGATGATCCCTCTGCCTCTTTAAAATAAATCCCCCAAGGTCACGGGGCCTCCAGTAACAGCGGGATGAGATCCCCAGGCCTGTGCTCCGCCCCTGCACCATCTGGCACCCCTGAATTCGATCTAAGAGTCACGGCTGGAGCCAGCCAAGCGTTCAGCCACTCAGAACCATCTCCTTTATAGAAGATATTTATCCCTTTAAGGACACCTCTCCTAGTAAGGCACTGCCTTGCTCCAGGCCTCAGTTTCCTCCGCAAAAGGAGTGGCTGTGCTGCCTCAGCCGTAGAAGTTTCTGAATCAATGGTCCTGTTCTCACTCTGCTCCCTCCAGGCCCTGCTTCCTCTTGCTTGCTCTGGGTCGCCCACTAGAAAGCTGTTTTCAAGACTGCCAAGAAGTCACTTGCAGGATATTTTTTTGAGCAAGGCGGTAGCAATAAGAGACCCAGGGTCGTCCCCACCCCCACTCCCAGATGGACACCCAGACCACTTTTCACAGAAGGCACTTTTCACATCCTGTGGCGTTTGCTTTGTGTATTACGGTTCTGGGTAAGATTTCCTTTGAAACAAGGATCTGAAAACCACATAGGCCAGGAGACTTTCTTTAGTCCCTTCCCAGGGTTGACATTATTTCCCTGAGTGGTGGCAGAACCCTCGAGCAGAAAGAATGGATAAGAATTCCTCTGTGTTGGTGCTCCCGCCCCACTCTCCCTGGAGGCTGAGCTGCTGGGATCAAAGCGGCTGAAGTGGGTGCCACTCCGTGGAATTAAGATCTGAGATGCCGGATAAACCCAGCCCGCACTTCTGGGTCCTCCTCCCACCTCCCGTCACCTAGGCAACCGGGAGGGGCCTGGGAGCCTGTTCCTCTGTCCTGCCCTTCGCCACCCACTCCGACGCCCAGGCCCACGTTCTTTCCCTAGGACTCTGTCCACAGCTCCTCTGAATCTCAGCTTCTTGAGAATTCCATCCCCTCAGCTCCTTTTTGTGAACACAGAAACCGGATTCCAAGCGGAGGGGCCCCAACTCCCTAAAATGATCCCTGTTTGCATGAAGAATTTGCCTGTCTTCCTGGCAGAGGAGCTACAGGGAAAGGGTCTGACCTGGAAGGAACAGCATGTTCCGCGCTCTGAGAGATCTAAGACAAGGCTTGTGCTTGGGAAGGCAGAGGACAGGCAGCGAGCATACCCGACTCAGCTAGCAGCCAGGGCAGAGGCCAGTGGGTTGCCAGACGAGCGTGAGGAGAGGCCAGGGCCAGAGATCCTGGGAGTTCAATTCCTGTGGAATTTTGGTTTTAAAGCTTTATTTTATTTTTAATTATATGTGGGTACGTGTGTGAGCACAGGTGCTGGAGGAGGCTTTGGGTCCCTAAAACTGGAGTTCCAGGCAGTCGTTAAGACACCTAATGCGGGTCCTCTTCAAGAACTGAACTCCAGTCTAACCACTGAGCCATCTCGCCAACCGTGGGTTTTCTGGGGCAGTGCCTTCATGTATTCTAGGCTGGCCTCAAACTCATCAAGTAGCTGGAAATGATCCGAAACTTCCCAACTTCTTGCTTCCCGAGTACTGAGATAGCAGGCATATGCCGCCATGGCTGGTTTTGTGGGATGCTGGGAATTAACCCAGTGGCCTTGTGCAAGCTGCATTCCTGACTTCTGCTGAGTTATTTCTGCCACTAGGCAGCCAGGGCTGGAGTTGGGCTTATGATTTGGTAAGGGAGAAAGATGAGAAAGAGGTCTCTCTTTGTACAGAGATCTTGCTGGATTGGCACCTGCGTGTTACACTGAACGTTTGAGGTAAAGATTGGCGATTGAGTTGACCCAGTAAAATCCTTCTCAAGATCCCTTAGGCGGCAGCCTGGGCTAGACCCAGCGATGGGGGCTCACAGCCTTGGGAGGTGGAGGCCGGAGGATCAGAAGTTGAAGGCCATCACTGACTATACATCAAGTCAAGGGCAGCCTGAGCTAAAAACAAACAAACAAACAAACAAAAAACCAACAACAACAGAAACAACTCAGAGTAAGCTCTTCCGTGCTGAGTCATCTCTCCAGTCTCCTGGACAATTTCTGAAGTGACTGGCTCAGACCTTCTGGATCCAAGGTTCTGGGTGTCAGGCGTTGCCAGAAGACTTGGATGGATTAGCCACCTATTGGAACGCGCACCTGGGTTCATGGCCACACTAGAACTTCAGTTGTGGTCTAAGGCCTTCATGGAATTTTGCACAGAGCCTGCAGAGCTCAGCACTGGCTGTCCTTCTTTGAAATTAAGCCAAAGTCCAGAGAAATGGCTCAGTGCATAAAGGCCTTTGCCACCAAGCATGACAGCTTTGAGTCAATCCCCAGGGTCATACGCTCAGAGGAGAGAACTGACTCATAAAGTTGTCTTCTGGCCTACACATACGAACACTAGTGTGTGCGTTCCACACGCAATAAATTAAAAACGTAATAAAAGGAAAAGAAAACAGAATAAAGCAACAAAAAGAAAAACCACGGTCAACTGATTCAGTGAGAAAACTCCAAGGATGCCTGGGGTTGGGGAGGAGGTAGGTATGACATTTAAGGGTCGAGGACTCTGGAGCCAATCTGCCTGGCTTTGCATGCTGGACCCAAGCTTAGAAGCTACTCTCTCTTGAGTTTTGTAACAACATCAGGAATTAGTACCACCACATCTGGCATGGTGGTGCGGTGAGGGTGAGGCATGTTAGTTGTCATAAAGTGCTTAGAACAATGCCTGGCACATACAAGCCCTCAACAGTTCACTTGACATTTATCCTAGGGTGACAGTGGTCTCATCCATCACTTGACTCCATGCAATTAGCCTAATGGTTGACTGTCTCTTACTAAAGAAGGTCCAAGAGATGGTCTCAGCTATGACATGCTCTTCATCCTGGCTTTTCCTACAGTGGGCATAGCTGTGGCTCGTGAAGCTTTTCTCTCCAATACTGGCACAATTCAGGACCCTTTTACTTTTTGTTTGAAAGTGTGTGCATGCAACAAGAAAATTTGCTTAACCGTGTTCATAGCAGCCTTATTCATAATAGCCAGAACATGGAAACAGCCTAAGTGTCCCTCAGTAGAAGAATGGATAAAGAAACTGTGGTACATTTACACTATGGAATACTACTCAGCTATTAAAAACAAGGAATTCCCGAAATTTGTGGACAAATGGATTGAACTAGAAATGATCATAATGAGTGAGTTAACCCAGAAGCAGAAAGACTCAAATGGTATATACTCACTTATATCTGCATACTAGTCCAAGGGGCATGTCCCATGAAAGTCTTCACTTACCAGGAAACTGGGACAGAGAGGAGGACATCTTATTTGGACTCTAGATGAGAGAAGCATGGAAGAATGGCAAAGTAGAAGGATCCAGAGGGTCCTAGAAACCTACAAGAAGAACATTATGATAGGCAGATTTGAGCCCAGGGATCCCGCTCAAACTATGGAACCAGCCAAGGACAATACAGGCAGTAAACTTCAAACCCCTACCCAGATCTAGCCAATGGACAGGACATTCTCCACAGTTGAGTGGAGATTGGGGTCTGACTTTCACACGTACTCTGATGCCTCATATTTGATCACGTCCCCTGGATGGGGAGACCTGGTGGCACTCAGAGGAAGGATAGTAGGCTACCAAGAAGAGACTTGATACCCTATGAGCATATACAGGGGGAGGAAGTCCTCCTCAGTCACAGTCATAGGAGAGGGGAGTAAGGGGAAAATGGGAGGGAGGGAGGAATGAGAGGATACAAGGGATGGGATAACCATTGAGATGTAATATGAATAAATTAATAAAATAAAAGAAAAGAAAAAGAAAAAAGAAAATGTGTGTATGCAGCCAGGTGTGGTGGTGCACGCCTTTAATCCTAGCACTTGGGAGGCAGACAGAGCTCTGTGAGTTCGAGGCCAGCTTGGCCTACAAAGTGAGTCAAGAACAACCAAGGCTACACAGAGAAACCCTGTCTCAAAAACCCAAAAAAACGAAACAAACGAAAGTGTGCGTATGTGTGTGTCCCCGCCCTGTGCCTATGGATGCCCAAGGAGGCCAGAAGAGGGCATCAGGTCCCTTGGAGTTAGAGTTATAGGTGGTTGTGAGACACCCAACGTGGGTGGTAGGAACCAAACTCTGGTCCTCTAAAGAGCAGCAAGTGCTCTTAACAGTGGGGCCATCTCTCCTCCAAGTGCTCTATCTCTAACTCCCAAGTGCTGTCATTATAGGCATGTGTCCCACTTCGCCTGGTTTATGTAGCTCCATCCCCTTGCTTCTGTTCTATTTCTTTGGTCAAAATAAGGTCACCCACCTGCCACATCATGTCTTCTAGAGGCTTGCATCTTGGGCTTTCCTTGAGCTGCATTTTCAAAGTCAACCCTCCTACTCCGTTAGCTTTCTATTTTCCTTTTTAAACTGCAGAGTACTCTTCAAGGGCAGGCCCGTTTTCTTTTTCTTTTTGTAGCACTGACCATTGAACCCAGGGTGCTTTGGGGCTAAACCCCCGACCTTGGTGGTGCCCTCTCGCCTGCCATTTGCCTTTTGACATTGTTTATGAGCTCTTTAGCCATCCAGAGCTTTAGATGTTTTGTGAAGTCACATAAATGCAATTCCCCTTTGTAGCTTCTGGATATTTTTTCTCTACTCATTCTCCTGGTCCCATGCTAAGCTCCTGGGTGCACTCCCCAGGAGACCAAAGCTGGCAATAGATGCTCTCCTTGACCTAGCTCTGCCTCCGAGGCTAGCACCTTGGGTTTTTGGTTTTGTTTTTTTTTTTAATTTTTATTTTAAACCTATCAACACAGTATATTAATATCTGGGGCTGAGAAATATTACATTGTCTCAGAAGAATAGGAAGAAAGAAAGCAGAGAGGCGGGGACTATCTGGGAAGCTACAGAGTCAGTTGGGAGCTGGTTGTTGTTGTTGCTGGAGGATGAGAAAGCAAAGATAAGGAGGAAATCCAGGACCTTGAACCGACCATCTGGAGTTCCTGCTAGCCAGGTCTTAGAGCATCAATGCCTTGGGAATGAATTCTATTTAATTCTTCCCCTAGCAGATCCCATTCTATTCTTTATAAGTCCGAGGAGTAGCTGCTCCCTCCTGTATATGAAAGGCAATGTGAACTCCTACTGCCAGACTAGAAATGAAAAGAAAAGAAATTGGAAAATTGGATGTCAGCTCTAAAGTACGTCTCATCTGTGTGAATTTTAATATATGTTCCAGGCGCCAGAGATCAAATATGCAACATATATGTTAGGATACTCTAGCTGGTGTTTGAGTTAATTATTTTCCCTTAGTTCATGTCTTTGGGTTTCTTGTCTGTTTGTTTGTAATGCTTTCTGAGACGCAGTATTACTATGTAACACAAGCTGGTCTTGATTCTCTTGCGTCAGCTTCGTAGTGATGGATAAGTGTGCGCTACTAGTGTGCGCCACCACAGCGGACTTATTTCACCTCCTTCTCCCTTCTCTTTCATTTTAAAGATTTATTTATTTACTATTTATACAGTATTCTGCCTGCATGTGTGCCTTCAGGTCAGAAGAGGGTACCGGATCTCATTATAGATGGTTATGAGCCACCATGTGGTTGCTGGGAATTGAACTCAGGACCTCTGGAAGAACAGCCAGTGCTCTTAACCTCTGAGCCATGTCTCCAGCCCCCTTGTTTTGTTTTTTGAGATGAACTCAGCTTGCACCCAAATACACTTTGTAGCCAAGGATGGCCTTGAACTTCTGATCTTCTTTCTCCACCTGCTGCAAGCACAGGCACATCTGGTTTCTGTGATGCTGCGCATCATATGCAGAACTTCATGAATGCTAGGCATGCATTCTCCCAGCTGAGCCAAACCCACTGGTGTGATCTGGGGGCCAGTTCATGAGCTGTCGATCTGCATCCAACTGTTCTCGGGTGTATCTCATGCATCCGCTCAGTGGTGGCAGAGTCAGATGGCCAGCTTTCGGCTGAAGGAACTCCACCCACCCAGTAAGGCCCCAAAAGGGAAATAAAGTGCTTTTCAGTGCTGACTTCTGGCTGCGTGTACAACTACAAGGTATGACGTCTGTCCTCCCAAGGTACCCTGGAGCTGTCACAGAGGAAAAATGGAAGATGACACAGTACTTGACAATATGTTGTCATCCAACCAAGGCTTATCTGCTCCTTTCTAAACAACAAAAACTATTGTTGACTATAAAAATCTGAGAAGCAGCCGGGCGGTGGTGGCGCATGCCTTTAATCCCAGCACTTGGGAGGCAGAGGCAGGTAGATTGCTGTGAGTTCGAGGCCAGCCTGGTCTACAAAGCAAGTCCAGGACAGTCAAGGCTACACAGAGAAACCCTGTCTCGAAAAAACCAAAAACCAACCAACCAACCAAACAAACAAACAAACAAAAGAATCTGAGAAGCAGTCCAGCAAGGTGGCCTAGGGAGGAGAAGCACCTGTTGTCAAGCCTGACACCCTAAGATTGCTCCCCCACCCAGAACCCACAGAATAGAAGTCAAATTAACTCTTGTAAGTGGTCCTCTGACCTCCACACCCATGCTGTAACACAGTTGCACCCCCCTCCCCCATACACACACATACACAACAAATAAATAAGATTAAGAAAAAAACCAAAGAATT